>NC_054371.1:21365500-21970500 GCF_017654675.1 Xenopus laevis | reverse complement strand
CCATAATTTGTTGTCCAGGTGGTGTGACCAGTCAACTATCCTGTTGAAGAATGGCTGCCTTATAGTAGCGGTGAATGTCTGGTAAGGAGACTCCGCCGGAAGACCTAGGCCTAGTTAATATCTGTTTGCGTAATCGGGGTGATTTGTCAAGCCAGATGAATCTGGTGATTGCTGTCTGAAATTTGTTCAGCCAGTTGTTCGGATACTGGACCGGGAGGGCTTGAAATAGATATAACAATCTGGGAAGCACGTTCATCTTCACTACATTCATACGGCCGAACCATGAGAGTGTGTTGGATCTCCATCTCTTCAAATCTGATTCTATTTTTTTGTATAAATTGGTACAATTCAACTCTCCCCACGTGGTAGCTCCCACGGACTTCTATATGACCTCGACCGCTTTTAGACGGTAACGTTTTGTATTAGTGTTTTTCGTATTTTTTTTTTTTTTGTTCAACAAATTAGTTTTTGTGGTTTAGAGTAATTCGTATGATCCACGATTTGTAGTGCTATAAAATACAATTCAGGGGAAAAGAAAAAGATACAAAGATTAGTAAATCAGGTCCTTAGTCGAGGTATGGGATCCGTCATCCAGAAATCTTCTAATGACCTCTCCCATAGACTCCTTTTTATCCAAATGTTTAAAAATGTAATTTCCTTTTTCTCTGTAATAATACAACAGCACCTTGTACTTGATCCTTGATTACTTATTGGAAGCAAAACCAGCCTATTGGGTTTAATTAATGTTTACATGATTTTCTAGTAGACTTAAGGTGTGAAGGTCCAAATTACGGAAAGATCCGATATCTGGAAAACCCCAGGTCTCGAGCATTCTGGATAACGGGTTTCATACCTGTAATGTTGTTATCGCTTATTTATGAAGTGCTAACATAATCTACAGTGTTGCACAACAGAAGAGTCTGTACCTCGCAAATGCCACAAAGGGCCTTGCTCAATAGAGCTTACAATCTAAAGGTGGCCATACATGGGCATACTTTTATCATTCTGCAATGAACGATCATATCGTTAAATGATCATCTGACGATTATTTTACCATACAATATGCTGTCTACGGAGAACAATTTTATGAACAGATATAACCGTATCGTTTGCTTCGTGTACAGACGAACGTTGTTCAACAAACGAGGAGTGGTGCAGCATTGTGTCACTGTCTGTAGTATATGGTCAGTTTCTCCTTCCCTGCTCCATGCAGACATATGGATTTATGCTACGGCATAATAAACTTCTTGCACATATGAGGTGATAGGGTGATATTCCTGCAGCACCAATTTATTTCTTTACATAGTTCATATGGTTATAAATGAAGCTTTCAGCAAAGAACGTTCGGGTCCTTATATGTCCGTTGTTCTGTATATGTTACTTGGCTTGTGGCTTGTCGTCCGACGATCGTACGTACACCATCAACCATCCGATAGGTAATCGATACTATCGGAACGTTCTGAAATCGGTCGTTTGTAAAGATCCTTTACTCTCCGTATACAGTAACTAACACAGCCAACCTGTGTCCATTCAGGGCATTAGAATCACCAATGAACTGCAGCATTCCTAATAATAATAATAATAATAATAATGATAATAATGATAATAATGATAATAATAATAATAATAATAATGCTACAACTCTTTTTTTTTCTTTTCTCCCAGACACTGAAGAATGTTCTTGTTGTACAAGTGGCTCCTGTGTAAACTCCTCCAGCTGTCTGTCCTGCCCAAATGGCTACTACCAGCCCCAGAGTGGCCAACAACTTTGCCTCCCGTGCCCGCAAGGATTCTATACCAAGTAAGTCCTATGGCTTTTCATATTTCCATTCCCCGTTATTCCTTTTATAAGATCAACATGTTAAGCAGGTCTGGAGTAAGATTCTAATTAGTCCTTGGCATTTCAATTACACAGAGGCCCAAACAGCCCCCCAGTGGCCCAATAAATAGTGACTGTGACATCTAATAGCGGCTCCTCTGCAGCGCCGTTTCTGTATGTATTGCCGCCTGAGGCGGCTCCAGTAATGCCGCCCCCCCAGCCCGATTCGATTTCCGGGGGGGAGGCAGCAACGCTAGTGCGGAGAGCGCAATTGCGCTCTCTCGCCCTAGTAAAGCCGAATTTCCGGTTCAAAAACCGGAAATTCGGCTCTTAAAGGCACCAGGAGCGGCTTTTTGCCGCCCCTGGAAACCTAGCTGGCGATGCCGCCTGAGGCGAGCGCCTCAGCTCGTCTCATTGGCGGATCGCCCCTGCTCCTCTGGCATTTGCCAGAACCCACAGATTATCCAGTCCAGGGTTTATACAAATATAAACGATATATAGATATTCTATTGTTTTATTTCTTAATTAAATATATATATTAAATATTATGAATATATAAATTAAATAGAAATATAAAATATGTAAATTAAATATGATATAAATATATACATTAAATATATAAATTAAATAAAAAGTATTATATAAATATATACATTATATATAAATATCTAAATGAAATATAAATATTATATCAATGAAATATAAATGAAATATATACATTAAATAGAAATATATAAATATATAAATTAAATAGAAATATTGTATAAATATATAAATTAAAAATATAATATTTATGACTGATTGCTATCTATTTCTTGTTTAGTGCCACCCAAAGCTCCGCTTGCCATTCGTGCCAGTCAGGCTACTATTCCAATCAAACGGCATCTGTCGGGTGTGAGCCGTGCAACAAAGGTAAAGCTTTATATTTAATATTATGGCTTAGTATGTCACTAAGGGGTAGATTTATCAAGGGTCGAATTTTGAGGGGTTAAAACCCTCGAAATCCGACCATCGAATTGAAATCCTTCGAATTCGAATATCGAACTCAAAGTATTTAGCGCTAAAATAGCGATCGATCGAATAAATGTTTAGTATGTTATAGAATGGGCCATTCTTATCAATTTTCCAGTTGGTCTTCATGATTTGTTTTATAGTTTTTGAGTTATTTGCCTTCTTCTGACTCTTGCAGCTTTCAAATGGGGGTCACTGACCCCATCTAAAGACAAATACTCTGTAAGGCTACACATGTATTATTGCTACTTTTATTACTCATCTTTCTATTCGGGCCTCTCCTATTATATTCCAGTCTCTTATGCAAATCCGTGCATGGTTGCTAGGGTAATTTGGACTAGGCAATTCCTAAACGAAAGATTCGGCCGAATACCGAACCGTATCCGAATCCTAATTTGCATATTGTTACTTTCTTACTTTCTTGTTTTGTGACAAAAAGTCACACGATTTCCCTCCCTGACCCTAATTTGCAAATTAGGATTCGGATTCCGTTCGGCCGGGCAGAAGGATTCGGCCGAATCCAAATCCTGCTGAAAAAGGCTGAATCCTGGCCAAATCCCGAACCGAATCCTGGATTCGGTGCATCCCTAATTTGGACCCTAGCAACCATATTGCTGAAAATGCAAACTGGAGAGCTGCTGAATAAAAAGCTAAATAACTCAAAAACCACAAATAGTAAAAAATAAAAAAAAAATTGCAAGTGGTCTCAGAATATCCCTCTCTACATCATACTAAAAGTTAACGCAAAGGTGAACAACCCCTTTATGGGTTCATTTACAATCACAGGTGTGGCTGCATAAAAATGGATAACTGTTGCACATATTGATTAGGTTCTCCAGTTTAAACATGCTCCTTGTACTTGCACAATTTTGTGGCAAACGCCATTGTTCCCTCCCCAACATCGGACTAGGGGTCCGGGTTCCACAGGAGCTGCTATCTCAGGGGCCCCCCTGCAAAGCCTTCAGACCCCCCTGCCGTATGTTTATAAATGACCCCTAATTTACTGCACTTAATATATCGGGACTAACCGTTTATTCGTTGCACTGGGGAAATGTCCCTGTTAATGTTGTTCAAGTAAATTTTGGACAATAATTTTTTCTGATAAAACCCAAAAGAAAAGCAATTACAATCTGCCGTCCTGATCGTGTACATTTATAGAACTAAAAGGCTGATATAAAACTGTCAGTTTAACATGTTTCTTTCTGAACAGGGTTTTACTCCGCTCATGAAAACGCTACTTCATGTGAGCCGTGCCCTCGGGGGTCCTATTGCAAGTAATAACAATTCCTTCTATTTTATTGCTAATAACAGGATGGTGCTCCGCCTCTCATTGGCTCGGCCATATACACATTTATTAAGCCCTGGCCTAGAATTTGGAGAAGGGATGGTGGGTGGGGTGAGAGAGAAATGAATTGACAGTACTTCATAACATTTACTAGTATATAGACAAATTTGTACTGGATCTTTCTATATTCTTTGTAAGGTCGAGCTGTTCTCCAGTTGGAATGGTAATGTTTCTAGGTGCTGCTTAAGGGCAGAGACGCACGCAAAGGTTCAGGGAGATTTGGTTGCCTCTTCTTCGGGCTACTAATCTCCCCGAAAAGCCTTCCCGCCAGCTACATTCTAAATCGCAGACGGGATGGCACTCAAATGCTTCGTTTTCCAAAGATGCCTGAAGTTTCCTCGTGAGACCAACACATCAGCAATTTCGATTCTAGCCGGTGGGAAGGCAGGTAGGGGAAATTAGTCGCCCGAAGAAGAGGAGATTTGTCCCCGGGCGACCAAATCTCCCAGAATCTATGCGTGTCTCCCCACCCAAAAGAGTTGGTTGACATTTAAGATAACATTTAATATGTTACAGAATGGCTAATTCTAAGCAACTTTTCAACTGGTTTTAATTATTTATTTTTTTAATTATTTGTCTCCTTCTTCTGACCCTTTCCAGCTTTCAAATGAGGGGTCACTGACCCCACTTAAAAAAAATGCTCTTTAAAGGGATACTGTCATGGGAAAACATGTTTTTTTCAAAATGAATCCGTTAATAGTGCTGCTCCAGCAGAATTCTGCACTGAAATCCATTTCTCAAAAGAACAAACAGATTTTTTTTATATTCAATATTGAAATCTGACATGGGACTAGACATATTGTCAATTTCCCAACTGCCCCAAGTCATCCCCAAAGCTACAAATGTTTTGTTCTTGCTACTTTTTATTACTCTTCTTTCTATTCAGTCCTCTCCTATTCATATTCCAGTCTCATATTCAAATCACTGCATTGAAAACTATATTTTTGGGACTTGGTGTTGAGATGGTGTTGAACATTGTGAGCATTGGCAGAACCTAAGAAAATACTAAGGTCTCAGAGCAGGTGTAGGGAAAACATACAAACTCCCTGTCCTGCATATGCTTTTTCCAGCACAGTTACTTAGTTTGCCTTTAATTCTCTGGGATTCAAGTTATGGCGGCCTGTTGCTTTAATAAACTAACCCCTCTGACTTTACCCGAGCCAGAGAAAGTAAACTCACTGTGATGTACAAATATTTTACTGGATTTTGCCCATTGGACGGCTACAATCCTGCAGTCTCTGAGTGTCCTAGTTCAAAATGAACAAAAATGTGAAAATAAAAATATTCAAATGAAACATATAATAAAATATATACAAAAATAATCAAGCGGATGACAAAGAAAGTTCTTAAAACAAATCGGAATGACAGACTGACATTTGTTCTACATACGGAGAAACTTGAATATTTGATCCCTGTTTCTGGAATCTTTAAAAGAAAGAGACGATGTAAGTTTGAATGACTCTGAACCTGTTTTATTCAGATTTAACTTCTTGCCAACTAAATTGGTTGAGTTATATATAGTGATATCTGTTATTGAGGGAAGATTCCTTTTTTTTTTTAGACAATAAATAATTAATGCTTTTTTTTTTTTTTTGAAGCCGCCATTATGTCAACTCACTCTTGTCTCCTTCACCAGCACCACCAGCTGCATCACTTGTCCTGTCTGTCCCAATGGAGAGGAAGCCTTAGCGCCAGGTTCCACCGAGTGTTCTCTTTGTCGGCCTGGTAAGTCTCATCTTGGTTTCAGGACTAGTCCTATTGGCTATACAGTATATTCCACTAGGGCTGAGACAGGCAACCAGTCTATGACCAAATCACACAGATGATATCAGGGTTTCCTATATCTGTTACTGGTTATAAGCGAAGGGAATCTCGCCTGTTAGTTGTGATAAGTACAACAACCACTGTTCACTGAGAAATAATTCTGTTACTCCTGGATTGTACCTCTGCACATTCTGTATGTAACACGTTTCTCATGTCTTCAGGTTCATATAAAGAGTCTGGTGACCACATGTGTAAGTTCTGCCAAGACGGTGAATATCAGTCCAAATGGGGAGCAGCAAACTGTAATGTTTGTCCTGAAGATCATTATTGTCCTGTAAGATTTGTTTTACTTTGGGTCCAGGTACAGAAGGGGGAGGTGGATGATGTTCCCGCTGGGTATGAGGCAGAAAATTAAGAAGGTAGAAGGGATATTTAATAACTAAAACGTCCTTGCAAGGCAAAGCCAACCAATTCCAGAGGATAAATATATTAAATTACTGTTATTATGGAGTAGTCAGTCAATAGCAGAAATTCTAGTAGTTAACAGTATAGGAATGTTCAATAATGAATCAAATAATTCACCTGCAGCATCTACAGTAGCAGTGAAATAATAGTCTCTGGGAAGGGAGTGTGACTGTGGGATAGCAGGTATAGTAGGGAGAGATGGTGCCTATAGTAACAGTGGATAATAGTCTCTGGGAAGGGAGTGTGACTGTGGGATAGCAGGTATAGTAGGGAGAGATGGTGTCTATAGTAACAGTGGGATAATAGTCTCTGGGAAGGGAGTGTGACTGTGGGATAGCAGGTATAGTAGGGAGAGATGGTGCCTATAGTAACAGTGGATAATAGTCTCTGGGAAGGGAGTGTGACTGTGGGATAGCAGGTATAGTAGGGAGAGATGGTGCCTATAGTAACAGTGGGATAATAGTCTCTGGGAAGGGAGTGTGACTGTGGGATAGCAGGTATAGTAGGGAGAGATGGTGTCTATAGTAACAGTGGGATAATAGTCTCTGGGAAGGGAGTGTGACTGTGGGATAGCAGGTATAGTAGGGAGAGATGGTGTCTATAGTAACAGTGGGATAATAGTCTCTGGGAAGGGAGTGTGACTGTGGGATAGCAGGTATAGTAGGGAGAGATGGTGCCTATAGTAACAGTGGATAATAGTCTCTGGGAAGGGAGTGTGACTGTGGGATAGCAGGTATAGTAGGGAGAGATGGTGCCTATAGTAACAGTGGGATAATAGTCTCTGGGAAGGGAGTGTGACTGTGGGATTAGCAGGTATAGTAGGGAGAGATGGTGTCTATAGTAACAGTGGGATAATAGTCTCTGGGAAGGGAGTGTGACTGTGGGATAGCAGGTATAGTAGGGAGAGATGGTGTCTATAGTAACAGTGGGATAATAGTCTCTGGGAAGGGAGTGTGACTGTGGGATAGCAGGTATAGTAGGGAGAGATGGTGCCTATAGTAACAGTGGGGATAATAGTCTCTGGGAAGGGAGTGTGGCTGTGGGATAGCAGGTATAGTAGGGAGAGATGGTGTCTATAGTAACAGTGGGATAAGAGTCTCTGGGAAAGGAGTGTGACTGTGGGATAGCAGGTATAGTAGGGAGAGATGGTGCCTATAGTAACAGTGGGGATAATAGTCTCTGGGAAGGGAGTGTGACTGTGGGATAGCAGGTATAGTAGGGAGAGATGGTGCCTATAGTAACAGTGGGATAATAGTCTCAGGGAAGGGAGTGTGACTGTGGGATAGCAGGTATAGTAGGGAGAGATGGTGTCTATAGTAACAGTGGGATAAGAGTCTCTGGGAAAGGAGTGTGACTGTGGGATAGCAGGTATAGTAGGGAGAGATGGTGCCTATAGTAACAGTGGGATAATAGTCTCAGGGAAGGGAGTGTGACTGTGGGATAGCAGGTATAGTAGGGAGAGATGGTGCCTATAGTAACAGTGGGATAATAGTCTCAGGGAAGGGAGTGTGACTGTGGGATAGCAGGTATAGTAGGGAGGGATGGTGCCTATAGTAACAGTGGATAATTGTCTCTGGGAAGGGAGTGTGACTGTGGGATAGCAGGTATAGTAGGGAGAGATGGTGTCTATAGTAACAGTGGATAATAGTCTCTGGGAATGGAGTGTGACTGTGGGATAGTAGGGAGAGATGATGTCTATAGTAACAGTGGGATAATAGTCTCTGGGAAGGGAGTGTGACTGTGGGATAGCAGGTATAGTAGGGAGAGATGGTGCCTATGGTAACAGTGGATAAGAGTCTCTGGTAAGGGAGTGTGACTGTGGGATAGCAGGTATAGTAGGGAGAGATGGTGCCTATAGTAACAGTGGATAATAGTCTCTGGGAAGGGACTGTGGGATATATAAGGGAAACCATAAACCTAGACTAACAGGGTGTAAGGAGTTGTATTTTAACAAGAGGTGATATGGTTTAGACATTCCCACTTTGCCTAAATGATAGCAGGTAGGTGTGTTTTGCCCAGGGCTGAATGTTAAGTAGAACAACTCTAGTGAAGGTAAATGTATTCTGCTTATTTCAGAGCCCAGACATAAACCCGATTCAATGCCCAGAAGATGCTTTCTGCCCAGAGGGAAGCACAGAGCCGAGTTACTGTATGGAAACTTTCTTCCGTAAAGCCGGAGATACGTGTAAAATTGCACCGCTTACTATTATATTGCTCGTCATTTTTTGCGCATGTAAGTCATTTCTGCTTTGTTAGAACAAGAAGGGGTGTAAATGTATCACAACTTATTGTAGCCAGGTGATAGTGATTGGGGTGAGAAGATCCTACAACTACAATCACTGAGGCTCCTATTGATGCCAAGGATTCCACAGATTCCAGTTAAAGGGATTTTTATGATGTAGTTTTTATTCCTAAATTACACTGCAAATAATTCACTCTACCATATAAAATTTAATTCCTGAACCAATAAGTATATTTTTTCTAGTTATAATATAGGTGTGTAGGTGCATCTCGGGTCATTTTGCCTGGTCATGTGATTTCAGAAAGAGCCAGCACTTTAGGATGGAACTGCTTTCTGGCAGGCTGTTGTTTCTCCTACTCAATGTAACTGAATGTGTCTCAGTGGGACCTGGATTTTTTTCTATTAAGTGCTATTTTATATCTACCAGGGAGCTGTTACCTTCCCATTGTTCAGCTGTTGGGGGGTGATATCACTCCAACTTGCAGTAAAGAGTGACTAAAGTTTATCAGAGCACAAGTCACATGACTGGGGGCTCCTGGGAAACGGACAATATGTCTAGCCCCATGTCAGATTTCAAATTGAAATCTAAAAAAAATCAGTTCACTCTTTTGAAAAATGGATTTCAGTGCAGAACTCTGCTGGAACAGCACTATTAACTGATGTGTTTTCCTATGACAGTATCCCTTTTAAGATGCATCCATGGTTTATATGTCCTAAAGATCCTGCTACTGATTTGGCCTTCCATACATCTCTGGCAGGACCGTATTTTAAGCACTCTAGGGCCTGTGCCTAATGTGACCGCCTATATAATATAATAGTAATGTGACATCACTTTTAGCAGTAGTGATGTCATGCGCAAGAGTGCGCGTGACGTCACTTCCGCACACTGGGGGCACAATTAGGTCAGCATGTTCCAGAGACTGCTTGTAGGCCATACTATACAGTATTTATTTCATATTTGGAATATGAAGCCACATTTATGAAAGACAGGCCAGTCATCCCAGTGTTTTTCCTCTGCAGGTCTGATCATTCTCATTCTGTTTGCTGTGAGGAAGCAGAAAGCGAGTGTAGAAAGAGACGTGAGAAGGTGCAGTTCCAAGTCCCGGCTGCTGGAATCCCAAAGGCCCCCTAGTTATCTGTATGGAGTTACCCACGATACGGAGCCGGTGTATGCTGGATGGTGACCCTCACATTCTGCTTTATATTCATTTCCTTTTAAAGGGGAAGTGCAGCTTCTCAAAACTTATTGTTTTCAAATATCAAAATTGCTTTCTGTATTTTTTTTTTGCTAAAACTTATGTGATAAAATGTGTTCCCTGGTAGCTGAAGCAACTCGCCGGACTGTTACAGTTCAATCAATGACTTTGTTGGTGTCTCCTTCAAGCAGCTTTTTAAGGAGAGGCAAAGTTAAATTCACTGGTGGGGGTGGTGCAATATGTTAAGGAGCCCACAGGCAATACAGTCGGAGTGTTTTTTTCCCCCCTTTGCTCATTTTTGGAAATAAAAATACTCCAGCCTGTGGAAATAACTAAAAGAGCGCCGCCATTTTTCTTTCATTATCCATGGAACCCCCACATGCAAAGTAGAGTAGAATCGGAAAATGTGACTCCACTGCCTAAGCCCAAAGCAAGGGGAGCCTGGGGCTCGAGTAAGTTTGGCCCAGTGCTTATTTTTTTCACAACAGCGCCAGCCCAGGAAAAGAAACAAACTGATTAAATACACAGGGCAGAGCCCATCGGCATTAACAATCCCGGGCCTGGCCCCCCACAAAAAATATTTGAAGGGTCCCAGCGCAGCCCCCTGCCTGCTTGATGGACTGCCATTGCAGATGCACAAATTCTCCCAACCACAGGGTCTGCTTCTTCTCTAGTTACACCATTGGGAGTGACTTTGACACCACCCAGTGAATTAGCCTTTACATTTACTATCCGTCCCAATTGAGCATGCTCAATGTCAGACTGGCCCACCGGGATACCAGGAAAACTCCCGGGAAGCCCACGTGTTAGTGGGCCTCTTGTTTCTTACCATTTGGTCTATTGCATGGTCATTCCCTATTTCTTTATGGGGGAAAATGCTTAATAATAGAAGAATATTGTAAGTATAAATAAAAAAACTAGAGAGGTTGAGTGAGGAGAGGAGGAATAATAGATTGGAAAGGTCCACTGTCTTAGGTTTTCTGGTGGGCTCACAGTTTTAGTTTTTCTTTTGGACTGGGATGCCAGAGGCCCACCAGAAAGCCTTAGACCTTGGGCCCGACCCTGAGCATGCTCCCAGCTAACACCAGACGAGGTTTATTCTCAGCCTGCAAATGAACATAGGCCAAGAATCAGCCCCTTCCTTGCCTGAACCTGTAACCACTGCATCAACGCGGGTGCAGGAAATGCGCTGCTTGTTTGCACCCGGCATGCTCTTGTTACGCCCCTGGTCCCAGATGCAGGAAAAGGGACTGCTTCTCAGCCTGTTGATAAATATCCATCACGTGTGGTATTAGCCTAAGCATTTGGCAGGTCAGTGCCCAGGACTACTGAGAAGCTAATGGGGAAAATTAAAGGAAAGCAACAGGTACAAATGTAGGAAACAGAAATGACTATTTGTGGTACTATTTGGAACCAATCAGATTTGTGCAGGAGACACGTTGCAGCTTTTTTAAAGTAACGTAAGTGGCTCATGTCGAATTCTATTGTTTGTTCTGTACAGTTTTTATGACGGAGGTTTCCTGTCTCATATATATAAAGTGTACAGTGAGGTTTAGATGTAAATGTTTTGTTATATAATTTAACTCAGCAACACTCTCCTTTGCGGTTAATGGATGATATTGTTAGTTGTGCAGCTTGTAAACTAATGGAAATGTAAAACTGATGTTTTCAATCAGAATACTGAGAACTATGTTCTTTCCTCCCATTAAAATGTTTTTGTTTTTTTTTTCAGCCGAATTTTTATTTTATTTTTTATGTTCGGAGAATCCTGTGCCGTGATACTGATGTTTCTGATGAATATCAGGGAGGGAGGTCCTGGCAATAAGCTTCTCTCTCTTATTAGTCATCTGATCACATAGAGGACTGGGAGGGTGATGATAGGTTTCAACATGTTCATAAAGCAATATACAAACTGTATAACAGTTAAAACTGCAAAAAAAACAACAAATATTTGCAAGATTTAAAGGAAAAGTAAACCATCAGAATTTTTTCCTTTGCCGATCTTTTTCACAGTTCCTCCACTGGTTCATCAAATCAAGATATAATTATAGATCAGCACCACAGGCTATGGGGGGGGGGGGGAAAAAAAAAAACAGAACCTAGTGCAACATTAAAGGGCACCAATCATGACCAAAATCATTTACTAAGTAAATACACTATGTGAAAGTTCAAGAAATCCGATTTTTAAAACAGTTAGAATTGTTTGTATAATGTAAATGATCAGCTCCCTATACCTTCTGCAAGATCTCCCCTATCTCCCCTGCAGTTCTAGCTGAGGCAGCCATCTTGGATTTCACTGGCTCCTCCTACCTATATCTTCCCAGCCAACTGTAGCTCTGAAATCTCGCACATGCTCAGTTCAAATTCCTTGTTTGCTTATCAACCCTTCTAAGCTATTTTCAAATCAGCCAAACCTGTGTGTTAGCTGCTGTACAGTAGTGCTGCCACCTGCTGGAAGTTAGCAGGTGGCAGCACTTCTAGTGGATACTTCTAGTGGAGGAGTTTACTAAAACAAGGCATTCTGGGTAGAATACTCAAAGCAGTGTTACAATCTGAGCATGCTCCTGAAATTTGCACATTAGAGTCTCTGTTAGAGTCTCAATATGGCCTCCCTCAGTGAAAGAACCCATTTGACAAAGTAAGGGATTTTTTTAAAACCTGCAGTGTTTTCAAAAAACTATATATGTAGTTTGATTAAACGTGTTTAGCTTGTACTGGTCAGATTGTTAATATGTGTTTGATTTTGGCTGTGATAGGTGCCCTTTAATATTCACTGCAGTCCCCAAAGTGTTACAACACTAATCTGTGTGTGTCTTGAACCATAGAACGTCTATGCACAGATTTTTCGTGTGTGTGTGTTTTAGTGCTATAGTGATTTCAACAAGGCGCTATTTCCAAAATAAAATGATAATCAAGTCAAACAAGGTGCTTGTAGTGCTTGCTTCAAAATGTAAAATGAATTAAAATAAGGTGCAGTGATATTTTCTTCAATCAGTAAAAATCAGCACTCTCTGGTGCGATTGGCAATTTACAAGATTCCTTGTAATCAACATCAACTCCAGAGTATTCCATTTTCTGTAAAGACATTAAAGGGCATGTAAAGGCTAAAATAGAATAAGGCTAGAAATGCTGTATTTTGTATACTAAATATAAATATGAACTTACTGCACCACAAGCCTAATCAAACAAATAATTTATGCTTTCAAAGTTGACTACAGGGGGTCACCATCTTGTAACTTTGTTATACATCTTTGCAAGACTAAGACTGTGCACATGCTCAGTGTGGTCTGGGCTGCTTAGGGATCGTCATAAACAAAGCTGCTTGAGTTCTGCATGGCTGGGAAGTAAGGCGGGGGCTCCCCCTGCTGTTCATAAGTATGATTGTTTCCCTGCTCAGCAGTTAGGGACCGTCTGACAATTCCTATCCACAGCAGTAAATGAAGGGAGAATTTCACTGCATACAGTCAGGTTTTTTATAAAAACGATACACATTTTTTAATTAAAGTATATTGGAGATAGGTTTCTTTTTCATTGAAGAAAGTTATAATTGGATTTTATTTTTTTGCCTTTACATGCCCTTTAAAAAGCAGGGACAGTGCCCATAGTGTAATTTGTTTTTTTTTTTAAAAGGTTTTAAAACTTATTTCACTTACATAAGTCACACTTCTGAGCACGTATCAAACAATCGAGTCTTATAGTGCAGATCATAGAGGTGAACCCTTGCAATACAAAGAGATGGGTCCTGCCGGCGTCTCCCTCTCCCGTATGTTCCACCTGTACATCCACTCACGGCCGAGATTGGAAGTGATGTCACACCTGATGCGTTTCGATGAGGTCAGCTTATTCAGAGGTGGGTTTCCTTTCCCTGCTATTTCCCTGATATTGCCTGTGTTGCCATGGGTACACATTTCTTTTGCAAGTCCATTCAGTGAGCTGGTAACCCCCTCCCCCATAAAGTCCATATAGACCCCAGGTTAAAAAGGCTGATTATACTACAAAAGGACTAGATTTGCCTTTTACTGATTGAAGAAAACACCATTGCAACGTATTTTAATTTATTTTGCTTTTTGAAGCAAACACTCAAAGCACTTTGTTTGACTTCATTATAATTTTATTTTGGAGATAGCACCTTGTAGGAAACACTATAGCACTTTAAAACACACACGAAAAATCTGTGCATAGATGTTCTATGATTCAAGACACACACAGATTACACTGAATATTAACAATATTGCACTAGGTTCTGTTATGTTTTTTTCCATAGCCTGTGGCGCTGATTAATAATTGTATCTTGATGTTCATAAAGCAGGTCATCTTCCCCAAAAAAAGTTTTAGCTGTCATGCTCAGTAATTCCTGAGATTCCCATAATGCTCAGCACTTGCAAGATGCCAGCCAATCAGCAGCTAGTCAGACCTGGAAGAAAACTGAGGTTCATATTGCCTTGAATTAAGACAGTGCTGTGATTGGTTAATCATATCCTACTGTGCCTGTAAGAAAGGACCATTAGAACGTGCCCACTGCTCATGTGTAACACACAACGGAGCTCAGATTATTAAGGGCAGTGGTTGGTCAAGCCCCCTCCTTGTAGGTCAAACCTGTGGTGAAGGCTCCATAATTGGAATGTAGAATTGATGAGGCTGCTGTTCTAAGCACTTTTGCCATTTACATTATTTATTTTTTAATTGCAAGACATTTAAGGAGAACTAAGCCACCCCCATGAGATATAACAGCCCCCTCAACTGCCCCAAAACCTCTCCCTGGACCAACAGTGTATTACCTATATCAGCGCTACTATTGGGAATCCTGAATGAAAGAAGCAGCGCAGCCACTTGGCACCATCTTCTGTCCATTCTTATCCACTTTGGGTCTCTTCGCAGTCCCAGAGGCTGCAGTCACATGCACAGTTGAAGTGGATTCCGGACTATCCCCAACATTGCATGTGACTGCAGGCTCCTTGTCGGGGTACAGATCTAAAATGGGTATGAATGGAAAGAAGATGCGCTGAGGGACCCCGCTGTTTCTTGCACTCAGGATTCCCAATAGGAGCGCTGATATAGGTAATACACTGTGGGTGGAGGGAGAGGTGCAGGGGCCAGATTGAGGGGTCTGTTATATCTCAGTGGGGGGTTCAGGTCTCCTTTAAAGGGGTTGTTCTCCTTCCAAACACTTTTTTCAACTGTTTTCAGAATGTTCCCCAGAAATCGGTCATTTGGTCAATCGGACAGGTTAAAAGATTCCTTGTCGTAGTAAATAAATAGTGCCAATACACTTACGATACTTGTATAACTTGTGTGCTGCAGGCTCTGCGTGTCTCCTGATCACGTGACTCAACAGGATGCATTCAATAGTAGAACAAAAATAATGAAGACGCGATGCCAATGCGGGCAATAGATATTGCAATTTAGAGTCTAGCCACCGGGGAGGCAGTTCGGGGAGATTAGTCGCCTGAAGAAGAGGTGATTTTTCGCCGGGCAACAATCTCCCCGAATCTTCTCGTCTGTCTCTGCCCTTAGGGTCAGGCCACACTGGGCGTTTTGGGGAGATTTGGTTGCCTGGCGACTCATCACCTCGTTTTTGCGGCAACCAATCTCCCCAAACGCCTTCCTTGACTCTGCAGTGGCTTTAAATGAAAAACCGCCGGCGCTAATCACACGTGGCAATTCATTTTCCGAAGTCGCCTGAAGTTTCCTCGTGAGGCAACTTCGGTCGACTTCGGAAAACAAACCGCCGCGTGTGATCAGCACCGGCATTTTTTCATTTTAAGCCGGCGCAGAGTCAGGGAAGGCGTTTAGGGAGATTGGTTGCCGCAAAGACGAGGCGATTAGTCGCTAGGCGGCCAAATCTACCCAAAACGCCCAGTGTGGACCTACCCTTAAAGTATGAAGATATAAATTACAAAAGATCCATAATCCAGAAAAAAAAAGTCCTGCAGAGAGATATGATGGGATCATCCTTCCACACATGCTGAATACCTGACAACATTGTAGGAGATTTTATCAGTACACATATGTACAGTTTTAGTCTTGAGTGAAGCTGTGCAGCGAGTAGAAAGTATGGGGTATGAAGAAGCACCACAGAGAATCATTAGAGGGAGCTTTCACTGCATGCCAATGCTTTCCCTGGCCAATATCAATCAAAAGTGCGACAATAATCCCAGGACCATCCTCAGTAGAACATCATTTTTGAAAGAAAACCTGCAGAACATCCAGTCACTATGTTAAATGTCGTCAGTAGTGATGTGTGGGTCGGCATTTCCCCAACCCGCGCCCGCCTTCCTTTTATAGACCCACCCCGCCCCACCGATAACGTCACAAAAGGGGCAGGGCAAGCAGGTGCGCATCTAAAAAAAGTTCAACCTGGAAGTCGGAAGCTAGCATTTGTAAGGGGGAAAGGGGGTAAAACCGTGGGTCCCGGGCCAGCCCGCACTGTTTCTGACGAGCTTAAAATTATATTTGGAAGAATCTCACCTGGTACCACAACCATCATCCAACACAGATCAACAATGAATTGCGTTAGAATTCCTTCACCAAATTATGGGCTTCTTCCCCGCTAAAGGTATTTGATCTGTTCCTCCAAATATTCCCCAGGTAGTTCTCGATCTTCCGTGCAGGGCATTCTCTGGGCTGCTGTTACTTACCTGAGCTTAGGGACATTATATATATAGATAGATAGCTAGATACAGTATATATGCACAATACAAGCATGATAAGTAATTCAGATTCACAAGACAGCAGAGAAACCAGTGTAGACTGAATCAGAACAGATTACTGCTGCAGATTACTTTGAAGGCATACGTTTAGTATGTAACATACAGCATTACTTGCCATATTCTTTATTTCTTGGACAATGGGGTCCGCTATAATCCAGTCCTTTATCTACAGATCTAGTCATCTGGTAGCCCAGTGCATGGCTGGCTTCAAGTCTTGATAGAAAAGTCACCAACCCATTGTACAAAGAAATTAAAGCACTAGGGGGCAGACAATGAGCCCAATTTAATCTATTAATTAGTGGCTGGCAGCTCTTCCTATAGCTCAATTGTTATGTCAAAACCAATTATTCCCCCCACCCCATTTTTTTCCATTAAAAAAGGTTTGTGCTGATAAATTAACTTTTTACTAAAAGTAAGAATCCTTATGTTCAGTCCCATTTGCACAAGGGACTCTGCTCTGAAGTGCCAATAATTGTGGTCACAGTCCTTGTGATACATGGGGAGAAAATTATATATACGCAACAATGGCTCCTCTCTCCCCTCCCTGCTGTAATCTGAGCCCAGAGCTATAAGTGAGCAGGGAGAGACTCAGACATGAAGTGATGTCACACCAAGCTAATATGGCAGCTGCTATCCCAAACAAATAGAGAGCTTCTAGAGCTGTTTAATCAGGTATGGTAACGCATTCTACAGAATAAACATAGTGTTATAGCTTGCACTATTGTGGCTAATCTATTGGCAATAAACTACTTCGATAGCTTTCCTTCTCCTTTAAACCTATGCCACATGGGGATATTAATTGCAGCTGTCTCAGGTGGAAGACACCAATAATAGCTTTGCTTATGGCTCACATCAAAGGCAACAGAAAGGCCAGAACCGTTATTGTGATACAAGGGAAGAAAATTATATATATGCACCAAAAAAAAAAATGAGGTGGATAAAAAAGGGAGGAAATATATAAAACTGAACGATGTGTGGATCTAATGTGGAAATGAATAAAGTGCATCTTTTATCACTATATGATAATCAAATTAGAGCAGGGGTCCCCAACCTTTTTTACCCATGAGCCACATTAAAAAATAAAGAGTTGGGGAGCAACACAGGCATGCAGAAAGTTCCTGGGGTGCCAAATAAGGGCTGTGATTGGCTATTTGGTGGCCCCTATGTGGACTGTCAGCCTACAGGAGGCTCTGTTTGGCAATATACCTGTTTTTTATGCAACCAAAACCTGCTCCAAGCCAGGAATTCCACACTAGGCACCTGCTTTGAGAACACTGGGAGCAACATCCAAAGTTGAGTCCGGCATCAGATCAGGTACCCGCAAAAACGTGCGGTACCCTGCGAGTTGCTGGTAGACGTTCCGGGGGGGGGGGGGAATAGACGCGGGTCGGTGGTTCTCCAGGTTTGCAGGTCTTCTCATTTGCGAGTTTCACTCCTTTTTTTCCTGCCCACGTCTACGTCCAATGATGTCACTTCCGGTTTACAATGGCAGCGTTTCCCGTTTAACTCCTTTTTTTCGGATAACGCCAACTTCCAGTGACGTCACTTCCGGTTTACTCAATGTCCAACAGACCGCAGCACACTGACACGTTGTTTCTTGTGAAACTTTTGTGATTTATAGGCTCAGTAGACAAAAAATGCGACTTTTCGAGTCTCACAGGACCCTTTATCAAGCACTTCCGGTTTATTCAATGACAGCACTTCCTGTTTCTTGATGGTCAGCGGGTCGCGGATCGGATTGCGGATAAGGTACTTAGTTGCGGTTCGGGTAATTGCAGGTAAGGTTGGGATTAACAAATTGGCGTTGGAGAGCAACATGTTGCTGGTGAGCTACTGGCTGGGGATCACTGCATGAACATGGATAGATAGTTTGGATCACTCGTAATCTCTATGAGAGGGGAGTCTCCCGGAGGCTTCACAAGGTACATGGTACTTGATTGCTAAGGATCTGCTTTAGAACCCAAGATCTTATTTATACATTTATTAAGAATGTGCCTGTTGGCACGGACAAACAGTCTATACAATGAACATAGAATACACACAGCACTTTTGCAGGAATCATATCAGTACTCTCAATGCACACGAGTCAAATCAACAACGGAGGTAAAATTTTTCAAGCGGAATTGTAACTTAAAGGGATACAGACCGTTTTCTAAAATTGCCGTCATGCCCGGGTCTCAAATATTTTTGATTCATTTTAATTTCCCCAAATCATCTTATTTGTCATAGCTACAAAAAGAATTCTCCCCAACTGGGGCACTCCCATAGAAGAAAGTAGGTAGCACTTGCCCTAGAAATTAGGGATGCACCGAATCCAGGATTCGGTTCGGGATTCTGCCTTTTTCAGATGGATTCGGCCAAATCCATCTGCCGGGCCAAACCAAATCCGAATCCTAATTTGCATATGCAAATTAGGGGCGGGGAGGAAAATCACAAACTTTTTTTTGTCACAAAACAAGGAAGTAAAAAATGTTTACCCCTTCCCACCCCTAATTTGCATATGCAAATTAGGTTTCGGTTCGGAATTCGGCCGAATCTTTCACAAAGGTTTCGGGGGTTCGGCTGCATCCAAAATAGTGGATTCGGTGCATCCCTACTAGAAATAAGAGTAGCTATAGCTCCAAAAACAGGAATAAATATCCCATTGTCAGGGTATCGGGTCATGTTCAGGGCATATCAGCAATTGCACAAAATTAAAGTGACGGTATCCCTTTTAGAGCACGGCTGCATATTTTTTTTTTAAGAGCAAAAATGTCAAAATAACCACAGAAAACCTTGGCATATGTAAAATATTTGATTCACACGGAACACTTATTATCAAACAAGAGTACATACATTGATTATCCTTTTTTTTAGAGAAGATTGCCTATGGCTAAATGTTAATTTTTATGTGCAACGCTAAAAGTTATATTAAAGGGCTATGTGTTATAGGCTCGTTCAAGTAGAAACTGGAAAAAAGCTTTTAACCCTTTCATAAATGCCACTACCACATTCATCTCCACATTTCTTAAAACTAGACAACTTTAAGCACAAGGCGCTTTATAACGGGGAGGGGTAAAAGCAACCCTGGAAAAAAAAAAACATGAGGATGGTTTGTTATTTGTATTTTGATTGGCTTGCTGCCTGAGTGAAGCGTGCAGAAGGCACTTCTTACAGTGAGAACAATGAAAGAGCGCTGGTCACGGTTAAACCAGATGAGGTAGCAACTGTGCATTTGTAAAACATGGGAGATATAAAACCGCACCGCTTTAAAATTCTCTTCCACGGCAGAAAATGCAGTCATACCTGAAACGTCGACGCTCACAAGTGACTTGTCTCAGCCTGTGAGCGTCGCAATTTTGTTTTACTGAAATTTAAAATACAGAAAATCCCCCGAAAAATATTAAAATAACAGAGTTATAAGTAACATTATTGTATAAAAAAAAAACGAGGGATTACACAGACGCATTGTCTGTACAATAAAAAGTAACTAAATGATCTAGGCGCTGTTTAGCTGGAGCAATAGCGTCTTTGCTCTTTCGCAATACGCATGTGTTCTATCGTGTTCTCCATCTGTAAACCTCAAACCGATATTCTTGAGAATTTAAAGGAGAAGGAAAGGCTAAAACTAAATAAGCCTTATATATTTAGGTCCACCTAAATTTACCAGTAACCCCTCAAAGTAATGCTGCTCCGAGTCCTCTGTAAAAAGAAACACCACATTTCTTTCCTTCTATTGTGTACTCATGGGCTTCTGTATCAGACTTCCTGTTTTCATCTTAAACCTCCAGGGCTAGGGCTTGAGCATGCTCAGTGTGCTCCTCTCTCCCTCCTCCCTGCTGTAATCTGAGCCCAGAGCTATGAGTGAGCAGGAAGAGACTCAGGCAGGAAGTGAT
Source organism: Xenopus laevis (assembly GCF_017654675.1). Classification (NCBI taxonomy): domain Eukaryota; kingdom Metazoa; phylum Chordata; class Amphibia; order Anura; family Pipidae; genus Xenopus; species Xenopus laevis. Next base: position 21,950,073 of record NC_054371.1, on the reverse strand, counting down.
GTCACACAATGCTTATATGACAGCTGCTATCCTAAACAAACAGAGAGAGCTTCTAGAGCTGACTACTCAGGTATGGTAAAGCATTCTGCAGAATAAATATAGTCTTATAGTTTGCACTATTGTGGCTAATCTATTGGCAATAAACTACTTCAGTAGCTTTCCTTCTCCTTTAAACCTATGCCACACGGGGATATTAATTGTAGCTGTCTCAGGTGGAAGACATCCGTAATAGCTTTGCTTATGGCTCACATCAGAGACAACAGACAGGCCAGAGTTTGCCAATCGCTGCTATGGATGCTTTCCACTTGAATGCAGCAGTGGCCAAGACGTCTTTCCATGTGCCGTAAAGCATAACTGTAATGCTGTGTAAAAAATTGTGTTTTTTTTTTCCCTGACAGTTTATGAACTGCAACCATCACGGTTCAGTATCAGTGCAGAGGCAGCGGCTCAGCGATAAAATTTTTGTCCTGAATTGAAGTGTGTACTCTAGTTGTACAAAATAAAATGGAAAAATGTGCCTTTGCCCTTATTCACATACTGCTTTGTATGTACACACTAGTGTTGGCAGCTGAAACTGCAGTCCTTTTAGATCAACAAAATAAAGCTGACTATCGAGTCTTTTTGTTCTTCCTTTGTTTCGCTTTCTTCTTGGGTTGATGTTTAACAACTTCACTTTCAACAGCCTCTTCCGGGTCATGCTCCATGCAACACAACTCTCCGTCTGCAGTCCTTGTGAACTGATTATCATCACAGTGAGCTTTGCAGAAAGAATTAGGGCACAACGAGCAGCAAGTCAACGAAGCCTTTCCACACACATCACAGTGATGCCAAGGACATTCCCATTTTCCTAGGGTAAAACAAACAGGCAATCAGAGTTATATATTCCTAAAGAGATAAATAGTAAAAGCATAGAAATTCCATGGTATTAATATGAAATGTAATATGTTATAAAGGAATGCTTATAAAGCACTTCTCCAATATATGCCATATAGAGTTCCATCCATCTCTATCTTCATCTATCCATCCATCCATCCATCTCTATCTTCATCTATCCATCCATCCATCTCTATCTTCATCTATCCATCCATCTCTATCTTCATCTATCCATCTCTATCTTCATCTATCCAGCTCTATCTTCATCTATCCATCCATCCATCTCTATCTTCATCTACCCATCCATCTATCTCTATCTTCATCTACCCATCCATCTATCTCTATCTTCATCTATCCATCTCTATCTTCATCTATCCGTCCATCTCTATCCTCATCTATCCGTCCATCTCGATCTACATCTTTCCGTCCATCTATAGCTACATCTATCCATCTATCTATCTTCTACACATACACCCAAGCTGCTGCCATAGGGCTCAATAGCAGTTAGTCTCCCTATCTAGGCACAAAATACAGGAATGTAGATCTGTCAATGCAAGGTTGCAGGGCCACCATCAAAAATCACAGGACACTATGCTATTAGTTGGACGGCCACTAAATTCATAGCCATTCAAGCATGTCCCTCTGCTTATTTAACTATGCCCCTTGGTCAAGCACTTCCCCCTTTTCAGTCCTTGATTCAGGACCCCTCAAAATCTCCAGATGGTCTCCAGATGGCAGCCTTGCATGGTTCTCCCATTAAAGGACCAGTAATATCGGAAAATGAAAGTATTTTAAAGTAATAAAAATATCATGTAGTGTTGCCCTGCACTGGTAAAACTGCTGTGTTTGTTTCAGAAACACTACTATAGTTTATATAAATAAGCTGCTATGTAGCAATGGGGGCAGCCATTCAAAGGAGAAGATGCTCAGGTTACACAGTAGATAAACTCTGTAGAACATAATGGTGTTATCTGTTATCCACTATTTAACCTGTACCATATAGTCTTTTTTCAATTTCCACCATTGCTACACAGCAGCTTGTTTATATGAACTATAGTAGTGTTTCTGAAGCAAACACACCAGTTTTACCAGTGCAGGGCAACACTACATGATGTTTTCATTACTTTAAGACACTCATTTTTTAGGTGTTACTGTTCCTTTAAAAACTGTACGTTTCCCCCCTGTGAACAAATATGGGCAACTGTTAATTGCACATACATTTATATTCCACGGATTCCTCAAAAGCGGTCCTGTGTTACTGTTAGCGATACTTTATCCCAGCTCAAGAACACATACACATCACGAATATGGTATATAGACTAATATGGATTATAGACCACAGCGAGGGTTGCCACCTTTTCTGGAAAAAAATACCGGCTTTCCTATATGTTTATCTTTTTTCCCCTATTAATAACATTGGGATCAGCAATCATTTTTAACGGCCAGGCCTGTAAAATACCGGCCAGGTGGCAACCCTAGCCACAGTAGAATTTGACATAAAGGGAATTTATTTACCAAAAGGCCTCTTGGTTAAAGACAGGCAAGAAAGGTGATAGGCCTTCGTGCAAAATTTCCTGTCACATAAAACAAGTTCTCCGCCATCGTTACAACGGAAGCAGTAATCTTCAGATTCTTTTCTCCCTTCTGTCCTCGTGCGACGCCTCTTCAGTTTTTTCTTGGGCTTTTTCACTTTTTCTTCATGAGATGAAGCAGAGTTGTTCTACAACATTACGAAGGATACAGTTTAGTTGGATATTAATGAACAGCCTTGCAGAAGTATTCATACCATTGACCATTATTCCAAATTAACAAGCGAAGTCACCTACATTAAAGTGCTGGTTCACCTTTAAACTAACTTTTAGAGGCACATTTATCAAAGGTAGAATTTTCAAATTTATGTGAGTTTTTATATTTTTTTTCCAAGGGCAGGACTCCAAGGACGATTGCGGCGCGCTTCGCAAAAACACAGGCGTACGGAAATAAGGTAAGTAATTCTATTGTCGGATCGTGTCACGCCGTTGATGCAACGCGACTGTCGGATGCAGGCGCTGCGTCTGCATCCGACAGTCCTGTCACATCAACAATGCGACACAATCCGACAGTAGAATTACTTAACTTATTTTCGTTGCATCCCACGTGACGATTCCGCAGCGTGTCGGATCGCAGCGGAACCGTACACGGGAGTCCTGCCCTAATAAATTTCAATATACTCGAAATTCTATTGGGTGGTTATTTAATAAAAAATTTGAAAAAATTAAATACCTAAAACTCACAGTAATTTTACCAACTCAAATCTAATTCGACTAAACTCGATTTGAGTTTTTTCTCTGAAAAAATGTCAGGAAGGTTATTAATTATTGATACACCGAATCCACTATTTTGGATTCGGCTGAACCCCCGAATCCTTCACAAAAGATTCGGCCAAATGCCAAACTGAATTCTAATTTGCATATGCAAATTAGGGGTGGGAAGGGGGAAACATTTTTTACTTCCTTGTTTTGTGACAAAAAGTCACACAATTCCCTCCCCGCCTCTAATTTGCATATGCAAATTTGGAATTTGGTTCGGCCGAATCCGAATCCTGAGGTTTTAGGTTGCGAATAGTCAAATTCGTATTTTTAAAGGGCCAGAGCGTGATAAATTTCAAAATCCGAATTAAAATTTGAATTGAGTTTGGATAATTCACAGTTTGAATTTAAGCATTTTGAACATAAAAAAATGTTAATTTTTAATTCATCCCTTAATAAATCTGCCCCTTAGTATGTTATAGAATGGCCAATTTTAAGCAGCTTTTCAATTGGCTTTCATTTTTTCTTTTTTAAAGTTATTTTTTAAGTTTCTTCTGAAACTTTCCAGCTTTCAAATTGGGGTCACTGACCCCATCTAAAAAAAACAAATGCTCTGTAAGGCTACAAATGTATCGTTATTGCTACTTTTTGTTACTCATCTTTCTTTTCTGTCCCTCTCCTATTTCAGTATTTTATTCAAATCAGTGCATGGCTGCTAGGGGAGTTTGGACCCTAGCAACCAGATTGCTGAAATGGTTAGCTGCTGAATAAAAAGCTTAAAAAACCCACAAATATTAAAAAATGAAAACCAATTGCAAATTGTTTCGGAATATCACTCTCTGCTGAAAGTTCATTTAAAGGTGAACAACCCCTTTAAGAGCTATGTTTAAGATTAAAGATTCTTATCCGGTTGAAACAATGGAAATTCTCAAAGAAGGAAATATTAAAGCGAACCTTCGGCCTGTCTCCAAGGAATCCACTGCAATTGGGGGCACCACATCTGCAGATGGTCTTTTCATTACCTAGGCAGTCTAAGTTGTAGTTAAAGGTCAACTCCTCACCTAACAAGAAAGAAAACATCAGATCTCAATATACGAGTATCAAAATTAACAGCGGTATGAATTTATACAGCCGCAGAGCATTCGAAAATCATGTGCATATCCCTTTAATCACTTAAAGAAATATGATCATGAGCGTTATTAGCAACATTACAGGTTCAGGTTTTGTATAGTTACGTGATTCAAAGGTTTATTATATATGCGTTGGGGTGCCCGACTGTGTTTTAACTTCTAGTTACTTTTCTTTTACCTGCAGGAATATCACGCACAGCAAAGAGACCTACACGTGTATCTCCATTCACAGACCATTTCTGGGTTTCACAGTTTGGCTGACAGCTGTGATTCATAAATCGGGAAAAGTTTCCCTTGGGACCTGCGTCAATAATCCTATCCTAAAAGAGAAAGAAGATAAAGCTCTGAAACACGCCAACAAACTCATTTCTTAAGAAATAAAATGTTTAATTAGCCATATATCCGCCATACTTGATTTATTCTCTTAATTGCATTTGCCAATACAGTGGTGTGAAAACTATTTGCCCCCTTCCTGATTTCTTATTCTTTTGCAATGTTTCTGATCATCAAACACATTTAACTATTAGTCAAAGATAACACAAGTAAACACAAAATGCAGTTTTTAAATGAGGGTTTTTATTATTTAGGGAGAAAAGAAATCCAAACCTGTGTGAAAAAGTAATTGCCCCCTGAACCTAATAACTGGTTGGGCCACCCTTAGCAGCAATAACTGCAATCAAGCGTTTGCGATAACTTGCAACGAGTCTCTTACAGCGCTCTGGAGGAATTTTGGCCCACTCATCTTTGCAGAATTGTTGTAATTCAGCTTTATTTGAGGGTTTTCTAGCATGAACCGCCTTTTTAAGGTCATGCCACAACATCTCAATAGGATTCAGGTCAGGACTTTGACTAGGCCACTCCAAAGTCTTCATTTTGTTTTTCTTCAGCCATTCAGAGGTGGATTTGCTGGTGTGTTTTGGGTCATTGTCCTGCTGCAGCACCCAAGATCGCTTCAGCTTGAGTTGACGAACAGATGGCCGGACATTCTCCTTCAGGATTTTTTGGTAGACAGTAGAATTCATGGTTCCATCTATCACAGCAAGTCTTCCAGGTCCTGAAGCAGCAAAACAACCCCAGACCATCACACTACCACCACCATATTTTACTGTTGGTATGATGTTCTTTTTCTGAAATGCTGTGTTACTTTTACGCCAGATGTAACGGGACGCGCACCTTCCAAAAAGTTCAACTTTTGTCTTGTCGGTCCACAAGGTATTTTCCCAAAAGTCTTGGCAATCATTGAGATGTTTTTTAGCAAAATTGAGACGAGCCTTAATGTTCTTTTTGCTTAAAAGTGGTTTGCGCCTTGGAAATCTGCCATGCAGGCCGTTTTTGCCCAGTCTCTTTCTTATGGTGGAGTCGTGAACACTGACCTTAATTGAGGCAAGTGAGGCCTGCAGTTCTTTAGATGTTGTCCTGGGGTCTTTTGTGGCCTCTCGTATGAGTTGTCTCTGCGCTCTTGGGGTAATTTTGGTCGGCCGGCCACTCCTGGGAAGGTTCACCACTGTTCCATGTTTTTGCCATTTGTGGATAATGGCTCTCACTGTGGTTCGCTGGAGTCCCAAAGCTTTAGAAATGGCTTTATAACCTTTGAAATTGAACTCAGGTGTGATAAACCACAGTTAAGTTATTTTTTAACAAGGGGGGCAATCACTTTTTCACACAGGCCCATGTAGATTTGGAGTTTTTTTTCTCCCTTAATAACGTAAACCTTCATTTAAAAACTGCATTTTGTGTTCAATTATGTTATCTTTGACTAATAGTTAACGGTTTTTGATGAGCAGAAACATTTAAGTGTGACAAACATGCAAAAGAATAAGAAATCAGGAAGGGGGCAAATAGTTTTTCACACCACTGTAACTACAATGGCTGCTGTTGCTTTTTTATAGCCTTTATGGCCATGAATTAAACCAAGTGTTTTATAAAGCACTATACAAAAGGTATTATACAGATACATGGATGAATCTAGGCCTGTCACAACATAGAAACCAAACCTGTTGTTTTGATAACTGTAGTGTCATTATAAAGCCATACCGACATGTTCCTATAAAAATCATAGGTAAGTATCAGTATCAAGTAAATGCTGCACCGGGAAAAGTTTACTTTAAAGCCGCCCCCAGTGTGTAGCCGACCCGCTGACACCACTAACAGATCTTCCGTATTTCTTCAATGACGCTGGGCTGGGGGCGGAGCGATCCCTCCATAGGCTAAAGTCCTGTTTTCATTCGTAATCAGCCTAAGAAGATCATTTAGCAGTGTCGGAGGGTCGGAGGCAAACTATTCAGCGTTTACTTGATACGGACACGTTCCTATGATTTTTATAGGAATGGGTTAGTATCGCTTTAAGTGACACTCCCAATAACAATACATTTAATATAGCTCAATCCCTTGCACAATATGTAACATGAAATAAGGAAGGGCTGTTGGGACTGAGCATGACGTTAAAGGGGTTGTTCACCTTCCAACACTTTTTTCAGTTCAATTGGTTTCAGACAGTTCACCAGAAATAAAGACTCTTTCCAACCACTTTCTATTTGTGACTGTTTTTCTAATATTGAAGTGTGAAGTTTCAGGTTTCACCTTATAAGGGTAAGGACACACGGGCAGATTCGGGGAGATTAGTCGCCCCGGCGACAAATCGCCTCTTCTTAGGGGCGACAATCTCCCCGAACTGCCTTCCTGAGGAAACTTCGGGCTACTTCGGAAATGGAAGTGCTGCAAGTGCCATCCTGCTGTCGATTTTTCATTATAGCTGGCGGGAAGGCAGTTCGGGGAGATTGTCGCCCGAAGAAGAGGAGATTTGTCGCTGGGGCGACTAATCTCCCCGAATCTGCCAGTATGCCCTTACCCTTAAGCAGCTTTGTGGGGGGTCCCCGACCCTCTAAATTGATACATTTAGTTGATCCATTTCTTATCTGTGTCCCTGCTGAGCAGAATCCCTGAGTTTCATTACAGGCAGCTGTTAGACTTGATACAATAGTTACTAATACTCCAGAGATGCTGCTGAGAAATGGATCAACTAATCTGCTTAGATTTTGAAAAAAGCAGTAAAAAATAAAAGATGGTTCATTGAAAAAAGTCTTTATTTATGGGGAACAATCTGAAAAAATTTAACTGAACAAAGTTTTTGGAAGGTGAACAACCCCTTTAATCAAACATGGAAAACATTTTAAAGGGAAGTACCTTGTCAATCGTCAGCATGTAAAAGTGTGTGATGTCATTCTCCTGTGCGCGTCGGATTCTGTCCATGCATTCTTCTTCATCTACAAGTTCACCGATATATTCATTTACAAACTCTCCCTGTTAAAAAGGGAAACAATTACCAATATATTAATACGGCTATGAACTAGATTGTCCAGACTAATGTCGCAATATGCTGCACCAGTACAATCATTTGAATGTGATTGCAGTGTTTACAGGTCCATCTCAATCCTGCACCAATAATTGTAGCAGCACAAGGCAGGGACACTATTAGTACAATTGTACCCACCATACATGTTGGAAGGGCACCCCCCCCATCACACACACAATTAGCCCACAGATCACCAGACCCCCTGAACAATGGGCACAGACAACAATTATAAAGGAGCCCCAGTTACAAAGAAGGCCCCATTCCCCATAAGGTGGCCATACACGGGGCGATAAAAGCTGCCGATAGACCGAGTCGCAGCTTATTGGCCCGTGTATGGGGCCCCCCGATGGGCTTCCCCGATCGAGATCTGGCCGAAAGACGGCCAGATCTCGATCGGATGGGACTAAAAATCCCGTCGGATCGCGGCCGCATCTGTTCGTTGATGCGGTTCCGCGATCCAACCACCCGTTCGTTAGGATCCGATCGTTGGGCCCACGATCGGATCAGCCCGATTTTGCCCACCTTTTTTTTTTCAAAACACATCAGTTAATAGTGCTGCTCCAGCAGACTTCTGCACTGAAATCCATTTCTCAAGAGTAAACAGATTTTTTTTTATATTTAATTTTGAAATCTGAAATGGGGCTAGACATATTGTCAGTTTCCCAGCTGCCCCTAGTCATGTGCTCTGATAAACTTCAGTTACTCTTTACTGCAAGTTGGAGTGATGTCACCCTCCTTCCTCCCCCCAGCAGCCCAGGTATAAGCAGAACAATGGGAAGGTAACCAGATAACAACTGCCTGGTAGATCTAAGAACAGCACTCAATAGTAAAATCCAGGTCCCACTGAGACACATTCAGTTACATTGAGTAGGAGAAACAACAGCCTGCCAGAAAGCAGTTCCATCCTAAAGTGCTGGCTCTTTCTGAAAGTACATGACCAGGCAAAATGACCTGAGATGCACCTACACACCAATATTACAACTAAAAAATACACTTGTTGGGTTAGGAATGAAATTTTATATTGTAGAGTGAATATATGCAGTGTAATTTAGAAATAAAAACTACACTAAAAATCATGACAGAATCTATTTAAAATAAACAGAATGGTGTAATAATTAGGGATGCACCGAATCCACTATTTTGGATCTGGCCAAACCCCCAAATCCTTTGCTAAAGATTCGGCTGAATACCGAACCGAATCCTAATTTGAATATGCAAATTAAGGGTAGGAAGGGGAAACCATTTTTTACTTCCTTGTTTTGTGACAAAAAAGTCACCCAATTTCCCTCCCCGTCCCCCCGAACCGAATCCTGCCTGAATCCAGGACCGAATGCTGGATTCGGTGCATTCCTTAATAATAATGATTGGTCCACGGCACTTGCCATAGAACCGAGATATTTATTTGGGCACCAAAACCCACCTTTTTTATATCTCTTGTTGCAATGAGCCCCCATCCTTTCCCTTCAGTTTTGATGATCTTGGTTTCCGGATACTGGCGCTTGTTGAAACACTGATTCTGACAGCTGTCTCCAGCAGGGCACACTTGAGGGTGGCATTCATACATCAGCATGCGGTTTAAACATTCAGAGTCAAAGCCACAGGGTTTTTCACTGGAAGGTTTGCAATTACATTTGGGAATTTCAGAGATATCGGCTGTGTAAACCTGAACTTTTCCGTAAGGTCTATTCACCTGTTCAAACAATATTTCAAGTAAGTAAAAATATGGCACCGACATAGATCTTTAGTGTTCTATTGGATTAGCCGTGTACCTTGATATGTTTATATGGAGGTGGCTTCTTTTCATTTTCCTGAGAAACTTTTGCTTCCCGCTGGCATGTAATCTCACAGAATCGGGCCTCCGCTTCTTGCAGAGCTAAGGCAAAATGCAGATATAAATTAAAAAAAATGCACAGAAAATCATAAACCATGAAAATTGCAAATATGTACAGTATTTGTTGAGATTTCAGAAGGCTTTTACAGGTATGGGATCAGTTATCCAGAAAGCTCCGAATTACAGAAAGGCTGTCTCCCATAGACTCCATTTTATTTAAATAATCCAAATGTTTTAAAATGATTTCCTCTTTCTCCATAGTAATAAAACAGTAGCTTGTACTTGAAATATGATTAATCCTTATTGGAAGCAAAACCAGCCTATTGGGTTTATTTAATGATTTTCTAGTAGACTTAAAGTGATAATGACGCTAAAAATTTTCTTTTCAAAATATTAATCTACGTTAAAAGTTATCTATAGGTCATGTTGAACATTTTTCGCTTTCGTAAGTAATTATTGCTTAAAGTTCCTAAAGCTGACTGTTTTGCCAGCCGGACTGCAGCGGGTCAGGTACCCGCAAAAACCTGCGGTACCCTGTGGGTTGCAGGTAGGAGTTTTGGGAAAGGGTATAGACGCGAGTCGGCGGTTCTCTGGGTTTGAGGATGGCGGTTTGAGTCGCAGGTATTCTCAATATCGAGATTTACTCCTTTTTTTCTGATCACGCCTACTTCCAGTGATGTCACTTTCGGTTTACAAGGACAACACTTCCTGTTTCTTGATGGTCAGCTGGTCGCCGATCGGGTTGCGGTTAAGGGTGGGGTAGCGGTTAAGTATGCAGGTTGCAGGTCGGGTTTAACAAATTGGTTCCGCGTAGGACTACTGGACTGTCCCTTCTCAAACGTCAGTTATGAGTTTCTAATGCCAACGACCTTCTGCTGCACAAATATGGCAGCCCCCTTCATAGAGGAACATGGGGGTAAGAAAAGTAATGTAAAAGCATCAGGAAAATACTTTTTATGGCAAAATTATAACTAGCATTCAGATAATGTTATGATCAATAATAGAAAAGGTTATTTTCTGGTGTCAGTATCTCTTTAAGGTATGAAGATCCAAATTATGGAAAACTCCAGGTCTCGAGCATTCTGGATAACTGGTCCTATACCTGTATACTCATATATAATACATTGTTTAAACATGCAGAGATGAAACGTAAACAAAAATAAATAAATAAAATACTATGTCATAATGATGACTTGGGGGAGAGGGCAAAAAGAACCTACCATTTTTGAACACTTTGCCAATGCTTTTGCCTCCATGATGTTTACTACCCCGGTCTCCTTCCATATATGGAAAGACCCGAGCTTGGTGAGTCCAGTAATAATCCTTGGACCCAAAAAAGAAAACAGGGAATTCACCAATTGCGTGTTTCATTTTCTGGATATTTGGAGGCACATTCTTCGGATGACACACTTCTGCAGGCCACCACCTATCACATAAATAATAAAAATGTCATAGAATATCCTCACAGACTAGCAGCAGTTTTAGTTATAACAAAATAGTCTAAACCCAGTTCCAAGCACACACCTATAGTTCCCCAGCTTCACCCAAACAATGTCATTGAATCGTGGTTTCTTCCCTAATCTGCAGTCATTGCAAAACCAGCTGCCATCGGGCATTTCGATATTCAAGCAATCGGGGTGAAAGGCTGCTGGGCAGGATTCACAGCATAGCAGGCTCCCTCCTGTGTTAAACACAAAAACGTTATATTACACAATTGTAGAAATACACACAGTCTTCTTGAAATCTCACAGATATCACAGAAAGACTTGACTGGCAGAAATAATGCATAATCATCACTCTACTTTAGATAAAGCACTGATATCGGTATTGCATAATTGTTTAACCAAGATAAAGATGAAAACAATCATGGAAATGAGAGCAATTCTTCCAGTTGTCCACCTCCTGTAGGTCCCATGTAACTGTACCATACAACACAGCAGTATTAGCAGGGCATGGATTAAATGTACCAATGGAGCCCTATTTTTTTTTATATATATAACAAATATATATAGATATATACTATCCAAGACTTAAAGGGATACTGTCATGGGGAAACATGTTTTTTTCAAAATGAATCAGTTAATAGTGCTACTCCCGCAGAATTCTGCACTGAAATCCATTTCTCAAAAGAGCAAACAGATTTTTTTATATTCAATTTTGAAATCTGACATGGGGCTAGACATTTTGTCAATTTCCCAGCTGCCCCTGCACTTTAGGAGAGAAATGCTTTTTGGCAGGCTGATGTTTTTCCTTCTCAATGTAACTGAATGTGTCTCAGTGGGACATGGGTTTTTACTATTGAGTGTTGTTCTTAGATCTACCAGGCAGCTGTTATCTTGTGTTAGGGAGCTGCTATCTGGTTACCTTCCCATTGTTCTTTTGTTTGGCTGCTGGGAGGGAAAAGGGAGGGGGGTGATAACACTCCAACTTGCAGTACAGCAGTAAAGAGTGATTGAAGTTTATCAGAGCACAAGTCACATGACTTGGGGCAGCTGGGAAATCGACAATATGTCTAGCCCCATGTCAGATTTCAAAATTGAATATAAAAAAATCTGTTTGCTCTTTTGAGAAATGTATTTCAGTGCAGAATTCTGCTGGAGCAGCACTATTAACTGATTCATTTTGAAAAATTTTTTTTTCCCATGACAGTATCCCTTTAAAACTTCATGTTTATTAAATAAATTAAAAAAGAACCAGCCAACGTTTCGGTCTGTCTCTAATGCTGGCCATAGACGCAAAGATCCGATCGTACGAATCAACGTACGATCGGACTTTCCCATCTCCCGACCCTCCACTGACCATTCAGATCAAAGTCTTACCATTCCGATCACATAAAGTAGTAAAAGAACAGATCAGCTGATGTTCTGCCCCTGACAGCAATTGTACGAAAGTTATGTCTGACAAAGCTGGTGACAGTCTCCCACTGAAAATCGTACGAACGGCAATACACGCAGAGATATTATCGGCAGCCGACAGAAATTTTCTAACCTGTCTGATCGACCAAACGACCGATCTCCGCCGGACGAAAAATGTCGGGACTCTCCACACACGGTCCGAAAATCAGATCGTTGCCTCTATGGCCAGCTTAAGACCTTTATCAAGACCATCTAAGGTCTTAGAGACAGACCGAAACGTTGGCTGGTTCTTTTTTAATTTATTTAATAAACATGAAATTTTAATGTATTAAAAATCCTGGTGTGCACCTTTCTTCTTGGATAGTGGATAATACAGCTTTTTTAAGGTAGCACCCTGGTAGATGATCTAATCTTTAACTTATTGATGGATGGTGTGTGTTAGGTCTTTGGTCTTCAATATTTATTGCTTTATAGTTTTTGAATTATTTACCACCTTCTTCTGACAACTGCCAGCTTTTAAATGGGGGTCACTGACCCCAAATAAAAAACAAATGCTCTGTAAAGCTACACATTTTTTGCTATTGCTACTTTTTATTACTCAGCTTTCAATTCAGACCCTCTCCTTTTTATATTCCAGTGTCTTCTTCAAATCAATGCATGGTTGCTTGGGTAATTTGGACCCTAGCAACCAGATTGCTGAAATTACCCACTTGAGAGCTGCCAGATAAAAAGCTAAATAACTCAAAAACTACAAAGAATAAAAAATGAAAACCAATTGCAATTCATATCAGAATATCACTCTACATCATACTGAAATTTAACTCTAAGGTGAACAATCCCTTTAAGATGTGGCTGTAAAAGGGAATGCAAACCACCCCAAAAAGTTTACCTAATAAATAAAATTGTAATAAATATTGAAAACAGTATTTATCTATCCCTTTCTCAAATGTCAGCTCCACTGCAGTAAAGGCAGGTCTTCCAATCTGTTTACATTGTGTCAAAGTCAACCTGTAATTACTGTATAATTATTGTACAGGTATGGGACCTGTTATCCAGAATGCTTGGGACCTGGGGTTTTCTGGATAACAGGTCTTTCTGTAAATTGGGTCTCCATACCATACCTTAAGTCTACTAGAAAATCATGTAAACATTAAATAAACCCAATAGGCTGGTTTTTCTTTCCTATAAGGATTAATTATATCTTAATTGGGATCAAGCACATGATAATGTATTATTATTACAAAGAAAAGGGAAATCATTTTTAAAGATTTGGATTATTTGATGGAGTCTATGGGAGACGGCCTTTCCGTAATTAGGAACTTTCTGGATAACGGGTTTCCGGGTGACTGATCCCATACCTGTATATTGGAACGTGTCTTAGAATTACTTTGTCTTCCAGTAGACAAATTTTTATTTTTGGGGTTGACATGCTCTTTAATTATTAACAATGACTAAATAGATATAATGCAGGAGCTTTACCGTTGGAGCACACAAAACACCAGCTAACATTGATGTGTGCGTGATGGCTGTTTGCTTTGCTAGCAGCAAAATGAGCAGAACAGATGATGCTGGTAGGAGTTAACACTGTACATCCAGCAATGACACAGGATTCCCCTCCATGATAAGCAACTGGGCATTGAACGCATCGGATCATTTTACCTGCAACAGATGAAAATCAAAAAAGGTTTAAAATGTATATTCATTTAGTCTTGTTTTGTGACAGTAGGAACAGTCATTCTGAGAATTGGTACAAAAAATGAAGATCAATCTTGGGTGCCTGTGAAACCTAAACCTTGGCGAACGATTTGATCTTGTTTTAACATAACAACAAGACTGCTGCAATGTCAAGGGAGGGCTGACACTATACCTGCACCCATTAAGGCTCTAGATTTGTTCAAAAAATTCAAGAGGCTTAAAGTCTTCACTGAAGGAACACACACAGAACCATTCGTGCTGCAGTACACCTTCTATGAAGTCAATTTCATGGATCTTGGCTCAGTGGAGATTAGCTGGCGAGTCTAGTTTCTGTGTTATAGTTATATTTAAGCAAATAAGATGATAGTTACTGCTTCATTTACAAGGTACTTCCCAGCAATTTGACATGCAGGCAAGGCAGTACAGTAGCTGGAGGACAGACACCATGAGTTAGGGAGTTTACTTTTAAAATATTCAGGTAGAAAAGTCCTGCACAATGTTCTAACAGGCTGTATGACAATAAAATACTGCTTGGCCTGCTAGACAATCCAGCTCTTGCCCCTCAGAAGTGCAATGCTCTATTTTTCTTAAAGGAAGAGTAACACCAAAATATGAAAGTGTTTTACAGGGATCCTGTCATCGGAAAACATATTTTTTTTCAAAACGCATCAGTTAATAGTGCTACTCTAGTAGAATTCTGCACTGAAATCCATTTCTCAAAAGAGCATACAGATTTTTTTATATTCAATTTTGAAATCTGACATGGGGCTAGACATATTGTCAATTTCACAGCTGCCCCAAGTCATGTGACTTGTGCTCTGATAAACTTCAATCACTCTTTACTGCAAGTTGGAGTGATATCACCCCCCCTCGCTTTCCCCCCCAGCAGCCAAACAAAAGAACAATGGGAAGGTAACCAGAAAACAGCTCCCTAACACAAGATAACAGCTGCCTGGTAGATCTAAGAACAACACTCAATAGTAAAAACTCATGTCCCACTGAGACACATTCAGTTACATTGAGAAGGAAAAACAGCAGCCTGCCAGAAAGCATTTCTCTCCTAAAGTGCAGGCACAAGTCACATGACCAGGGGCAGCTGGGAAATTGGCAAAATATCTAGCCCCATGTCAGATTTCAAAATTGAATATAAAAAAATCTGCAAGGATGCCCATGTGGCTGATTTGCAGACTTATTCTGCCTCAAAGCCCGTGATACCTCTTGAATAATGTGCTCAGATTTGTGCTGGCAGGTTCTGCTCTCTGGCCACATACGCTCTACAAATGGCCTCCCGGATCCACCTGGTTATTGTAGTTTTTGACACTGGAGATCCCTTGTTTGACCGAGTACAGTACAAACAGGGGGTGTGACGTCCGAATGTCCTTTGTACGATCCAGATAAATTTAGTGCTCAAACAGGGTCAAGGGAGTGTAGAGCCATCTCCATAGGTGACCTTGGGCGTGGGCAGAATGAAGGAATGGTAATGTCCTGATTGATGTAGAAGTTTGAGACCACCTTTGGCACAAAGGAAGGAACAGTGCAGAGGACTGCCCTGTCAGAGTGAAACACCAGGAATGGAGCTTGACAGGACAGGGCACCCAGTTCATACACCCTGCGTGCTGAGGGAGATTAGTCAAGGTGATTTGTCGCCGGGGCTGCCCGTGTGTCCTTTTTTTGGATGACCGATCTGCTGACCACAGTTTTAGCCAGATGAATTGTGATACTGGAGCATCAACTGATGGAGGGTTAACCAATTTTTCCATGCTCTCTCTAGGAAAGGGAAACAGTCGTTGGAAACGACAGTTGGCTTGGAACCTTTTTTCTGGATGATCCCACTCCACTTGGATAATGTCGTGTAATTGCGGATGGGAAAGGAAAAATGACACATGACTTTTTCTGGTGTTTAAATAATGACAGAGGATTTAGCCGACTTATCAGGCTCTTTTAGGTTGAGGCATTTTATTACAGAGAAGATCAGGTTATCTAAGGCAATTCTTCTTCCTCCTTCCCCTGGTCTGAAGGGATCTCTCCTTCACTAAGTGAGTGATCCTCGTCCGAAGGAAAATAAGTAATCGATTCGCATTCACTAGGGCCTGTCTCCTGTTGAGATGCCTTACTTTCCCTCCCCTTATAGGCCCCTGTGTCTGACCAGTAGTCTGCTGCTGTGTCCAAGATGGAAAGGGATAACCTCAGTATTCGTCTAGATGTCTCTGATTGGAGTGCTCTGTTAGCAGCAGTTATGTGCTGCTGATTACACGCGGAGAGTTACAGGCGTGTAGCCTGCTGTCACAAGCTCCCGTTGTGCTGTGGAGCAACGGGACTCGTCGGAAGTGATGTCACACCGCCTGGGCGAAGAGCAAGGAGGAAGCGAATCATACGCGGAGTTGATCCCTGCGCCCCATCTGCTCCACAGTGGGATGCATAGAGGCTCTTTAATGCAAACAAGAGGAATATACCGGTGCAGACACAGAGGAGCCAGCGAGGCGGACACAAATAAGCTAGGGGCAAGGGCTCAGCATTGGATCCCTAGAATCCTGAGTGAGACAGAGGGTAGGCTGCTGGAGGACTTCTGTATTGAAGGGGGTAACCATAGACCCATAGCCCCCAAGTTAAACAAGGTCTTTTAAGGGCTGGTGATACTCACAATATGTACTTCACAATTTGTCTGGGGATCCGCATGCACTGGACAGCAGGGCTCATAGACCATAATAGCTATGTGGCTTGCTCTCAAGGAGGCTTACTAGCCTTCGTGCAGCAATCCACGGAGGGGGCAGCCTGATCAGAGAGATGTTTCTGTTGTAATAAATACTCCAGGACAGCCCCTGTTGCCAAGACTGAGTCTGGCCACTGATTTGTTAATATCATTGAATCTTCTGAAGGTGGTCATACACAGAGAGATCTGCTGGTTTGTCGATGTTGCCAAACGAGCAGATCTGTCCCCTATATGCCCACATGAGGTGGGCAATATCAGACTGATCCAATCGTGGGCCCTAGGGCCCAACGATCGGATCATAAAGCAGCAGCAGCACGAGCGGTCGGATTGCGGGACCGCATCAACGAACAGAAGCAGTCCGTGATCCAGCGGGAATTTTAGCCCTGCCCGATTGACATCTGCCTGCTTTTCGGCCAGATATAGATGGGGAACCCCAAAGGAGGGACCCAATACAAGGGCCAATAAAAGCTGCAGTCTGTCGGCAGCTTTTATTGGCCAGCTTTAGAAGGAGTGATAATGTCCTGTCTCCTTGAGGACACTAGAAAAACTGAAGTCCTCCAGCACTCTTGGGAGTTAGGCTTCTTATTCTAGTGTCCTGCCTCCTGGTGGTGGATACACCTGCAAGAGAAACACCATAATGTTCTACAGCAGGGCTGTCCAACTGGCGACTATCGACCCCCCCCCCTTGTGTGGCCCCCCATCTACCTGCTATGTTTAAATGGTATAACTACAGAGATTAACTGGCTCCTGCATTGTTTAAACCTCAAATTCAGACTAATCCACTGTATTGTTCACGAATGTGATCCCCCTGCATTGTTCATACTTGTGACACCTCTATTGTTCAAACCTCTAAAGCCCTGTACTGTTCACACCTGAGACCCAAACTGAAACTGCACATTGTTCACACTTTATACAGAATGCTAATGGGGCACCAGCACTGTGTCACTGTATGTAGTACATCTTAAGAGTGGTCCTGATAGGTTTCCCTGTTTCCTGCTCTGTT
Source organism: Xenopus laevis (assembly GCF_017654675.1). Classification (NCBI taxonomy): domain Eukaryota; kingdom Metazoa; phylum Chordata; class Amphibia; order Anura; family Pipidae; genus Xenopus; species Xenopus laevis. The sequence continues at coordinate 21,932,336 of NC_054371.1, read as the reverse complement.
CTGCCTGTCCCATCCTCCCCCCGTGTGCGCCATCCTCTGCCTGCCCCATCCTCCCCCCGTGTGCGCCATCCTCTGCCTGCCCCATCCTCCCCCCGTGTGCGCCATCCTCTGCCTGCGCCATCCTCCCCCCGTGTGCGCCATCCTCCGCCCGTGTGCGCCATCCTCTGCCTGCGCCATCCTCCGCCCGTGTGCGCCATCCTCTGCCTGCGCCATCCTCCGCCCGTGTGCGCCATCCTCTGCCTGCGCCATCCTCCGCCCGTGTGCGCCATCCTCTGCCTGCCCCATCCTCCGCCCGTGTGCGCCATCCTCTGCCTGCCCCATCCTCCGCCCGTGTGCGCCATCCTCTGCCTGCGCCATCCTCCGCCCGTGTGCGCCATCCTCTGCCTGCGCCATCCTCCGCCCGTGTGCGCCATCCTCTGCCTGCGCCATCCTCCGCCCGTGTGCGCCATCCTCCGCCCGTGTGCGCCATCCTCCGCCCGTGTGCGCCATCCTCCGCCCGTGTGCGCCATCCTCCGCCCGTGTGCGCCATCCTCCGCCCGTGTGCGCCATCCTCCGCCCGTGTGCGCCATCCTCCGCCCGTGTGCGCCATCCTCCGCCCGTGTGCGCCATCCTCCGCCCGTGTGCGCCATCCTCCGCCCGTGTGCGCCATACTCCGCCCGTGTGCGCCATACTCCGCCCGTGTGTGCTATACGTCTGGTATTTGTTCTGGGGGTTTGTTAGCATTTGAAAATAAATTATTTTTAGGGGCCCCCAAGGTGTTTAATCGTGTGCTGGGGGTGCTGTGTTATCCAATGGGAAGATGAGGCATATGGATTTATGGTTATGGCTTAATATGACAACTTTTTTCACATATGAGTGATAAGTTATATCTCTGCAGTGAGCACCAACCATTTGGTTTTTTGGTGTGCTACCACAATTAAGGTGGACATGATCTTGTGGTAACATTGGTGTGGTTTAAAGACAGGGAGTGGTCAACACTGGCTTCCATTATTGGCCCTCCACTATGTAGGCCAGAAAAATTTCAGCACTCAGTAACACAGAATTTGGACAGCACTGTCCTACAGAGCTTATCTGCTGTGTAACCAGAGGCTTTTCTCCTTGAATGGCTGCCCCCATTGCTACACAGCAGCTTATTTATATAAACTATAGTAGTCTATCGGAATAATTTTTTGATGTTACTGTTCCTTTAAGAACACAAAATAGGAGACACGCTTGCCCAACAGTGCTTGAATAGTAAACCTGAGCTTACAATGACCTCACGTGGTTCCTTTATAGAAACTCGTAAGAAGGCAACTTTGTGGACGTTGCTCTATGGATTTTTAGAAGCAATATCCTTGACAATGCAGCAGTCTGGTTGTAAAAGCTGCACGGACCAGGAATATAAGATAGTTCAAGAAAATTACGTATTCGTTTGTACAATGGGTCCTTTTACCTTTAGATGTTCTAGGATTGGAAGGGTTTGAGATGTAACAACTAGCACAGCGGTGTAGGGGACAACGAAAGCCTCTACTCTCAAACACAGCGAGTGGATACTTTCTCAAACAAGATTCGTGGTAGAATTTTCCACAGTGGGACACAATACACCGCTTCACATCTTTGTTAATCTCCTTGCACACAAAACATGAATGGGCACCTGAAAAACATAACACAAAAATTGACATATACACGTGTGCAAAACCTTTACTCTCCAACTTTTAGTTTACAACAGTCACCTCCACCATTCTCTAGACAGATACACAAGCTGGAACTTTCCAGGAGAGATAAATAATGCTTAAATAAGGAAAAGGTTGAACCCATTTTAGGCGAGACTGTGATTCGAGTTAGACAGATCTGATCTAGGTCAGCTTTTCTGATTGCTACAAAATCAAACCTAATGATCTGGAAGAGCTCTTTAGCTCATATGTGGAATGACCAGGCTTATGTCAATGCCTGCCTAAACGTGGCAGAAATAAGAAAGCTATTCCTGTCTCAGAGACCAGTAAATTTAAACCAGTTTTATAAATCATGATATTCATGGATGTCAAAACACATTTTCAATCAAGGTTACTGCTACTGAGGTTGAAGAATTGCGGGCAGACAAGCAGAACACCAAGGGCAGATTTATCAAGGGTCGAATTGAAAACTTTTTTCTATGGTCAAAACTGTCAAATTCGACTAGGGAGTTATTCAAATTCGATTAGAGTTTTTAAAAAAAATTCAAATTATTTTATCGAGATTGATCATACTCTGGCCCTTTAGGAACTCGACTATTCGCCATCTAAAACCTGCCGTATTGCTGTTTAAAGGGCATGTAAAGGCAAAAAAATAAAATCCAATTTTTACTTTTTTTAATGAAAAAGAAACCTATCTCCAATATATATAAAAAATGTGTACTGTTTTTAGAAGAAACTTGACTGTATGCAGTGAAATTTTCCCTTCATTTACTGCTGTGGATAGGAATTGTCAGACGGTCCCTAACCGCTGAGCAGGGAAACAATCATACTTATGAACAGCAGGGGGAGCCCCCGCCTTACTTCCCAGCCATGCAGAACTCAAGCAGCTTTGTTTATGATGATCCCTAAGCAGCCCAGACCACACTGAGCATGTGCACAGTCTTAGTCTTGCAAAGATGTTTAACAAAGTTACAAGATGTTGACCCCCTGTGGCCAACTTTGAAAGCATAAATTATTTGTTTGATTAGGCTTGTGGTGCAGTAAGTTCATGTTTATATTTAGTATACAAAATACAGCATTTCTAGCCTTATTCTATTTTAGACTTTACATGCCCTTTAAGTCAATGGGAGAGATCCAGGATCACATCGAATTGGAAACGAATTTTAAAAACTAGATTTGAGTTTTTGGGTCGATTCCATTCATCAGAGTTTAAAAAATTCTATTTTTTAAAATAAATTTTAGGAATGCACCAAATCCACTATTTTGGATTCTGCCAAACCCCCGAACTGGTTCGGCCAGGCAGAAGGATTCAGTCAAATCCGAATCCAATCCTGGATTCGGTGCATTCCTAAAAAATTCCGATTGTTCGAATTTCAAACTTATGGGAATTTAGGGGAGTTTTTAAAAAAACTCACATGAACTTGAAATTCAACTTTTCATAAATGTGCCTCCCTGTGTCTTTTTCCACTGGAATCATATAGTCTATCTTATATTAGAAGTCACCAAGGAGTTTTGTTCTTGACTATATAAAAGCACAAGGCTTTGTTTATGCGGGTCGTGTAACCAAGATGGCTTCCCACCTCTTTATAAATGTTAATTGGGGAAATTCATTTTTATAATTTTTAAAACTTCTATAAGTGTGTCTATTTTGTTGAGAATGATTTATGGTTGTGTATGATTAAATATATACAGTTAGTTTTTAAAAAAAATTTTTACTCTGAAATAACGTTACTGGGACCCTTAGGAAAGAGAAGAGGTCATGAAATCAACATCCTTTATGGCGTAAATCTTTATAATAGAACACCTCATTGACAGGAGTTAAGACACCACCAGTGCATGTGTCCCCTAAGGAAACATTTTAGGAACATTAAGGGGCAGAGTTATTAAGGGTCGAATTGAAAATTCGAATTCGTCTAAGGAATTATCCAAACTCAAATGGAATTTTTTAAAAAAGTATAAGTTAATGGGAGAGGTCCAGTGACTAATTTGTAGATGTTTGCAGCCTTCCTGACATTGAAGTTTTTATTTGAGAAAATACTCGATTCGAGTTTGGTCGAATTTGAATCGAATTCGATCAGAGTTTTCGGGTCGGTAAAATTAGTTTGAATTTTACAAATTCGATTTTTTAAATAAAAGTAAAATCGAATTCATGCGAGTAAAAAAAAAACTCACATGGATTCAAAATTCGACCTTGGATAAATGCGCCTCCCAGAAACAATGAAGAGGATTGCTCCTATTGCATCAATAATGAAGTAAAATAAATGAGAAAGTTGACTAGAACAGGCAAAGCCAACCTGATGTGCATTCATCACACAGATATTTCCCAGCCGGTCGCGTAGAAAGGCCAACACAGGACAAATGAAAGGCAGAACAACACACTCCTTCACACAACAAAAGGTCTCCAGCCTTCTCACAGACCTAGAAAACACAAGAAAAGGAATTTCAGACTTATTTAAAAAAAAAAACAAAAAAAAAAAAAAACAATTCACCAGGGTTTTTCGATTAAAGGAACAGTAATAGAAATTATTATACAGGCTGTTTAAAATACTTACTAAAAAAAAATTTCAATTATCCAGGGCCCTTTTCACCAGCTGTATCAATTGTAATAGTACATCATTGGTTTGTCTGATGTACAGTCATATGAAAAAGTTTTGGAACCCCTCTTAATTGTTTGCAGTTTTGTTTATCATTGGCTGAGCTTTCAAAGTAACAACTTCCTTTTACTATATAACATGCCTTATGGAAACTGTAGTATTTCAGCAGTGACAAAGTTTATTGGATTAACAGAAAATATGCAATATGTATCATAAAATTAGACAGGTGCATAAATGTGGGCACCCCAACAGAGATATTACATCAATACTTAGTTGAGCTCCTTTTGCAAACAGCCTCTAGACGCCTCCTATAGCCTTTGATGAGTGTCTGGATTCTGGATGTGGGTATTTTTGACAAAATCTCTCCAGTTCAGTTAAATTTGATGGCTGCCGAGCATGGACAGTCTGCTTCAAATAATCTCATAGATTTTCCATGATATTCAAGTCAGGGGACTGTGACGGCCATTCCAGAATATTGTACTTGCCCTTCTGCATAAATGTCTTTGTAGATTTCCAAGTGTGTTTAGGGTCAATGTCTTGTTGGAATACCCAACCCCTGCGTAACTTCAACTTTATGACTGATGCTTGAACATTATCCTGAAGAATTTGATATTGGGTTGAATTCATCCGACCCTCGACTTAAACAAGGGCCCCAGTCCCTGAACTAGTCACACAGCCCCACAGCATGATGGGACCTCCACCAAATGTGACAGTAGGTAGCAGCAGGTGTTTTTCTTGGAATGCGGTGTTCTTCTTCCACCATGCAAAGTGCTTTTTGTTATAACTAAATTTTTGTCTCATCAGTCCAAAGCACTTTGTTCCAAAATGACTGTGGCTTGTCTAAATGAGCTTTTGCATACAACAAGCAACTGTTTGTGGCGTGAGTGCAGAAAGGGCTTCTCATCACCCTGCCATACACATGTTCTTTGTGCAAATTGACTGAATTGTACAACGATGTACAGATACACCATCTGCAGCAAGATGTTCTTGCAGGTCTTTGGAGGTGATCTTTGGGTTGTCTGTAACCATTCTAACAACTCTTCTGCATATGCCGCTCCTGTATTTTTCTTGCCCTGCCAGACCTGGGTTTTACAGCAACTGTGCCTGTGGCCTTCCATTTCCTGGTTACATTCCTTAGGGCTCTTACACACGGCCGTTCCGACCTGCGCTCCCCTGCGTTCCGTTTTTTGGCGTTCAGCCGCAGGGGAGCGCAGGAATAGACGCAAGTCATTATTTGAAATGGGGCTGTACTCACTCAGGCGCGTGTAGGCGCCGAACGCAGGTTCAGACGCAACATGCTGCATTTTTCCTGCGTTCGGCGCCTACACGCGCCTGAGTGAGTACAGCCCCATTTCAAATAATGACTTGCGTCTATTCCTGCGCTCCCCTGCGGCTGAACGCCAAAAAACGGAACGCAGGGGAGCGCAGGTCGGAACGGCCGTGTGTAAGAGCCCTTACAGTTGAAAATCACAGTTTAAACCTCTGAGATAGCTTTTTGTAGCCTTCCCCTAAACCATAATACTGAACAATCGTTTTCAGCTGCCACTCTTCAGAGGAGAGTCAAACAGAAGCACAACTTGCAATTGGCCACCATAAATACCTTTTCTCATGATTGGACACACCTGCCTATGAAGTTCAAGGCTTAACGAGCCAATCCAACCAATTTGGTGTTGCCAGTAATCAGTATTGAGCAGTTACATGCATCCAAATTAGCAAAATTACAAGGGTACCCAGTTTTGCACATTTGATTAAATTTCATACAACTGAATACTCCTTCACTAAAAACCCCAGTACTCAGATGTTCCTGGAAAATGAAAGACATACCACTGTTATCTTTTTTTGTTGAAAGTGGAGTAAACTATTATGCAGGCTGAGAGGGGTTCCCAAACTTTTTTATATGACTGTATACACCCTATTGTACTGTGCTTTGGAATACATTGGTGCTTTAGTAATATGTTTTTATTATAATCATGCAGCACTGCAATGTTTAGTTATATATCAAAATTGCCACTAAGCCCCTGGCTAAGTCCTGGAAGCAGAAGACCATGAACTTCCCCAAAGTGAAAACGAAACTAGATTGGATATTTTTCAACGAAAAACTCATGAGTATAACATTAGATAAACGCGCCAAATTTAGAAAAACCTGGCAACCTTGGATTGATTACTAACATACTACCAGCTTCCTTACTGTAGAATAAAGCAGGTCATTTTATTTTATATAACACAAGCTTTTATTTCTTATCCTTATGCTCAGTATGGATACTTACCATTGATCTACACTGGATGCAACGTTACCTACAATATTTCATGCAACCTTTTATATTAACACACAGCATAACTAGGGTTGCCACCTGGCCGGTATTTTACTCTCCTAGCCGGTAAAAATGATGGTTGATCCCAATGTCATTGATAGGGAAAAAAGAAAAATATATAGGAAGGCCAGTATTTTTTCCCCAGAAAGGGTGGCAACCCTAAGCATAACTAAGTACTGAACAAGCTTGAAAATCAATAAAAAAAATTATTGATAATAAAAAAAATTGCCACTAAGCCAATAACAATTTAGCAGTACTTGGGGGACTTCTGACCCCTGTGCTGCCAACACTAAAGACAGAAAATGCCCTACCTCAAATCTTAAAGGGATACAGTCATGGGAAAAATGTTATTTTTTTTTCAAAACATATCAGTTAATAGTGCTGCTCTAGCAGAATTCTGCACTGAAACCCATTTCTCAAAAGAGCAAACAGGTTTTTTTATATTTAATTTTGAAATCTGACATGGGGCTAGACATATTGTCAGTTTCCCAGCTGCCCCCAGTCATGTGACTTGTGCTCTGATAAACTTCAGTCACTCTTTACTGCTGTACTGCAAGTTGGAGTAATAATAACCCCCTCTCTTTCCCACCAGCAGCCCAACAACAGAACAATGGGATGGTAAACAGATAGCAGCTCCATAACACAAGATAACAGCTGCCTGGTAGATCTAAGAACAGCACTCAATAGAAAAATCCAGGTCTCACTGAGACACATTCAGTTACATTGAGCAGGAGAAACAACAGCCTGTCAGAAAGCAGTTCCATCCTAAAGTGCTGGCTCTTTCTGAAAGCACATGACCAGGCAAAATGACCCGAGAGGCACCTACACACCAATTTTACAACTAAAAAATACACTTGCTGGTTCAGGATTGAAATTTTATATTGTAGACTGACTTATCTGCAGGGTAAACACTGTCATTTAGAAATGAAAACTACATAAAAATCATGACAGAATCCCTTAAGGGTAAGGCCACAATGGGCGTTTTGGGGAGATTTGAAAAAATGGCGCTAATCACACGCGGCGGTTTGTTTTCCGAAGTCGCCCGAACCGTGTGATTAGAGCCAGCGGGTTTTTTTTTTCAATTTAGCCGGCATAGAGTGAGGGAAGGCGTTTGGAGAGATTGGTCGCAGCAAAGACGAGGTGACCAAATCTCCCCAAAATGGCCAGTGTGGCTCTACCCTTAAACCAACTGTCATTTAGGACTATTCCACACAACAAAAGAACAAAATAAGAATACATTAAAACTTAGTGGCTTTCCACAAGTGTATGGCAGTTAAGCCACAATGTACTCCTTCTTGGCACAATACATACAAAAAAAAAAAGCATGCACATTTAAGAAGGCAGTCTGTTTTCAAAATTGTCAACTCTAGTTATCACAGTCATAGTAAGTTAGGTTGAAAAAAAGACACACGTCCATCAAGTTCCAACTCTGTGGAGAGCTTTGAAAGAAAAGGGCAAACTGTACAACATATGGTTATTTGATTACTTAGAATACAATGTTGATATATATATATATATATATATATATATATATATATATATATATATATATATATATATATATATATATATATATATATATATATATTAGTGTCAGCATCCCTTTAGAGAGGCCAACCTTGATACCATGTCGAGGCTGCATGTTTTAAAAGCATTTATTGTTGTTTCAATATCTAACCATCTGATAGTTTATTATTTTTTTTAAAGGGGTTGTTCAGCTTTAAATATACTTTTAGTATGATGTATTTATTATTTGTGGTTTTCCAGTTATTTTGCCTTTTTATTTAGGAGCTTTTCAGTTTGGAATTTTCGGCCATCTTGTTGCTAGGATTCCAATTACCCTAGCAACCACACATTGATTTGAATAAGAGATTGGAATATAAACAGAAGAGGGCTTGGACAGAAAGACGAGGAATACAAAGTAGCAATAACAATAAATGTGTAGCCTTACAGAGCATTTGTTTTTTAGATGGGGTCAGTGACCCCTATTTGAAAGCTTTTCTGGAAGGGCTTCAGGATTATGTATAATCTGAGGCTTTACTGAACACAACAGACTTTGTTAAGACAACAGATACAATATGGCTAAAACCAATAGAGAAACAAAATTAGACTGCAATTAAAACAGGACTTCTGTTAATGCGTTTTTGTTTTCTTTTTCACATACAGGATATTAAAAAAATTACATGCAAAGTAATTTTTATTAATTGTTTTACTGGTCCTTTAAACATATGCATCATTTTGTGACCATGTTCTGCTGGAGTAAACTGCTACCTGTAACCACTCACTTATTACCTGGCACACCAATTCTTTTTTCGTGACTCCTCTCTCGGACTTCCTGGAAAGCATTGATATTTCTGCTTGAGACTCGTCAGCGCTATCTGAAGGGGACTCGGATCTTTCATCCCCCTGACTGTCAGAGACCTGCAATAGAGTTTGCACTACAAACATTAAGATCTAGGTAACCGGAGATAGATTTAGCTTTAAAATTTATACATATTTCTAATAAAATGCAAATTTATCCTCAAGACTGCACTTCAAAATGAATTGTTTCAAAGGGGCTAAACTGTCCGTCTTTCTTAAACCCTTTCATATATTTTGTTAGTATTGTCTATTGCAGACAGAAACACCACTGAATTAAAAAGCATCACAGGAACCTGCCTGAGCTAGTATGGAGACGCCGGATTGGGTCCTGACCCATAAGATAAAAATCACTGTGCAGGAAAAGTTACATATGACTGCATATGTATGTGGATCCCACATAGCTAAACCATCCTGTTACCCCACTGAGCTTCAGCCAGTCTGTTCATACAGAATTGTCCAGCTGAAAATGCAAACGTGACAGTGACAACATACGTTATTAAAAAGTTCTGCTGGGCTTGAGGAGTGTAATGGTTAAGCTGAGCTCAGAAAGGTGGTTAGGAGAAAAAATTAGGAGCAGACAGCTAAAGTTTCTGTGGGAACCAGAAATGCTATTTATTTTATTGGTTGTAAGACTATAGGGTGTGTTAAGTAATCTGAGAAGAACTGAGCATGCTCATGAGCCAACAGCCAAAGAAAATTCCTGAGGGAGGGGGCTGAGTGAGTTAGAAGAGGAGAAGAAATTCTAAGTGATCAAGGGGATGCTACAGCCTTAATGTTAAAGCGGTACTAGCGTGAAAATGAAAATTTAATATAAGCTTCCTCATACAGGAGTGAGAAACTTTCTAAATATAATCAATAAAAAATTCTGCATTGTTTCTGAAATAATCAAGTTTATATTCACTATTCCGCTCTCAGCATCTGTTTCTCTTCATTCTCTCTTCATGCAGCAGTTGGGTGTCGGATGAATTATCCAACATACCTTATGGGGGGGCTCCCTTTCCTACAGATGAATTAGCTCACTCAAATAGCTGATTCCAGTACAAAATAACTGACTTTTGCACAAATTCTGCATGTAGAGAGATGCGATGTCTGGTGATTTTAATAGAGTGAGCTCTAATACATCTTCTAGGCAAAAGAGCACCCCTATAAGATATATTGGATCATTCATCGGACACCCAACTCCTGAATGAAAACAGAATGAGGAGAAACAGATGCTGAGAGAGGGATAGTGAAGATAAAGTTGATTATTCCAAAAACATTACAGAATATTTAATTGATTGTATTTCAGTATGATGAAGCTTATATATTAAATTTTAATTTTCACAATAGTTCCCCTTTAACCATCCAGAGTGGCAGGCATCTAAAGATTTCAGAGGCCGTTCACGGATTTGTGTGTGTGTGTGTGTGTGTGTGTGTGTGTGTTGCATGTCCTTTCAACACTGTAAATTCAGGGTGGGAAAAATCCTTTAATACTCTAGCTCCCGGTAGTGATAACGTAAACCGTTAAGTCACTGATAAGTTCTGTATTGACACAAAAACGGGTGCCTACAACAGAGCTGTTTCTACCTCATTCTCAGTCAGTGAATCAGGAGAAGAACTTTTGATCACAGGAAGGGCAACTGAACAAACTGCAGAACTCCTGTTCCTCTTCTTCAAAGGCTTACATGCATCAGACAGGTTGTACACTGCTGAAAAACATTTAAAAATAAATTCAAAAACTATTAAAAAAAAATAAAAAATGAAGACCAATTGAAAAGTTGCTTAGAATTAGCCATTCTATAACATACTAAAAGGTGAACCACCCCTACAAGGACTGGTAAGGGGCAAGTCTAATAAGGATTGTCGGGTAACAGTTATAGAGTTTAAAGTGTCCCTTAAATAAACAATAACAATTCTGCATGTTCCTTCTTTCTAGCAAGAAAAATGGATATTAGGCACTTAGGAACTGTATAATAAGTACTTTTCAAATTAAACATGAAATCCAAATTACTTTTTTATTAAAGCATTTATAGCTGTCAATCAAATATTGCCTGCCCCTCCTCTATGCCTTAGGCAATTCCATTCAGCACTTCCTACATGTCACTGCTCTCCCCACATTCCCCCGTTCTCTTCACCATTTAATTGCGTAACCAGGACATGGGGATGGACATCAGGTCCCCCATTCTGGTGCACAAACAAGATTCTGAGATGATACAAGACTCGTCTTATCAACAGTGTCCACAAAATGGCTCCTGCCTGCTTGCTATAATTATGAGTTTCCAGACTGACGGAAACAAGATTCAAATAATTTATACAGTGTAATTAAAATTAATTTCATGACTAACATGATAAAATAGGATTTGGAATAACTTTTTCTGGTGACGGGTCCCCTTTAATGCTTTAACGGCATTCGTGCAGGTAGCCGAGCCATAGGATTAATGTCAATTGAAGAATTAATGAGAATTGTGCAGTCGGCTTTTTTTTTTTTTAAAGGGGAAGATAATACTTCAATAAACTTTTAATATGCTGCACATAGAAGAAACACAAGAGGTCTTTGCAAGTGGTCGAACTTAGTAATAAAAGAGAAACATCGTGAGACTAGAGTTTGCTTTTTTCCCCATTATTAAGCTTTTAACCTTGGATGCCAAGGTCAGCGAGTCTAGCCACCATATGATTTCAATTACAAACTAGAGAGCTGCAGAACAAATAATACAACCATATAAATGAAGACCAGCTGCAAATTATCTTAGAATGCCCCCTGGCTAAATTATTTTATCGGGTAGTCTCAAATTAAAACAGTCCCTATATGGCAAGACTATCCGACTTACATCCCTCTTGGCTATAGCTCCAAAATTTCTCAGTCAGTCATCAGATACCGGAGGAACCTGCGATGCACAATAGATGGACAAGTCCTAACTAGGCCCCTCCTACATAAAATTACATGGTACAATTTAACCTCAAGTACCTAGGTATTGCTAATAGAAAAACCAAGTGGTGCCTTAATTATACTAAACATAAATGAACTGAAACAAGTAATGTGTCCTCTTACAAAAGCAGAAAAGGGTTGCAGCTTTTTAGAGATCGAGGCCACGGGATGCCACAGAGTTGCAAGATTATTGCACAGAATGTATTCATGAGTCGTTACCTGTTGAGTTCTTTACTGGGGCAGATGCTCGGGCTTTTGGAGGTTTGCAGCTTTCCCTTTGCTACAGGAGAAAAAGTAAAGGCTATAAGCTATGCATATGTACATATTCTTTATACACTCCCCCTAGGCTAGGTGCATTTGTATTATATATATATTTATTTTTCTTAACTCCTCTGTGTAACCGCTGAAAATTATATAAAAATGAGAACGAGACCCGAATGGCACACATGATGAATACAGAGACAGCCTTTTAAAGGAAAAGTGTGTTTTAAAGGGTATAAGGACAGTGCAGATCTACGTACTCTAATATCATATTGCGGTGCTGAACTGGAAAACGATCACGGGAAAAAAAATGGAGCTTATAAATAGTCACGACTACTACTAATTCTAGAAAGGCTGATTTTCGATGGATTGCTAGAGTTCGAGCATATTAGAGGTGTTTGCATGCCCTCTAGTGGAAACATTCATAGTAGCAGAGGCCACTGGAAATCAGGGAGAAAAGTAATGTTTTATTTTATTTTAAGCTTGGGTGCCTGAGAAATATTTATGTCTACGAGTGTGCTTGGGGCATCCAACCACCAACAGTTACAAAGGAACATTGTTCTAGAGTGCTCTGAACAGAACCAACTATTTTATATGGTCTCTTTCTTTTAAGCAGACTGCAAGATCCAATAGGAGAGGAATATTTGTGCAGAAAAAGCCATGCAATTACTCAACCTGCCAAAGTATTATGTTGTTTTGTTATATATTTAGAAATTACAACGAAGCACTACACAACCGCTAACATAAAATATTTATATGTGGGCTTTATGCTTTAGTCTTTTATGGGTAGAATAAGAAAGCAATTTGCATATTAATGTGTGTTTACAGCTCATTTAGCTGGACGAACTTCAGTTACACAGCTACAGTGAGAAATATTGGGGTAGGGAATGCTGATCCTCTACAGATACTTTAGCTAGATGAGTGTTCTTTTGTGGAGAATACTGGGAGTTTAAGGGAGAAAGCAATAGTCTTCTCACAGCTTTCTTTCCTCCTTTTGCTAAATAGTCGCATGGGAGTTCATTAATGCTACAAGGCGAGCTGTAATCAGGAGGGGAAAAATTGAATTTACCTTTCGATTGTGGATCCGGAGCCTTTTCCGTGGAGATTCTTGGATTTCCGCATCTTCGGTTTGATTGTGCGTTGTCTTTAAGTGGTTTCTTTTGTGTCCATGCAAGCTACCTTTAGGGGGGAGGGTGTGAAATGCGTATGAAAAGCTGAGTAATATGCTTCCCCCCCCCAGATTAAAATGTGACCTAATCAATCGTGGACTACGGCACACTTTGAAGGGCTCCTCGTTGGGGAAAGAGGGGAACACTGTAAGCAGCTCAAGACCCACTTTCAACTGAAAAATGGGGGTCCAACTCTCCCTTTTTTCCCCAATGGGAAGCAGCTTGTTGCATTTACAACCATGAAACCCCTAGAGTACCATATCACTGATTTCTCACCCCAAAATGATGAAACAAACATGATAAAGATGAAACAAAGCTTTCCCTTGGACATTAAGAAAATGTGACTGACAAGCTACCTACTACTGGAAATTCCCCATCATCAATAATACAAACCCAAATTAGGAATTAGTCATTTTTGTGCAGAGTTAAAAGTAGTTCTAAAGAGAACAACACTAGATTTAAAAAAAAATTGTTTGTAGGACCCCAGTCCCCCCAAAAAAGCCCAGCATGCTAGAGCAGCCAACAATTGTGTATAATTACTCAGCGGACAGATGTAATAATTTGTTTATTATGAGACACAATATTTGCAATGAAGTGCCCATACATTTACCATTGAGTGTTAGAACAGTCACTGTGCTGATATTTAATGTTTCATTACAACAGGTGTGACTTTGCACAATCAAGGAGAATCACAATCCAAGTATTTACAAGGTTTTCGGCTGAACTATTAGTGTTATACAGATGTGCTGTTTGTGAGTACGTATGTCAAAGGTGCTTGCAAAATTGACCACAAACAGAATCGACCGAGTGTTTCTCACATAGACAGAGAGGAACGTTCAGTACTAGATTATCCACCAGAGAAGCAGTTAAGTCTATTCTGGCTTCTTGGAATAAACTGAAAAGGATATTTGCATGGATTGAAAAGGCTGCACAACAAAGAACTTATAACTAACCACAATGTCTTTTTATGTTTTTTGTATATTTTTACATGCAGTTCTGCTTTTTTCAGGTAAAAACAAAAATCATCACTACACCTACAATATAATCTGTTAAAAAAAGTTAAAATCTGGAATAACGTTCCTCAGAACCAAAAAAAAAAAAAAATAGAAGTCTGTGCACCAGATGAAATTCAATTATGTCTTGATTGAGATCTTCTCTTTGGTAACTCTTGGAGCACATTCCTCTTGGTTTCCCCGATGGCTATCGATTTAGAGATACATTTTTTTTTGTAGTTCCCCAATACTCATTAAAATTTTTACTGGACTATTTCATAACAACTGGAAACAAAACTTAAAGTGAAGTCTTCACACATATATATTCATATAAAAAAATGCTAAAGCACATCGGGATTTTTTTATGAATTGGCCCTAGGTTTATGATCCTATAAGTGTGTGCCTAAGATCTCTATTATATATATATATATATATATATATATATATATATATATATATATATATATATATATATATATATATATATATATATATATATATATATATATATATATATATATATATATATGCAATAGATATGGCATGTTTATGACAGCACCCAGGCATTGCCCAAGACGTTTTGCACCAATTGTTTTCTTTTACATTATGTCTCACAAGAGCATTTATATGGAAGAAGTATTATATGCAGACAAATGTATAATCCATCTGGAAGCTCTGCGGTGTAAAAGAAGCAGTTTGCAGGTAGGTTGCATTACAAAGACGCCAGTTCACCATGATTAAACTTCATTTAGATTGTGAGCAGAGTGCTTAATAACAGCAGCGTGCACATAAAAATCTGTTGAACATACTTCAATCCCTGCAGACCTGTGTGTGCCCCATAATAATTGCACAGATGAACAGGATGCCTTTAACAGCTTGCCTCATCTCCAGAGAGCACACATAACAAAGGCTTTCTTTAAAAACTCGACAGGGAATCCTAAACCTAAATAATAATAATTACAAGCTACCACTCTATGTGGGCTGTTATTATAGCCATGGGGTTATTCTGAGACCTCTGGTGATGTTTGGAGGGCACATATGGCTGCTCAATGCTGCCCCCATGATAACTGTTTGGGCTCCTACAACAATAGGAGCAGAATAACAGCAAGCCTTTAAATGCCAATGCTGCATAATGTAGTGTTTAATAAAAAATATGTGCTATGTGAGCAAAAGCAAGATCTATTTGAATTGTAAGTGTGGATTAACAAGGTTACGACCAACTATCTAACAACCTACTTTATATATAAAAAAAACAAACACCTCTAGAGCAGGTTAGGATACTAGTAAATATAATAAAAGTATGCTCTAATTATGTTTGAGCCAGATTTATTCTTAATTTTCCAATTTTAAGATAACATTCGAGCCAATGTTTTAATTCACTGCTGTGCAGCTTCTTCGCAAAGGAGGGCCATAAACTGACGGACTCAAGTGCTGACGGGCTGAGCAGGCCAAAACAGCTGGTTCTACCATATGGTAAGAAACCCTTTTCAGTGCCTACATAAACATTGGCTTGAGATGTAAAATGTTTATGTTGAAATAGCAAGGACCTCAATTTGTATTTATGCTGCATCCTTTTTTTTCTTCCTATTTATATTATAGAAATGATCCCACTTAAAGGAGAAGGAAAGCTACGGAGGCATTTTATTGCAAATAGATTAGCAGCAATTTTGCAAGCTAGAATGCTATTTATTCTGTAGAATGTTTTATCATACCTGAGTAAAACGCTCTAAAAGCTCTGTTTGTTTAGGATAGCAGCTGCCATATTAGCTTGGTGTGACCACTTCCTGCCCGAGTCTCTCCCTGCTCACTTATAGCTCTGGGCTCAGATTACAGCAGAGAAGGGAGGGAGGGGAAAGAGGAGCAAACTGAGCATGCTCAAGCCCTAGCCCTGGAGGTTTAAGCTGAAGGCAGGAAGTCTGATACAGAAGCCCATGTGTACACAATAGAAGGAAAGAAATGTGGTGTTTCTTTTGACAGAGGACTCAGAGCAGCATTACTTTGAGGGTTTACTGGTGTATTTATATAGACCTTTCTGATAAAGCTTACTTAGTTTTATCCTTTCCTTCTCCTTTAAAGGAAAACTATACCCTTCAAACAATGCAGGTCTCTTTAAAAAGACATTGCATAAAACAGCTCATATGTAAAACCCTGCTTCATGTAATTAAACCATTTTCATAATAAATATACTTTTTTAGCAGTATGTGCCATTGGGTAATCATAAATAGAAAATTGCCATTTTAAAAAATAAGGGCCACCCCCTGGGATCATATGATTCACGGTGCACACAAACATACCAAACAAACTAGATTTGTTAGGTCACATGAGCCAATTAAC
Organism: Xenopus laevis; assembly: GCF_017654675.1. Lineage (NCBI taxonomy): Eukaryota > Metazoa > Chordata > Amphibia > Anura > Pipidae > Xenopus > Xenopus laevis. Next base: position 21,915,756 of record NC_054371.1, on the reverse strand, counting down.
AGACAGAGTCCTGTCTTTTTTTTTCCCCAAGACTTCTTCCTGTTACAGTTAGAGTTGCAGTATTTCTGGTCAGGTGATCTCTGAGGCAGCACAGAGACCATCACAAAATGGTGGTTCAAGTTAAAGATGTAAAAGGGCAATATTTACTTAAATACATATTCCAGTTTAATAAGATTCTTTAATATGTCACTTAATTTGATTTAATCTGTTGCTCGAGTATTCATTTTGGGGGGTGTGGTTTTCCTTTAACAGTAATTCTACATGAATAGCAGGAAGTCCAAGGGCTTTGATAAAACTGGGCCACCAAACTTCAATATCTGCTGTTTTGCGTATTCACAATGTTCACCTTTGCCCGTCATTTAGACGACTAATAAGGTAATAACACTTCTAATGTTTTCTCCACCCCCTCTCTGTAAGCTGCTCAGGGCTGAACCAGATCATACACCACAAGGCAAGTGCAAGGTCTGCTGTATATCCAGAAATTAGCAGGAGGAAGAGGCAAGGTGTACAGTGTATCCAAAGATCAGCAGGAGGGAATAGGCAAGGTGTGCAGTGTATCCAGAGATGAATAGGAAAGAACAGGCAAGGATAAAGGGAATGTTGCAGGACAAAGAGCAAATTGAGAAAGTGTGCGGGAAATATAAAGAATGGCAACTAAAGAGGAAGAATTAAGAGAACAGATTATAATGAATCAACCTGTGTATAATGAGCTACAGACCAATAGATTAGAGTAGTCCGAAAGAGACCAAAGATCAAGTGGAGATGGCACATGAGAGATACAGTAGAAATAGAGCAAAGAGAGATACACACACAGGCATTAGCTCTCTCTCCAATTTTCTCATGTTCCTTTCCCAGTCTAACAGGTTGGCAGGTGCCTCTCTACCTCATAGGCTGAACAAATCAGTAACTCTCAGCAAATAATTTTTGCTCTCAGCTGGCCCTGCCTTTAGTAAAAATGTATTGTGCGGACAATTCTCAAAAAAAAAAAAGAAAAAAAAAAGGCCTCTCTAATGGCAGTTTTATAAGAACAGTTCAGTGTACAAATAAAATCTGGGTAAATAGATAGGCTGTGCAAAATAAAAAATGTTTCTAATATAGTTAGATAAAAATGTAATGTATAAAGGCTGGAGTGACTGGATGTGTAACATAATAGCCAGAACACTAGTTCCTGCTTTTCAGCTCTCTTGCTTTCAACTGATTGGTTACCAGGCAGTAACCAGTGACTTGAGGGGGGGGCACATGGGACATAACTGTTCAGTGAGTTTGCAATTGATCCTTAGCATTCAGCTCAGATTCAAAAGCAACAGTTATGACCCATGTGGCCCCCCTCAAGGCACGGCCTGGTAACCAATCAGTGGAAACCAAGAGAGGGGCAAAGCAGGAAGTAGTGTTCTGGCTATTATGTTACACAACCAGTCAGTCCAGCCTTTATACATTACTAACTATATTAGAAACATGTTTTATTTTGCACAGTCTATTGTTTTAGTTTTTATTTTTATACTGAACAATTACCCTGGGCCAGGGAAATAATACATAATCTACACTATATAAATGTAACTCTGCACTGTTCCAAGTCATTCCTGTACTTCCAAGATGTGACACAGAGATGCAGACACACAACCACATCTTGGATGCAGCCATGGGGTGATAGACTGTGCTATATCAGTAACAACACATCTAGAAATCTACTCATAAGGTTTTTTTGAAGACTTTTTGTTGCAGTATTCTTCTGTATAATGTGCAACTCATTAGGGCACTAATACTAGATACCCACATTCAGGAAGGTCAGTTCCTGATAATGCTTACTTTGCGAAAATGTTTTTTTTTTCTTCTTCAAATGTTATGTCGAGGTAAAATCAGTACTGCAAAAAAAGTGCACATTGAAAAAAGGATGGCTTTTCTGGTTATTAAAAATCTGTTCTGCGCCTGTACCAAAACGAAGAGAGGGAACAATGACCACAGCTATCACAGGTCAGACATATACAAGAAAAGTAGTAAATACAAGTTAAGCTAGTTAAACTGGGTTAGTAGAAACACAGCTGCTTTTTTTTCCTTTAAAACAATCGAGATACAGATTAAATTCCCTTAGATAGTGCGTTTTCATGTTTACCAGAGTCTTCTTCTGATTTGGGAGAGGTGAGAATGGCAAACTTTGTGTTATAGCGAGCTTTTTGTTTATTGCTGAGCATATTCCACTGGGATTCAAGCAATTCTTCAATCTCTTCATCAGAAGCATCTGGGTGTTCATTTATTACCTAGAAAAACAGACAACATGACTCACTACCATTTACAAAACCACCTTCAACATATTAATTGTTGCCCATATATTTAACTACTGACTTTTTTCAGAATTGATATACAATTTAAATCTCAATAGAGATCGATCCTGAATTGATCCTGCATTTAATCTAAATTTGGGTAGTAAATGCTTATAAAAATTAAACGCACTGCCGCCTGTCAATGTGTTTAGCCTTCAGATATTCAGTTGCACCACATTAACATGTAAAAATAATGATCGGTTACTTAGACAAAGCTTTTTTTTCTGATAACAATCAGGAGACAACATAATATTAGTATTCTAAGCAGTTAAAGACATTTGACGAAACATACCTAAAACTTCAAAAATGAAAAGTACTAAAAGTGTAATGAAAACATAGTTGATTGTTGCATGGATTTTATTTTCTAAAGATCTGCAACTGTACACAAATAATTTGAGGTGCAGAAATGGGGCAAACACCAATTTTTAAGACACGCTTATTAAATAAAGCTTCTTCTTCTTCTTCCTTTGTCCCCCTGAGACTGGAAGAAATCAGGCAGAGTTTGGGCCAGCACCAGGAACAAGGCTACCTGTATCTTTCAGGGTGAACCCCCCCCCCCCGAGGGAGAAATCACTGGGGTCACTTGGAACATACGTGAGTAAGATTTTCATCTTCTACTCACACATTGCCAGGGTTGCTCTCCCCCATGCAGCCTCTAACACTGCGCTGTGCCCTCCCACTACCTCCCGGACGATGCTTAAATAAAAATTATATATATATTATATTGCACCTCCACCAAATGATTTTAAAAATTAGTGGTGAGCACAACTTTCCCTTGTTTGTTATAGTTCTACAGGAGCAGTGACCAGCTCCATGTTGTAGCTCCCACCCCTCCCAGCTATAGTCAGGTGATCCCACTGGTGTCTAATAAAAGGGCAGCCAAGTTTGGGAGTTTTACTTTGAAAGCAGCAAGTAAGTTGCGGGTATAACGTAGTCCCTTTGTAAAATGTATAATGAAGCAATAGAATTCTTAATGAATCAGATGAAAATTAAGCGTAGGACTGGCCAGATATGGGATGACTTTGACGTAGTTGGCCAGCTTATATAAGGCATTTTTCAGTAGCAGTATGCACAAAATGTCTCTGTCTTAAACACACACACACTTCCAAATGAGTACCCGCACTCCAAGTCAAATAACTTCAGCATAGGGAGGGGTGCACGGTAATTATGTATACACCAATTATTCTCAGACCAGCACTCCCTGTTATAAGAATCAATTATTTTATTGTTACATCGTATCTATGCCCGACGTTTCGGTCTGTTGGGACCTTTTTCATCCTTGAAAAAGGTCCCAATGTAAAAATAAAATAATTGATTCTTATAACAGGGAGTGCAGGTCTGAGAATATTTGGGGGGGGGGGGGGTGTGTGTGTGTGTGTGTGTGTGTGTGTGTGTGTGTGTGTGTGTGTGTGTGTGTGTGTGTGTGTGTGTGTGTGTGTGTGTGTGTGTGTGTGTGTGTGTGTGTGTGTGTGTGTGTGTGTAAAATAATTTCTGCACTTGCCTCTTTTTTTGCTCTCAGGCATAATAATAATAATAAAGCTATGACACACTATAGTGAGGGCATATAATTTAAATCCTATTATGCAACTTGTCTTGTAAAAACATTTTAGCCCTTCCATGATATTGCCTTTATCTACACTACCAAATATAACACATTTTAAAATCATCGAACACAAACCTCATCTTTGTGCTTCTGACAAAATACAAGAAACTGGTTCATGGCATCTCCCTTCCTGCTCTTTGGGGTATATGCCCCAGACCGTTTTTTACTTGCAGGCGAAGTCATCCCAACTTTAAGGTTTGAGGAGTTCTCAGGTCCTTTTGCAGTAGTGGTTTTATCAGCAGGATCAACCTCTTCACTAGCAGCTGGGGTTCTGGACACACGCCTTCTCTTGTAGGATGAAGACCCCTCTTTTTTTGGGCTTTCCATACTTTTCTCTGGGGACTCCACTGGGATACCCACTTCAGCAGCCACTTTGGGATTGAGTTGAGGACGGTCTTTTATGTAAATAAAAGTAAACTTTTCTTTCCTTTCTTCGAGAGTCATCAATATGGCTTCTTTGGCCTGCTCTATACCGATGTCCCACTGAGCCCGGATTTTGCCAGTTATCGGTTTTAAAAGCTAAAGGGGCAAGAAAAGAAATTGTGTGTTTAATTAGGGACAGATACCATAAATAAAAAAATTAAAAAAAATAAATAAAAAAAAGGCTGAAAAACTATATATTGATTAGAAACATCTCAATATAAAAAAAGATTTTACACCTTAGTTTTTTCTGCTTTGGTATGTGCCTGCTTTGCACTTTCCTGGCACAAGTGATCGTATTCATTTTCTCCTTTGAAGGGCACCATACTCTTTTCGGATATCCAAGCTCTCTCAGGCGCATTACCAAAAAACTGTACATGATACTGCCTGACATTCTTTTTTTGTCCTGGAAAGAATTGAGAATTTTTGATATTAAGGCAAAAATAGACTTTTAATGTTTTTATATTATGTGCTGACAATACCAGGTTTGTAAAAAAAAAAAAAAAAATAATGTGTATATATATATATATATATATATATATATATATATATATATATATATATATATATATATATATATATATATATATATATATATATATATATATATATATATATATATATATATCTTATCTCTATCTCAAAATTCATGGCAGTGCTTTAACCATTACAATATCAAGTTGTATGAATAAAGTTCCTTCAAGCTCTTAAGCTAAATAAGATGTCTGCATGCAAGATATAGCAGTTGTGATGTATTTGGCTACAGTAAACATAGACACTGGATGCTCCCTCTTTTAGAAAGGGAATTCAATGATATTTTAACAGTTAATATTCCTTAAAGTGATAGAAAAAATTAACATACCCTTTACTTTTGTGTGGTTATACAACACAGGGTCAGATGTCACCATACACGGCCACCATGGATAACCAGAGACCTTGGACCACACTACATCTCCAACAGAATACTTTAACGATAAGTCCTCTTCAGTTGTGTTCTCTGGGAACTCGGATTCTGATAGAGACTTAGAGAAATGAGAAAAAAGAAGGGGTGGTGGAATTAGGGACATATATGAAAAGCTAGATTTAGCTCCAACACTAATATGCTGGACCTTTACATTCTTTTTATTAGGGATGCACCATATCCAGGATTTAGTTCGGGATTTGGACTTCTTCAGCAGAATTCGGCTGAATCCAAATGCCTGGCTGAACCCAATCTGAAACCAAAAAGAATCATGCGACTTTTCCTCACTCCAAACAAGAAGATCAAAAATCTTTTAACCACGTACTGTTTCCCTGATTTACATATGCAAATTAGGGTTTGGATTCAGTCGAATCTTTCACAATGGATTCAGTGGAATTCTAAAATATTGGATTCAGTGCATACCTACTTTTCTATATTCTTGTACACCCTCTATTTCAACACTGGTTCAACGAATAAGGAACTGGGATGAACATCATTTTTGCATAGTTTTAATTAGAAATTAGATTTCGGTTATTTCTTATACTAAACAGGTGAAAATCTGAAATTGAATTTCCAGAACCCACCAGCACACCCTGGCCTCTCCAGCATAAGTTGGCCCGGTGCACAGTCAGAAGGGATCGGCAACCCCAATTGTAGTCAGCGTAATAGAAGAAAAACTGGCACTCAGAGCTCGATGCATGCGGGCAAAGCCCTGCGTGTTTATTACAATGTAACGTTTCAGGGGCGGGCCCCTTCGTCAGACAGCAAATCACACCACAAAGTGAACCTTTTAAACATTACTTATGCATAAATTAACCCACACATGTTTGGTAATTTAACCCTTAGTTACTACAATTAGCAACTCCATTCGTGGATGTATTTGGACTTTTTTTGAACTTTTTTTTGAAGTCTTTGTGTACGATATTTTCACTGATGATGTTTTATCCACGAATGGAGTTGCTAATTGTAGTAACTAAGGGTTAAATTACCAAACATGTGTGGGTTAATTTATGCATAAGTAATGTTTAAAAGGTTCACTTTGTGGTGTGATTTGCTGTCTGACGAAGGGGCCCGCCCCCGAAACGTTACATTGTAATAAACACGCCCATGGCTACACAGCAACTTGTTTATATAAACTATAGCAGTACTTATCTGTTATCTACTGTGTATCCTGTGCAGGGCAATATTACATTATATTTTAATTACTTAAAAGCATTTTAATTTTTTTGAGTTACCGTTCCTTTATCACAGCCAAAATCAAACATTAACAAGCAGTACAACCTAAACACGTTTAATCATGCTACATATTAGCTACATTTAAAACTGCAGGTTTAAAAAAAATCCCTTACTTTGTCAAATGGGTTCTTTCACTGAGGGAGGCCATTCTGAGACTATAACAGAGACTATAACATGCAGATTTCAGGAGCATGCTCAGATTGTAGCACTGCTTTGAGTATTTTACCCAGAATGCCTTGTTTTAGTAAACTCCTCCACTAGATGTATCAGGAGATTTCTCTATCTTGTCCCCTGCTGGTGATGTTATTATGCAAATGAAGGACACCCACTAACTTCCAGCAGGTGGCAGCACTACTGTACAGCAGCTAACACACAGGTTTGGCTGATTTGAAAATAGCTTAGAAGGGTTGATAAGCAAACAAGGAATTTCAACTGAGCATGTGCGAGATTTCAGAGCTACAGTTGGCTGGGAAGATATAGGTAGGAGGAGCCAGTGAAATCCAAGATGGCTGCCTCAGCTAGAACTGCAGTGGAGATAGGGGAGATCTTGCAGAAGGAATAGTGAGCTGATCATTTACATTATACAAACAATTCTAACTGTTTTAAAAATCGGATTTCTTGAACTTTCACATAGTGTATTTGCTTAGGAAATGATTTTAGTTATGATTGGTGCCCTTTAAGCAAGAAGAATGTGGCACAATTCTAATCCGTTTAAAGAATAGCACAACCGTAAAAATGTATACCTGCATTTTGGAAGATTCCGGGTGTGCTGGCATCTCATGGCTCGACTTCTCATTGGCTTCAGATGTGATAATTTTTCTTTTCCTTCCTCTCTTTTTCTTCTCCTTTGCCTCAGGTTGAGACTCTTCCTCGCCTCTGTCTCCACATATAGAAGATTCAAACAAGGGCTTTCCATTCATGTAGGTCTTGGTGATTTTCAACTTTATTTCGGGAGATCCGTTTTTAGTAGGAGTAGTGCTGGGTGGCGTCTCAATACCTTGAACCTCTTGCGCCTCAAAGAGCACTTTGGCTTCCTGAGCTCCAGACTCTCCATTAAACACGCGGGAAGTGAGGTCCTTTAACTTCTCGGTTGGAATGAACGGCAGGGAATCGTGGCCATTGAGCTTCTGTATTACCCCCTCTTGGAGAGAGGCCGAAATCTGAGCTCTTCCAAGCAACACAGAACACTCTCGACTCACTTCTGGATTGGATGGCTTCACAGCTGGACTTGCAAGAATATGAGGTACTTGTTTCATTTTGCGGAGGTGGTTTTCGGCAATTTAGAGAAAAATAAGTAGTTCTCACAAATTTCACGCTACTGCAGAATAAAAATAAAAAATAAATTAAACTGATCAGCTTTCTGATGCATATGATAACCAAAGCTAGATGCATAAACATTGTTGTAGGGCATTCAACAATTTATTGGCAAAAACGGGTAAATCTAGGTCATTTGCAGACTCTCCTTTCTCCGTACATGGTGAAAGACAGCACACATGCATATTACTTTTTTGGGAAAAATAGAATGTCTAAGAAAGGTTTTTGTTTCCATTTTGTGGTTAATGGATAATAAAAAGTTCATATACAGGGGAGTCAATTTGTAGTAGGGATGCACTGAATCCAGGATTCGGTGAGATTCTGCCTTTTTCAGCAGGATTTGGTCGAATCCGTGTGCCTGGCAAAACCAAAAACTAATTTGCATATTCAAATTAGGGGCGGGAAGGGAATCAGGTGACTTTTCGTCACAAAACAAGTAACTGTTGACTGTTTCCTTTCCAGAAACTAATTTGCACATTCATAGGAGTTGAATTTGGTTCAGTATTACTTTGCAGGGGATGCACCAAATCCAGGATTCGGTTTGTGAATTGGCCTTGTTCAGCAGGATATGGATTCAGCCGAATCCAAAATAAAAAAAAAAATCACAAAAACAAGGAAGTAAAGACATTTTTTTTAACCATGCACTTCATTTCCCTAATTTACATATGCAAATTAGAGTTCGGTTTCAGTTCAGTATTTGGCCGAATCTTTATCTGCTGAATCCTAAAATAGAGGACTTGGTGCATCCCTACCTATTTGTTAAGCATTGCGAAGCAAGCTGAAATTTCTTCCTCAGGCCAGTGCACCTCTTTTATTAAAAGGAACCGGATGCTGGGGTTTCCTTGGCTGGAGAGCATCAAGCCACCATATTGTCCCCATTACTAGGTAGTCAATGTGATCCTTTGGGGTGAATGCAAGCATAATACACTAAGGCCTACCTAAATTGCTATACAGAGTGCGTGCCAAGCCCAAAAAAATTGAGTTTTTACAGAAGATGAATACCAGCTTTGGGCAGAAGGTTAGAGTTTTGGGTCATTGGGGTGCCCAATTAATTGGCACCTTTAAGTGAGTTTCCTTGTTTTTTAATAGCTATTAAAGCAGTGGATGGTATAATTGTACACGTTTTACTTTTATTTGAAATCAGATTATGATTTTAAATTCCCTTTTAAAAGTGACCACTGGCAAGAAGGGCTTTGCTTCCATCCTGAACTGGCTTGTAAGAGTTGTGGATATTCAGTTCTGAAGAACTACAGAATTCCTCGGACCATTCAATCTACAACTAGATGAGTGGAATGGAAAGAGTGGAATATATATATTCCTTGAGACCTTTGTCAACAAAGGCTCAAGGAAGACCAAAACGTTGGAATAACAAATAAACGGTATCTCTTTTTCACCGTATTTTAAGACCTGTGAGTGCCTTGCTTTACATGATATTCTATATGACTTTTCTGTGCACCCAGGCTTTTATTCCAGATAGATAGAGATAGATAGATAGATAGATAGACCCCATTTTATCCAAATAATCCAAATTTTTAAAAATGATTTCCTTTTTCTCTGTAATAATAAAACAGTAGCTTGTACTTGATCCCAACTAAGATATAATGAATCCTTATTGGAACCAAAACCAGTCTATTGGGTTTATTTAATGTTTAAATGAATTTCTAGAAGACATAAGGCATGAAGACCCAAATTACTGAGAGATCCGTTATCCGGAAAACCCCAGGTCCCGAGCATTCTGGATAACAGGTCCCATAACTATATGTATGTATATACACACACACCTAAGTACTTAGTGCACACATTACAGAACTCTAATGTTTCGTTCCTCATTAGGACCTTTTTCAAGGTCAATAAATGTATTTTTTTTTTGTTCACCACTAAACTCATGTGTGAAAGTATTACTCATACTCATTCACCAGACAGACACTGTCCTGCCCATAAAATACAGCGCCAAACAAACAGAAACTAAAGGTTTTCGTGTATTAAAAGGATGGTTCACCGTTAAGCTAACTTTTACTATGGTATAGAGCGGCCAAATTCTAAGCAACTTTTCAACTGGTCTTCATTATTCTTTTTTATATATATATATATTTTTTTTTTAAATTGGGCCTTTTACTTCTGACTCTTTCCAGCTTTCAAATGGGAGTCACTGACCCTATCTGAAAAAAAAAAAAAAAATGATCTGTAATTCTACAAATTTAATGTTATCGCTACTTATTAGGGATGAGCAAATTGTTTCGCTGCAGAAATGACACCCATAGGCGGCAAATATTTGGCGACGAGAAACGAGTCAAATTCGCCCGTCCCTGCTACTTATTATTACTTATCTTTCTATTCAGGCCTCTCCTATTCATACTCCATGCTCTTATATGAATCAATGCATGGTTGCTAGGATAATATGGAGCATTGCAAACTGGAGAGCTGCTGAATAAAAAGCCACATAAATTAGAAACCACAAATTATAACAAATAAGAAAACAAATTGCAAATTGTCTCAGAATATCACTCTCTGTATAATAATAATTTAAAGGTGAACAACCCGTTTCAAAAGGAACAAGCATTTGATAGTACAGGTATGGGACCTGTTATCCAGAATGCTCGGGACCTGGGGTTTTCCGGATAATGGATCTTTCCGTAATTTGGGTCTTCATGCCTTAAGTCTACTAGAAAATCATGTAAACATTAAATAAACCCAATAGGCTGGTTTTCCTTCCAATAAGGATTAATTATATCTTAGTTGGGATCAGGTACAAGCTACTGTTTTATTATTACAGCTGAAAAGAACACAATTTAAAAAAAATGGGAGACAGCCATTCCGTAATTCGGAGCTTTCTGGATATCGGGTTTCCAGATAAGGGATCCTATACCTGTATTTGATTTCTGCCGCTTAATTACACTTGTGGGTCTGACTAAGATATTTTTTTAAAACTTGCTTTTAAAAAGAAAAAAAAAAACACACACACAATGCAGAGGCAAGTTGAAAGTGTATCATTATGAGAAATTGCTTCCTGTGTCTTCTAATCACATAAGAAGACATTCTGTAGAATATCAGATATATCTACTGGTTTCCATATGACAAAACCTACTCTTCTCACTTCCTGATTGGCATTAGCACAGAGAATAGAGTTGGCAAAGCTGCTGCATGCTTAAGTGCCATGTGATAAAAATTAAGAAATTTAATAAAAACAATTAAAGATGATTTACGGTTTCTGAAATAATTAAGTATCAAACAAGTTTAATTCTAGTTTCAATCGATCTCTTAGCAATATTTCTCTAAATGCGCAGGCTTTGTGTCTCATTTATGCCTGTACTCCCCCCTCTTCCTCCATGATGTATTTGAGCTAACGGACTTTAAAAAAAAAACATCTCTGACACAAAGCCTGCAGGTAGAGAGACAGAGCCTGGGAAGGATGTAGTAAATGGATTATAGTAAAACCTTTTAATTTTACATACATGATTTTATTTTTTTTTTTTTTTTGAGGTCCCAATATAGAATGCTTTTCCCTGATTTTACATCTTCCCTTATTTTATACCATTTCATTCAGGTATAAAATATATTTTGAAATGGTACATGGTGATAATAATGAATTCTATTTAGGTTTCTTACTTAATTTTCATGATATATCGTTAACTCTTTTTAACTAAACTCTAGTTCTTGAACCACCACATTTAAAATGTAGAGGCTCAACGTGAGATATGAAAGGGGTGGTTCACCGTTAAAGGGGAAAAAAACCCAGTCGGCGCAAAAACCCTCCCCCCCCTCCCGTGTGTTGCCCACCCTCCCTCCTCCCCCCTGGCCTACCTGTCCCGCTGGGACAAATGCCCCTAACTTATTACTTACCCTTCTGCGCAGGTCCAGTCCAGGGAGTTCACAGACGACATCTTCTTCCAAGCGATCTTCTTCCTGCTTTGCATTTTGGCGCATGCGCAGTAGGAGCATTTTGCCGGTACGGATCTACTGCGCATGTGCCAAAAGTCACGAACTTTGTGACTTTTGGCGCATGCGCAGTAGATCCGTACCGGCAAAATGCTCCTACTGCGCATGCGGCGGTCAAAGCAGGAAGAAGATGGCGTGGAAGAAGATGGCGTCTGTGAACTCCCTGGACTGGACCTGCGCAGAGGGGTAAGTAACAAGTTAGGGGCATTTGCCCAGCGGGACAGGTAGGCCAGGGGGGAGGAGGGAGGGTGGGCAACACACGGGAGGGGGGGAGGGTTTTTGCGCCGACTGGGTTTCCTTCCCCTTTAAAGGAAAAGGAAAAACTTTAAAGGAAAAGTTCAGTGCAAAAAGTTCACTGAAAATTGATTTACAGGTTTCTAGTAGGGATGCACTGAATCCACTATTTTGGATTCGGCCGAACCCCCGAATCCAAAGCAAAAGATTTGGCCAAATACCAAACCGAATCCTAATTTGCATATCCAAATTTGGGGTGTGAAGAGGAAACCATTTTTTACTTCCTTGTTTTGTGACAAAAAGTCAAGTGATTTCCTTCCTCATCCCTAATTTGAATATGCAAATTAGGATTCGGTTTGGCCGGGCAGAAGGACTCGGCCGAATCCTGCTGAAAAAGGCCGAATCCCAAACCGAATCCTGGATTCGGTGCATCCCTAGTTTCTACTTACCTTGGACCCTTTCTCATTTGACACTTGAGAAAGGGTCCTATGTGACTCAAAACATGTTATTCTGGGTGCACAACGTTAATGTTATGAAAATCGCATTTGTATTTTGTACATACGTAGAAAAATACCAAGTCATAAAGCAAAACATAACCCGGATAAAACTGAAATACATACCAGCTTATGATCCAAAAATGAAGAAACAGCCACATGGACAGAACAAAGCTTATAAACGGTCATTAAGACCCATGATACATCAGTATTTGTTGCTCCACATGGGCTCAACTCCACCTTTCAGCAATGAGGCCAACTCATTTGGTGGCTGTTTTTCACTTTAAAGGGATACTGTCATGGGGGAAAAAAAAAATTCAAAACGCATCAGTTAATAGTGTTGCTCCAGCAGAATTCTGCGCTGAAATCCATTTCTCAAAAGAGCAAACAGATTTTTTTATATTCAATTTTGAAATCTAACATGGGGCTAGACATGTTGTCAGTTTCCCAGTCCCCCAGTCATGTGACTTGTGATTTGATAAACTTCAGTCACTCTTTACTGCAAGTTGGAGTGATATCTCCCCCTACCTTTCCCCCCCAGCAGCCTAACAACAGAACAATGGGAAGGTAACCAGATAGCAGCTCCATAACACAAGATAACAGCTGCCTGGTAGATCTAAGAACAGCACTCAATAGTAAAATCCAGGTCCCACGAGACACATTCAGTTACATTAAGTAGGAGAAACAACAGCCTGCCAGAAAGCAGTTCCATTCTTAAGTGCTGGCTCTTTCTGAAAGCACATGACCAGGCAAAATGACCTGAGATGCACCTACACACCAATAATACAACTAAAAAAAAAAATACACTTGCTGGTTCAGGAATGAAAATTTTATATTGTAGAGTGAAATATTTGCAGTGCGAACTGTAATTTAGAAATAAAAGAAAATCATGACAGAATCCCTTTAAAGGAGAACTAAACCCTAAAAATGAATAAGGCTAGAAATAGCATATTTTATATACTGAACCAGCCTAAAGATTCAGCATCAATATAGTAGCAAAGATCCAGGCTTTCAAAGTTGTCACAGGAGTTTTCCATCTTGGGATTTTGTTAGAAGTGTCTGTGACACTCACATGCTCAGTAGGCTCTGAGCAGCTGTTGAGAAGCTAAGCTTAGGGGCTGTCACACTTCATCAAGCAAAAAATTAGGTTTGCCTTTCATATAGCTGATAATACAGGGTTGATTATTAAATTCTGATGCAAAGTGCACTGGTTTCTGTGCTGCCATGTAGTAATTATCTGTATTAATTACTAATCAGCCTTATATTGTGACATTTCTATTCTATGTGTACTGTATATTGTGAGTGGGTCCCTAAGCTCAGTAAGTGACAGCAGCACAGAGCATGTGCAGTGAATCAGCAGAAAAGAAGATGGGGAGCTACTGGGGCATCTTTTGAGACACATAGCTTTACTGCTAAAGGGCTGTGGTTGCCTTGGGCTGGTAAACAAGCCCAAAATATAATGTATAGCATTTCTAGCTACTTCTTTAATTAAGCTTTAGTTTTCCTTTAAAAACACCTGGTGGGCCATTGGTGCAACACTCAAGTAAAACTGATTTTAGAACACTGAAATACCCATACCAATATAAGTTTCCTATTAAAAGTTATGAGAATGCCAAAGTAGTTGGGCTGGCTAAAAAACGCTAAAGCATTAATTAAGACCCCCAGCCGACTGGCCACATGCATGGCATCACACCGCACCCCTTTTCTCAAAGCAGATTATAAACATTACAGCTGTCCAGTGGATGTGATAAGTAGGGATATACCGAATCCACTATTTTGGATTCGGCCGAACCCCCGAATCCTTCACAAAAGATTCGGGCGAATACCCAACTGAATCCTAATTTGCATATGCAAATTAGGGGTGGGAAGAGGAAAACATTTTTTACTTCCTGGTTTTGTGACAAAAAGTCACACAATTTCCCTCCCCGCCCCTAATTTGTATACGCAAATTAGGAGTCTGATTCGGTTCAGCTGGGCAGAAGGATTCGGCTGAAACCGAATCCTGCTGCAAAAGGCAGAATTCTGGCCGAATCCTGAAACAAATCCTGGATTCGGTGTATCCCTAGTGATAAGACATGCCAGTGAGCCTGTGGCTGCTTAGACAAGGCTACTTTTAATGAAAGAAAGAAAATTTGCATAAAGGTGGCCATACATGGATAGATCCGCTCGTTTGGTGATGTCGCCAAACGAGCGGATCTCCCTCCGATATGCCCACCTTGAGGTGGGCAATATCGGGCTGATCCGATCGTGGGCCCAACGATCGGATCCTAGCGTTCGCAAACGGTCGGATCACGGGACCGCATCAACGAACAGATGCGGCCGCGATCCGACGGGATTTTTAATCCCATCCGATCGAGATTTGGCCGACTTTCGGCCAGATCTCGATCAGGGAAGCCCGTCGGGGGCCCCCATACACGGGCCAATAAGCTGCCGACTCGGTCTGTGGCCCGTGTATGGCCAACTTTAGGCTAATAAATGAGGGAAATAAAAATAACAAGTACAGTGGTCCTTTAAGTGGCATGGCTATGCACGTGACGATACATAACAAAAGTTACGCACTGCAAAGGAGACAACTACACTATTTTCCCCCTTCAATGTATAGAAGTGATCAATCACAGTAGAGTGCACGGGCAGTCATCTTATATACTCGTGCCCGCCCCTTTCAGTGACATCAGAAATGGGTGGGTCAGTCATGAACATATGCAGGGCCTGTTTAAGAGATGGTGGGTTAGGGTTGGTCACGGGTCAACTATTTGCAGATTCCTGCATCACTAATTTAAAACTATTGTGCAGGGAACCCCCAAATGGTCGGCAAATTCAGTCAAGAACATTCAACAACACAGCACCAGGATTGAATAGCTTAGACCCAATGACATGCTCTCTAACAAAAATCTACATCTACAGACATATATTAGTCTATGCCAAAATGATATTAGGTGTACAGCAGGGATGGCACAGATTCGATCAAATCTAAACCCTTAGTTCACACTTTCTAAAGCTCTGGACAACTGAACTCAATTGTTTGTTCACATTTTCCTCAAAACATTCTCACTTTAAAATGTGCAAATGAGGTGTTGTTAACCTTTAAATTAACTGTTCGTATGATGTAAAGCTGGGGTCCCCAACCTTTTTTACCCGTGAGCCACATTGAAATGTAAAAAGAATTAGAGATCAACACAAGCATGAAAAAAGTTCCAGTGTGTGCCAAATAAGGGCTGTGATTGGCTATTGGTAGCCCCTATATGGACTGGTAGCCTACAGGAGTCTCTGTTTGGCAGTACATCTGTTTTTATACAACTAAAACTTCCCTCCAAGCCTGGAATTCAAAAATAATCACCTGCTTTGAGGCCACTGAGAGCAACATCCAACATGTTGCCCATGAGTCACAGGTTGGGGATCACTGATGTAGAGAGGGATATTCTGAGACAATTTGCAATTTGTTTTCATTTATGATTTATGTTTTGGAGTTATTTAGCTTTTTATTCAGCAGCTCTCCTGTTTGCAATTTCAGCAGTCTGGTTGCTAGGGTTCACATTATCCTAACACCCATGCACTGAATTGAATAAGAGACTGGAATATGAATAGCAGAGGCCTGAACAGAAAGATAAGTGACAAAAAGTAGCAATAACAATTTATCCGTAGCTTTACCGAGCATTTGTTTTTTAGATGGGGTAAGTGACCCCCATTTGAAAGTTGTAAAGAGTCAGACGAAAAAGGCAAATTATTCAAAAACTAACAAAAAAAAAAAATGATCAATTGAAAAGTTTAGAAATGGCCATTCCATAACATACTAAAAGCTAACTTACAGGTGAACCATCCCTTTAAATTTGGTTAAATGGGAACTCTACAACAACATAAGCTTTTGGAAAAGTAAACAATTTTAAGCAACTTTGCAATATACATCAATTAAAAAATATGCAGACTTTTTATGATTTTTAATGGCAGTTCCCTAAGCCTAGCCCCCTGCTCTTCTGCTGATCTGTCTGACTACTTTGACTACTTTGCTGAGCTGTCTGACTACTTTTACTTTGTATCAACAGCCAACTGTCCACAGCCTGCATCCTCCAAACCCCACAATTCCCTGCACACGTGATTTCAATAAGGAACATAACACCCCAGTGCAATGCATTGTGGGTTATGTAGTTCCTGCATGCTGTCTGTAAGCTGTGGAGAAGTTGTTACAATTTGTAACATCAGTGTTTAGTCCCTCCTTCCCTGCCAGGATTTCAAATGATGCAGAAAGAATAGAACTGTTAAACAGCTGGATTTCAGCATAGAAAATGGCATTTATTCATACTTTTTGAAGAAACCGGTAACTGTGATGGGTATATTAGGGGTTTCTGTGTTATGTGGGCCTCTTTATCACATTTTGGTTTGGAAGCCGGAGTTCCCCTTTAACGCTTTCGGAGGATTTTGTATTCAGCCTAATGCAAAAACTATGGCTTTTGTGCATCCATAATATAGAGAGAGCTGCTAATAACAACATGCTACAAAAATCTCTTAGCTATCACCTGTCCCAGCTCGGTTTTATATGTTATTGGTCCGTATCCAACAATAAGACTGGAGAAAAAACCCTGCCCTGATCAGGTGACGAATTCACAGCCCAGTGCTAAGATTTCAGAACAACCGGCATCTCTTACTATTAACTATTATGTATAATCTCAAAAAATGCTCTCAAAAATTATTTCCATTTTGTACAAAGCAAATACATGGCATGTGGGGGGGGGGTCAGGCTGGAAAGTTCAGTTGGCAGTTGAGATTTATGAAATGATTTAATGTAAGAGGAGGACAAAGTGCTCTCACAAGCTTGAGTCACCAAAGAAAAAAATTATATCATTTGAAATAATATCCTCCTACTAGGGATGCCATTTTTCTTGTAGTGGGCTAATTATTCCACCCCCAAACTGGATAACTGGAAATTCGGCTCAAAGTTTCCAGAGCAGCTTTTTTCTGCCTCCGGTTATTTGCGGGTCACTGCAGCCTTCATCATCTTCATCAACTCAGCGTCCCTGCTAGTGGTGTGTGGGCCGGCCCAAAACAAGTGGGCCGGGCAGGTTCGAGATGACCTCACGGCTCCTCTTGCGACCTTAAACTGTCAGTTTCTGACTTCCTGTTTTATAGGCTTGCCCCGCCGATGACATCACAAAAGGGGCAGGTTGTCACAGGTCTATAAATGATTGGGAGGAAGGCGGTTTGGGTCGGGTTTTTCTCGACCTGCACATCAGTAGTCCCTGCACTAAATCTGGCAATTTCCATGTTTTTATCACCCAGTATGTGTTGGTCTCTGTGATAAGTGATTTTAGCAAAGTTTAGCGTCCTGGGTAATCGTCTGCCCCTCAACTGCACAGACCCTAATCTTCCTTAGCAGCCAAACGGGACATTAGGACTAGTGATGGGCAACTTTGGTGCGTTTCGCTTCACCGAAAAATTCTCTAATTTCCCGCTAAATTCGCGAAAACTGCAAAAAATTTTGTAAACGACGCCAGCAACCATTTTTTTGTACGCTGTTTTTGTCTAAATTGCGCCGGCATCCAAAAAAAACCGGACGCCAGCGATTTTTCGCATCGGTTTTGCAAATTTATTCCTGGTGAATAAATTCGCCCATTACTAATTAGGACACGGGATCGACCGATCCATAAATGGCATAATTTGCCCATCCACTTGCCAGACCAAACTGTATTCACAGCAAACTTTTGGGTCAGCTGGCATGAGACCAACTTATCACTGATGAAGATGGGTACAAAATAAAAATCAAAACTCAAATCAGCGGAGGGGCATGTTTACTAACATTAGAGAAATATCTGGAGAGATACCAATCAGAAATTAGATTTAAACAGCTACGTATAAATTAAAAAACAAAAGCAAAGATAGGAGACTGCCTTTCTGTAATTCTGAGCTTTCTGGATAATGGGTTTCCGGATAACAGATCCCATACCTGTATATGGAATAAAAATCTAAGCCGTTGATATCCAGAGTGTGTTACAGGCTCATGAGATTCTGTCCATATGCCGCTAACAAACCAAAACAGACAAATTCCAAAACAAGCAGGGCCCTCATTTCTTGCATTAGTCAGTTTTTAATAGGAATGCACCAAATCCAGGATTCTGCCTTTTTCAGCAGGATTCAGATTCGGCCGAATCCTTTTGTCCGGCCAAACCGAATCCTAATTTGTATATGCAAATTAGGGGCAGAGAGGGAAATCGTGGGACTTTTTGTCACAAAACAAGGAAGAAAAAATGTTTTCCGTTCCAATCCCTAATTTGCATATGCAAATTAGGATTCGCGTTCGGCCAAATCCAAAATAGTGGATTGGGTGCATTCCTAGTTTTTAACAGTAATCTGTATTTTGATAAACATAACCGACACAAATAATTAAGTCTGGAACAACAAAATCTTTTTACACTAGAATACTGGCACTGTGCTAATCAAATACAAAAACCAGTATAGGAATTAGGGATGCACCGAATCCAAGATTCGGTTCGGGGTTCGGCCTTTTTCAGGAGGATTCGGCTAAATCCTTCTGCCCAGCTGAACCCAATCCTAATTTGCATATGCAAATTAGGGTCGAAGAGCGAAATCATGTGACTTTTTGTCACAAAACAAGGAAGTAAAAAATGTTGTTCCCTTCACACCACTAATTTGCATATGCAAATCAGGATTCAGATTCGGTTCGGTATTCAGCCGAATCTTTCACGGAGGATTCAGGGGTTCGGTCGAATCCAAAATAGTGGATTCGGTGCATCCCTAATAGGAATCATGTATTCACAAGCCCCATTTATGCAAATGGTTTCTGTGATGAAAGTTGCTAGATATTTCTGTTAAGCAAAGGCACGAGGTTGTTTGATCAGCTCATCGTGTTGAGGAATAGGTTTCCACTATGTTCACTCTTTAACCATGATCCACTATGCATATTAGCATTCTCATCCAGCAAGAACGGATTTAAATTACCTTACGCACACACTGACTGAACGGCTATGATGAATAAATGTGATTGAATATGGCGGCCTCGACAGACACTGCCAAAATAACAGCAATGAATGGAACGGGTGGAAACAAAAAAAAAACCCGTAGAGAGGAATGCGGAATAAATCACAGGCACAAAGATAAGTGGCACATGTAGGTTACCACCTCTTTCCCAAAGAAAGGATTAAACCAGAAAAAACAAAACACTAACCCTTCAGTGTCTGACCTACAAAATACCCTTGTATGAAATGCAATCATTGTTGTTATGTTTATGTGAATGTGGAGATCGAACTTTACAGACTGTGGGTCCAACAGAAAGTAACTCTATGAATGGCAACATTTCTACAGTTTGGTTTAAGGGTCAGGGCACACGGGCACAGGGTCGGACTGACCCGGTGGGACGCCGGGAAAAAACCCGGTGGGCCCCGACCCTAATGGGCTCCCACCGGACCAGACCCCCTCTCCTGCTATTCAGTTTCTACAAAATTGGGGGTTTTTTTCAGCGCCGTGCAGCGCCTTCTGAGCATGCGGCACGGCGCCTTCACTTCACAGTAGAGGGGCCACAGCAGTTAAGGCTGGGCCCCCCAGTCCGACCCTGCACAGGCAGATTCGGGGAGATTAGTCCCCCTGGCGACAAATCACCTCTTCTTCGGGGCGACAATCTCCCCAAACTGCCTTCCCCTACCTTCCCGCCGGGATGAAACTCGCGGCGCTTCGTTTTCCGAAGAAGAGATTTGTCGCCAGGGCGACTAATCTCCCTGTGTGCCCTTACCATAAGCGAATAGCACAAACAATAAGAACTTCCGACCCATCACTCATTGGTCAAAACGGAATAAGCCTGTCCAATCTGCAAGCCAGCGTCAGACTGGGGGTCATGGGCGCAACAGGCCAACCCATCCTCCAATTTTCTCCTGTAGTGATGGGCAGGTCAAGAAAATCTCAACCCCCACCGGCCTTCGTCCTGCACTTATAGACCCACGTCGCTCTACAGATGATGTCACAAAAGGGGTGGGGCATGCACAAGCCTATAAAACAGGAAGTAGGCAGATAAGGTCGCACTCAACCCGAATCCACCTCGAAGAAGAGCAGTGAGGTTGGTCCAAGCCGTGGGCCACTAGCCCCCTGCCCTGCAAGTACCCTTTTCTATCAAACGTGAAGTGACCAGGCCCAGAAGGGGACGTCAGAGAGCGGGCCTGGTCACTGCCGCGAACTGACCAATGTCAAGGGCATATACATACCAGTGTCAGACGTCTGCCCAACACAAACCAAAAAATTGTTTGACATTTTATCAGCATGCTTATGGCCAGCTGTAGTCTTAAAGGGGCTGTTCACCTTTAAATTAAACTTTTAGTATGAAAAGTTGCAATTGGTTTTCATTTTTAGTTCTTTAGCTTTTTATTCAGCAGCTCTCCAGCAATTACAGCAATCTGGTTGCGAGGGTCCAAATTCCCTTAGCAACCATGCATTGATTTGAATAAGAGTCTGGAATATGAATAGCAGAGGCCTGAATAGAAAGATTAGTGATAAAAAGTAGCAATAACAATAGATTTGCAGCCTTACAGAGATGGGTCAGTGACCCCCATTCAAAAGCTGGAGTCAGAAAAAGGCAGCAAATAATTAAAGGGCATTGTTCACTTTCCAAACACTTTTTTCAGTTCAGTTGTTTTCAGATTGTTCCCGAAATAAAGACTTTTTTCAATTACTTTCCATTATTTATTTTTTTTACTGTTTTTCCAAAATCTAAGTTTAAGGTTGAATGAATAGTGTCATTTTCACCTTCTAAAGCAGCTCTGGCAGGGGGTCGCTGACCCCCCAAACTGTTCTAAATTGATACATTTAATGGATACGTGTTTCAGTCTGGCAGCTCAGTAATTCAGGCGAAGACTCATTTAATTGATACATTTCTCAGCAGCATCTCTGGAGTATTAGCAACTATTGTATCAAGTCTAAGAGTTGCCTGTAATGAAACTCAGGGATTCTGCTCAGCAGGGACAAAGATAGAAAAACGTATCCATGAAATGTATCAATTAAGAACAGTTTGGGGGGGTCAGCGACCCCCTGCCAGAGCTGCTTTAGAAGGTGAAAATGACACTTTACACTTCAATATTAGAAAAACGGTCAGAAATAGAACCAGCAGCTGCTGTTTTTGGACACATTCTGCTGGCTGAAATATGGTTATGTAGATGTGTGCCACAGGCATAAAAGAACAAACTCTCACTAGAGAAAGAGCTAATAAACGGTTATAGGGTAGCTCCCCTTTAACATTAACATTTAGTATGCCAATGTCCTATTAGTAACTTTTCAACTTGTCAGTTGTTTCTGAATTACAGGAGGGTTGTGGGCCCCTGCAGCCAAAAATGATTGCTCTGTGAGGCTACAATTTGAATGTAACTTTGTTTTTTGGTCATCTTCTTGTCTCTAAATCAAACCATTGCCTGGTTGCCAGGTAAGTGGGACCCTAGCAACTGGATAGCCGCCGAAGTTCTAAACTGGCGAGTTGCTGAACAAAGAGCTGAAAAAATAATAAACCACATAAAACTGCAAATAGCCTCAGAATCTTGCTGTTTACATAATACTAACCAACCATAGCTAATTGTCTAAGTATATCCTGGTCCTTATTGATCAAATTTCTCCTTTCTAGGCAGTGTTAATGTTATCAAATTAAATTCTCAATACATAAAAGCACAAAATGGTGGAAAAAAGGTCCAACTGCACAAGGCCAGCCCCATAAATGAATACATGTCACTAACACGATATTCAGGATAAAAAAAGTATCGGTGTTCCAGCTACTCACTGTTTACACAACCCAAGTTGCACTTTTGTATGCTGCAATACAGCTCAACTCTGTGCCAGTCAGGTTACGTCTCCTTGCAACATAATAGTAACAAACACTCAGAAGTGGGCAAGCCCTAAGAAACACACACATAAATAAATAAATATTCACACCCAGGTCAGAACTGAATCCAGTCAAGTTTTTAGGTTTGATACTGAAATAAAACACTTTTCCCTAAAATTACACTAATTTACCATTTTATTGCTGCAACACTTATTGGCACTTTTTCTGCGTACAAGAAGAAATCCATTTCCTGTTACTCATATGACTAATTCTGCTTCATTTCTGGCAAGGGGACATCCAATCTTGCTTTATGGCAGGAATTCTACAAATACTCTCAGAAACATAAACCCTTGTCGTGTTGGTGCTGAAGTGCCCCCTTACACTGGGCTGTTGGGATACAAGGGGTGGTTCACCTTTAAGTTAACCTTTAGTATGTTATAGAATGGTGAATTCTAAGCAACTTTTCAATTGGTCTTCATTATTTATTTCTAATAGTTTTTTTTTTAATTAGCTGCCTTCTTCTTCTTCTGACTCTTTCCAACTTACAAATAGCGGTCACTGACCCCCATCTTAAAAACAAATGCTCTGAAAGGCTACCAATGTACTGTTACATTTTATTACTCCCCGTTGTATTCAGACCCTCTCCTACTCGTATTCCAGTCTTGTATCCAAATCAATGCATGGTTGCTAGGGTAATTTGTTCCCTAGCAACCAGATTGTGGATACTGCAAACTGGAGAGCTGCTGAATAAAAAGCTAAATAATTCAAGGAACTATGAATGAAACCTGACTCAATGTCTCTGTTTAACATGTAAAAACAATACATTTTCAAATTGAAAAAAAAAAAAAAAGCTAAATACTTCAAAAACCACAAATAAAAATGAAAAACAATTTCAAATTGTCTCAGAATAGCACTCTCTACATCATACTAAAAGTTAATTTAAAGACGAACAACCACTTTAAAACCATGTTGGATATACTGTAGCACCCAGACCTGACCCGCATTTTTACCCACTTTGATCTGCTACCCAACCCGGACCCGCAACCCGCCAAAAAGGAAGTGATGGTGTTGCAAACCCAAAAGTTGGCGGGGACAGAAACAACTTTTGTAAAACTTTAAAAAGGAGTAAAATAGACAATACATCCGATAAGAAATTTAGATGAGACCCGCAACGAGCAGGTATACCCGCACCTGAAAATCCTCCCCTCATTCTGCAGGGTGCCCGCTTCTTTTGCGGGTAACCTGTAGGTACCCAAACCGCTGCAGGACTCTACCAAGAAGGCTCCATTTAACAATACCCTTAGGCTGATGGCACACTGGGCTGACCCAAAATCACCACCTCCTGCCATTTCCCATTAACCTGAATACAGCCAGTGGAACGGTCAAGTCAAAGGGAGCACTTTTAGGAGCTTCTTTGATTTCCAGGAGCCATTACTATTTGGGTCAAAAGACTTAACATACTACTGGGCCCAATATATGAGACATACTTGTTTAGACCCTTAATCCATAGGCCGAGAACCACAAAATAGGTCCCTGTGCTCCAATAAATGTTATAATAGAATGAGGGGATTACAATTTTTTTTTTTTTTTACTTTTACCCAGCCATGGGTCGGACAGTTTCTGGGTCAGAACTTCAAGTGTGGCCCCTCACTAATGGCGGCTGACATCATCAGAGGGAGGAAAGATGTCATAAAGCGGAAGAGTACTTCTGGGCAGGTTGGGAAGCAATGGGTTAGGTCCAAAGTGGATTGAAAACATTTCTGATACATTTATCACTGTCAGAGCTGACTAGCATGCCCTGATTCATGAAATAATGATTTAAAAAAAGAAAAATTAATTAGCTAATGATTATTTCACACCAACGAATCATCAATTTGGAATTACTGGGGGGCTCCAAACTGAAGAAGCATTATAGCCGAAACCACTTGCAATCCCAATTAATCAAATAGGAAATGAATGTTCTTCAAAGCGAAGTCTCTATCAATGGCTCAAGCATAAAGTGGCGCTTAAATAGGAACTACCCCTATACATTGAGTTATTGGGCCCTATAAATGGATAAAGGAATTTAGGCTCTACCACTGGCAGAAGTTCAAAATAGCACAGAAACGGTAACCGTCGGAAAGCAGCAGAGCCAATACCTGTATGGTGCAGCAAATTGGTGACCCCAACATTATTACATGATCGTGTGTGAATGCGCACCATGTAATAATGTTGGGATCACCCCGTTTGCTGCATCATACAGGTATTGGCTCTGCTATTTTCCAACTAATATATTACAAGGGTGTGGCTAGGCCAGTACCGACACCTTCACCCCAGCTTCTCATACGTAAACAGAAACCACCCGTACGCAGTAGGTTATTATGGCACTACCACTGGCATAGGTATAAAGTGCAACAGAAATGGGAATCACCCATATACAGTAAATAATTGGCATCATATCAAGGGCATACTGTAGATATAGAAATGGAAACTACCTTTATACAGTAGGTTATTGGTGCCTATCAATCACATCACAAGAATATGAAGTGAAATGGAACCCAGACATATACAGTAAGTTAGTAGGGCCCTATCAATGATATAGGTGCAAGGCCTCACTTAAATAGGAACAAACTGCATCACCATATACAGTAAATAAATTAGCACCCTATCAAGGGCATAGACATTGGAATGGGAACTACCTTTATACAGTAGGTTATTGGTGCCTATTAATGGCATTAGCAGAATATGAAGTGAAGCCAGCCACATATGGCAAGTTATTAGGGCCCTATCAATGGCATAGTTACTATTAAATGGGAATTACACGTATTTAGGAAGTTATTAGGGCCCTATCAATGGCATAGTTACTATTAAATGGGAATTACACATATTTAGGAAGTTGTCAGGGAGCTATCAATGGCATAGTTACTATTAAATGGGAATTACACATATTTAGGAAGTTATTAGGGTCCTATCAGTGGCATAATTACAATTAAATGGGAACCACAAATATTTAGTATGTTATTAGGGCCCTATCAATGTCATTAAATGGGAATTACACATATTTAGGAAGTTATTAGGGCCCTTTCAATTGCATAGTTACTATTAAATGGGAATTACATGTATTTAGTATGTATTTAGGGCCATATCAATGGAATTAAATAGGAATTACACATATTTAGGAAGTTATTAGGGCCCTATCAATGGCATAGTTACTATTAAATGGGAATTACACATATTTAGGAAGCTGTCAGGCCCTATCAATGGCATAATTACAATTAAATGGGAATTACCTGTATTCAGGAAGTTATTAGGGCCCTTTCAATGGCATAGTTACTATTAAATGGGAATTACACCTATTTAGGACAATATTAGGGACCTATCAATGAGATCGGTGCAAGGTCTGGCTGAAATGGGAAATATCCTTGTACAGTAAGTTAAGACCTCGGTACAAAGTGTGAGTGAAATGAGAAGCACTTTACACATGAGCAAGTGATCAGGCACAGGTCTATGAATGGCACTAAATAGGAATAAGCATTTGCAGTAAGTTATGAGATTGTATGTAGTATCTGCTGATGTCAGTAAATGATGCTTGTGCCACACACACATATTAAATCCACGGATCTATAAGTTATGGCCCTCCAGCTGCACAAGACAACACTGCACGGCATGATACTGGGACAGAGAATTGGACAATAAGTAGTGAGACATAAGACAACTAACCGGGAGCATCCAAAATTCGCTTCATTCACCTGCCCTGTGGCTGCGCATATGCACTCTGAACTACAATACCCAGCAGCCCCTGCGTGCCACTCAAACACGGGATCTCGGGCTGATTGTGCTCAGGCTCATTCCATGGCAGCAGCACAGTATAGAGAGCCCACCAGCCCGTTATTAAACACTACATGCTCATTCCCACAGAGCTGATCCCGCCAAGTTTCAGGCCCAGCCGCCCACTCCCCTCCCCTCCTGTAACACAGAGCCGCCGGGGGGCCCGGCTCTGGTCGGTAGGAGACAGACACACATACACACACAGACAGGCGCACGATTTAGGAGGTAAAGGAAAGATAGGAGAAGTGACCTGTTTGTCGCATCCTGACGCGCGCGCTTAGGCTGAAAAAAAAGCTGCTCCTGGCTGGCGATCAATGGAGAGACAGGCACACCGCAAACGAGGCTCCTCCCACCACCCGAGATGGTCACGCCCCCCCAGTGCCGTCAAGACACGCCTTCTGCCTTCGCGTCGGCCCGCGGGAAAATCCAAGACCTCTGATTGGCGCTTAACTCGGGGCGGGCCGCCGGTGATTTTAAAATGTAGCTGAGCCGAGTCAGACCCGAAGAGACCGGGAACTCCTCTCTCTGTGTGGGCCGGGCCCTCAACGGTTTCCCTGGGGCTGCTGTAGGGTGGGGCAAAAAGCGCGTTTCCTTTGGCTTCACAGAGACTCAGGAGCCAATGTCACTGTAGGGCAGAAACAGCCTTTATCCGTCCTTAGCATCCACTATATTAGGGGCCCCTTCGGCAAGGGCACTGTCTGAGGGGGGCGCATAGCCCTCCTGGAAGGTTGTAGGTAAAACATTCCTGAGTTCGATGATTTTTGCAGATTAAGGGACAGATTTATCAAGGGTCGAAGTGAATTCGAGGGAATTTTCTAAGTAAAAAAATTCGAAGTCATTTTTTGGATACTTCGACCATCGAGTAGGATATTACGACTTCGAATTCGAATATCGAAGTACTGTCTCGTAAAAAAAACTTCCACTTCAATACTTCGCCAAATTAAACGACCAGTAACATAATTTTTTTTAAAAAAAAAATTGTTGCTATACAACGAAAAAAAAACACCATGACAAATTAAATTTTAAAATAGCAAAGCCTTTATTAAGAAATAACTTACAGAAACGCCTCTTCAGAAACGGCGATAGGGTGACCATCCATCCTGCGATGCTCGATTTCTCCTCCCTGGCTTCCCTCTCCCTCGCTCCTCCAGCTCATGCCGCTCTCAAAACGTGGCCACACCGGATCGGGGACTGAGCCAACAGCCTCTCCTCCCGGGCCGAACCTGTCCCTGCTGATTTGATGTGGTTGACTTTCTTGGAATAGTAACAGGCAGTCTATAATGTGCCCCCAGGGGTGGCTGCCCCCCTCCTAGGAGTCAGTGTCCTTTCCGGGCCTAACCCCTTCAAGAATGAGTTCGGGGGATTCAGACCTCGGGGTTTCCAAGTTGCTGGCATCTGTGTCTCTGTCCGTTCCCTTTTTGCCCCCTCCACCCCCGTTGTGCATCTTGAAATGGTCGCTGTGCATGAAGCGTGCATGAAGTGTTGCAGACAGGGCAGGTAAAGCGCGTCTCTCCAGTGTGGGTGCGCAGGTTCCGGTGAAGTTCGTTGGAGTGAGTGAATCGCTTGCCGCAGAAGAGGCAGTTGCAGACGATGGACCTCTCCCCGGTGTACCAACGTAGATGCGCCTTCAGGTGAAAAACGCTTTGCTGTAAACTTTACCTCAGCCGGGATTGTGACAGCTGTGCAACCTCTTCCTCCTCGGGCTCGCCCCAGCTGGTCCCAGTCTTTCTGCCTCATGGCAGTTGGGGCAGCGGACTACATGCGGCGGCAGATGGAAGCCTTGGGCAGCCCGCGGGCCAATCTGAGCGCAGTGGAGAGACTGGCGGCCGATAAGGCAAGTACTTGAAAACTGCCCAGCAGCAGTGATCCCTTATGTGCCGGGTCGGTTTTGGTAAACTGGGGTCACTGCCTGTTACTATTCCAAGAAAGACAACCACATCAAATCAGCAGGGACAGGTTCGGCCCGGGAGGAGAGGCTGTTGGCTCAGTCCCCGATCCGCAGTGTGGCCACGTCTTGAGAGCGGCATGAGCTGGAGGAGTGAGGGAGAGGGAAGCCAGGGAGGAGAAATCAAGCACCGCAGGATGGATGGTCGCCCTATCGCCTTTTCTGAAGAGTAGCGGAAGTAGAGTTTCTGTAAGTTATTTCTTAATAAAGGCTTTGCTATTTTAAAATTTAATTTGTCTTGGTGTTTTATTTTTCGTTGTATACTAACAAATTTTTTTAAAAATTTTTTCATGTTACTGGTCCTTTAAACCTGCCGAAGTGCTATGTTAGCATATGGGGACCTTCTAAAATCGCTTGATCGATCAATGAAATCCTCCGAATCGTTCGATTTTAATTCGACTGCAGGATACCCGAATTCGCTGAGAAAAACTTTGACTTCGATAGTCGAAGTATTTAAATTAGATGGTCGAATTTCAAAGCATTTTTGACTTCGAAATTCGACCCTTGATAAATCTGCCCCTTAATGTGAGGTTCTGTTGTAGGTAGGGCTGTCACCTTTTCTGGAAAAAAATACCAGCCTTCCTATATATTTATCTTTTTTCCCTAATGACATTGGGATCAACCATCATTTTTACTGACCAGGCCAGTGTTTGACCGATTCAGCAGCTTATCTGCCCATGGTTCAGGGCTCCCAACAGGTTCTCCCGATCGGTATCAGGCCAAAAATCGGGCAGATATTGGTCAAGTTTGATTATTTTGTACGATCCAGGACCGCATCTGCTAGTTGATATGGTCCTGCGACCCGTCGGAGCCCATTCGTACTATTGTAATCCGATATTGCCCAGCCGTTAGTGGGCATATCGGGTTAAGATCTGCTTCTTTGGCGATCTTGCCAAACGAGGGGACCTTATAGTGTATGGCCACCTTTAGGTGGCTAAAAATATCTGCCCACCCCCATCGTGAATAGGGTTGCCACCTTTTCTGGAAAAAATTACCGGCCTTCCTATATATTTATCTTTTTTCCCTATTAATAACATTGGAATCAACCATCATTTTTACCGTTTTACCGGCCAGGCCGGTAAAATACCGACCAGGTGGCAACCCTAATCTTGAATGAAATTGTAATTCATAAATGTGCAGATCTGCTCGTTTGTAGGGGTCGCCAAATGAGTGGATCTTGCCCCGATATGCCCACCTTGATTGGGCCCTAGTACCCAACAATCGGATCACAACTAGAGGAATGAAGAAGGTCCGTGCGAGGACCACATCAACAAACCAATGCGGTCCTCGATCCAACAGGATTATTTTAACCTGCCCAATCAACATCTGGCCGCTTTTTAAGCAGATATCTGCTAGGAAAGCCCAACTGAGGGCCCCCATACACTCGCCAACAAACTGCTGGTTTGGTCTGTTGGCAGCTTTTTATCAGCCTGTGCATGGCCACCTTAAAGGAGAAGGAAAGCCCCAGGGCGCAAAACCCCTCCCCCCCTCCCCTGTGATGCCCCCCCTCCCTCCTCCCCCCTGGCCTACCTGTCCCCCTGGGCAAATGCCCCTAACTTGTTACTCACCCCTCTGCGCAGGTCCTGTCCACGGAGTTCGCAGTCGCCATCTTCTCCCACGCGCGTCTTCTTCCTGCTCTGACCGGCGTCTTCTGGCGCATGCGCAGTAGGAACAGGTACCGGTACAGCTCTATTGCGCATGCGCCGAATGTCACGAAGTTTTCCGATTTCACTTCGTGACATTCGGCGCATGCGCAATAGAGCTGTACCGGTACCTGTTCCTACTGCGCATGCGCCAGAAGACGCCGGTCAGAGCAGGAAGAAGACGCGCGTGGGAGAAGATGGCGACTGCGAACTCCGTGGACAGGACCTGCGCAGAGGGGTGAGTAACAAGTTAGGGGCATTTGCCCAGGGGGACAGGTAGGCCAGGAGGGAGGGGGGGCAACACAGGGGAGGGGGGAGGGGTTTTGCGCCCTGGGGCTTTCCTTCTCCTTTAAGCCCCTGGGCTGATCACATGGTCAGCCTGTGCAGATCCATTGGCCTAACACTGTGCTGGGCTGTGGATTTTTGCGCAGGCCCAATTAGGGTTGCCACATTTTCTGGAAAAAAATATCGGCCCTCCTGTATATTTATCTTTTTTCCCTATTAATAACATTGGGATCAACCATAATTTTTACCGGCCAGGTGGCAACCCTAGGCACAATCAATACCTGAACCATCATTTTAGGACCATACAAAGACAAAAAAAAACTATAATTTGGTCAAGTGTGACTAAAGGTGGCCATACACGATAAGATCTGCTAGTTTGGTAAGGTTGCCAAATGAGCGAATCTTTCCCCCAATATGCCCACCAATGGTAGGGTGATATCGGCTTAATCCGAACGTTCAGCCCTAGGGCCAAACAATTGGATTTCAAGAAAGAGAATGGGCGCCGAGGAGTCGTAGGACCGGATCAACTAGCCAATGTGGTCCTCGATCACCAGAAATATCAAACCTCTCCAAGCAATATCCGGCCTATTGATCGGGGGGAGACCTGTCGGAAGCCCCCATACACTGGCAGAAAAGCTGCTGAATCGGTCTACAGGACTGATATCAACAGCTTTAATCTGCCCGTGTATGGCCACCTTTAGTTGGTTGCCAAATCTGGTTTCCCTGGAGTTGCTGTAGGGTGGGGCAAAAAGTGCATTTGCTTTGGCCTCACAGCGACTCATAAGCCATGTCACTGTAGGGCAGAAAAAGCATTTTTCCTGGGCCCACTTGGGAAAGGGAACTGTGTAAGGAATATTTAGTAGAGGGGTGTGCATGGCCCTCCTGGAAGGTTGTAGGTAGAACATTCCAACAACATTCCTGATTTTTGCAGATTACCCCCAAATCTGTTTGCCAAATCACCAGCTGGTCCACTAAGCTGCATTAAATGTGAGGTTCTGTTCTGCTGTAAGTGTAAGACTGGCTTCAGAAGCTCTGTTTAGCCATGCAACAAAAAATTGTCCCACTGAGTAAGGTCACTAAAATCACTGAAATTGGTATTCATAAAATGTGCAGATCTGCTTGTTTGGTGAGGTCGCCAAACGAATGGGTCTTGCCCCAATATGTCCACCTTGATTGGGCCGTAGTACCCAATGAACGGATGACAACTAGAGGAATGCAGGAGGTCAGTGCGAAGACATCAACAAACCAATGCGGTCCTCGATCCAATATGATTTTTTTAACCTGTGCGATCAACATTTGGCCACTTTGAAGGCAAATATCGGTCGGGGGAAGCCCGTTGGAGGGCCCCATACACTCGCCAATAAGCTGCCGACTTTTTATTGGCCTGTGCATGGCCACCTGGGCATTGGATATGTGCCTAGGCCCAATCAATATCTGAGAGAACCATCATTATAGGACCATACAAAGGCAACAAATATTATTGTGTAAATGGTTTATTTACATGAAGCAGGGTTTTACATATGAGCTGTTTTATGCAATATCTTTTTATAGAGACCTACATTGTTCAAGTGTATCATTTTCCTAACAGTCAGAGAAAAAAGACACCTGGTGGTCATAAGAAAGGTAACAGAGTACTGAACAAGGCCCTGTTTTTTATTATACTGTGCAAAGTGGGCCCTACAGCCCTAGTGCACCCTGCATGGCTACCTCCGCTGCTGCAAAGGAGCTTATTTATAAATGAACATAAATTAAACCAGCCACACACACTGGGAGATTTTGGCAACCAACTTAAAGTGATACTGACACTAAAAAACTACTTTTTAAAATATGAATATGACAAGTAATTACCTGTCAGTCAAAGTTTCTAATGCTAACGGACTCCTGCTGCACAAATATGGCAGCCCCCTCATAGGGGATCACAGGGAGTCAGTTAGGTAATTTAAAAGCATTGGGCAAATACTTTATGGCAAAATGATAAGAAGCACACAGTCGATTTTATGGTAGATGTAAAAAAAGGTTACATTTCTGGTGTCAGTATCTCTTTAAGGTGGCCATACACAGGCAGATTAAAGCTTTTGATATCGTTCCTTTAGACCTATTCAGCAGCTTATCTGCCAGTGTATGGGGGTTTCCGACAGGTCTCCCCGGTCGATAACCCAGGAGATTTTCTGGTGATCGAGGACCACATCAGCTAGTTAATGCGGTCCTACTACCCCTAGGCACTCGTACTCCGATTGTTTGTCCCTAGGGCCGAAGGTTTGGATTATCTCGATATATCCACTCATTTGCCGACCTTGCCAAACTAGCGGATCTTATGGTGTATAGCCACCTTGAGTCACATTTGACCAAATTGTAGGTACTTTTTTTAGTAGTATGTGCCATTGGGTAATCCTAAATAGAAAATTGCCATTTTAAGAATTAAGGGCCGCCCCTGTGATCCCACGATTCAAAGTGCACACAAAGCATACATGTGAGGTGACATGTATTAACAGACTTAGTTCTGTCTTTTGCTTCCACACTTCTTCCTGTTACAGTTAGAGCTGCAGTATTTCTGGTCAGGTGATCTCTGAGGCAGCACACAGACCATCACGAAATGGGGGATCAAGGTAAGAGATGTAAAATGGAAATATTTACTTAAATATATATTCCAGTTTTGGTAAGTTTCTTCTAAAAGTTAAACTTTTAGTATGTTATAGAATGGCCAATTCTAAGCAGGTTTTCAGTTGCATTCACTATAATTTTTTGTAGTTTTTTTCATTATTTGCCTTTTTCTGACTGACTGAACCATTGAACTGCTCCTATCACATTCATACTTTTCTATGGACATAAACAATTCTTGTACAAATGATGCTCAAATAAAAATAATTTTAAAAAATGTAGAGAAGTAGTAGTACTGAAAACATACCTCCCCAACTGTCCCTTTTTAGGAGGGACAGTCCCTCTTTTGACAGCTCAACCTGCAGTCCCTCATTTGTACTTGAAAGTCCCTCTTTTCTCTGCACTGAACAGCCATAAAAAGAAACAAAGTTTCTAAATTAATTGGCTTTTAACAGAGCACAGAACAGTTAACAGGTGCAAATAAGATACTTTGTAACTTTTGATACTTTTGACACAAAAAACAGTTTAGATAAGGAGAGATATTTTCAAACTTTCATAACCTGCGGAATTTTGTAAAATGAACATGGTTATTAGGGATGTGGCCACAGAAAGGTTCATGGTCAAAAAAATTGCTGTTCTACGTGAGGAATTTTTTTTTGTCCTTCTTTTACTTCCAAAATGTTGCAAGGTATGCTGAAAATGCTACTCACTGGGGGGGGAGTAATCTGTCAGATACTGAATATAGTTGCTAACTTCAGACTCAGGGCCAGTACTCCTGTTCTCTGAAAATCCCACAAGCGCAGGGTATGTTTTATGTGAGCACCATGTCGTCATATTTGTCCAATCGCCCAGAGGTTCCTTGCAACATTCCAGAATGTTTTACTATACTGTGAATGCACTCGTCCCAGAAGAAAGAGAAAATAAGTGAAGCTGTAAATCCCATAGAACCTTTTGAAAGACTGAACACATATGATGATGCAGTGCTCACACAGAAGGGACCCCACGCTGGTGCATTTTTAAGAGAACATGAACTCATAAGACTATATTCATTCATTGGTTGGGGGGTGTCTAATATATAGATACTAAGGTTGCACTGGGGTGTGTGAGGCCCACAGGGGCCCCCACCCCAAGGACCCCCTACATGCGCACTGTCCTTATACTTTGTGGGATTGGGGGAGGGCCAGATCACATATGGATTGTGAAAGGGAGGGCTGCACCGCTTCCAGATCTGGAAAGGGACGGGGGAGGGCAGGATCGGGTCTGGGTCAGTGGGGCCCATTATGTTAAAAAGAAACATTAGGGCCCCAAAGAATATTTTTCTTTAAAAACATTGGTGGCAGGGGCCTATAGAATGTCAAAATAATACATTGGTGGTTAGGGGTTTATTAAAAAAAAAAACACATTGGTGTTCAGTAGAACTGAACTCGTGCCTTCAGGACTTCAACTTCGGCTCCTTAGCAGCTTCAGGACTTCTTTTGTGGCTTTGGGTCTTTTCGTGGCTTCTGGACTTCGGCTCCTTTCGCAACTTTGGGTCTTTTTGCAGCTTTGGGTCTTTAGCAGTTCGGCAGGTGCGGCACGGGTTCGGCACTGTTAAAGTGCAGCACAGCTGGGCTTCCCATTAGGCCCAGTACAGCTGTGCCCTCCTGATGGCAGCCCTGGGTGTGGATCACACTGGCACAAGTATATAAAAAATCATGCACGGAGGTGGAAGAGGGTCAGTAGAAGGTTGGCCAAGGCCCGAGAATATTGCGCATAAGTCAGGCCGAACCCGTCCCACCCGCAGGTAAACCCACTGGTCCTGCAGACTTTGGGTCGGTCTGCACATCACTACTGCAGTAGGACTTGCAATTTGGAAACCTGGCAGATGCCAGAGGGGCTGCTGTACGCTGCCACAGACCAGTACTTTTTGTTAGGCTGTTTAGGCCTTTGCATACTTATAATGCCAGGACCTTTTGTGAATATAATGTCACATGTAATGGGTTCGCACACTTTAAATAAGATACAAAAAAATGGTGGTATTATTTCGGCACACAAGCTTTTGTCAAGGGGGATTCTGATTCTGAAAATTAATGAATCAGTTAAAAGTGCTGCTCCAGCAGAATTCTTCACTGAAATCCATTTCTCAAAAGAGCAAACAGATTTTTTGATATAAAATTTTGAAATCTGACATGGGGCTAGACATATTGTCAATTTCCCAGCTGCCCCCCAGTCATGTGACTTGTGCTCTGATAAACTTAAATCACTCTTTACTGCAAGTTGGAGTGATATCACCCCCTCCCTTTCCACCCCCGGCAGCCAAACAAAAGAACAATGGGAAGGTAACCAGATAATAGCTCCTTAACACAAGATAACAGCTGCCTGGTAGATCTAAGAACAGGGGTCCCCAACCTTTTTTACCCATGAGCCACACTCAAGTACAAAATAATGTTGGAGAGCAACAGACGCATGCAAAAAGTTCCTGGGGGTGCCAAATAAGGGCCGTGATTGGTATTGGTAGCCTCTATGTGGACTTGCAGCCAACAAGAGGCTCTGTTTGGCAGTACACATGTTTTTTATGCAACTAAAGCTTGCCTTTAAGCCAGGAATTGAAAAATAAGCACCTGCTTGGAGGCCACTGGGAGCAACATTCAAGGGGTCGAAGAGCAACATGTTGCTCACAAGCTACTGGTTGGGGATCACTGTCTAAGAACAACACTCAAGAGTAAAAACCCATTTCCCACCGAGACGCCTTCAGTTACATTGAGAAAAAAAAACAGCAGCCTGCCAGAAAGCATTTCTCTCATAAAGTGCAGGCACAAGTCACATGACCAGGGGCAGCTGGGAAATTGACAAAATGTCTAGCCCCATGTCAGATTTCAAAATTGAATATAAAAAAATATGTTTGCTCTTTTGAGAAATGGATTTCAGTGCATAATTCTGCTGGAGTAACTGATGCGTTTTGAAAAAAACATGTTTTCCGATGACAGTATCCCTGGGTTAACAGCACCTTTTACATTTGATGCTTTATTCTCGAAAAAAAAAAATCTTCTTTTTGTTGCTTGGAGTGCTCTCCCTTGATCTGTGTTCCTTTTGTGAATATAAGTCAGGACATTCCCCTCGCAAATTTTGAAAGGGAACAGTTCATGCCTAGGGTTGCCACCTTTTCTGGAAAAAAATACCGGCCTTCCTATATATTTATCTTTTTTCCCTATTAATAACATTGGGATCATTTTTACCGACCAGGCCGGTGAAATACTGGCTAGGTGGCAACACTACATGCAAACCCTGGTTGCCCAAACAGTGAGGGGCTAGTTTGCAGGAACAGTGCTTTCTAACACCCAGCATTTGACCTCATTCCCGACTAGCCAGAACGAGAAAAGTGGAAAAGCAAGGAGCACCAAATGTTCATCTACTTTATGCATTATGAAAGGATAATTGTAGAGGACGTCACTATTTGCATACGTTGTGGTGATGTTGCCTTTGGTCCTTGCCACCTTTTCCACTTAAGGAAAGGAGATGTAGACATCAGCAAAGGGTTGCTAGCATCACTAAAAGCTGAAGGAAATGTAGCGTTACTGCCTCACAATTACTTCCTACAATACAGCGCCTCTCTGTGGGACCCTGATAAGTCACATTTATTCCAAAAACAAATCTGTAGGCAAAGGCAAGGTAAGCAGACACAGATTGAAACCCCTGTACATACCTCCCAACATTTTGGAAGTAAAAAGAGGGACCACACCCCTTTCTGTGGCCACACCCCCTAATTATCATGTTTGTTTTACAAAATTTGGCAGGTTATGAAAGTTTTAAAATATTTCTCCTTATTTAAACTGTTTGTGTGTCTCAAAATTGTTACAAAATATCTTATTTGCACCTGTTAGCTTTTCTGGGCTCTCTGCTAAAAGCCAATTAAGTGAGAAACTTTGTTTCTTTTTCTGGCTGTTCAGTGCAGAGAAAATAGGGACTTTCCAGTACAAATGAGGGACTGCGGGTTGAGCAGTCAAAAGAGGGACTGTCCCTCCGAAAAAGGGACAGTTGGGAGGTATGCCTGTATGACCTAAATCGCTCAGTTTTGTGTATATACCAATGGACCTCATAGGAAATTAAAGGCAGTACAATAATACAACGCCATTATCGTGTCGTGCCTATCTATATTTGCATAATGATTTTCACACATCAGCCCCCTTCCTATTTACTATGTGACGGATCAGAACGTCTCATAACGCATGCGCACCAGACCCTCTCAGCCGCGCGAATCATTACATAACAGACCCTGAGGTAATGAACCCAACGCTAAGGTTAATCACCCGGTGACATCACCACCAAAACGCGCGCTAAAGCCCCATCGAGCGAGTTCCGCCCATCCTCCAACGTAATAGAGCGCTGATTGGTTGCGGTTTTGCATGAGCTGGAACGCAGCTTACTGCGGCCTGACAACGTGCCGTCTACTGGTCTATGCTATTGAGAATACTAAGCTCTGTGTAAACAAGGTGGCGCGAATACTTACAGTGTTTGTGGCCAATGAACAGTTGGGAGTACATTGGCTCATTCCCAGTGACGCAATCAAGGCCATCTCTTAGTTTAGGCGGGAACGTGTCAGCAGTAGGCGGTGCTTAGTGGCCATAGTTTTACGAGGAAGTTGGGGGCGGGCCTTGTACTGTATGTTATAATAAAAAAAGTGAAAATATGAATTTCCTGAGTTAGCATTTCACTATCATTTTAAATTAACCTTATCATTTTAAATATGGACAGTACATAGTTTTACACTGTAAGTCTTGCGTCCTGTATTTTCGTGTTTTTGTGTTTATTAGATGTAGTTTTAGGGTTACCACCTTTTCTGGAAAAAAATACCGGCCTTCCTATATTTTTATGGTTTTCCTTTAAAAATAACATTGGCATCAAGCAACATTTTTACCGGCCAGGCCGGTAAAATAACGACCAGATGGCAACCCCATACCTCCCAACATTTTGGAAGTAAAAAGAGGGGCAAAAAATTTTTTTCCGCACTTAGCACAGCAATTTTTGACCACACCCCTTTCTGTGGCCACACCCCCTAATTACCATGTTTGTTTTACAAAATTTGGCAGGTTATGAAAGTTTGAAAATATTTCTCATTATTTAAACTGTGTTTTTGTGTCTCAAAATTGTTACAAAGTATCTTATTTGCACCTGTTAGCTGTTCTGGGCTCTCTGCTAAAAGCCAATTAAGTGAGAAACTTTGTTTCTTTTTCTGGCTGTTCAGTGCAGAGAAAAGAGGGACTTTCCAGTACAAATCAGGGACTGCGGGTTGAGCTGTCAAAAGAGGGACTGTCCCTCCAAAAAAGGGACAGTTGGGAGGTAGGCAACCCTATTAGTTATGTGCGGGTCGGGATTTCCCCCGACCCGCACCCGCCTGCCATCCTCCCTCCACCTGAGCCCGACTTCTGGGTTCCTTTTATAGATAGGGAAATATCGGCCTTCCTATATATTTATCTTTTTTCCCTACTAATAACATCGGGCCAGGTCGCAACCCTATTTATAGACCCGTGCTGAGCTGCCCCGCCGATGACGTCACAAAAGGAGCTGGGTGAGCAGGCGCAGCATCTATAAAAGAAGAATCCAGAAGTTGGAAGCCGGCATTTGATGGTGGAGGGCAGGGAGAGCAGGAGAAGACCCTGAGAAGAAGAGTGCGAGGTCTGCCCAAACCCACCCGACCAGCTGGTCCTGCGGGTATCGGGCCGGCCTGCACATCGCTAAACCCTATGTAGTTTGCTGAGTTATTAGGCAAACGCTCCAAATATCTTCTTGAGGCGAGTGGCCATATTATCAGAAAAAATAGCAGAAGTTTGTCACAGAAGTATGGCTTCAGCCAAGGAAATAACCGTGTGTCAGTCGTGTAAACACAAAGCTACATCATTTTAGCAGTACAGTACATATTGGGTTGCCAGCTCTTAGGTATGTAGCTGGTTAAAGGAGAAGGAAAGTTTAATTCATTGGTGGTGCTAAATGATAGTTGCCACTCTGTGATTATAATCACTTTCCTGATCTCACGGCCTACTATATGGCCCATGCTTCTATTAGCAGAAAACTGCACCAGCCCGAGGTACTTCTCCTCGAGCAACACAGAGCAATGTTCTTCCTTCTTCAGATGGGTGCACATGCACGGGAAAATTCAAAATAAAGAAAAAAGTGACCTTTTTACTCTACTACTTGTGCGTCGGTAAGGGGCCATTTAAGAAAGAAGATGCGCAAGAAGAGGATCACTCTGTGGTGCTTGCCGAGATATCCCCCGGGTCTATGCACTTTTCTGCTAACAGAAGCATGGGCCCGAGGTATCAGGTCATTTT
The DNA here is from genome assembly GCF_017654675.1 of Xenopus laevis. Classification (NCBI taxonomy): domain Eukaryota; kingdom Metazoa; phylum Chordata; class Amphibia; order Anura; family Pipidae; genus Xenopus; species Xenopus laevis. The sequence goes on along the minus strand of NC_054371.1, from coordinate 21,876,858 downwards.
TGGCAACCCCCCCCAGAAATTTAATTTTTCCCTCTCCTTTCAGAAAAGTAAGACCACATACCAAAGGCGGAGACGTCAACTAGCCCAATGTCATGAGGGGGATAATGATCACTAGGCCTTTTTGAAACCTTATTTCATGTTATCATTAAGTGTGAAGAATAAACATGACTGGATCATTATCTTCCTCATGATATGGGGCTGGTTGATGTCTCTGAAAAGGCAGGTGAACAGGCACAATATCAGAGGCTTAACCAAAGCCGAAGAAGACTGTGCAATTGAAGGGGGGTCCATACCATGGGGTCTGCTTCCAATACAACTTTAAGTAAATCTCCAGTCGTGGGCTGGTGGGGAGTGGGGGACACAGGCGAGTGGGCGGTTTGAATGGTGTGCACCAGGCCCCTCTGAAAAATCTTTGCACGGGGGGGGGGAGGTTGTTGTTGTTATGCTACTGAACAAGATCTTACTTTAATTCAAAACTATACAGTTGTACTCCCAACACCCCTCCGTTATAGGGGCTGAATGGCCCAAACTAGTCTGGCTTCTCTGAATAAATGGAACCAGATATGGGCTGGCAAAATCTTCCAAATGCCAGAGTAAGATGCCATAGAGTCACTATTTATTGGACTGGTGGGGGCTGTTTGTGTAATTAAAATGCTGGGACCTATGATAAATCTCAGTCTGACCCATGAAACCCATGAAAGAGTGCAATACTAACATATTTGTATCTCATCTCTACCTCTCATCTCTCTAAAATGTGATGTCCATGTTATTAATAGGACAGACCTGTAGTTCCATATTTAGCAAGAACAACATTTTTTCTTTGCAGGAATGGCACTGGGTTTGCTTAAAATTAAATGAAAAATAGAATTTTTTTTTGTTTATTTGTTCACTAAGAGGTAGATTTATCAAAGGTTGAGGTGAATTTTTGAATGAAAAAAAATCGGAATTCAAGCTATTTTTTGTGTACATCGACTAGGGAATAGTCCAAATTCAATTCGAATTTGAAGAAAATTTGAGTATTGAAATATATCATGTACTGTCTCTTTAAAAATTAGACTTCGACCATTCGCCATCTTAAACCTGCCGACTTGCTGTTTTAGCCTATGGGGGACCTCCTAGAACCTATTTGGAGTCAATTGGTGGACTTTGAAAAATTTAAGTTTTTTAGGGGAAAACTTCGAATCGAATTCGATCAAATGCACTATTCCTTCAATTCGTACGATTCGAATTCGGGCAGAATACGAAAAAGGACCTTTTTGAATTCGAATTTCAAAGTTTTTTCAATTCGAAATTCGACCCTTGATAAATATGCCCCTAAGGGTGCTACTGCGTGAAACGTGGGCTTAAGTTTTTTTAGGGGAAAACTTTGAATCGAATTCGATCAAATGCATTATTCCTTCGATTTGTACGATTCGAATTCGGACAGAATACAAAAACGGACCTTTTTTAATTCGAATTTCAAAGTTTTTTCAATTCAAAATTGGACCCTTGATAAATATGCCCCTAAGGGTGCTACTGCGTGAGACGTGGGCTTAGTTTTGAGTGTTTTCATATCTTCATATCACATATTTCATATCTTCATATCACATATTAGAGATTCACAGGTTTCCAAGAATATTATTATTATTATTATTATTATTATTAACATGTATTTATATAGCGCCAGCATATTGCGTAGCACTGTAAAGTAACTGTGATTATACAACTACATCACATGAATTACATACATAGAATATATGGAGTAACAAACATCACAATCAATACAGGTACAAAGAGGTGAGGAAGGCCCTATGCATAGGCATACAGTCTAAAGGGAAGGGAGTAATACACAAGGTGTGGGAGTGGGCAAGATCGAAGTAAGTGGGTGAGAAATGTGGTGTTGTATGTGGTGTTGCGTTTGGTAGTTAAGCAGAGTGAGGGTAGGCTTCTCGAAAGAAGTGCGTTTTCAGAGATTTTTTGAAAGCAGAAAGGTTGGGAGAAAGTCGGACAGATCGTGGGAGAGCGTTCCAGAGGAGGGGTGCAGCCCTTCCAAAGTCTTGAATGCGAGCATGTGAGGAGGTAATGAGAGAAGAGTTGAGTAGCAGGTCAGTAGAGGAGCGAAGTAAGCGAGTGGGTGAGTATATAGAGATGAGTTCAGAGATGTAGGGTGGAGCAGAGTTGTGAAGTGCTTTGAAAGTCAGTGTCATTAATTTGAATTTGATTCTGAAAGGTAACGGAAGCCAGTGCAGGGATTGACAGAATGGTGAGGCAGAGGAGGAGCGGTTGCTGAGGTGTATGAGCCTCGCAGCAGTGTTCATTATGGACTGGAGAGGTGACAGTCTCTGGAGGGGGAGGCCAATTAAAAGAGAGTTACAGTAGTCTAGACGCGATATGATGAGAGAGTGAATAAGAATTTTGGCAGCGTCTTGGGTGATAAATGATCGTATTTTGGATATGTTCCTTAGGTGGAAGTGACATGATTTAATAAGTGACTGGATAAATGAGCGACATATAGTCACCACATGTTTTGGATTATCCTGTCTGAGCACCAGTTAAGCAATAAGTGGCTTAGCCTTGACAGCAGAAGAATATGAATAAATGCTAGAACCATCTGTGCTCTTCCAGGCTCATGAAGCTTGAAATGTTATGACTCCTATGACCCAACATTGTAAAGATTTAAAACCTGATCATCATGAAGTTGCTTCTTTTTTTGTTACACTCTTGAAGCAGTGAATTTACTTTTACATTATATATACCTCCCATCCATGTAAATGCAAAGGGGGTGCAACTCTTAAAGTGTGCACATTCTGAATGCCTTAATAGAAGACACTATACATCAATAACTAGTGTTTATATCATGTAAACAATGTTTTTTTCCACTGAATGTGAGAGCAAAAATGTATGATCTTCTTTAAAGTAGCAAGGTTGGTTGCCTTGTTGAGTGTGTGTGTGTGGGAAAGCAGCGCTGCGTTTTCTGAAGTTGCCTGAAGTTTCCTCCGTGAGACAACTTCGGGCGATTTGCGAAAAATGCAGCGCCGCGTGTGCTTTAGCACAGGCGACTTTTCATTATAACCTATGGGAATGCACGCTGAGGCAGTTCGGGGAGATTGTCACCCAGAAGACGAGGCGAATGGGCGATTAGTCACCACTGGCGACAAAATCTCCCCGAATCTCCTTGTGTGAACTAACCCTTATTGCTGGCGATTAATCTCCTTTTGGAACATTGCTCTAAAAACAAATAGGACGGTTTTGCCAACAATTTATGCAGTTTAGTTAGGATCAAGTACAAAGAACTGTTTTATTGTTACAAATAAAAAGGAAATGAATAGACAGAATTATTTGCCTAACAATGGGAGATAGCCTTTCTGTAATTCAGCTCTTTCTTGATAATGGACAAATTTGGATGAACTAAGTAAATTTAGTGCATCCTATACTGGAGATGCTGTGAAGCTAATGGCTTCAGGGATGAAAATAAGGGCAGTTTCAAAAATTCTGCATCCTTCTAAAATTGGCCATGCACATGCCACTATAAGCTGCCAATTTGACAAATCCAGTCAGTTGCTTATTGCCTCATGTATGGGGCCTTCCTGATGGATATGGTCCACTCCCGATGGGTTGGCATATCCCCATATTTATCCGATTGTTAACCTGGGGGACTACTATGTGGTTAGCCAAAATTGTTCCATGTAAAGAAACCAAAACCAAAGCCACCCTAAAGGTGGCCATACACGGGCCGTTAAAAGCTGCAGACAGACCGAGTCGGCAGTTTATTGGCCCTAGGGCCCACAATCGGATCAGCCCGATATCCCCCACCTCAAGGTGGGCACAACGGGGAAAGATCCGCTCATTTGGCGAAATCGCCAAACAAGCGAATCTCTATGTGTATTGCCACCTTTAGGCATTACTCTGCAATTATTGCTTTTGCCCATGTATACGCTCCACTCCCATTAGGTCTGCCATGCCCCTCTTGTGTGATCCGAATGTTGACTGGGGGGACAAACGATCAGATTAGCATTAGTTTACCATTCGGCTGATCAAGTGATTAATTAATATATTTCTTAAAAGTGAAAGGAAGTTATAACATATATTATCTATAGCTACTGCTTGTGGTGCTGTCTCTTATGCTACATTATTTTTCCCCAAAGAGCTATTGTACCTATGCACAGACACCAGAACCTTAGGGACCCTATGGATAGAAACAAATAAGCTCTAAGGTATGTAAGCGCACATTTTTTTTTGTTTAATATTACGACATTTAAAATTACATTTTATCTTGAAAAATATAACAAGGGAGTTGGAAAAAAACGAGATGCAAATTATTCAAAGCCATCTCAGTACATATGCAGATATTTTGCACTACAAATCCTTCATATTTACATATTGAACAATTTTCCCCCAAGTGCTTTCTCTTTCAGTGCACCGCGTTACCTGTTTTTTTTGCAGAGAGCAAAGTTACTGATGTGCATACAATTGGTTGTATCTGTAGACATGTTAAATAGGCATGTCGCATTGCAATGCATCATCTGCAGAGCTTTAGTTTCTCTTTGTGCATAAGAGCCACTTTCCTCATCTTCCCATTTTAGAGTGCCACTGCCTCCAACTGTGCTTTGTTTATTAGAAGAATTGAGCAGAAGCTAGGAGATCAGTGGGTCAATGAGCATAATAGGCAGGTGGGGGAGGGTATTCATCAAGGGAATTCCAAGGAGTCCCTTTATTCTAGATAAAAAAAAAGTTGGTGCATATTATTTAAAAGAAAAGCCAGATATGCATGGTTTAAGAGACTGAATTAAGAAAAAAAGCATTTCTGACTACAGCAATATATTAATTTACAATTAATTCTTGATTAAGATGGATCAGATTACAGACAGTTAATAACTGAATATCCCTGTGTATGGCAAAACTGTAGATTATCCAACAGATATAGCAGCAGGTCACATATTCAGAATATCAGTATAAATTAACATAATCCATTCAAAGAAGTCCTAGTACAGTCATTCTTAACCTAAAGGTTGGGACCCAAAAACTTGGTCCCCATGTGGGTCTCCATGACCCCTTTTAGTAACGGGAAATATTGTGCTACAATAGTCAGTAATAATTAATGTCCAAAAATAATCCTAAACCCAAATTTTGTTTGTGACCGCTGAGAAAATAGTTAATACACCCTACTCTAGCATGCGTACATCAACAGAGAATGTAAAAGGCCTGAATGACCCTCAAAGTTTAAGACAAATTCTCACAATGAGTTTTCTAGTGCAAGGCACCAAATATATTTTGTTGATGGAAAATGTTCTGTTTTTGGAAGATTCAGCAAGAACAGATTAACAAAATAAATTGTCGTGTTGTAGTACACCAATGATTCACAAAAAAACCTGAATTAAGCCCTTGCATTCTGAACAAATTGGAAACCAAGAAAAGGTACCCTCATGTACTAAATAAGAAAAAGTGCCCCACCCAGTGGCCAAAACAAGAATGGTGGTGGTATCTTAGCTTGGCTTTCTCAGCTGGTAACTATTGAACTGACATGGGAGTATTATAATTTTTCTAGAGAAGTAAAAACATGGAAAACTTGCATTATTTTCCAAATCCATAAATGATCAGTATATGGCTAATGTCAGACACAGACAAAAAAGGGTGCCCAACCTTTTGGCACCTTCCCAGTGAGATAGACTTTCCTTGTCCTTTAAAGGAAAACTATACCCCCAAAATGAACACTTAAGCAACAGATTTATATCATATTAAGTGGCATGTTAAAAAAATCTTACCAAAAGGGGGCGGGACTTGGTCCTTGATGGAGTAGTAGCACGCTGTAAGAGCTTCTGCATGTAAAGGCGCTATTTTTCCGAGTTTTGCCCGAATTCTGAACTTTAAAAGAGCAGAGGGTTTCCATAACACTCTGGTAACATGGTGAAGAGGGGCAAGAAGCAACCATTGAAGCTTACTGAATTCCATGGTAAGAAAACTCCTGAGTCAGCTCACCGTGTAGACGACAGCCAAGATGGCGGAGCCGCCAGTCCACAGGCCCTGAGACCTGCGTCAGAGCCATACAGCCCAGATCGGGTTCTGCAAGCCCGCAGAAAGGACTTGGGATTCGCTGAGGAGTCCCCGTTACCTGCCATTAAAGACTTGCTGGCGGAATTTCGAGCAGGCCTGCGAGCGGATTTGGCGGGTGCGGTAAAAGAACTGAAGTCGGAATTGCGCTCCATAGGAGAACGCACTGACCATTTGGAGGGTAAAATGTCGGAGATGGTATCGGCTCACAATAGCATTGTCGACGCGACACATGCCTTGGAGGAGGAAGTGGCAGGGCTTAAGTCTAAATTGGCGGATCTTGAAGACCGTAATAGACGCAACAATTTACGCTTTCGGGGCATATCGGAAGACGTTAAACAAGAGGAGCTGGAGGAATATTTACAGGGCCTCTTTAAGATGTTATTGCCGCAGATGGAACAGCCGTTCTTGCAGATTGATAGAGTGCATCGGCTCCCTAAACCCAGGACCGCACCTAAGACAGCCCCGCGGGATGTCATTGCCCGTATTCACTTCTTCCGATCCAAGGAACAGCTACAACAAGCGCATCGCAACATGAAGCTACTACCGGATCCCTACAAGGATCTCAAAATTTTTACAGATCTCTCGGCGCAGACAATACTACGGTGGAAAGAATTCCAACAAGCCACTGCAATACTCCGCGACCATGGGATTATGTACAGATGGGGATTCCCCACCAAGCTCATCGTATTGAGAGAAAATCGGGCCATCTTCGCAACGTCACCTGTGGCTGCGATGGCGTTAATTGAGGAGTGGGATCTTAGTCCACCAGACGCACCAAAGCAAGCTTCCCCTCAGCACTCCCCTAAAGTCGGCCCGAGTTGGCAAACCTCTCCAGGGAGGAGTGAGTATAACATCGTTGTTCCACCAGCCTAGATTCTGGCGCGAATCTTATTCCCTCTTTGTAACTTTGACTGCCTACCTGCCTTTCTTTATGGCGTGCACGCTGAATGCAGCGTTACTCTTACCCTATGTTTGCGAATTTTATACTGAAGGATGTCAGCGACAGCTTTTGTTCTAGTTCCAGTTCATATACGTGAAGACCATACTACGTTTTTTTTTACTGTTCTTTTTTTTGTGGTTCTATATATTTTCTTTTCTCTTTCAACAGTGGATGATACTGGATTGTTTTTTTTTTTTGTTTTTTTGTTTTTTTGGACTTCATGTTTTTTTTTTGTTATAATGCCTTTATATTGCAGATGCTACTACCTACCCCCACATCGGAATATATTCCTATTGCTGGCTAGCACCGGAAGCTATGTGGATTCCAGATTGCTATGCTACCCAGTTGTTTTTGATTTATATGTTAATTTTTCTCTCTCTACTTTCTACTAACACTTTTATAGGCACTTCCAAACAATTTACGTATATATGTGCGTTCTCTGCTCATGACTTGTTTACAGGCACTAGGGGACGGTTGGATATTGATCGCCAGCTGGGTCACCCCATATCAGTTCTCAATCAGCCATCATGTCACTGAAATGTATGTCACTTAATGTGCGAGGTCTTAATACCCCCTACAAGAGATTGAAACTTTGGAATGAGGCTAGAATCCAGAAACCGGATTTAATCTGGTTACAAGAAACTCACTTCAGGAAATCTGATCCTATGATGTTGCATAACACAAAATATCCGACTATACGAATGGCATCTGCTTCTACTAAAGTTGCTGGGGTTGCCATTTTGGTCAAACACGATTAGGTTTGGAGATAGCTGATGAATGGGTTGATCCAGCTGGAAGAGCCATCATTGTAGTGGGTTGCATTAAGAATGTCGAATATACTTTGGTGAATGTGTATGTTCCCAATGAAGGTCAAAATCCCTTTTTACATAAGGTTTTCACTAAAATGAATCAGATGAGGCGGGGTTTTCTGATAGTTGGAGGTGATTTTAATCTTCCCCCTGACCCAACTATAGATACCACTAATCAGGCATATGTCACCCAAGCATCTACTGGCTATTATAAGCGGAAATTGGCTAATGCAACGAAACTTAGGAAATTGTTCCACACTGAAGGTTTATATGATATATGGAGAACCCTTTACCCGACTGCAAGGGATTATACCTACTATTCCCCCACTTATAAAGAATACTCTAGGATAGATTTATTCCTGACTGATGCTACTTTATTACAAAATACCCTTAGTCTTACTGTTGGCCCGATAGCCTAGTCGAGACCAGTTACAAGAAATAGACATGGCCAGTTGTGAGATTGCCCTTAGATCCCTCAAATTGGAACATTACTATAAGGGGAATAGGGCCTCCAATTATTTGACTAAGCAGGTCAAACACCAAAGAGCCAGAAACTCAATAGTCAGACTCAAACACAAAGATAGTACCCTTTACAATCCAAGAGATATAGCGGACGCATTTGCTGATTATTATACTAAGTTGTATAATCTCAGGGACGACAGCGATATATCTCAACCTACTACTGCGGCTATTCATGATTTCCTTGACAGTTTGGCTCTCCCCAAATTGACATTGGAACAACAAGACGGATTGAATGCCCCTTTTTCCTTACTTGAGATTCAGGAAGCTATTAAGGCCCTCCCCCTCCACAAGGCGCCGGGCCCGGACGGCTTTTCTAATGTTTATTATAGGGAATTTGCAGATGTCTTGGCCCCTCGTCTTCTCCTGATGTATCAGGAGGCGCAAAGACAAATGTCGTTTCCGGCTGAAATGTTAACAGCCACTATTTCCACTATCCCTAAACCAGGTAAAACTCCTGAATTGGTAACGAATTATCGTCCCATAGCGCTACTAAATTCGGACGTAAAGATATATGCCAAATTATTAGCCACCCGGCTTCAACGAGTCATGCCATCTCTAGTGAACCCGGATCAAGTTGGCTTTATCAGACAACGCCAAGCGTCGGATGCGACGAGACGCATGATAGACCTAATTCAAATAGCCCAATGTAAACGCACTCCAATGTTATTATTGGCCCTAGACGCAGAGAAGGCCTTTGACCGGGTTCACTGGGGCTTGGTTGCAGAAGTGATGAAACGCTTTGAGCTAGGGCCACTGTTTATAGAGGCTACGATGGCTTTATACTCCAACCCTAGGGCTCAAGTCAATGCGGCTGGTTTTGTATCACGTCAGTTTGCCCTAACGAATGGCACGAGACAGGGTTGTCCTTTATCTCCCCTTATATTTGATTTGACGATGGAAATTTAAGCCCAAAAAATTAGACAAGCCAACATGATAGAAGGAATTACTGTAGCTGAGACGGAACATAAAATAGGCCTTTATGCCGATGATGTAATTATTATGACCACTAACCCTCAAACTGCAATCCCCCATCTTTTACAAATCATAAAACTTTTTGGTGACATCTCTTATTACAGAATTAACGCGGAGAAAACTCAGGCGTTGCCCATTGGTCTCAGTTCACTGGTGGTGACAGAATTAAAACAATGTTATTCTTTTGACTGGAGATCTGACTATCTTAACTACCTTGGTGTTAGGCTCACCAAAACTATACATGCTTTATATAAACACAACCACTGCACTCTGGCAACGGTTTTAAACAGAGAGATTTTACAGTATAAAATGACATATGTTTCATGGTTGGGTCGTGTCGCTGTGGTAAAAATGCTGATGTTACCAAAAATTTTGTACATGCTCAGAACGATACCTATATTACCCCCAGATATCTTTTTTATGTCTATTCAAAGATTAATGCTGGACTTTATATGGAGTGGCAGGAGAAGGCGGGTTGCTAAGGACACTTTATTTCGGCCACGGATTTCAGGAGGCCTAGGCTTGCCGAATCTCAGGGAATACCACAAAGCGATATTGTTGGAGGCAATTCTTTACTGGTCACTCACTAATCCTGACAAACATTGGGTGGCCATTGAAAAACAGGCTGCTTGCCCGCTAAATATTGAGGAACTTGTCTGGTCGCCAAAAGCGGTCAATCCACTTAAGTGTAACTTTACCTTACAAACCATCAAGGATCTAATCCTAATCTGGAGACGTGTCAGGAAACACAAGATGTTTGCTTTTACCACGTCTCAATTGCAACCGATATCTAGTTTAGAAAATGCTATTCCGGATTTATCTTTGCAATCCTGGAAGCTTCATGGCATCCGCAATGTAGCATCAATTGTAAGTAAGGGTTATATTCAATCGTTTCCCAACCTAGTACTGCAGTATGGACTACCCAATGCAGATCACTACAAATACCTGCAAGTACGCCACTATCTCACTGCACAAACGACCTTCCCTTTGGGCCCAGAAAACCTGGCTGGAAACTGTTTGCCTCCAAGATAAGCCATTAAAAGGTATGATATCCTCCTTATATAGGTTGCTGCTTTCGCCATATTCAGAGTCAAAAAGTAATCACATGGTCAGATGGGAAACTAAACTTCAATTACAGATGGAGGTGGCTGATTGGGAAAGAGTCATTCAACGCGTTAAAAGGGCCACCAGATGTGGCAATCATCTGGAACAATATACCAAGCTCCTACTTAACTGGTACTTGACTCCGCATCAGTTAGCACATATCTATCCTACCACCTCTGCTCTTTGCTGGAGACAATGTGGAGCTGTTGGTACTTTACTGCATGTCTTTTGGGACTGCCCCAAGATTAAATCATTATGGCAGGATGTTGAGAGACTTCTTACCACCCAGCTGAATATCTCAGTTCTGCTCACCCCAGCTATGGCTCTGTTACATATTTTCCCATCACCTCTAGAACGTGGGGAAGAATTTATACTACATCACATGATGTTTGCAGTGAGGGCTTCCATAGCTAGGTTATGGAAGGCAAATACGGCACCAACTATGCATCAAGTGCTTAAAGATGCTCAATACAGCATGTCAATGGAGGAATTAATGGACTGTGATATTAAGCGAGCAACCCACAACACCGCTATTTGGAGAGTTTGGAGACGCACACAATTGCTTGACCTGTGTCGGCAAACCTTATCCGTTCCGGGATCATCAGTCCCATTGGCCTGATCTAACTGCACTGTGTAATACTATGTTGGTTTTTTATTTGAGCAATGTGATCTTGGGTTAAACTTGGGATGTGCCTTTTCTTCCTCTTTTTCCTTTTCTTTTTCTTTTTTCTCTTTGTTCTCTCTTCCCTTGCTCTCCTCCTCACTAACAACCCTTCTCCCTTCCCCAACAGTATACTTGGGAATTTGTAACGGAAACTGTATGCTACATGAGAATATGCTGTATACCTGATCTGCTTTACTTTTCTCTTTGGAAAATAATAAAGAATATTTGGAAATTAATAAAAATTATAAATACAAAAAAATCTTACCAAACTGGAATATATATATATATATATATATATATATATATATATATATATATATATATATATATATATATATATATATATATATATATATATATAAGTAAATATTGCGCTTTTACATCTCTTGCCTTGAACCACAATTTAATGATGGTCTGTGTGCTGCCTCAGAGATCACCTGACTAGAAATACTGCAACTCTAACTGTAACAGGAAGAAGTGTTGAAGCAAAAGACAGAACTCTGTCTGTTAATTGGCTCATGTGACCTAACAAGTATGGTTGTTGGTATGTTTGTGTGCACACTGAATCCTACAATCCCAGGGGGTGGCCCTTATTTTTTAAAATGGCAATTTTCTATTTAGGATTAACCAATGGCACATACTACTAGAAAAGTATATTATTATGAAAATGGTTTATTAACGTGAAGCAGGGTTTTACATATGAGCTGTTTTATGCTATATCTTTCTATAGAGACCTACATTATTTGGGGGGTATAGTTTTCCTTTAAAGGAACAGTTCAGTGTAAAAATAAAAACTTGCTATATAGACAGACTGTGCAAAATAAAAAAAAATTCTAAATTAGTTAGTTAGCCAAAAATGTAATGAATGAAGGCTGGAGTGACTGGATGTCTAACATAATAGCCAGAACACTACTTCCTTTACAGCTGTCTTGGTTTCCACTGATTGGTTACCAGGCAGTAACCAATTAGTGACTCGAGGGGGGCCACATGGATCATAACTGTTGCTTTTGAATCTGAACTGAATGCTGAGGATCAATTGCAAACTCACTGAACAGTTATGTCCCATATGGCCCCCCTTAAAGTCGCTGGCTGATTCAGAGTTAGAGAGCTGAAAAGCAGGAAGTAGTGTTCTGTTATGTCATCCAGTTACTCCAGCCACTCTATAATGTAATGTATTCTGTAATACATTGTCTCTCATACTGTATGTCCCATATGCCATACCATATATTTAGAGTTACATCATTTATTGACACATACTGTATTCCCCATGGCTAAGAGCGCTGCCTAGCAGTAGGCTAATAACTATAACTATAGGCTAATAACTAATAACAAAGGCTAATAACTATAAGATCTTATTATAAGGTTGCCCTCTAGTGAACATATATGGCACTGTTACACAAAGCACAGGCGGTTCTGCCTCCAGAAATCCTCTCAAATTTCACTGAACCAGAAATCCTTAGTGTTACTTACCAGACTTCTGCTCTGTTCTACTGGGCCGTACATCCTCTTCACAAAATCATACACACTACAGTTGGACATTGTGGTTCCCAAACGCTAGCACATTCTACAAACTAGTGTTTGTGCTGCTAGTGATTGCCAGTGGTTACGACATTGCTGCCTCATTAACCGAAGAAAACAAAAGAAAAGTTGCAGTTGCCAGTGCAAGGCCTGTCTTTACAGGTGGTAAGACCTATGGGCTTATTTAAGAACATAAGCACACGTGTGAGCACAAAATTGTGTAAAAACAAAAGTGCATGCTCCTTACATCTTGTGCCTCGCACCAATGCACTTGCTCAGTCTGCTGATGAACTGTGCACAATTGTGGCCATGTTGAATAGTACATGGAACTCAGACCTAAGGAAGCCCAGGAACTGACACTCTATTTTGAATAGGTGCTGTCAGCATAATACCTTTGTGTGATCACATGCAACTGACTTTACACCTAATGAAATGTGTGCTAATGCCATTATTGATGCCCTGTTGTTCATCGATGTGCAGGAAGTGAAGCTTTGCACTAACAAAACGATTTGGGAAAACAGGTACTGCAACTTGCTAATGATTTACCAACACTGCCGTCTGGGGCAAATATAATCTCAGTGTGTGTGATAGACTCCTAACAGGGGGTAGGGGACTAAAACAGCCTTGCCATAAGAATTTGGTATGTCGCAAAGCAATTCACTAAATCAAGGCAGACTATTGAACAGCTTCTAACAGGTGTAGCAGGGACAGACAGGAACACTGGTTGACAACTTAGAGTATCTCAGTTACACAATATAAATGAACTCTACTCAGAGGATGCTCTCATGTACACACAGCATTGCCCTCAAGACGCCTCAAGGACCCCTTTCATGGCGACAATTGTGCACAGAAGCACACGTGTGAGCACAAAATTGTGTTGCATGTGCATAAAAACAAAAGTGCATGCTCCTTACATCTTGTGCCTCGCACCAATGCACTGGTTCAGTCTGCTGATGAACTGTGCACAATTGTGGCCATGTTGAATCGTACATGGAACTCAGGCCTAAGGAAGCCCAGGAACTGGCACTCTATTTTGAATAGGTGCTGTCAGCATAATACCTTTGTGTGATCACATGCAACTGACTTTACACCTAATGAAATGTGTGCTAATGCCATTATTGATGCCCTGTTCATCGATGTGCAGGAAGTGAAGCTTTGCACTAACAAAACGATTTGGCAAAACAGGTACTGCAACTTGCTAATGATTTACCAACACTGCCGTCTGGGGCAAATATAATCTCAGTGTGTGTGATAGACTCCTAACAGGGGGTAGGGGACTAAAACAGCCTTGCCATAAGAATTTGGTATGTCACAAAGCAATTCACTAAATCAAGGCAGACTATTGAACAGCTTCTAACAGGTGTAGCAGGGACAGACAGGAACACTGGTTGACAACTTAGAGTATCTCAGTTATACAATATAAATGAACACTACTCAGAGGATGCTCTCATGTACACACAGCATTGCCCTCGAGATGCCTCAAGGACCCCTGTCACGAAGAAGTGCACTAGCAGAGTTAACTGTTAGGGGGACTTTCTCTCCCAATAAAGCTGTCCCCCTTTTTCTAAGCAGTGCCCAGCAAACAGTGGACAAGCTTCTTCCCAGCTGTGTCATTACAGCTCTAGTAGGCATCCCCTAACCTACAACTGAACGCACCTATTCCTGGCACACAATTGCCCAGGGGTTCTCTCCCAATATACTCAATACACCTTGGGACAACAGCCTGTCCTAGCTAGCTGGCCTGTGCTAATAGCAGTCTCCTTACTCGCTTCCTAGCCCTCACATGGTACAGCTTCCAACCTGGCCAGATATTGATTTTACTAAATATGAGGGTTGCCCTGTAAGGACCCCCTTTGTTAAACACACCGTTCCTGTTCCTTCCCCTCTTGTCATTAGGGTCATGAGGGTGGTTTCTGACTTTTAGATGGGACCTACATTTTTTTTATCAGGGGTCTGGAATAAATTATATCACTGACCAGGGGAAAGGGAGCGTTAATTTGTAGGACCTACTGATTAGTTTGTGCCATTGCTGTTGATTCTACAGTTCTTGGGGCCCTTTTCAGCCTCTGTGTACTTGAAATTCCAGGGCCTAGTTTGAATCCCAGTCCAGACCTGACTGCCGCTAATATCCAGCAAAAAACAGCAGCAATCAAAACATCCCTTCAGCGTTTAAACACTTGTAATGTTATTAAATGGAAAGTGTCCTGGCTAATGCACATAGTGGGGCGACAGGTGGACTTCTGTAAGAAAACACTCAAACAAGTTGCTGGATGAAATTGAAATTCTCTGTGTACCATATGAATGCAACACACAGCACTGCAAGATCAAAAGGACCTAGTACTGGAAATGCTTAATCAGGCTTTGGTTGCCCTTAAAGGAGTTGTTCACCTTTAAATTAACTTTTAGTTTACTTTTTTGATTTTCTGAGACGATTTGCGGTTGTTTTTCATTTTTTATTATTTGTCGCTTTTGAGTTATTTAGCTTTTTATTCAGCAGCTCTCAAGTTTGCAATTCCAGCAATCTGGTTGCTAGGATGCAAATAATCCTAGAGACTGGAATATGAATAGGAGAGGACTGAATAGAAAGATGAGTAATAAAAAGTAGCAATAACAATATATTTGTAGCCTTTAGGAGCGTTTGCTGTTTAAATGGGGTCACTGACCCCTATTTTAAAGCTGGAGCGAGTCAGAAGAATGCAATTGATTTAAAGGGATGTCATGGGAAAACATGTTTTTTTCAAAACGCATCAGTTAATAGTGCTGGTCCAGCAGACTTCTGCACTGAAATCCATTTATCAAAAGAGCAAACAGATTTTTTTATATTCAATTTTGAAATATGACATGGGGCTAGACATATTGTCAGTTTATTTGTATTCTTTTTTGTTCTGACAAGCGAGTGTCAGACAGCGCAGGTTACAGTCCTCTATATTTCCCTTACCCCGAGGAGCCCAGTACATTCTGTTCTGTGAGGCTGAGCTTAGCGTGAGGATGGATGTGATTTGTAAGCAGTCGTCACTTTCTGGAGCTGCCACAGGGTTTAGCACTCAGCTACTGGAAGGCTCAGGCCTGGCTTGTTGCCCAGAAGTGTCTACAACAGGAATTACTTTCTTACTGTTTACAAAATTTTTTCTCCTTTCTTAGCAGCACAGTTCATGTGCTGCCGAATCTGTCAGTTACAATGCAGAAAACATGATATGAGTACGAAATGTTTAAGTCAGTGGCCAACAGGGAGATTTGTCAACCACGATTCTTTATACACGACTGCGGGCGCCAAATCTCCCGAAAATGCATCCCCATTGGAAATAACTGAAATCGCTGGCAGTAAAACCAACAAATCTTAAAGTCGCGCAAAGTTTTCTCCCGAGGCAACTTCAGGTGACTTCAGAAGAACAAAGCGTTGCATTGGTTTTACTACCGGCAATTTCAGTTATTTCGAATGGGGACGCATTTTTGAGAGATTTGCGCGCAGTCATGCATTTTCATTGCTGGTGACAAATCTCCCTGTTGGCCACTGATCTTAGCATTTAGGGGGTTATTTATCAAAGGTCGAATGTGAGAATTTTTTATACCTTGAATCCACTCGAATGAACTCACAACTCGAATGGTATCTCATTTAAGAAAAAACTCAAATGGAAAAAACTCGATTCTGTGAGTTTGAGTTGCGAAACCCGAAAACTCGAATTGAAACTCGTTTGAAATTTTCAAGTTTTCTGGGCAAAACCCTCAGAAAAAACTCGAACATCATGAAGGCTACTAACATCTTCAAATAGTTCAAGGGACCTCTGCCATTGACTCCTACAAGCAAGACCTCAACAGATTTTAGTTGATGTATATTCAGATTCAAGCTATTTCTAGGATCAGGATATAATAAAACTCTAACAATTTGAGTTGTTTCCAAAAACTGTTTTTTTTAACCTGAAAAAATGAGTTTTGAACAAAAAAACTCAAATTTTCATGGAAAACACAACTTGAACCTTAAAGGAAAACTATACCTTCTGAACAATGTAGGTCTCTATAAAAAGATATAGCATAAAACAGCTCATATGTAAAACCCTGCTTCATGTAAATATGTGCCATTGGGTAATCCTAAATAGAAAATTGCCATTTTAAAAAATAAGGGCCGCCCCCTGGGATTGTAGGATTCACGGTGCACACAAACAAAGCAAACAAACTATACATGTTAGGTCACATGAGCCACTTCTTCCTCTGTGTGTCTATGTTATACAAATGTTAATACGGGTTTCGTCACTATTTGGTCATGTGCTCCATGAGGGACAAGAACAAAGAAACTTTCGTCTTTTTTCAAACCCAGCTTAACTATGCAAGAAAGATCTACAGCTTTGTGCCCACCTGGAGTCCCTGATCCTTCAATGCCAGGCCATCTAACCATAGTGTTCTAGTCCAACCCTCTACGTCAATGTCTGAATTCCTGGTATTTAATTTAATTTAAAGGTGACTATGCATGGGCATATATTGCTTGCAATGTCAGCCACCAATCAGCCTGGGAACCATAAATTACAAATGTAAGAAAAAAATGCTAAAATGTATGTAAAATGAAATGTTGTTCACCTTTGAGTTAACTAGTATGATATAGCAAGTGATATTCTGAGACAATTTGCCATAGGTTTTCACGTTTTATCATTTGTGGTTTTTGAGGTATTTTTAGCTTTTTATTCGGCAGCTCTCCGGTTTGCAATTTCCAAATAACCCCAGCAGCCATGCATTGATTTGAATAACAGACTGGAATATTAATAGGACAGGCCTGGATAGAAAGGTGAGTAATAAAAAGTAGCAATAACAATAAAGGTGTAGCCTCACAGTGCTTTTGTTTTTTAGATGGGGTTTTGTTTTTAGATGGGGTTTTTAGATCCCCATCTGAAGCTGGGAAAAACCTATAAGAATAAATAATGAAGACCAATTGAAAAGTTGCTTGGCCATTTTGTAACATAGTAAAGTTAACTTAAAGGTGAATCACCCCTTTAACACCTTGTAGCAATCACAAATGCACCCATACAGCCTGCTCTGATTAACTGCGCACAGTTGTGTGCACACTGCAATGTACAGGGCCTACGAATGCAAGGGAACAGTGGCGTAACTAGATATTACTGGGCGCCACAGCAAATTATTTTTCAGGCCCCCAAAATGTTTAGAGGTTGACTTGTTTCTCCAATATCTATTGAAATTGTATATGAATTAGGGCCTCGTGGGGCCCCTATACCTCCTGGGCCCCCCTGCAGCCGCAGGGTCTGCTTCCTCTATAGTTACGCCCCTGCAAGGGAACAACTGCCTTGAGCTGCTGTGAAAGTTCTGCCTTGAGCAACATGTTACAGTTTGAAGGGTTCCAGAGTTATCTGCTAGACCAATAAACATGCCATGTCTCTTTAGCAAAAAAGTCATTGCAATTGACCTTTGCACACTGAAATTGTCACGTTAGTGTCAGTTGTTTTCCTTTGACTAGCAGTCACAATAGCCCAAGGCTACTAATAAAGATGTTGCACTGCCTTTTTAAACATTTCAACGTTCATTAAAAAGAAAAGTGTACCCTACAGGCATAGTAAAAATAATTGAAGCCTTAACTGAATATGCCGCATTTTCATTACAGCTGCCATAAATGCTTATGCGCATATTAACTGTTTTCTTCAGTAAACATTTGATCAGCAGGCCTAATAAAGAGCTCCGTGCCTTGTGCTGTATTGGTGCAAAGAGAAAGGTGAGAATTGGGTGTAATAGGACGTGTAATGGACAAATTGTTCCTATAAAGCAGGGATAGTCAAGTAGTAGCTCTTTGATGGCACGCATGGCAGTTCTGAAAGTTTTGAGCTCTGTGGGCAGGTGAATAAATGCTTGAAATCACCTCCATTCACTTTTATGGCTATCGCCTTCACATCCGGTGCAATGACTTGTCAGGAAAACAGTGTGCTTGATCTCTGAATTTCTTACAACAAGCTTAAAGATACTAGGGGCAAATTCACTAAGATCCGAAGTTGCGCCAGCAACAGCTTCACCGCACTTCGCCAGGCTTAGTTTCGGCAGCGCTATGCAAATTCACTAAAAGTTCCTCTCAGGGAGGCGAACGGTAGCGAAGTTGCGCTAGCGTTAATTCGTCAAGCAAAACTAAGTTACACTAGCGATGCCTAATTTGCATACTGTGCCAAGTTAAAGTACAATGGACGTATATGTAGCAGCAAATACATTACACTACACAAGCCTGGGAAAGCTTCATAAAATAAAATACAGTTGTTATTTTGCCCTATACATGAGCCCACTGTATAGTTTAGGTGCCATATGTTAGGAAATGTAAGGGGGAAGGAGGGTACACCCAAAAAAATTTACGATCTTTTTCAGCCTATCACCTTTAAAAAAGGAAAAGTCGCCAGCGTTTTTTGGGACTTAGAAAAAATTTCAACTTTTTTTGAAGCAATCCGTATCTGCTCTATTGCACTTCACCTGGTCTGAGGATGGCGAAGGCAAGTCTGGCGCAAGAGGTAACGTTCAGTAAAATGCGCAAGTTAGTGAATTAGTGTAGTTACGTCCCTTCGCCATAGCGCAACTTCACCTGGCGTAAGGGTTCGAAGTAGTGCTAGTTCCTAGTTACAGATTTTATGCCAAAAACTCTTTTTTTCGTATTTTTGCCTGAAAACCGCAAAATCTTCGGATTATTCCATGAAACCCATCGCAGATCAGTATATGTTCGGGACTTCTCACATTTACTTCTACAGCAGGACTGAGTTGGAGTACTTTTTTATTCAGACTTTTAACACCCTCTGGGTTTAATAAATCCCAAAAAAATTGAGGGTTTTTTTTCCACTAAAAATTCCGATTTTATAGTAAAAAAAGAAAAGAAAATTCTTTGAGTTTTTGGCATTTGGACTTTAATAAATAACCCCCTTAGAGTTTTAGCACTTGCTAAATGATCCCTACTGTGTTTGTGTACCTAACCATAAGCGTTATCTTGTAGTTCCAGGACATCTAGGACTAGTAGATGAGTATTTAACCGGCTTGGCTGGAAAATCACCAGCTAAGGCTGCAGATTTACAGGCAAAGTGCTTGCTAGTGAATTTTTAATTTCCCATCCTTCTCAGGGGTGCTTCACCAATGAGGCGAGTTGAGGCTGTCGCCTCAGGCAGCAGCGCCCCACTAGGTACCAGGGGCAGCAAAAATGCTGCTCCTGGTACTTTAAGAGCGAATTTCCGGGGGAGGGGGGGCAGCAGCAACTGCTGCTGCCTCAGGCGGCGGAGGGGCCAGGATCGCCCCTGATCCTTCTGGCAATGGCTCATCCAGGTCCGCTCTAGATCCACAGCAGTTGCCAAACTTCCCCCCCCCCCCGGGCCAACTAGGCCCCATCTGGTGATTAAAAGTAAATAACATTGTTAGTTATTTTACCGAGCATTCTATTACATTCATTTTACCATTTTTTAAACTGCACCTTTTTTAATTAGAAGTGACGTGGAAATTTTGCATATTTCGCCATATGGCCGCCACCGATGCGGGATAAGCGTCTTTACGACCGACCTTTGCACAATCGCCCGATCATTCCGATTCCCATACGATTTGTGTTCATCAGGCATGACTGCAGCATGCCGGGTGTGGCGCCGGTTGGGATTGAGGAATACGGACCATTGAACAAAGGTGTACTTTACAAGCCATGCTAACATCACTGTGTCTGTGTGTATGTATATTACCGGGGGAAGTGCCTTTTGTCCTGGTGTCTTTTGTTTGCCTAGGGAAGTCTACCTTCGGGGGGAAGGTAGACTTCCCTTCCCCTCTTCTATGGACATGTGTCTGTGTGCTGGTTCCACCAATTGGTTCATAGCATAACATGCTCATTGATTGGATATATTGTAAGACCATCTTTTGTCTTTGGGTATAATAAACCACTGGCCATTGTAGAAGGGGTAGAATACTGGACCCCAGCTGAGAACGACTGCTGTGACGTTATTTCCGGGGGGATTGCGCAACATCACCACACGATACATCAAGGTTTCCGGATCGATTGTCCATTAAGACGAAAGATCATTCTTTTCTACGATAACAGAAGTAAAAATAATAATAATTAAATGTGGGTCCAGAGTTAAAAGATCAACGGGCCACACTCACTGCAGCAAGACGATGACTCAGATCCGAGGAGAGAAAAAACAAAGAGACGGCCAACCTCCAACAACTATCACTATACTACAACTCCCATAGGTTCATGAAATACCGGGAAGTCTGGACAAAATAACCTCTCTATACTGCCAAAAACCATTAACCAAGAAAACTAGCTTTGGTGCAGTAGTGTTAGTGCGAGTTACTTTCAGTGGTTTTAAAGTTCAGGGGGCCCAAAAATGATATTTGGCAAGGTTGCCAAATGAGCAGCTGTTTCCCCGATATGCCCACCAAAGGCAGGGCAATATTGGGCTAATCCAATCTTTTGGCCCTAGGGCCAAATGATCGGAGTACAATGATGGCAATTGGCGCCGGCTGGACGAGGGCCTGATCAACTAGCCGATCGCAAGGGAAAACCAATCTTGCCCGATCAATATCTGGCGATATTTGGCAAGATATCGATCGGGGAGGCCTGTCAGAATGCCCCATACACGGGCAGATAAGATGCTGAATTGGTCTAAAGGACCGATATTGGCAGTTTAACGGCAGAGACACCTGGAGATTCGGGGAGATTAGTCCCCCAGTAACAAAACACCTCTTCTTCGGGCGACTAATCTCCCCGCAATGCCTTCCCACTGGCTAGACTCTAAATCGCCGGTGGGAAGGCACTTGAAGCGCTTCATTTTTCCGAAGTCGTCTGGTTTCCTCGTGAGGCGACTTTGGAAAGCTAAGTGCACAGATTGCCATCCCGAAGACGATTTACATTCTAGCCGGCGAGAGGCAGTTCTGGGGGATTAGTCGCCTGA
Organism: Xenopus laevis; assembly: GCF_017654675.1. Lineage (NCBI taxonomy): Eukaryota > Metazoa > Chordata > Amphibia > Anura > Pipidae > Xenopus > Xenopus laevis. Next base: position 21,855,408 of record NC_054371.1, on the reverse strand, counting down.
AGAAGAGATTTGACAATGGGCGACTAATCTCCCCGAATCTGAGCCCTTAACTCGCTCTCAGATAAGTGATAGGAGTTCTCCTCCTGCTCTGTTAGTTAGTCAGCTGGCTTCTGCTACATTGTTTCAGGAGTCAGAACTAGCAGTGTGCAGATCACAAACAGCCAGACTGATGCTGCTTTCAGGACAATGACTAGATAATCACCAGAGGTTTCCACACTGTAATATGTTCATTGCCATGTGACAGACATATGCTAAATTAATGCCACCATCAGTACATTCACTGTATAGCAATGCACGAGCGCTGAGCCCCATGGGTATGTTTGTTCCAGAATAACTGCGCTGTCATTGACTGCCCTGGAACTATACTGCCCTTAACATGAATGGCGGCACTTGTCTTCCCATTTGTGGGCGTGGCTATGCTGACCGTTCTCCGCAGTAGTTCCTAGTGGCGGAAGTGATGAGGATTACGTAACGTCGGCTCCGCCTCCTAGCCGAGAGTGGTCTGTTCGCAGTCAGGAGATTGTAGGAGGTTGTTCGGCCTCTGGCAACGGGACATGGAGGAGAGAACCGCAGCCAAGTCTGAGAGCAGTTTTGGGGATTAATCCAAGCAGCCGTCTATTGCCTCACCTTATCCGAATATTCAGCCGAGGGAAGCCATGGCCGCCTTGCTCGTACGAGGCTGTGTGCTGAGACCCACCTGGGCAACGGCTCGTGTCTGTGGCCGGGGAGAAGTCATGAAGGGTAAGTAGCACTTGTGTGTCATTATTTCTCATATTCCATTGTAATCCTATGGCAAGAGCAGTGCGTGTCTGGCCTGTATCTACTACTTGTCTTCCTCTATTTACTACTTGAACTATAACCCCAGCACCTTGATAGTTGCAGTTTAACAGCAGCAGACACGAGTTTAAAGTGACAGACCACCTTTCATTCAAGTTACAAAGGGGCATTTAATCAGCATCCTTTCAGCTAGCTTTAAGTTAAATTCAGCTTCCAATTAATTTAAAATTTTGTCTGGTTGTTGGGGGGGGGGGGTCACTGACTCTCGCAGCCAAAAATCACTTGTGCTGTGAGACTAACATTTTATTCTTGTTAATACTTTTATTCCGTATCTTTATTCCTTTCTATTCTTTTCCAGTCTCTCATTCAAAGCATGGGCTGGTTGCTAGGGTAATTTCAACCCTAGTAACCAGGTATCTGCTGGTGAAGCGCTGCCGAACAAAACCCTAAGTCATTAGAAACTGGGACTCTTGTATATTTGTGTCTGTGTTGATAAGACAAGGCTTCTTCTGTCATTGGGGAGGGGACCCAGGGGACAATTAAATGCCTTTATTATAATGAACCTGCTGGAGAGACAGAGATGGGTCTGTGATGTCACACACTTTTAAAGTGGCAGTACAGCTTTAAGCAGCACTAAGGGAGAATGGCCGCAAACCAGAGTGTACAGTTCTTTGATTAGGTTTGGCATTTCCTTGTCCTTTAAAGGGGAACTATCATAAAAATTAAAATTTTAATAAAAGCTTCAGCATACTGAAATAAGAAATTTTCTCAATATATATCAATTAAAAATTCTGTACCATTTCTAAAACAATCAAGTTTATCTTCACTATTCCTCTCTCTGCTTCTCCTCATTCTGTCTTCATCAGCAGTTGGGTGTCAGTTAGATCCAATATATCTTATAGGGGGGCTCCTTTTGCCTAGAAGATGTATTAGAGCTCACTCTATTAAACTCACCAGACATCATGTCTCTCTACATGCAGGATTTCTGCAAAAGGCAGTTATTCTGTTAGATTTTGTTTGTAATGGAATCAGTTGAGTGAGCTCTAATACATCTGCTAGGAATGGAAGCCATAAGATAAATTGGATCATTCATCTGACACCCAACTGCTGCATGAAGAGAGAATGAAGAGAAACAGATGCTGAGAGAGGAATAGTGAAGATAAACTTGATTATTTCAGAAACAGTACAGAATATTTAATTGATCATATTTAGTATAAATTTTCTTATTTCAGTATGCTGCAGCTTATGATAATTTTTCATTTTCGTGAAAGCTCCCCTTTAAGCAAAACCTCTGCTAGATAACTTAAAGCTAAAGGCACTCTGGGTATATTGGCTGGCGCTGTACCCCGGCAGGAAACCTCATTGGTTAAAATGAATCTGTGTGTCACCACTTCCCATAAAGCTATTGGCAATGCTCTGTCTGAGGCAGGCGTATTTTATACGAGTGGTCACCCCTCAGAATTCCTTGTATTGGTGCTTCTCAGTGATAGTCTGCTTGTGGATGTTCCTTACGGGTACGGCGTGGTTGCTAGGGTAAATTGTACCCTGGCAACCAGATGGCTGAAATTGCAAACTGGAGAGTTCTTGAATAAAAAGCTAAATAACTCAAAAACCACAAATAATAAAAAATGAAAACCAATTGCAAATTGTCTCAGAAAACCTCTCTTTACATCATACTTAAATTTAACGCAAAGGTGAACCACCCTTTTAAGTTAACTTTCAGTCTGTTCTAGAATGGCTAATTCTAAGCAACTTTTCAACTGGTCTTTATTATTTATTTTTTTACAGTTTTTTATTTGCCTTCTAAAAGGGGAGCTCACATGAGAGGCTGGGTGACTGAAATGTTGTTGTAAAGGTATTTTGTTTGAAACCCTTTGCCAGGCCCAGTGACTGCCACTGGGATTTCTAGCAGTTTACATCATGTGACTTGACTTTATGGAACGTATATAATACTAACAGCTCTGCTGGAAATTTCTCAGTCAGTCTAACTCTGATAACAGCCCCTATTCTCACTTTTGGCCCCATGAATGATGGATCAGAAACTGCTACTCTAGGTCTAATTCCTGAAATCAGGAAGGGAGCATTGCTCGCCATATCTCTAATACAGGTATGGTATCCGCTATCTGGAAACCCGTTATCCAGAAAGTTCCGAATTACGGATAACAGCCCCTATTCTTACTTTTGCTACACTAGGTCTGATCCTTGAAATCAGGAAGAGGGCATTGCTCACCATATGTCTAATACAGGTATGGTATCCGTTATCTGGAAACCCGTTATCCAGAAAGGTCCGAATTACGGATAACAGCCCCTATTCTTACTTTTGGCCCCATGAATGATGGATCTGAAACTGCTATACTAGGTTTGATCCCTGAAATCAGGAAGGGGGCATTGCTCGCCATATCTCTAATACAGGTATGGGATCCTTTATCTGGAAACCCGTTATCCAGAAAGTTCCGAATTACGGAAAGGCCGCCTCCCGGAAAAAAACTTGAATATCAGGAAGGCTGCAAACAACTGAAAATTGATCCCTGGACCTCTCCCATTGACTGCAATTCGGCAAGTTTTAGGTAGCGTATAGTCGAATTAGAGTTTTTAAAAGGCCAGAGTATATAATAAATCTCGAAAATCAAATTCTGATTTTTTTTAAAAACTCTAATCGCATTTGAATATCTCCCTAGTCGAATCCCTTGACAGTTTTGACCATAAAAAAAAATCAAAAATTCGAATGTCGACCCTTGTTAAATCTGCCTCTCCATGTTATCAAAATAATCCAAATTTTTAAAGTGATTTCCTTTTTCTCTGTAATAATAAAACAGTAGCTTGTACTTGATCCAAACTAAGTTGTAATTAATCCTTATTGGAAGCAAAACCAGCCTTTTGGGTTTATATAAGGATTTTTTTGTAGATTTACGGCATGAAGATCCAAATTACAGAAAGATCCATTATCCGGAAAACCCCAGGTCCCCAACATTCTGGATAACAGGCCACTTGGCATTATCTGGGCTAACCAATACTTCTAAACAGCACAGCTAAAGATGTAGAAGGTCAACCAATATATAAATATAATATGTAACTTTGTTTTTGAAATAAAAGTTTCAAAAGCTGAATTTGTAAGTAAAAGCTGTAAAAGTCTGTTCTACGGGCTTTGAATAACACAAGGCCCATCCCTCCAGTAACAAAAGAAAAAGAAAAAAAGCTCAGAGGCTGCCAAGGTTGTAAGAGAGAGATTATTTAGCAGTGAAATTGTTCCTTTAGTTACTGCAAACACCAATCACCTTGGCAGGAGGAAGGAAAAAGTATTTTATGAAGTAACTAAAATAGGGGTGTTCACGGGAAACACGGGTTATATGAAGGAAATGGGAGGTGAAACCATTATTCTCTAGATTGCCTGTTGCTGTTTATACCATAGACAGAAACTAAATTGGTAACAAGGTGTGTAGTTGTAGCACAAAGCCAATAATAAATGTGAGTCAGCCATGCTTTATAGAGCCACTGGCTTTACTAAAGCAAGAAGGTTATTATGCCCTTTAAACAGTAATACCGGACAGGCTGCTTTGTGGTCCCCATGCTGAAGAAACACATACACCATACAAAATATGTGATGCCAACATCCTCCAACATAAATTGAGGGGTGAAAAAATGCTGGGGAGCCTGGGCCGAGAAACCGAGAGAAAAATATTATTGAAAACATTGAATGAAGGGTTCATGAGCTTTGTGTAATGTACTTTTTTTTTTGTAAATTAATTGTCTTCTTCTAACTCTTTCAAGCTTTCAAATGGGGGTCACTGACCACATCAATAAAACGCTCTGTAAGGCTACAAATGTATTGTTATTGCTACTTTTTAATATTCATCTTTCTATTCGGGGCCTTTCCTATTCATATTCCAGTCTCTTGCTCAAATCAATGCATGGTTGCTAGGGTAATTTGCACCCTAGCAACCAAATTGTTGGAATTACAAACTGGAGAGCTGCTGAATAAAAAGCTAAATAACTAGGGATACATTGAATCCAGGATTCAATTTTGCCTAATCTTTCTGCCCGGCTGAACCAAATCCTAATTTGCATATGCAAATTAGGGGCGGGGAGGGAAATCACATGACTTTTTGTCACAAAACAAGGAAGTAAAAAATGTTTTCTCCTTCACACATATAATTTGCATATGAAAACTAGGATTCGGTTCAGTATTCGGACGAATCTTTTGCTAAGGATTCAGGGGTTCGGCCGAATCTAAAATAGTGGATCCAGTGCATCCCTATAAATAACCCATCATACCAAACGTTAACTCAAACGTGAACAACCATCAGGGATTCTGCTCAGCAGGGACAAAGATAAGAATTGTATCAACTAAGGGGCAGAATTATCAAGGGTCGAAGTGAAAATTTGAATTTTTAAATTCGAATTTCGAGCTATTTTTAGTGTACTTCGACTATCGAATAGTCCAAAATTCGATTTCAATTTGAAAAAAATTAGACTATTCTAATATTGAAATTTATCATGTACTGATTCTTTAAAGCTTTGACTTCGACCATTCGCCATCTACAACCTGCTGAATTGCTGTTTTAGCCTTTGGGGACCTCCTATAACCTATTTGGAGTCATTTGGTGGACTTTGAAATATGTAAGTTTTTTGGGGCAAATCCTTCGATTCGAGTTCGATCGAATGCGGTAAAACTTTGATTTGAATACAGTCTATTCACCCAAAGTTAAAACTTCGACTTTTTTTTTTTATTTCGAATTTCAAGTGTAGAGAGTCTGCGACCCCCCCATTCCTTCCTCAGCTGATTTAGAAAGGCAGCTGTTTGGAAGATCAGTAATAAATAAAAATTAATAAATAAAAGCAATTGAAAAGTGTCTTTATTTATGGTGAACAACAAGGTGAACGACCTTTAATTGATAATAAAGATGGGTTTCAAGTCATTCATGGCTTGCTACATACAAAGGATCAAAACCTCTTTTATACAAAATAGGAACAGGATATCTGAAATTTAAAGGGCATGTAAAGTCTAAAATAGAATAAGGCTAGAAATGCTGTATTTTGTATACTAAATATAAACATTAACTTACTGCACCACACGCATAATCAAACAAATAATTTATCCTTTAAATTTGGCTACAGGGGGTCACCAGGGGGGCTATACATCTTTGCAAGACTAAGACTGTGCACATGCTCAGTGTGGTCTGGGCTGCTTAGGGATCGTCATAAACAAAGCTGCTTGAGTTCTGCATGGCTGGGAAGTAAGGTGGGGGCTCCCCCTGCTGTTCATAAGTATGATTGTTTCCCTGCTCAGCAGTTAGGGACCGTCTGACAATTCCTATCCACAGCAGTAAATGAAGGGAGAATTTCACTGCATACAGTCAGGTTTCTTATAAAAACTGTACACATTTTTTAATTAAAGTATATTGGATATAGGTTTCTTTTTCATTAAAGAAAGTAAAAATGGGATTTTATTTTTTTGCCTTTACATGCCCTTTAACAAAAGATACATACAATAATGCTACTAATGTTTGGAGATCTGCACTGATAAAATTGTACGAAATGGTTTTCGGTGTGTGTGCGCTTGCCTAAGGATCTGATATCTTTGTACAGTGGATGCCATTCATTTGTCAGGTTTAAACATGTTATGTGCTGATGCCTCATGTCTGCCAGTGCACGTCATACTTACACACGTGTCGTTCTTGTATGGGATTGGTTCATTTAACCCTTTGACTGATTGGTCAGATGCCATAAGGGACCCGCCCGTGTATGGCTGCCTAAATTCTCAAGTTTCAAAAATTAAAACATTTACCCTATGTCATTATGAGAGGATAATAAGAAACTATTATGGCTGATGTGAATGGTGAACACTCTCTGTAATGTGCTGTAGAAAATATTGGTTTCATTTAAATTAAGAATAACAATTATAAATGCATCAGATGGTATGGGTGAGTGCAAGGCCCCCCGCTGCCGATTCTTTGGTAAAATTTTAACCTAACCCCTTGTTTTCATGTGACTGGACAGTGGAACAGATTTGGGTTCAGCTATAATAATGTTAAATGCTTGCATTGGTATCTGTAAAAAAAATTATACACACTTTAAAGGAGCTGTTCACATTTGTGTTAATTTTTAGTATGACATACAACGTGTTATTCTGAGACAATTTGCAATTGGTTTTTATTTTTTATTATTTGTAATTTTTGGGTATGATGGGTTATTTATAAGGATGCACCGAATCCACTATTTTGGATTCGGCCGAACCCCCAAATCCTTAGTGAAAGATTCGGCCGAATACCAAACTGAATCCTAGTTTTCAAATTAGGGGTGGGAAGGGGAGAACATTTTTTACTTCCTTGTTTTGTGACAAAAAGTCACGTGATTTCCCTCCCACCCCTAATTTGCATATGCAAATTAGGATTCGGATTTGGTTTGGCCGGGCAGAAGGATTCGGCCGAATCGAATCCTGGATTTGGTGTATCCCTAGTTAATTAGCTTTTTATTCAGCAGCTCTCCAGTTTGCAGTTTCAGCAATCTGGTTGCTAGGGTCCAAATTACCCTAGCAATCATGCACTGATTTGAATAAGAGACTAGAATATGAATAGGAGAGGCCTGAATAGAAAGATCAGTAATCAAAAGTAGCAATTACAATATATTTTGCTTATAGATGGAGTCAGTGACCCTTATTTGAAAGTTGGAAAGAGTCATAGGAAGCAAATCTTGGATTTGGTTCCGCCGAGCAGAAGGATTCGGCCAAATCCTGCTGAAAAAGGCCATTCTATAACATACTAAAAGTTAACTTAAAGGTGAACCACCCCTCCCCCCGTTAATATCTGTTTGGTGCACTATAAAGCAATATCGAAACACAGTACTGACATTTCCACCAAATCATTTGATTTTGATTGGAGTCTTGCTTTTTTTTTTGTGTTGCAGGTAATTTCGCTGAATCTTTCTGCCAAGGCTGCACCTCACTTCGTTTATTAAATTACAGGTAAGAAATGTCAATATTCATATTATGGAAAACATACTGGCATAGGTTGTTATACACGGGCAATCTTCCCAATCCCAAATTAATAGTGCTGCTCCAGCAGAATTCTGCACTGAAATCCTTTTTTCAAAAGAGCAGACAGATTTTTTTTTTATATTGAATTTTGAAATCTGACATGGGGCTAGACATATTGTCAGTTTCCCAGCTGCCCCCAGTTATGTGGCTTGTGCTCTGATAAACTTCAGTCGCTTTTTACTGCCGTACTGCAAGTTGGTGTGATATCACTCCCTCCCCCCCCGAGCAGCCTAACAACAGAACAATGGAAGGTAACCAGATAGCAGCTCCCTAACACAAGATAACAGCTGCCTGGTAGATCTAAGAACATCACTCAATAGTAAAATCCAGGTCCCACTGAGACACATTTAGTTACATTGAGTAGGAGAAACAACAGCCTTCCAGAAAGCAGTTCCATCCTAAAGTGCTGGCTCTTTCTGAAAGCACATGACCAGGCAAAATGACCTGAGATGCACCTACACACCAATATTACAACTTAATATACACTTTTATATTTAATTTTGAAATCTGACATGGGGCTAGACATATTGTCAGTTTCCCAGCTGCCCCCCAGTCATGTGACTTGTGCTCCGATAAATTCAGTCACTCTTTACTGCTGTACTGCAAGTTGGAGTAAAAATCACCCCTATCTCTTTCCCCTGCAGCAGCCTAACAACTGAACAATGGGAATTTAGCCAGATAGCAGCTCCCTAAAACAAGATAACAGCTGCCTGGTTAGTCAAAGAACAGCACTCAATAGTAAAATCCAGGTCTCACTGAGACACATTCAGTTACATTGAGTAGGAGAAACAACAGCCTGCCAGAAAGCAGTTTCATCCTAAAGTGCTGGCTCTTTCTGAAAGCACATGACCAGGCAAAATGACCTGAGATGCACCTGCACACCATTATTTCAACTAAAAAATACACTTGCTGGTTCAGGGATGAGGTTTTACATGGTGGAGTGAATTATTTGCAGTGTAATTTAGAAATAAAACAACATCATATAAATCATGACAGAATCCCTTTAAGGTCTTCTAATGTGATGGGATTGAATATGCGTATCTTGAGAGCACTGGGCAGGGATTGGTAAGACCGTGCTGGGTACCATTCTGATTTGATATGTAGAACTCTATGGGATGCCATATTTGGTACTCAGGCAGTGGCTATAACATTCCCGAGATTCACTTATGATTATACATTCAATAATTATGTGTTTGTTAAATGTTTGTGCATCCAGATGGTATTTACAGAGGAGTTACTAGAAGTTACATTTTGGGCCCCTAAATCTTTTCTTTTTGGGTGGGGTAATATATAAACATAGATTAAAACTGCTTACCAGACAGTGGCCCTATACGTACCTCCTGGGTTCCACAGTATTTACAGGATCTGCTTCTTTTACAGTTACACCCCTGCTTAACTAGGTTTCCGTACTACTAGTTATAACCAGTCCCCATTTAAACACAATAAAACCTATTTTAGGCAACTACAAATAGCAGCTGCTAATCCTCCCAAATGCCTTGAGCAGACTGTGCCCTTATACGTGACTCATAGCAATGGGATATATGGCGTAGCCTTATTAAAGGAGACATATTGTGTAAAAAGAAAAACCTGCCAGTGCATTATACTGCTCTAATAGTTATGTGGGGGTCGGGATTTCCCCGACCTTCCACCCACCCTCCCGAGCCAGACTTCCCTGTTCCTTTTGCAGATCCGGCGCCCCGCCAATGACATCGCAAAAGGGGCGGGGCTAGCAAGCACAGCGTCTATAAAAGAAGAACCCAGAAGCCGGCATTTGACAGTGGCGGGCAGGGAGGGGAGCTCCATCGGCACACAGGTCCCATGGTTATCAGGCCGGCCCGCACATCACTATCCTCTAATTATAGAAGGAAAGTGCTTAAAAAATGTGTTTTATTAAAAATTGTCGGCCAGCAGTACTCGGCACTGTAGGACAGGAACCAATCAGCAGCTAGGCTGACCTGATGGGGAACTGAAGCCTGTCTTTGCTTGTGTGACTGCAGGGCTGTGATTGGCTGTCTTTGCTTCTGGCAGTGACCCTTAGGACATGCCCACCCGTCGTTTGAAATAGGGACCAGAGAACATCTATGGGGAGCTCAAATAAAGGGGATCATTTTGAAGACCATATTCATTTACAGCTAAAAGTAAAACCAGCACCATACAGTATACACGATTGCCTACAAAATTAGAGGTTTTCAATTATCCTATATGTCTCCTTTAAGAACATTATGGACAGCTCTGGGACAAATCCCTTATTTGAAACACAGACATGGACTGTTACAGGTCTATGGAGATCTCCAATAATGGGAGCATTTCTTTTTATTCCTAGGTAAAACCAGCACTGTTTATTATTCGTTATTGCCTACAAAATTAGGGTTTTTATGCATATCCTATATGTCTCATTTAAGATTACAAGTCCTCAGTTACTGGATTAAACTAAGGAATTATTGAAATAGATTTGAGCACATGCTGATTAGATTCCTGCTGATAATTTCTCTCCATATTCTTTCTTTTTTTTTTCCCATTAGAAATGCTTGTTTTAGAAGTTGCACTGCTGCCCATCCAGTTTATGTCGCCTCAAGTAGAGGGGACAATGGACTTCTATGGACTGACAGATCTGAAAGACGGTACTATACATCCCCCAGTTCTCCAACTTCATGGACAACACTTAAAACGGGACCATGGGACCTACCAGTCCGCAATTTGCACTTGTCGCGACCACTTTTTGATGACTCTGTGGTAGAAAAGTCACTGAAGTCGTTAAAGGATAAAAATAAAAAGCTGGAAGAAGGAGGCCCCGTGTACGTCAGCGAAGTGGAAACCGTAAAGAAATCTCTGGGACAGAAGGTCATAGATGAAGTAAAACACTATTATCATGGCTTCCGACTCTTGTGGATAGATACTAAAATAGCAGCGAGAATGCTGTGGCAGATTCTCAATGGGAATGCCATGTCACGAAGAGAGAGGCGACAGGTACGAACACATCGATTTTTATCATTAGCCAGAAAATTGGTTTTGGTGCTTTCTCCTATAAGGGCAGAGACACATACTCAGATTCGGGGAGATTAGTCGCCCGGTGACAAATCTCTTCTTCGGGGCGACTAATCTCCCATGATCCCAACTAAGATATAATTAATCCTTATTGGAAGCAGAACCAGCCTTTTGGGGTTATTAGATGTCAACTCGGTAACGTATAATATCCTTGTATTTTACAAGCTGGGGTACTTTATTCACTATATATTTGTCATCATATGGTTGTGCCCAACATAGGCTCTCATTGGCCTCTTGCACTTAATGGGTTCCCCCAGTAGCTCGTGACTAGGGATGGGCGAGTTTTTTCACCTTTTTTTGTCGAAGAAATGACACCCATAGACTTGTATGGCGGCATGCGTAAAAAAAATGGCGCCCATAGACTTTAATGGGCATCGGCGACATTTCAGCAGTTGTCATGATTTTTATGATGTACTTTTTATTTCTAAATTGCACTGTTTGCAAATAATTCACTCTACAATATAAAATGTAATTCCTGACCTGAACCAACAAAGTGTATCTTTTTGTAGTTGTAATATTGGTGTGTAGGTGCATCTCAGGTCATTTTGCCTGGTCATGTGCTTTCAGAAAGAGACAGCACTTTAGGATGGAACTGCTTTCTGGCAGGCTGTTGTTTCTCCTACTCAATGTAACTGAATGTGTCTCAGTGGGACCGGGATTTACTATTGAGTGCTGTTCTTAGATCTACCAGGCAGCTATATGACTCCAACTTGCAGTAAAGAGTGACTGAATTTTATGAGAGCACAAGTCACATGACTGGGGGCAACTCGGAAACTGACAATATGTGTAGCCCCATGTCAGATTCCCAAATTAAATATAAAAAAATCTTTTTGCTCTTTTGAGAAACCGATTTCAGTGCAGAATTCTGCTGGAGCAGCATTATTAACTGATGTGGTTTTTTTTCCCATGACCGTATCCCTTTAACTTGTCACATTTGTTCGGCAAATTCTTCTGTTGAGCTGCTATTCCCCAGTGTAGTTGTAGGGACCTTGTGTAGCACAGATAAGCCACTCAGACCATATTCTTCACTAAGTTTGTAACTCATTAACAAGCAGCAGACAGGGTTTTTTCTTTCCTTGCTAATGACCGTAAGTCTCGGACAGCTGCTCGTACTGTATTTATACCTGTATTTCATTGTGATTCAACAATCCTATTAGTATTTCCTACAGAACAGATAAAGCCTCTTACAGAAAAAATCAGTGATGTTTGGAACCCGTCTTCATCTGTTTAGTTAAAGCTCCACGTAGTTTATGTGGTAGTGATATTATTTGCAAAGACATTGGGAGACCCATTTATCAAAGGTTGAATTTTTTTAACTCTTGATAAATATAAACATACTAAAAATTAGATTGGGAGGTTATTTAATTAAAAAAATTGGAATATTTAAAACTCGAAACAAATTAGACTAACCTTGAATCGAGTTATTTCTCCGAAAAACTCAGATGTCAGGAAGGCTATTAACATCTTCAAATGGGTCACTGGACCTCTCCCATTGACTTCTACATGAAATAAACCCAATAGGCTGGTTTTGCTTCCAATAAGGATTAATTATATCTTAGTTTGGATTAAGTACAAGCTACTGTTTTATTATTACAGAGGAAAAGGAAATTGTTTTAAAAAATCTGTATTATTTGATTATAATGGGGTCTATGGGAGACAGCCTTTCTGTAATTTGGAGCTTTCTGGATAACGGGTTTCCGGATAGTGGATCCCATACCAGTAGTGTTCATCTTAAACCAAACCCATTGTAATGTCCAATATTTGGAAAGCTATAGGATATTTGTCTCAAATTTTGGGTGGCCAACAAAAACACACCCTAAACTGTAGCCACTTCATATAAAACTATATCTATACGTAGGGGGAAAATAGTGTAGTAAAGTAGTAAAGGAAAATCTCGCAAAAATGTTGTATTTGCCGTGACTTATTCACGAAAATGTTGGTAAAGGAGAATCTCGCAAAAATGTTGTATTTGCCGTGACTTATTCACGAAAATGTTGGTAAAGGAGAATCTCGCAAAAATGTTGTATTTGCGCTGACTTGTACACCTCTACCAGCAATTTTCCAAAAATTGAAATGAAAAGTAGGCGTGGCTATTTTTGTGTTGTATGTACAACCTTGAGAGTGTGTCAGACCTATGACATTTTTGCAGGCTCTTTTTCTGACAAAATGTCTCTGCCAGACTAAAAATGTCGGGGGAAAAAATGTTGAAAGGCTTATTTGGCTTCAGTCTGTATAGAGACATTTTTTTGCTACACAAATGACATTATTACAATAACGACAGTTTCTTATACCATGTCTACAGCGATTTTTTTTAAAATGTGCCAGCATTACGAAAAATCCATAAAACCATAAGATACCTGTGAATTTGTCACAAATATGACATTTTTACAATTTGGTGACGAGACATTCATTTACTTTTTTTTGCCTGGAGATTTCTAAAATAGACTATGGACATGGTTAGGGATGGGCGAATTTTTCTCTTGCCTAATTGGGGGACACAGGCACCGTGGGGATGAAGATCCTGCAGCTGGAGATGGACACTATGTTGCAAAATAAGACTCCTCCTCCTGCTCTGGGCTTCATCCCCTGCCTCCTCCTACAATCCTCAGTTTCTTTTAGTGTCCTCAGAAGGAGACGACACGCTTTTTCAAGTCTAGTGGCTGGAGCACTGATCAGGGCCTCAGGTCTAAGATCACGCCACACCAAGGGGCCACTGATTCACTCAAGCACCTCTCCAGCTACTTAATAACTGCCCTTTAGCCTTCCCGCTCTCCGGAGGTCTGCAGGCTGGCTCCTCACCCCCTACGCTGCTTTCCCGCTCTACGGAGGTCTGCATCAGCGATATACACCCACCCGGGTGTATAACAGCATAATAGCTCACATATACATATATATTTCACACCTGTGCATATATATATTTATATGCGTGTCTCTTATTCACAGGGGGCATCATTTACTGGGCACAACTCAGCTGGCTGATTTCTAGTAGGTGAGTAATTTCATTTATTCATTATACTCTGTCACCCTCGCTGTGGAATGCGACGCTTTTACTTTATGCGCCGCTCCTTTTTTCTGGCCTTTACCGCCATTCTCCTGGTGGAACGCATTGCGTTCCACCATCCTTCCCTCCCTGCCCCGCCCTCCCGCCATCTCTCTCCTTGCAGGACGCGCGCCTTTTTTCTCTGGTGGAACGCACTAGCGTTCCATCTCCCTTCCACCCCATGCGCTTCCTCTTCCGGTTCTTTTCCGCCAGACGCACCCGGACCTTCTCTCTGCACAGTCTGCTCCGGATTCCTCTGCGACCAGGTAGCACCCAGTTCTTCTAGGCACACGGAGAGCCGGTTCTAAATATATCTCCGCTCCTCCATTACGCACGCTGCCATTCCATTACTGCTGCGCGCTTCTTCCAACAGCGCATTGAATATCCCTCTTTTGCTGGGAGACTTAATATATACCTTTATTAGCCCATTGACGTATTCTGGCTTTCCCTTACATACACTGAGGTATCTGGTGTGTTGGGATCTGGGCTTGAGTCTGAGGCTCTGCACAAAATTGTACTTCCCTGGATATTATATATATACATATATATGGTATAGATAGATAGGGTACGTAATACATATTTATACCCCTTCTATACCTTCTGATTATGACTACGTGTATGTGGATGACTATGCTTACATATTATGACTGCTTACTAAGGGCTACTACATTACAGGGTAAATGGACCCCCTGGGCTACCATTCATACTTCTGTTGTTTTCTCCACAGACCACACCTGCCTGGAGAATTGCCCACAGCCATACCTCTGCTTCGGCTAGGAGGTCGATTCCCCTGCCTCATATTTAAAAAAAAAAAAAAAAGTTTTTACACTGTTTATTGGATCTTTTCCTATTACTCCTACAGTTTCCAATAAGGAGCAATATGGCTAACAAGACAGATGAGCCCAGGACCTCCAAGTCCTCAGCTCTAACTCACCCGCAGGTCTCCTTTTTAGCCTGCTTAAATTGTAAAACAAAATTTTCTTCAGCCTCGTCTGAATCTTTGTGTGGGGCCGCAGAAACTCCGAATTACCTCCTCTACCTCAGACTAGTACTTCGGACCCAGATCTCCTTAGGGCTTTTTCCGTCTCACTTGCAGGCATCCAACATTGGGCCCGCATCCCCGAGACCCTAGACAAGGTGCTCGAGCACTTATCCCAACCTTCTCATTCTCCCACCGCCCAGGGAAATCAAAACGCCCAATCCTTTCACCTCCGGACTCCCCCGGAGAACTTCTTCTCCATCTGAAGAGGAAGGTCAAGTCCCGTCAGACGAGGACTCCGACCATGAACTCCCTGATCCTTACATAGACACTCCCATAACTCAAGGGGAAGTGGAAGGCCTTATTCAAGCAGTACTTAACACGCTAAACATTGAGGAAGATTCTCCCTCTTTCGAGCCAGCAAAGAACATCTTTAAGCGTCACAAGAAAAGCTCATGCCTTTTTCCTGCATACGAACTGCTTGACGAAATCATCAAGTCCCAATGGAAAAACCCTGATCACAGAGTGCAACTTTCCAAACGTTTCACCCAGACATATCCTTTTCCTAAGGAATGCATTGATCTCTGGTCTTCACCTCCTGCGGTGGATCCTCCAGTTTCCAGATTATCCAGGAATACCACCATCCCTGTTCCCGACGCGGCCGCTTTCAAAGATCCCATCGACAAGCGCCTTGAAGGTTTTCTGCAAGTCCTCCTTTACCGCCTCGGGCTCGGCCTTCCGGCCCATCTTTGCTATCGCCTGGGTGGCTAAGGCCATGGAGGTCTGGGTGGAACAGGCGGCACAGCTCATAGGATCCGAAGATCCAACTTCCGACAACATCCTTTCCAAGATAGCAGACGCTACTACCTACATCGGGGATGCAGCACTCGACGCGGCAAGGATGGTGGCTCAAGCTTCCGCCCACTCCGTAGCCGCTCGCAGATATTTGTGGCTAAAGTCATGGTCCGCTGACCTAACCTCCAAACGCTCTCTAGTCAGCATTCCCTTTCAAGGTAAACTCCTCTTCGGGGCCGAACTGGATAAAATCATTTCTCAAGCGACTGGGGGAAAGAGCACACTACTTCCCCAAACCAGACCCAAGAGACCCCCCTTCAAAAGGAGACCCCTTTTTTTGGCCCTTCAGACGAGGACAAAGGTCGAAGACGCAATCTGATAAGTCCACTCTGGAGGAACACGATTTCAAGGCAAACAAAGACAACCCTGGTCTTCCTCCAAGCCCACCTCCAAGCTTTCACAAGATAAACCCCACACCGCATGAAGGTGTGCCCCCTCCCGAAGGGATTCCCTTAGGAGGCCAAATTCCTTTCCGTCATACAAGACCTGGCCATGGAGGGCACCATTCAACCTGTCCCATCACACTCCAAGGGAAGGGGCTACTATTCCAACCTCTTCATGGTTCCCAAAAAAGACGGCTCGCTCAGACCTGTCCTAGACCTGAAGGATCTCAACCCGTTCGTCAAACGGTGCCATTTCAAAATGGAGTCAATACCATCAGTCCTTACTTCCATGGAGGAGAACGAGTTCATGACAGTCATAGACATCAAGGACGCATATCTCCATATACCCATCATCCAGCTCACCACAGCTTCCTCAGATTCTTTGTGGACGGAAGTCATTGGCAGTTCGTGGCGCTGCCATTCGGCCTTTCGTCAGCCCCACGCACCTTCACCAAGGTCATGGCGGCAGCATTGGAAGAACTCCGACTCAAGGGCACCACCGTCATTCCCTATTTAGACGATCTCCTCGTCAAGGGTCAGTCCGCCTCTCTGGCTCATCTGCACACATCTCAAGTTCTCCAGACCCTGACATCTCTGGGCTGGACGATCAACTTCAACAAGTCGAACCTCCACCCGACTCAATCAATACAGTACCTCGGCCTGATACTGGACTCCAGACAGGGGAGAGCATTTCTGCCGCAGGACAAGATCCGGACCCTCCAGACTCGGATCAGATATCTCATGGGATCCAACAAGGTTACCCTTCGATCAGCGATGCAGACTTTGGGCACGATGGTGGCATCCTTCCCGGCCATCCCGTATGCTCAATCCCACACCAGACCACTTCAACGCACCATCCTGCTACACCAGCGCAGGGACCGAGTCAACCTCGATCGCAAGATCTCCATTCCAAGTCGTGTGCTTCTCTCTCTCCATTGGTGGCTTCAACCAATTCGGACGACGGGGGGAAAACCCTTTCCCCCCCATCACTGGAAGATTCTCACCACAGATGCCAGTCTTCGCGGGTGGGGAGGTGTCATAGACCAAACCACAGTACAGGGTCTCTGGACTCTGGAGGAACAGAGGCTACCCATCAACCTTCTGGAGCTCAGAGCGATACGCTACTCCCTGGAACACACGGCGACTGTACTCCAGGGTCACCCCGTGCGAATCCAGTCCGACAACGTGACGGCCGTGGCCTACATAAACCATCAAGGCGGCACCAGAAGTCTTGCGGCCCTCAGGGAGGCTCAGGAGATTCTGACTTGGGCGGAGAACAACGTCCCCGCCATCTAGGCCGTCCACATACCCGGGGTGGAAAATTGGTTGGCAGACTACCTGAGCAGAGAAACGATCGATCACGGGGAGTGGCGCCTCCACCACGAAGTGTTCCAACTCATTGTGGCAAGGTGGGGCCTGCCAGACATCGACCTTCTGGCGTCCAGATCCAACCGGCAGGTTCCGTACTTCGTCAGCAGGAGCCTCGACCCCTTGGCTCACGCAGTAGACGCCCTAGTGATTCCGTGGAGCTTCTCCAGAGTTTACATCTTCCCCCCTCTGGCACTCCTACCAAAGGTGATAAAAAAGATAAAAAGAGAGGGAACCCTGACCGTATTGGTGGCGCCCTTCTGGCCCCGCAGTGCCTGGTTCGCAGATCTCATCGCCATGGCCGCGGACAGACCCTTCCATCTTCCTCAACGGACAGACCTCCTCACTCAGGGTCTGGTTGTCCACCCGAATTCTCATCTCTGGGCTTTAACGGCGTGGCTCTTGAGGCCTTGATTCTGCGGGATTCAGGAGCACCCCCGGATGCAATTCCCACCATGCTGCGAGCACGTAAGCCTGTCTCCGCAAGAATCTACCACCGTGTTGGGAGAACCTTCATATCATGGTGTGAGCACGGAGCCGTTAATCCTCAAAAGGCGCGAGTCAAGGAGGTCCTCTCCTTCTTGCAGGATGGTCTTTCAAAGGGCTTAGCCCTCAGCTCCCTCAAGGTGCAGGTTTCGGCCTTGTCTATTCTCCTGCAATGCAAGCTGGCTCTTGACCCAAAGATCCAGACTTTTCTTCAAGGTGCGACTCGTATCATCCCTCCGTATCGCTGCCCTGTGCCCCCGTGGGACCTCAATTTGGTGCTTTCAGCCTTGCAAGAGGAACCCTTCGAACCACTCGATCAGCTTCCTCTGTCTACCCTCACTGAGAAGGTGTTGTTCCTGTTGGCGATCACGTCCGCTAGGAGAGTTTCGGAGCTTGCGGCTCTCTCCTGCAAATCGCCTTTCACAGTCGTTCACATGGACAAAGTGGTGCTTCGACCTACTCCAGACTTTTTGCCTAAGGTGGTATCTGCGTTCCACTTGAACCAGGACATTGTTGTCCCTTCACTGTGTCCAAATCCCAAAGGCCCGATTGAGCACAACCTCCACACTCTGGATGTTGTTCGAGCCGTTTCATTCTATCTGAAAGCCACAGAGCATGTTCGTAGGACTGATGCGCTCTTCATTCTCCCTGATGGCCCCAAACGGGGCACCAAGGCCGCCAAGGCGACTTTAGCCAAGTGGATCCGGTCCGTCATTTCCAGAGCATACGCTGTCAAGGGCAAGGATCCTCCGATCAAGGTTAGGGCTCACTCCACTCGCTCCCTCAGCACTTCGTGGGCTTTCCGTCACCAAGCTTCAGCGGATCAGATCTGTAAAGCGGCCACATGGGCATCCCTTCATCCCTTCACTCGCTTCTACAGGCTCCACACGCATGCTTCAGCCGATGCTGCTCTTGGGAGGAAGGTGCTCAGTGCTGCGGTTCGTTAGACACCTACCATACAGTGTCCCACCCTTTTGGGAACTTTGGGACGTCCCCACGGTGCCTGTGTCCCCCAATTAGGCAAGAGAAAGAGAGATTTTTGTACTTACCGTTAAATCTTTTTCTCTTGTCCTATATTGGGGGACACAGGCTTTCCCTCCCTATTCTGACACTGTTTTTTCACGGTTACCGTGACGTTTTTTCCATTACGTTGGTTTTTCTATTTTTCTAATGTTTAGTTCAGAGGGTGTTATTTTTGATTTCTCTTCTGTTTTGGGCTGCTTTGCTCCTTCTTCGGTTGAAACTGAGGATTGTAGGAGGAGGCAGGGGATGAAGCCCAGAGCAGGAGGAGGAGTCTTATTTTGCAACATAGTGTCCATCTCCAGCTGCAGGATCTTCATCCCCACGGTGCCTGTGTCCCCCAATATAGGACAAGAGAAAAAGATTTAACGGTAAGTACAAAAATCTCTCTTTTCGCCATGTTTTGCCGCAAAAATTACGCCCATAGACTTGTATGGCGTTGTGCGTCAAAAAAGACGCATGTCAAAAAAAATCTAAAACAAAACATCGCCGGCTGCTAATTTTTGGCGAAATGGGTCAAATTCGCCCATCCCTAGACATGGTATATCAGACTTAATACAGGTATGGGACCTGTTATCCAGAATGCTTGGGACCTGGGGTTTTCCGGATAATGGATCTTTCCGTAATTTGGGTCTCCATACCTTAAGTCTACTAGAAATTAATTTAAACATTAAGTAAACCCAATAGGCTGGTTTTGCTTCCAATAAGGATTAATTATATCTTAGTTTGTATCAAGTACAACCTACTGTTTTATTATTACAGAGAAAAAGGAAATTAATTTTTAAAAATTTGGATTATTTGGATAATTCAGAGCTTTCTGGATATCGGGTTTCCGGATAAGGGATCCTATATCTGTATGAAAGTAGAAAAAAATCATTATAACCCAAATCCGCATGTGTATGTCACACAAGGGTGTATTGCTGTTTTCTCCACCAGCCTTATATTTGTGTTTGGACAGTGTTTATTAGTACAGGTATGGGATCTATTATCCAGAATGCTCAGGACATGGGTTGTTCCAGATAAGGGGTCTTTCCATAATTTGGATCCCCATACACTATCTGCTTCAAATTAATTTAAACATTAAATAACATTAAATACATAAGGCTGGTTTTGCTTCCAATAAGGATTAATTATATCTTAGTTGGGATCAAGTACAAGCTACTGTTTTTTATTACAGAGAAAAGGGAAATTCATTTTAAAAATCTGAATGATTATAGAGCCTAAGGGAGATGGCCTTTCTGTAATTCAGAGCTTTCTGGATAACGGGTCCAATACCTGTTCTTATAAGTCCTAAAATACTCTGAATTCGATTCTGTGCTCATCTCAGTTTGTATTTTCCCATGAATTAATTTACAGTGACTAACAGGCTATGGTCAGAGCACAGTGTGTCCCTTCATGATTTTAGGGCAGTGGTTATCAAACTTTCGTAGTTCAACCCCCCCCACCTCCCCAGCTGATAACAACTTTGATTGATGGTACTTTTTCTTTCCTATAGTTTCTGAGGATATGCGCTGACCTTTTTCGGCTTGTACCGTTCCTCGTCTTCATTATCGTTCCCTTCATGGAGTTCCTGCTGCCAGTTGCATTGAAGTTGTTCCCGAATATGCTGCCTTCAACCTTTGAAACATTCTCGAAAAAGGTAACCTGACCAGTTTGTCTATTGCAAGAGAGTTGAAGTCCCATGTGTAATAAATTGCTCTGAACCAATTTTCTCAGGAGCCAATTAACCTGCCTGTATGATTTTGGAGTGTGGAGAAAACCAGATTGTCACAAATCACCCCAATCCAAAATCATAGAGGCACTTTAATTGGCTCCTGAGAAAAATTGGTTCAAGTGTGTGGGTGTCTGGGTGGGTGTCTGTGTGTGTTTGTGTGTGTGTGTGTTTTGGGTGGGTGTGTGTGGGTGGGTGTAATAGGGATGTTAGACCGTAAGCTCCAATGGGGCAGGGACTGATGGGATTAATATATAACTGCTAATGAATAAATAATAAAAACGTCTAGTCTGATACAGTAAATTTGGTAATTACAATGTAGCAATTTTTAGCCATAATCTATTCTATGCTTTACATATACTTTACCCTTGGGGTTTAAGCACACGGGCAGATTTGGGGAGATTTAGTCGTTTCTTCTGTGGGGCGACAATCTCCCCAAACTGCCTTCCCCCTGCTATAATGACAAAACGCCAGCGCCAATGCACTCGTGGCGCTTCGTTTTCCGAAGTCGCCCGAAGTTTCCTTGTGAGGAAACTTCAGAAATCGAAGTGCCGCGAATGCATTGGCACTGGCGTTTTCTCATTATAGCAGGGGGCAAAGAGGCGAATCTCACCAAATCTGCCCGTGTGCTTAAACCCTAAATTCTGTTTCAAACCCTGATCTTTATCAGTAAACTATCCTATTCGATTTTATACTGATTTTAACAATGAACGGTACTTTTCTGTGCATCTAGGAGGAGAGATTGAAAAAGGAGCTCAGAGTTAAGCTGGAACTGGCCAAATTCTTGCAGGACACCATAGAGGAAATTGCACTGAGGAATAAAGCCGCCAAGGGGGACGTGGCCGCTGAGTTTTCATCTTTTTTCCAAAAGGTAAATTGGTTCAGAGCGGAGAGTGTATTGCACGGACACTTATTAAACTACCCTTTCATGTAACAGAAATTATATGTATATAAAAAGATTTACTTTCTTGGGGGCCCTAAATGTTGTTGGAGGGGCTATAGCAGATGAGCGTGGGCTGGGGGTGGCTTAGGACATGCAGGGAGTTAAACCCACGGTCCAATAAAGTTCGGAGGAAATTGAGGGCTTTTTCAGCTATTCAAAAACTGAATACCCTGTTATAACACTTAACATTGGTAGTTGCCTTCTCTTTCCTTAGAAATACCTCTAGTCCACAGCCTGATGTTGATGGTCCATAAAAAGTCTATGCACCTTGTGTGAGGTCTCCTGTTCACAATACAAAGGGCAGAGACAGACGAGAAGATTTGCGGAGATTAGTTGCCCGGCGACAAATCGCCTCTTCTTCGAGTGACTAATCTCCCAGAACTGCCTCCCCGCCGACTAGAATCTAAATCGCCGGCGGGATGGCACTCAAAGCCCTTTGTTTTCTGAAGTCGCCCGAGGTTTCATCATGAGGCGACTTCAGGAAAGGAAGTGTTCCGAGTGCCATCTCGTCGACGATTTACATTCTAGCCGGCGTGGAGCCAGTTCAGGGAGATTAGTCGCCCGAAGAAGAGGCGATTTGTCCCTGGGCAACTAAAGCAGAGACCGACAAGAATATTCGGGAAGACTAGTCGCCCGGCGACAAATCACCTCTTCTTCAGGCGACTAATCTCCCTGAACTGCCTCCCCGCTGGCTAGAATGTAAATCACAGACCAGATTTGGATCGCTTTGTTTTTTCCGAAGTCGCCTGAAGTTGCCTCACGTGGATTAGAGGATTTTGATTCTAGCCAGCAGGGAGGCAGTTCGGGGCGATTAAGTCACCCGAAGAAGAGGCAATTTGTCGCCTGGTGACTAATCTCCCCGAATCTTCTAGTCTGCCTCTGCCCTAAATCTCCCCGAATCATCTCGTCTGTCTCTGACCTAAATCTCCCCGAATCGTCTTGTCTGCCTCTGCCCTAAATGACACTGAATCTTCTCGTCTGTCTCTGCACTAAATCTCCCAGAATCTTCTCGTCTGTCTCTGCCCTAAATTTCCCCAAATCTTCTCGTCTGTCTCTGCACTAAATCTCCCAGAATCTTCTCGTCTGTCTCTGCCCTAAATTTCCCTGAATCATCTTGTCTGTCTCTGCCCTAAATCTCCCCAAATCATCTCATCTGTCTCTGCCCTAAAGGTCGTTCGAAGGCTGGAGAATATATATGGGTGCGGCCATGTTGATTACCCCTTTCACTTAGTTTGTCATTATTCACCTGTCAACTGGGACTGTGGCTGATATTTATTTATTTTTAGCCTT
Organism: Xenopus laevis; assembly: GCF_017654675.1. Taxonomy (NCBI): domain Eukaryota; kingdom Metazoa; phylum Chordata; class Amphibia; order Anura; family Pipidae; genus Xenopus; species Xenopus laevis. The sequence goes on along the minus strand of NC_054371.1, from coordinate 21,832,478 downwards.
TTTCCTATTGGAAATAATAGCAGTACACAAGTATACATCAGTATAATGAAAATAGTAGGGATGCAGATTCAGTTCAGGAATCGGCCTTTTTCAGCTGGATTCGGCCGAACTAAATAACTCAAAAAACACAAATAATAAAAAATGAAAACCAATTGCAAATCGTCTCACAATATCACTCGCTACATCATACTAAAGTTAACTCAAAGGTGAACAACCCCTTCAAGCTTCATTCATAAGTCAATTTGGAAGTGGCCGCAGCCAGCCTCCCAGTATAGGTGTTTGAAATCCAGTTGAGCCAATGGAGTAAATCACTACTATTTAGCCTTCCATATATGTGACTAGATCTGTTTGGTTGGCAATTTAAAAGATTTTTGCAAACGCACGTGTTGGGTCTTGACTGACAGTTGTTGGGTTTTTACCCCTTTTAGTAAGCTCTCCTGCCATGTCAGTACTTGGAATTAAATGTTTATTTTAGTCTGGAATTCAATACTCACCTACATGCTGCTCAGACAGCCATACTGCTGTTGTAATTAATTTGCTGCTATAAATACATACTGATGAAGGGAGGAAGATGAACTGCCGTATGTTCTTGCAGCCTTGCATTGCTCATCATATTAATACTGTTCTAGATTACCCTGTGTTACAGCCACAGGAGAAGTGCCAATGCTACCTTCCCTTAAAGGGGTGGTTCGCCTTTAAAGGGTAACGATACCGAAAATGAAAATTTAATATAAGCTTCAGCATACTGAAATAAGACATTTTTTCTAAATACAATCAAATAAATATTCTGAAATGTTTTTGGAACAATCAAGTTTATCTTTAATCTCCCTCTCTCAGCATCTGTTGTCTTCATTCAGGAGTTGGGTGTCAGATGAATGATCCAATATATCTTATAGGGGGGCTCCTTTTGCCTAGAAGATGTTTTAAATTAGCCCCTTTTTTGGAGCTCCCCATAGACGTTTTCTGGTCCCTGTTTCAAATGAGGGGTGGGCGTCTCCTAACGGTCCCTGCCAAAAGCACAGTAGGAGGGGACAGCCCTGCAGTCATACAAGCAAAGACAGACTTCAGTTCCCTATCAGGTCAGCCTAACTGCTGATTGGTTCCTGTCCTACAGTGCAGTGAGCTGAGTATCCCTGGGATAGGAAGGAGCAGGAAATAGAACAGATGGACAGGACTGGGGTTTTTGCAGAAATTTTCAATAAAGTAACCATAACACAACTTTTTAAAGCTCATTCCTTCTATATCTAAAAGAGTTTAATGCACCGGAACATTGTTTTTTTTTTTATATATAATATGTCCCTTTAAAGCAGGGATGTCCAACCTTTTGGCTTCTCTGGGCCACATTGGAAAAATAAAAATTGTCTGGGGCCCACACATGAAACACACAAACACTTTTGATTTGTAAAATTAAAGAAAATACACAGAAAAGAACTACAATACCAGTTGGATAACCAGATGCAGCTATGCACTGGAATATGGGACACCTGGATATTAAACAGACTTATCATTATATTATTATTATTACTAACTGGGCAAAGGGCAGAGTTCCCCATCCTCCCTACTCCATAGGTCACTACATTGTTACAACCTGACATAGTAAGCCTGTTCCTAACAAGGCGACAGACTGAGGTGGTTAATGTGTCTGGACTTGGAGAGCACAAAGTGTTATTTCACTCTCATGTTCTCTGTATTTCCATACATTTATTTCTTAATTTCTTTTTTTTTCTTCCTTTTCTCTCTGCTTCAAGCTGGGCCACATTCATATCCATCCAGGGCCGAGGGCCGCAGGTTGGACACCCCTGCTTTAAAGTCATGGGGAGGCAGGAGCAGTTTATGGTGCTTCTCTGCTGACTGACAGCTGGCATATAAATGCCTCATATCAGATTAACCTTCTCCATTTTTAGATTGTTTGTTATAGAATGAAGGCGTGATTCACTCAGACATAATGTATATCCATTCCTCACAATTATATTGGACTTGATAAGATTTATGGGGCATTTTGACCACAGACACTTGTCTTCCCAAAAATGAGAAAAAAGTATCATACCCATAAAGGGGTCGTGCTCAGGACAAGGGGTTCTGGACAAAGATGATCTAATTGAACAAAGTGTCTTCTCTCCTGCTTCTTTCAGATTCGGAGCACCGGAGAAAGGCCCAGCAACGAGGAGATTGTCCGCTTCTCCAAGCTGTTTGAGGATGAGCTGACACTGGATAATCTGACCAGACCACAACTGGTGGCTCTCTGCAAACTGCTGGAACTCCAGTCAATTGGAACCAACAACTTCCTGCGCTTTCAGCTCACCATGAAACTGAGATCCATTAAAGCAGATGACAAAGTAAATAGATACGCTTTGTTTTGTTTTCCCCCGGCAGTGTTTGCAGGCCAAATATTTGCTACATACATTCTGTATAAATTAAACCCTTTTTAATTCAGTAAATGGAGTTTGCTGTTATCACCTGGAATGGATACGATCTTTGTATATTTCCTTTTGAAAAGAGCAACTCATCCCAAGAAAAAAAATGATAAACTACTTCCCATTGTACCTTGATTTCAAAACTAAGAAATGTATTTTTTTAAAGTGATGCTGACACTAAAAATTTTCTTTTGAAAGAGTTTTAATCTACATTAAAAGTTACCTATAGGTCATGTTGATCGTTTTTCGCTGATAGTTCTGCTTTTGTAAGTAATTGTTAGTTGAAGTTCCTAAACACCTGACTGTCCCATATTAACCTGTCTAATGCTAACGGACTCCTGCTGCACAAATATGGCAGCCCCCTTATAGAGGAACAGGGTAGTAAGAAAGGTAATGTAAAAGCATCAGGCAAATACTTTTATGGCACAATTATAAATATCATTCAAAAACAATGTTATGGTTGTAGATAGATAATGAAAAATGGTATTTTCTGATATCAGTTTCTCTTTAATGTACATGCTATTGGAAGCAGAATATCCGTTACAGGGATCTGCCATTTTACATAGTCCTCTTTATAGTTTTATGACGTTTAAAGCTTTCCTCTGCCAAAACATACAGCATATGCATTGGTGCATGTATCCCAAAAAAAAAAAAGTCTGATTTTTTTAGGCGTGTCCAAAAGCTATAAAAAAAACAAAATGCTAATTCATTCTGACCAAATCACTAACACACGAAACACTAGTCTACATTAGACCCAAGGCTGATAACACTTTGGGCAATTTTTCTACCACCATATTTCAGCCAGCAGAGAGAAGAGACGAAATCTGCCCCTTTTAATTTATTCTAGTACTGGTGTTAGCAAGCCCAAAATCTTATTATAGCATCCCTGGGCTGAAAAACACCTGTAATGGTGTGACTGGGATGAGTCTGCTCTGATTTGGACTCTTCTTCACTGTTTGAGAAAAAAAGCTGTGTGTCAATGTATGTCTTTACAAGGCTGAAAACGCTATTCTAAGAGCAAACAAAAACCATGTTTTTATTTGTGTACTTTATCATGGTTATTGGGCACCTGTATGGTTTTGCAATTGGGCTATAAGATGTTTTCATTATTACATGTCCCATCTTGAACTCAGAGAAAGGATTACACTCACACAACCTGGCCGTCCAATCAATGTGAATCCCCGGTGCCCGGTGAGAGCGGAATCGGTGACCTCGTAATCAGTATAGAGGAAAAATAATTCACCGGCACAACTTGGGTAATGCTGTTAGGGAAAACCCCTTGCTAGTTTATTGCAGGATGCAACGTTTTGGGGCGGAACCCCTTTGTCAAGCATGCCCCGAAACGCATGCAATAAACTAGCAAGGGGTTTTCCCTAACAGCATTACCCAAGTTGTGCCGGTGAATTATTTTTCCATCTTGTACTGACACATTGGAGAAGTGGGTGTTTCAGTATTCTTATATATATTTTTCACCCTGTATAACTACATATGGCTTGATATTGGTCACTGAACTGTTGTCCTTTACCAGTGAACCTCTTTGACATTGTTTTTATATTTGTGTGATTTAGCTAATAGCTGATGAAGGGCTGGATTCCCTGACTGTAACAGAACTGCAAGCAGCATGTCGTGCCAGAGGAATGAGGGCCCTCGGGGTGACAGAAGAGAGACTCAAGGAGCAACTTAAGCAGGTCAGTGCCAGCGGGGAGCTTACTGTCTCATTTAAAGAGACTTGCACTATATTGTTGCTAAATCGCACTAGTACAGTTGTCCATAGTAGGCAATCGGCTTTGATCAGAAAAAAAATAGCTCATTTCGACCCATGGGTTAACTGGTCAGCAATTGGCCTGTGCGTGTTGCACCTCTAGAAAATGAAAGCAATAATCTGGTTGGCAAATAAAATTTGGTGGTCGATTACTATACTGCTAATGAAGTTTTATCTGTGTTAGTATACCAACACCAGTATCTCTAAAGTAAAACCTTCTATCACTGGACCATCACATAGTTATACAGGTATAGGATCTGTTATCCAGAAAGCTCCTAATTACGGAAAGACAGTCTCCCATAGACTCCATTTAATCCAAATAATCTCAATATTCAAACATGATTTCCTTATCTCTATAATAATAAAACAGTAGATTGTACTTGATCCCAACTAAGATATAATTAATCCTTATTGGAAGCAAAACCAGCCTATTGGGTTTATTTAATGTTTACATGGTTTTCTTGTAGACTTAAATTATGAAGATCTAAATTACAGAAATATAAGTTATCCGGAAAACCCCAGGTCCCGAACAAGTTAAAATATGAACTAGTTTATTTGCTTATTTGTTTTTATTAACATTCATTGGAACCACCTCTGGTGGCTATATGTTGTTAAAGTGAAATTAATAAAAAGCTATTGCTAAAACCAGTGACGTGTTCTCTGTTCACTTCTAGTGGCTGGAGCTGCACCTGGATCAGGAAATTCCTACGTCGTTGCTCCTTTTATCCCGAGCTTTGTATCTCCCCGACACACTGTCGCCAGCTGATCAGCTCAAAACAACCCTACAGACTTTGCCTGAAAGTGTGGTATGTACCTCGGCTCTCTTTATTGTCATATAACTCTTCTTTTGTGATTTATCCTTACATTATTGGACAACAGATTTGGGTATAGGAATTCAAGATGGTGTCAGGGCAAGGGGCTACAGTTGAGGGATTGTCTGACACTAAGGCAAGATGGTGTCAGGAACGGTACTGTAAGTGGCCCATTTATCAAAGGTCGAATTTCGAATTCATGTGAATTTTTTTTTAACTGGAAACATTTGGATGTCTAATATTCGATTGAATCGAATTTTTCTCTGAAAAAAAACCCCCTCCAATGTCAGGAAGGCTATTAACATCTCCAACGGACCTCTGCCATTGACTTGTAAATAAATTCGGCAGGTTTTAGGTGACTAATATTGGAATTAGGACTGTTTCCACAGTCGAGGTGTGATACATCTCACATTGTAATTTACATTCAAATAGGGGGAATAAATTTAGAATGTGTGAATTTTGACACTCGAAAACTAGAATTCAAATTAGCTATTTGACCCTTGATAAATCTGCCTGTATCTGTCGATCTACCGTATATAGGAAGGCAAAAGGGTTCCAGGGAAAGGATTGTGACAGTGTGATCGGCATATAATAAGGTACAGATGGTTTCAGGCCAAGTGGGTTTCCAATATAGCCAATAGCGTGTATAGCAAGTTCAGACGATGTCTGCAATACTTTATATGAGATATATCTAGCCTTCTCCTGCTGAACTACCTCTCCCAGAATTCAAGACTGTATTAGAAAGTTATTCAACAGCCATTGGGCTGCAGCATCCCTGATAATAAATAATAGGTCACAGATCACTGTTGATTATAAACATAATGTTTTTATGATATAGTCCATTTAAATGCTAGTCATGTATTTTTTAGTACAGGTTTGGGATTGCTTATGTGGCAACCCATTATCCATAAAGCTTCCGAATGACAGGAAGGCCATCTCCCATAGACTCCATTTTAAGCAAATAACTCACATTTTTAAAAATGAGTTCCCTTTTCTCTGTAATAATAACTAAGCATGATGATAACTGTGATAACTAAGCAGCACAAATCCACATTGGTGGCAAAACAATACTATTGGCTTTATTTCATATTTAAATGATTTTTAGCAGATGTCTTGATTTTTATGGTTCACGTTTTATTTCTAAATGACACTGTTTACATTGTAAATAATTCACTTTACTAATTAAAATTTTATTCTTAAACCAAGAAGTGTATTTTTTTTTAGCTGTAATATTGGCGTGGGGGCGCCATCTCAGTGCATTGTGCCTGATTCTGAGCTTTGAAAAGGAGCCAGCACTTCAAAATGGAACTGCTTTGAGACGGCTATTGTTTCTTCCCTTCCCATTGTATTATACCATGACTTCAGGTCATGTTTGCAAAGATAAAAATGCCAAGTGGTAGCACCCAAGCAGGAAAAAAGCAGGCGGTTTCCTGCTGTGGTTGCTATCTGCTAGGTGGGGCTAGGGAGCAATTTTTGCAATGCAAACAAATCCTTCAGCAGAGGTGTTGGGTAGCTTAGAGTCCTGCAGCGGGTCGGCTACCTGCGGGTTACCCGCAAAGATCTGCGGGTAGAATTTCCGGGTGCGGGTAAAGACACGGTTCTGCGGGTTGGGCCGCTGATCTTCTCATTTTTTACTCCTTTTTTCTGATCACGCCTACTTTCGATGATGCCACTTCCGGTTTACAATGACAGCACTTCCTGTTTTACTGCCTTTTTTCTGATCACACCTACTTCCGATGATGTCACTTCCAGTTTACAATGACTGCACTTCCTGATTCTTGATGGTCGCGGGTCCGGGTTGCGGATAAGATATTTGCGGGTCGGGTCAGGTAGAGGGTCCAAGTGGGTAAGAATGCGGGTCCGGGTTGCGGATTGCAGGTTTAGAGTACGGGTTCCAAAAAATGGACCCGTGCAGGACTAGAGTAGCTGCTATCTGGTTGATAGTCTGCTGGGGTGGAAAGGGGGTGATATCCCTCCAACTTGCAGTAAAGAGTGACTGAAGTTTATCAGAGCACGTCACGTGACTTGAGGGCTCCTGGGAAACTGACAATATGTCTAGCCCCACGCCAAAATGAAATATAACATTTTTTGAAACAAAATACAAATACCTACAATTGAGTCAAGATCAAAGGTCTGTCTTAGGATCTTGACTCAATTGTAGGTATTTGTAACACAAGTAACAGTTTGTGCTGTGAATTACAGAGAGTTACAATTAAGACTAATAATTGTTACAAAATACATTTTAACCTTATTTTAAACTTGTTGTTCGCCCAATAGGGGTGTTTTAACATAAATGTGGATATTGCTGTATTTATTTTTGCTAAGTAATAATACAATTTTTTACATGTAATTTAACTATTTGATGCATAGTGATGATGATGACGTTAGCCAATTAAGTTCTTTTTCCCACCATCATAGGTATATAATGCATTTTCGGATTGCCTATTGTCACTTTGAGAAAGGCCTCAGAGAGGCCGAAACGTTAGTCGTTTAGTTAATAAAACATTTTGATTTCAATTTAAGTCCTGAGAGTGCGGACCTTCTTTGTGGGATGTGTGTATATACCGTATATACCCGTGTATAAGCCGAGTTTTTCAGCATCCAAAATGTGCTGAAAAAGTCTACCTCGGCTTATACTCGGGTCAGCGGTACCCGACCGAGCAGCCGAGATTGCAGTCACTTTTAATCATTCCTATACCAACAGTGCACTTGGGGAGAGACTGCAATATCCCACAATGCCCTCTGTTGGTTATATGAAAGAATAACAGTGCGCCATCTGTTGGTTGTATGAAAGAATAACAGTGACTGCAATATCACACAGCGCCATCTGTTGGTTGTATGAAAGAATAACAGTGACTGCAATATCACAGTGCCCTCTGTTGGTTATATGAAAGATTAACAGTGACTGCAATATCACACAGCGCCATCTGTTGGTTGTATGAAAGAATAACAGTGACTGCAATATCACAGCGCCCTCTGTTGGTTATATGAAAGATTAACAGTGACTGCAATATCACACAGCGCCCTCTGTTGGTTATATGAAAGAATAACAGTGACTGCAATATCACACAGCGCCCTCTGTTGGTTATATGAAGGATTAACAGTGATGGCAATATCACACAGCACCCTCTGCACATGGTAGTGGGACAGTGGTACAATGCACACAGTAATTCGTTTGGCAATTCTCTGTCACCATCAACTTTGCAAAGAAGTCCGGTTGATCGCGGGGGGGGTCGCTTTGGCAGAATGTGCGCTGCTGGGAGACAGGGCTGTAGTTGTGTCTAGGCTTATACTAGAGTCAATAAGTTTTCCCAGTTTTCGTAGGTAAAATTAGGTACCTCGGCTTATACTCGGGTCGGCTTATACTCGAGTATATACGGGTATATATTAACTGGTGTCTTTTGAAAAAACATGTTTTCCCGCAACAGTATGCTTTAAGGTTGGCGATCCAAACTATGGAAGTATCCTTTATCCGGGAAACCCTGGGGCCCAAGCATTCTGGATCATAGATCCCATACCTGTATTTAATTTAATAAAGACTGTTAGATGTGATTTAGCGCTTCACCTTCATAATCTCCATCTATTCACACCAGACAGCTGCTTGAGCTAAACACAATATTTAATAATAAAGTCTATGGATACTAGAGAGCTGGCTTCATTGACTTGGCTCAGTATAAAAGGAAATCCTGTGCTTGTGCAGAAACAGAAAGGCACCATCGATATGAGGAGGTGTTTTCCTGGTACAAACTTCATTTCAGTTTTACAAATAACTAAGTATTTGGAACCCTTGGCTGTTCCTTTGTCTTCCACCTCTGTGAGTTATAGTTTCATTTCTGGCTCAGCAATGCGGCGAACAGCAGTGTTCCCTGTATTATGTGCAGCTATTCAACTGGAAGGTTCTGGGTGCGTGTCCAATTAGATGTGAGCAGTCGGCTTGGGACTGCAATTGGCACTTCTCTGATGAGATAATTATTTTAGCATTTCTCATAGGTTATTTGTACTTATATATTTTTCTATATTGTACAGGTATGGGACCTGTTATCCAGAATGCTTGGGACCTGGGGTTTTCTGGATAATGGATCTTTCTGTGATTTGGATTTTAATACCTTAAAGTGATACTGACACTAACACATTTATTTTCAAAATATAAATCTACATTGACATGACCTATAGGTCATGTTGATAGTTTGTTGCTGATAGTTCTGCTTTTGTAAGTAATTGTCACTTGAAGTTCCTAAACCTGACAGTTTTGCCAACCTGACTGTCCCTTCTTAACCTGTCAGTTAGAGTTTCTGATGCTAACGGACTCCTGCTGCACAAATATGGCAGCCCCCTCATAGAGGAACATGGGGGTAAGAAAAGTAATGTAAAGGCATCAGGCAAATACTTTTATGGCAAAATTATAAATATCATTCAAAGACAATGTTATGATAGATCTTAAAAAATGGTTATTTTCTGATGTCAGTATCTCTTTAAGTCTACTAGAAAACATGTAATCCCAATAGGCGGGTTTTGCTTCCAATAAGGATTAATTATATCTTAGTTGGGATCAAGTACAAGTTACTGTTTTATTATTACAGAGAAAAGGGAAATCTGTTTTAAAAATTTGGATTATTTGGATAAAGTGGAGTCTATGGGAGACGTCCTTTGTTAATTCAGAGCTTTCTGGATAACGGGTTTCCGGATAACGTGTCCCCTACCAATGCTTTAGTATTTCAAATGCAAAGAGCTATTTTTCAAGGCCTCCGTTTGGAAGATGCCGGTTATAATATAAGATAAAACTGGTGTTTTTCAGGCCAAAGAAGCACAGGTTAAAGTGGCAGCTGTGGAGTGTGATAAAGTGGATAACAAAACCAAACTTGAAGCAACTCTCCAGGAGGAAGAAGCCATACGGAGAGAAAACAAGGAGAAAGAGATGGAGAGATTAGCAGAGGCTGCCAAAGAAATCCAGCAGGCAGCAGCAAAGGTAACGGCTGAACTTCTTAATTATAATAAATCCGTAGGTACACGGGCAGAATTCCAGTACTGTGTGTTATGTGATTAACTTTTTTCAGGGGACCAGGAAAAAATTATGTAAGATCAGGGAAAATGTAAAATCAGGGAAATGTGTTAGGCTCTGGCCACACGGGCAGATTCGGGGAGATGAGTGGCCAGGCGACAAATCTCCTCTTCTTCCCGGCGACTAATCTCCCCGATCTGCCTTCCGCCGGCTAAAATGAAAATCACCTGGGGGCAGGAACACGGAGTGCTTTGTTTTCCGAAGTCGCCAGTAATTGTCTCACGAGGAAACTTCGAGTAACTTTGGGAAATAGAATCATTCCTTGTGCCTGCCCCCAGGCGATTTGCATTTTAGCCGGCGGAAGGCAGATTGTGGAGATTTGTCGCCTGGCCACTAATCTCGCCGAATCTGCCCGTGTGAGATACAATATTTAGGGCCCGATTCATGAAGCTCAAATGAAGGATTCCAATTAAAAAAACTTCGAATTTCGAAGTGTTTTTTGGGCTACTTCGACCATCGAATGGGCTACTTCGACCTTCGACTACGAATCGAACGATTCGAACTAAAAATCGTTCGACTATTCGACCATTCGATAGTCGAAGTACTGTCTCTTTAAGAAAAACTTCGACCCCCTACTTCGGCAGCTAAAAGATACCGAAGTCAGTTAGCCTATGGGGAAGGTCCCCATAGGCTTGCCTGAGATTTTTTGATCGAAGGATATTCCTTCGATCGTTGGATTAAAATCCTTCGAATCGTTCGATTCAAAGGATTTAATCGTTCGATCGAAGGATTTAATCGTTCGATCGAAGGAATAATCCTTCGATCGTTCGATCGCAGGATTTGCGCTAAATCGTTCGACTTCGATATTCGAAGTCGAACGATTTTAGTTCCTAGTCGAATATCGAGGGTTAATTAACCCTCGATATTCGACCCTTCATACATCTGCCCCTTAGTGCGTTAATAACAAGGGTTAAACATTGCAGGGTTAATGTTACACTATGGGGGGTGCAAGACTCTCTGTCAGTCACATACACAACCTAAAGCAATAAGTGATTGGTGCAGGACTGTATAAGGGGCAGACTCATTGCAATTGACCATTTACAGACAAAACCATGGCATAATATACATCTGGTTATTATTTTAAGCCTCTTTATTTCACAAATAATAACATTCATAGAGGAAAAAAAGCAGTTTTTGGGAACATCAGAACAAAATTTTGATGTTAAATCAGGGAAAATATTACTTAAGATCAGGGAAATGCACCCATTGAAATGCATTATAAATTGGTGGGACCACAAATAAAAAATATAAAATGTGGGAAAACTTAAAATCGGGGGACTTAAAATTGAGGTTTCACTGTATACATCACGTATGCCGACTTGACAGCCAGACATTTAGGATTGTACATCCTATAAAAACTTATACAAATAAAAGCTCTGGGTGTCAGTAAGACAAGTTGTAGCTAAAATTATTTGATTTAAAGGGGTTGTTCACCTTTAAATTATCTTTTAGTATAATGTAGAGAGCGATATTCTGAGACAATTAGCAATTGGTTTTGATTTTTTATTATTTGTGATTTTTGAGTTATTTAATTTTTATATTCAGCAGCTCTCCAGTTTGCAGTTTCAGCAATTTGGTTGCTAGTGAGTAATAAAAAGTAGGGATGCACCGAATCCAGGATACGGCTAGGATTCGGCCTTTTTCCGCAGGATCGGAATCGGCCGAATCCTTCTACCAGGCTGAACCGAATCCTAATTTGCATATGCAAATAGGGTGGGGGAGGGAAATCTTGAGACTCTGTCACAAAACAAGGAAGTTAAAAATGTTTTCCCCTTCCCACCCCTTATTTACGTATGTAAATTAGGATTCGGTTAGGTATTCGGCTGAATCTTCGCAAAGGATTTGGGGTTCGACCGAATCCAAAATAGTGGATTCGGTGCATCCCAAATAAAACGTAGCAATAACAATAAATGTGTAGCCTTACAAAGCATTTGTTTTTTAGTCATTTGAAAGCTAGAAAGAGTCTGAAAAAGAAGGCAAACAAAAAACTAAAAAAAAAAATTAATGCAATTGGAAATATGTTTAGAATGAGCAATTCTATAACATACTAAAAGTTAACTCAAAGGTGAACCACCCCTTTAATTATACTTCACTAGTAAACGATATTGGCTTATTTTTACCACCATTGTTTGCGTCTCCTTCACTACTCAGGTGGATGTACAGTCGGCTACTGAGGAGGCGTTATCGGGGGATATGAAAATCGGCTCCGCTGATATGGCCTCTGTACCATCTGTAGCCCAAATGAGCGCCTCGGAGCAAGCTGAGATTTTGATAGATAAAGCTCCAGTCTTGGAGGGCATCAAGGTAGGAAATTGATATAATGACAACTAATACAACTACACACACTCACACACTCTCTCTGTGGGAAGCGTCTTTTAATTATAGTAACAAATATTGGCTGTTATATTTGATTTACATTACTGTTAGGTACCCTGCTGTAACAATCGGTGGTGCTGTTCCTGGCACTGATTCTATTGCATTAGGGCAATAACTATGTTTATGCTCAGCTTCAGACATTTGGGAAATTGACAATATGTCGAGCCCCATGTCAGAATTCAAAATTGAATATAAAAAAATCTGTTTGCTCTTTTGAGAAATGGATTTCAGTGCAGAATTCTGCTGGAGCAGCACTATTAACTGATGTGTTTTGAAAAAAATGTTTTTCCCATGACTGTATCCCTTTAAATGCAGAGGTAACTTCTAGAGCAGGGGTCCCGACCCTTTTCATTCGTGAGCAACATTCAGATGTAAAAAGAGTTGGGCAGCAACACAAGCATGAAATAAGGTACTGGGTGGTGCCAAATAAGGGCTTATGAGGACTGGCAGCCTACAGGAGACTCTGGTAGTACATCTGGTTTTTATGCAACAAAACTTGCTTTTAAAAATAAGCACCTGCTTTGAGGTCACTGGGAGCAACATACAAGGGGTTGGGGTGCAACATGTTGCTCTGGAACTACTGTTTGTGGATCACTGTTCTTAATTTAAAAAAACTTGATTTGAGTATTTTCTCTCAAAAAACTCGAAAGGCAGGAAGGCTGCAAATAACTCGAAATTGATCCATGGACATCACCCATTGACTAAAGGGATACTGTCATGGGAAAACATATTTTTTTCAAAACTCATCAGTTACTAGTGCTGCTCCAGCAGAATTCTGCACCGAAATCCACTGAAATCCAGATTTTGTTACATTCAATTATAAAATCTGACATGGGGCTAGACCTATTGTCAGTTTCCCAGCATTTGGCACATACATGCATCTGTGTGAGTACCGCCCCATTGACAATAATTGAGTGCATTTACTCATGTGCTCCCCTGCGGGTGAACGGAAGAAAGACCCCTAATAGAGTCCGCATTCTGGTTGGGGATAACAGTCGTTTTTTGTTTTTAAAAATGCCCCCTGCCAGAGCTACACTACCCGCACCCAGAGTGAGCTCCAGTTGTTGTAGCTATGTCTGGTCAATATAATGAAAATGTGCCACGAATTGCTCATTATGCTCAGAATGCTGGCTATATTAGACCACACCTTTAGTTGCGGATAACATTTTTACGCAACAGGTGCCCTTTAATATAAATAAGCTGCTGTGTAGCCATGGGGGCAGCCATTCAAGCTAAAAAAGAGAAAAGGCTCAGGCTACTTAACAGATAACTGATAATATCTGTTATATCCTGCAAAGTGCATATGTTTTTTGCTATGTAACCTGTGATTTGAATGGCTGACCCCATTGCTACATAGCAGCTTATTTATATAAACTATAGTAGTGTTTCTGAAGCAAACACATCAGTTTTACCAGTGTAGGGCAACACTGCATTATATTTTTATTACTTTAAAACACTTACATTTTTTGATGTTACTGTTTCTTTAATTTACAGGGTAGTATAAAAGTAAAATTATGTGTTTTGGACTAATAAAATGCTACAATTAGTTAGACATTTGCATTGCCCAACATGATATTGACATGGGAACGGGAGCGGCAGATTAGGGTACGGTTGGAGAACAACAAAAATGTGCTGCAAAAAGCTTATTATCCCTTTTGGGTTTTTCCCTCTTTTTAGGGTGAAGAGATAACCAAGGAAGAAATCGACATATTAAGTGACGCTTGCACAAAACTGAAAGAGCAGAAGAAATTGCTTACAAAGGAGAAAGGAGAACTTTCTGAACTAAAGGACGACGTGCAGGAATACAGCGAGGTAACCCTAACATTGTCACAGTTCACCTTTATACTTATCAACAGGACAATAACAAATCATACGCATTGAATGACAAGTAACAACAAAAACACAACTGCTTTATATGCATTTAAATATAAATCACTGTTGTTCTGCACTAGTAGAAATGGGAGGGATGCACCAAATCCACTATTTGGGATTCGGCAGAATCCTTAGTGAAAGATTCGTCCCATCCTAATTTGCATATGCAAATTATGGGCAGGAAAGGAAAAAGTTAAAAAAATTCTTCTTTTGTGACGTAAAGTCATGTGATTTCCCTACCCACCCCTAATTTACATATGCAAATAAGGATTCAGATCAGTCAGGCACAAGGATTCGTCCGAATCCTGCTGAAAAAGGGCGAATCCCGAACTGAATCCTGGATTCGGTGCATCCCTAAAAAATGGACACTTCCATTGTATATCATTGCATATGCAATATTGAAATGTTTTGGTTTTACTTTACTTATTTTGGAGGAACTGTATAAACCATGTAAACTGCTTTTCCCCTCTCAACAATAAAAAGAAAACATTTTCACATTAGCCTTAAAGGGGCTCTTCATCTTTTAGTTTGTTATAAAATGGCTAATTCTAAGCAACTTTTCAGTTGGTCTTTATAGGGTCATTTGGACCCGAACAACCAGATTGCTGATGTTGCAAACTGGAGAGCTGCTGAATAAAAAGCTAAATAACTCAAAAACCACAAATAATAAAAAATGAAAACCAATTACAAATTGCTTCAGAATATCACTCTCTACATCATACGAAAAGCTAATTTAAAGGTGAACAACCCCTTTAATAATCTGTTTCATTTTTAGACACAATTGTATAGAATATGTGTAGTGTTTTGAATTTTTAGTGATAGTAGATCCACTGTAGAAATAAATGAAGAAGGTTGCAAAGTGCCAGGGTAGGAGTAACTGTGATGCCTGAAACAATGTCTCTTTGCAACTTGTTCCTCCTTTTATTGTTGATGCAGGACCTGGAGGAAATCAAGAAAGAGCTCTCTAAAACAGGTCAAGAGAAAGTATTGCAAGAGACAAAGGCGAGCAAGATACTAACGAAGAGAGTAAACCGGATGATTGGTCAGATGGACAAAATCATTTGTGAACTGGAGAATGAAGATAAAGTGTTGGACGAGCACATCGAAAAGGGACCTGTCCCTCCTGTGGGGTAAGAATTGGGTTATTCACATGGTTTGGACATCCCGGGGGTCATTTATCAACACTGGGCATATTTGCCCGTGAGCAGTTACCTATGTCAAACAATCGAATTGTTACATTCATTGCAGTTGCCTGAAAGAAGCCAGGCACTGATTGGTTGCTATGGGTTGACAAATGACCCTCCCCCCATGGGGAGAGATGAGATGGGCATGTTTCAGCTGTTCCAGAAGGCCAATGTCTTTCAAATGGTGCTCTGTGTGATTTATAATCTATAAGTATTTGACTTTATTAAAGGGATTCTGTCATGATTTATTATAATGTCGTTTTTACTCCTAAATTACACTATTTACAATGCAAATAATTCACTCTACAATATAAAATTTCATTCCTGAACGAGCAAGTGTATTTTTTAGTTATAATATTGGTGTGTAGGTGCATCTCAGGACATTTTGCCTGGTCATGTGCTTTCAGAAAGAGCCAGCACTTTAGGATGGAACTGCTTTCTGGCAGGCTGTTGTTTTTCCTACTCCATGTAACTGAAGGAGTCACAGTGGGACCTGGATTTTACTATTGAGTGCTGTTCTTAGATCTACCAGGCAGCTGTTATCTTGTGTTAGGGAGCTGCTGTCTGGTTACCTTCCCATTGTTCTGTTGTTAGGCTGCTGGGGGGGGGGGTGATATGACAACTTGCAGTACAGTAATTTATTAGAGCACAAGTCACATAACTGGAGGCAGCTGGGAAATTGACAATATGTCTAGCCCCATGTCAGATTTGAAATTAAATATAAAAAAATCTGTTTGCTCTTTTGAGAAACAGATTTCAGTGCAGAAGTCTGCTGGAGCAGCCCTATTAAAGGACATGAGCCTATGATTAAGTGTCCTGTTGATACGAAACGCGTTAGGCTGTGTCCTAGTGCTCCTCAATAAATACATACGTTTTAACTGAAAAAGTCTGCTTGGAAGATTGGTTCCTAGAAGTGCCTGCTCATTTTCTACAAACTATTAACTGATTTTTCCCATGACAGTATCCCTTTAATGTATCTGTAATAGTGACACTGTCATTGCTGTGCTTTGGCCCTCGCTATTTTGGGCATCATTAATACACCGTAGAGTTTAAGTTCTTGATTCTCGCTGTTAATGCAATCACTTCCAGGTCTGTTAGGAATGAATCGTTGGCGTAATTGCAGCCTCCTCGACCCTCTTCCCCTCGTATTTTTCCCGCTTGCACTGCCACCTCATTTTAATTGTAACTGTCTGCTGTACACAGATTGTATTTCGCCTTTAGGGAAAACCTTGTCAGCATCAACGAGCTGATCAGCATCATGAGGCAGATCCAGAAAATCCCCGAGCAGAAGCTGCAGAGAATCGCCGACGCACTGGATGAGAATAAAGATGGCAAAATCGACTTAGATGATGTGGCTAAGGTTGGTTTCAGAAAGCTTGGGGGGGAGGCAGGTCAATCACTACTCCGTTAATATAAAGCAATAGTATATATTGTTTCTATGACAACCTTCTTAAAGTGAGTGTTTACCTTTAAATTAACTTTTAGTATGATGTAGAGGGCAATATTCTGAGACAATTTGCAATTGATTTTCATTTCATTTTTGAGATTTTTTTTATTCAGCAGCTCTCCAGTTTGCAGTTTCAGTAATCTGGTTGCTAGGGTCCATACTTCCCTAGCAACCATGCATTGATTTGAATAAGAGACTGAACTATGAATAGGAGAGGGACTGGATAGAAAGTTGAGTAATAAAAAGTAGCAATAACGATTAGGGATGCACCGAATCAAGGATGCGGTTTGGGATTCAGCCAGGATTCGGCCTTTTTCAGCAGTATTCGGATTTGGCCGAAACCTTCTGCCCCGCCGAACCGAATCAGAATCCTAATTTGCATATGCAAATTATGGACGGGTGGGAAATCGTGTGACTTTTTGTCACAAAACAAGGAAGTAAAAAATGTTTTCCCCTTCCTACACGATTAGGTATTCGGCCGAATCTTTTGCGATGGATTCGGGGGTCCTGCCAAATACAAAATAGTGGATCTGGTGCATCCCTAATAACGATACATTTGTAGCCTTACAGAGCATTTGTTTTTTTTTTAAATGGGTATATTCCCCCCCACCACCACTTGAAAGTTGAAAATCGTCAGAAGAAGAAGGCAAATAATTTAAACATTTAAATGAAGACTAAAAATACCAAAGTTGCTTAGAATTAGCCACTCTATAACATTTTAAAAGTTAAAGGGGTGGTTTACCTTTATGTTGGCTTTCAGTATGTTATAGATTGGCTAATTCTAAGCAACATTTCAATTGGTCTTCATTGTTTCTATTCATAGTATTTTCCTTCTTCTCTTTCCAAATTTCAAATTTGAAACAAATGCTCTATAAAGCTACACATGTATTGTTATTACTACTTTTTATTACTCCTCTTTCTATCCAGTCTGTCTCCTAATCATATTCCAGTCTCTCTCCAAAGCAATGCATGGTTACTGGTTAATTTGGACCCTAGCAACCAGATTTTTTAAACTGCAAACTGGAAAGCTACTGAGTAAAAAGCTAAATAACTCAAAAACCACAAATAATAAAAAATGAAAACCAATTGCAAATTGTCTCAGAATATCACTCTCTACATCATACTGAAAGTTAACGAACAACCTCTTAAAGGAGAAGGAAAGCTACCAAAGCAGTTTATTGCCAATAGATTAACCACAATAGTGCAGCTATAACACTATATTTATTCTGTAGAATGCTTTACCATACCTAAGTAAACAGCTCTAGAAGTTCTTTCTGTTTGTTTAGTATAGCAGCTGCCATTTTAGCTTGGTGTGACATCACTTCCTGCCTGAATCTCTCCCTGCTCACTCATAGCTCTGGGCTCAGATTACAGCAAGAAGAGAGAGGGTGAGAGGCAGGGAGAGCATGCTCAAGCCCTAGCCCTGGAGGTTTAAGCTGAAAACAGGAAGTCTGATACAGAAGCCCATGAGTACACAATAGAAGGAAAGAAATGCTGTGTTTCTTTTGACAGATGACTCAGAGCAGCATTACTTTGAGGGTTTACTGGTGTATTTTTATAGACCTTTCTGATAAAGCTTACTTAATTTTAGCCTTTCCTTCTCCTTTAAAAACTTAAAAGTTTTCTAGAAATGAGGATGACATCTCTTCCTAAACTGCAACTCCCAGCATTCCAAGAAAGCCACGGCTTATGCCCAGGGCAACGGTTTGCTTCCCACTGACATGATTTTTTGGAGATTGAGTCTATTTGCTTTTACCATTCCCATCCTGCAGGTGGTGGAGCTGATTGACAAGGAAGATATAGACATCTCTACAAGCCAGGTCGCTGATATCATGGAACTGCTGCAGAAGGAAGAGAAACTGGCTGAGAAGGAGAAGGCAAAGGAAAAGGTGGAGAAGGAGCAGGCGGCAGAAGCCCAGAATTAGTCGGTGAAGGAAACCATCCTCCCCTCATCGTGTAAACTATCCATAGAGCTGCTACCGTGTCCCGACTCGCTTAAGTCCTTGGGGCGATATAATTGCCAAGCAACTTCTCTATATTCATTTTTGGAGTGAAATAAAAGCTTCCATGACCCAAAAGGTTAATTACAGTCATTCCATAGGTATCGGACCCGCACTGGGGACTTTCGTTGGCATTTTTATTTTGTAATAGGCAACGTAACGATTGTAATATCCTAAATCAGATCCAGGCATGTAAATGCTGGTGGTTGCAGTTCAGACCGAATGCTGGTGTCTAGCCAGTGCTTGTCTAGCTCATTCCTCCATTTTGAAAGACAAAATGTGCCCCGTTTAGAAGAAGTAAGCCTTGTTTTCACTTTTCACCCCATTTTCATAGTAACGGACGAAAGCTCTTCTGCGCACTTTTGCATTTTACGTAGTTTATAAATTTTGTTAATATCATGAAGTTTAAATGAATATAAATGGCAAAAGTGCTTAGAAGAACAATTTTACATTTATTATATGGAAAAAGTGCCCTTTAAAGGAAGTGTAAAAATAAAAACTGGGGAAATAGACAGCCTGTGCAAAATAAAAAAATGTTTCTAATTTGTTAGCCAAAAATGTAATGTATAAAGGCTGGCGTGACGATGTGTAACAGAACAGAACACTACTTCCTGCTTTTCAGCTCTCTAACTCTGAGTAAGTCACTGCCTATAAGGGGGGCCACATGAGACATAGCAGTGAGTTTGCAATTGATCCTCAGCATTCAGCTCCGTTTCAAAAGCAACAGATATGTCCCATGTGGCCTCCCCCTCAAGTCTCTGATTAGTGGAAACCAAGAGAGCTGAAAAGCAGGAAGTCGTGTTCTGGCTATTATGTTAGACATCCAGTCACTCCAGCCTTTATACATTACATTTTTGGCTAACTAACTATATTAGAAATATTTTTTATTTTGCACAGCCTATCTATTTACCCAGTTTTTATTTTTATGCAAACAATTCCTTTAAAATAGGTAGGAAAGCTTCTTACAAACAAGGTACCATTTCCTTTTTAAGGTCCTTTCTGTTTCCAACCACTTAGGTCAGCGGGCAATTGTTGCTGTGTATGTACTCCCGGCCCAACGGCCTTTAGACTTGCCACAGAAGTATTTTTACTGCTTGTTCCGCCGCCGCTTTGATCGATAATGGCATTTTTTGTTTGTTTCACTTGAACCTTAATTTAAATTCTTGCTGTTGCCTTACTGGCAGAGAATGTATTATAATGGTTTATTGCTTTTCAGGGTGGATTGGCTCCATGAAGAGCATAGAAAAATATCTATTTATGAGCCAGTCCTGCGGGTGCTTTATGAATTATGCACTAGGAATGTATTTGTCAGTGTTTTCTTTTTTTTCAATGCATTTAAAGCAGCAGCACTCCTTGGGAATCTTGTACTATTTTATACACACACACACACACACGAATCAGTTATCCAGAAAGCTCTGAATTACAGAAAGGCCGTCTCCCATAGACTCCATTTTATTCAAAAAAATCCAAATTTTTTAAAATTATTTCCTTTTTCTCTCTAATAATAAAACAGTAGCTTTTACTTGACCGCAAATAAGATATAATTAATCCTTATTGGAAGCAAAACCAGCCTGTTTATTTAATGTTTACATGATTTCTAGTAGACATAAGGTATAAAGATCCAAATAACAGAAAGATCTGTTATCTGGAAACCCCAGGTCCCAATCTGGATAACAGGCCCCATACCTGTAAAAAAAAAAAAAAAATATATATATATATATATATATATATACATATATACATATATACATATATATATATATATATATATATATATATATATATATATATATATATATATATATATATATATATATATATATATATATATATATATATATATTTAACCTATTAGTTAATCTGAGAGGCTGTGGCACCCAAAGGCCTTTAAGTGTTGTTTAGCTTATCTGAATTAGGTGTCCCTTTAAAAGCCAATGTAAACTTGTCTCTCTTCCCCAAATCCAATATGTCACTGTCCCCTGCCAGACACGTGTTTCTAGAGCTTTAACACACGAGTGTTAAAGCTCAGGCAGATACACAGTGTTACTGTTGTACTATTGCACACACTCTACAGCAGTAGTTATCTGACTTTTCCAGTTCAAGCCTGCCGTTGAGCTCCAGCCTCCCTTGAAAGGGGTAGGTCACCTTTAAGTTAACTTTTAGTATGTTATAGAATGGCTGATTATAAGCAACTTTTCAGTTGGCCTTCATTATTTATTTTGTAAAGTTTTTGAAACATTTGCCTTTCTCTTCTGACTCTTTTTAGCTTTGGGGTCACTGATCCCATCTTAGAACTGAACGGTCTGAGTTTTTATCACTCATCTTTCTATTCAGTCCCTCTTCTATTCATATTCCAGTCTCTTATTCAAATCAGTGCATGGTTGCTAGGGTCATTTGAACCCTAGTTACCATATTGTTTAAGATGCAAATTAAAGAGCTGCTGAATAAAAAGCTAAATAACAAAAAAAACCACAAATAATAAAAAATGAAAAAGAAATGCAAATTGTCTCAGAATATCACTCTCTACATCATACTAAAAGTTAATTTAAAGGTGAACAACCCCTTTTAATTAAAGATAATATTGGCGTATCAGTCAGATTATCGAGGACAAACTGTTCTTACCGCTATTGAATTTCAAGCTGCCTTTTAAAGGGAAATAATGCCTTATTAATGTCTTTATTTTCTGTTCCTTTTCAAGGGCATAATCGTCCTGCATATTAATCACAAACCAATGGTCCGTCCTGCTGCTTTTATGTATATTGTGTGTGTCGCTTAATGTTAATTCAACAAATAATACTTTGACAATGTAACAATGCTCTATAGAACATGTATCCGTAGCCACATAGTTGTGTATAAAGTTGCACTCAGTTGTCCAGTGAAAATGCTTCTGCACTATTTCTGTTTAGCCACTTTGATTGGTCAGTTGGACTTGAACCCCCACTTCCTCCCCCCATAGCAGGTGCAATGGTGTAATTTTGTGGGTGTCGCGTTGAATTGCTTTTACGTTCAGTTTTCGGATTGACTGAAGTTGTTTCAAACCAGTCGAAACGGAACCCGAAAATTAGCCAGCGATCTGAAAATATTGCTTTATAGTGATATGTGCAATATAGAAAGTGTAAGCCTTTACGCTCAGATAGTGCTCTGTGTAATATAAAGTCAAAGTTCTGTATCTTGCATTCATTTTATGAGACCATAGTTACTTATAACATTTATACATAAGATTTTAAGCTGCCATATTGCTTTTTCTCCGTAGATCAAGGACAGGGAATGGCCATTGACACATAGCCAGACTAGAGCATCCACCTTGGATATTGGGGCTGCCTCTACCTGTGCTAGTACAGGTATGGGATCCGTTATCCAGAAACCCGTTACGGAATGAACATTTCCCATAGACTCCATTATAATCAAATAACCCAAATTTGTTAAAACGATTTCCTTTTTTCTGTGATATTCAAACAGTAGCTTCTAAACTAAGATATAATTAATCCTTATTGGAATCAATTTCATATTTACATTATTTTCTAGTAGACTTCAGGTATGAAGATCCAAATTAAAGAAAGATCCGTTATCCGGAAAACCCCAGGCACTGAGAATTCTAGATAACTGGTCCCATACCTGTAGCACTATCAATAATCTATGACTGTACAGTATGTGATGCCCCTACTTCTAAATAGGCCACATTTCCCTAGAAGGCCTTCTTCTATTCCACTAATAACTTATCAGGATATTCCCATATAAATGAGAATTGGGGGTGAGTTAAATGTGCTCATCAAACTACAGATTTGCTGGGGTCTCACAGTTACCTTATTTAACCATCATCTCTTGTATGGTTCTTCTGGGCATTAGGAACAATCACATACTTTA
Source organism: Xenopus laevis (assembly GCF_017654675.1). Taxonomy (NCBI): domain Eukaryota; kingdom Metazoa; phylum Chordata; class Amphibia; order Anura; family Pipidae; genus Xenopus; species Xenopus laevis. The sequence continues at coordinate 21,809,688 of NC_054371.1, read as the reverse complement.
CAGATACAGGTATGGGTTCCTTTATCCGGAAACCTGTTGTCCAGAAAGCTTCAAATTACAGAAAAGCCATCTCTATTTTATCCAAATAATCCAAATTTTTAATAATAATTTGTCTTTAATAATAAAGCAGTAGCTTGTACCTGATCCCAACTAAGATATAATTAATCCTTATTGGAAGCAAAACCAGCCTATTGGGATTATTTAATGTTTACATGATTTTCTAGTAGATTTAAGGTATGAAGATCCAAATAACAGAAAGATCTGTTATCTGGAAACCCCAGGTCCCAATCTGGATAACAGGTCCCATACCTCTGTCTGTGACTTCCAAGAAACTGGTTTGAAAACACTCCCGTTATATCTCTGTAGGACAGAGTCAGCTCCCCCCATTGTGAATAGATTACGTATCAATAGTCACGGCTGGACTTTAATAAAAGGCACACCACCGGATGTGTTGTACTGATCATGCACCTTTTGGGTTTTTTGTTTTTTTTTAAAGAAAATTTGTTTTTAATTATTATTTAAAAAGGAAAAAAAGAGAATCAGAAAAATTGGTTATGATAATTTAAATAAATTCTGTTTGCAATTCATGGGACTGTTGTCTTTATTTCCGTAAAACGTGTAGTAGTAGTAGTCTGCATACACAAGGCACAACGAAAACTTTACTGGAAGCCATTCAGTGATATAAATCATATTTTATAAAGTAGACTGAAACTCACACAACCGTGCCTGTGCCCACAGGTATATAGTACTTTAGGGTGCCTTAAAATGTTATGTTGTAACATAGTAAGTTAGGTTGAAAAAAAGACACACATCCATCAAGTTCAACCTTAAAGAGATACTGACACCTGAAATTAAACTTTTTTTACATCTATTATGATATTGGCTTTGCAAGCTACTTCTAACTTTGCCATAAAGTATTTGCAGGATGCTTTTACATTACCTTTCTGATCCCCCATGTTCCTGTATGAGGGGGCTGCCATATTTGTGCAGCAGGAGTCCGTTAGCATTAGAAACTCTAACTAACAAGCTGAGATGTCAGATTTCAGAGTGTCAGAGAGTCAGGTTTAGGAACTTCAACTAACAATTATATACAAAAACAAACCTCTCCGCAAAAAATGATCAACATGACCTATAGGTAACATTTAATGTACATTCATATGCTAAAATTCATTTTTTTAGTCTCGGTATCACTTTAAGTCTATATATAACCTGCCTAACTGCCAGTTAATCCAGAGGAAGGCTAAAAAAACCCATCTGAAGCCTCTCCAATTTGCCTCAGAGGGGGAAAAATTCGTCCTGACTCCAAGATGCAATGGGACCAGTCCCTGGATCAACTTGTACTATGAGCTATCTCCCATAACCCTGTATTCCCTCACTTGCTAAACACCATCCAACCCCTTCTTAAAGCTATCTTATGTATCAGCCTGTACCACTGATTCAGGGAGAGAATTCCACATCTTCACAGCTCTCACTGTAACAAACCCCTTACGAATATTTAGGCGGAACTTCTTTTCTTCTAATCGGAATGGGTGACCCCGTGTCAGCTGGAAAGCCCTAATGGTAAAGCATTAGAGAGATTATTATATGATCCCCTTATATATTTATACAGTTATCATATCACCCCTTAAAAGAGAATTCAACCCGTAGTTTACAAAAACTGCACGGAGGGGTGAGTAAAAAATTAGGGGCATTTGCCCGGGGGGGGGCAGGTAGGTTGGGGGAGGAGGGTCTAGCCCTTGATGCTGCTGACTGCCATTGCTTGCTACAGCCAAGTTTATTATCTACAAGGACTCCATCTCCAAAATTTATTTGCCTAGTGCAGTCCCATTAAGGGTATAAGTGGATATTTTTACATCCCAGGTGCATGACTTTACATTTATCAACATTGAATCTCATTTGCCACTTAGCTGCCCAGATTGCCAGTTTGTCGAGATCCTGTTGCAAGTGCCACATCCTGGATGGAATTAATTGGGCTGATAGTTTTGTGTCATCTGCAAACACTGATACATTACTTACAATACCCTCCCCTAAGTCATTAATGAACAAGTTAAATAAAAGTGGACCTAATACTGAGGGACCCCACTAAGAACCTTACTCCAAGTAGAAGAGTACAATTAACAACCACCTTCTGTACCCGATCCTGTAGCCAGTTTCCTATCCATGAGCAAAGGCTTCATTAAGCCCAACAGACCGTTGTAAGTTTGTTCCCACTGAAATGTAAATGTGTTCCAAACCATGAGCATTCCTGAAGCTTAGCGGCCGCCATCTTGACTAGCCTGCACGTCACTTCCTTCTGCCCTCGCTGGGGTCAACATATGAGCATGAGGCCCACAGAGACCCTAATGGACCTGTTCTTAGAGCTGTGGGAATTGTAGGTTCCAAGGCAGGGCAGGGAGTGTGCCTATGGCAACCAGTACTAAGGGAGTTGAAGCCAGAAGAGCACAAATACGTGACAAAGAAGGGAACATTGAATGGAAGAGGTTACAGAGTGCTTTCAGAAGATAAACACTGATAATGTAACTTTTCCTCTGCTTTATCCTTTGGGCTATAGGAGACGTTTAGCTGCCAGAGGTCACAATGGTAGAGTAGCCCCAGATTTCCAGTTCTTACCTGCATCTGGGAAAATAACTACTCCAAAATGTGAGGGGTCATTTATGGAGCCCTGAGGTGCAAGTAATAAAGCACTAACTGGTGCAAAATCAAGGTTCATGGTGCTCATTTAAAGGAAAACTTTGCCTCCAAAATGAATATTTAAGCAACAGTTTAAGTAATTTAAGCAATCAAATTAAGTGGCATATTAAAGTATCTTACCAAACTGGAATATATATTTAATAAATATTGCCCTTTTATATCTCTTGAACCTCCATTTTGTGATGGTCTGTGTGCTGCCTCAGAGATCACCTGACCAGAAATACTGCAGCTCTAACTGTAACAGGAAGAACTGAGGAAGCAAAAGACACAACTCTGTCTGTTAATTGGCTCATGTGACCTAAGAAGTATGGTTTGTTTGTTGTTTGTGTGCACAGTGAATCCTACAATCCCAGGGGGTGGCCTGTAATTCTTAAAATGGCACTTTTATATTTAGAATTACCTAATGTCACATACTACTTAAAAAGTATATTGTCATGAAAATGGTTTATTTACATGAAGCAGGGTTTTAAACATGAGCTGTTTTACTCAGTATCTTTTAATAGAGACCTACATTGTTCGGGGGTATAGTTTTCCTTTAAAGGGGCTGTTCACCTTTAATTGACTTTTAGTATGATGTAGAGAGATATTCTGAGACAATTTGCAATTGGTTTTCATTATTTATTTGTAGTTTTTGAGTTACAGGTATTTAGCTTTTTATTCAGCAGATCTCCAGTTTGTAATTTCAGCTATCTGGTTACTAGGGTCCAAATTACCCTAGCAACCATGCATTGATTTGAATAAGAGACTGGAATATGAATAGGAGAGGGACCGCAGGTCTTCTCAATATCAATTTTTACTCCTTTTTTCTGATGATGTCACTTCTGGTTTACAATGACTGCACTTCCTGATTCTTGATAGTCAGCGGGTCCGGGTTGCGGATAAGGTACTTTTGGATCGGGTAGCGGGTCCAAGTGGGTAAGAATGCGGGTCCGGATTGCGGATAGCAGGTTGCGAGTACGGGTTCCAAAAAATGGACCCGCACAGGACTCTACCCTGCCCTGTTCTTGATAAATGACCCCTATGTTCATGATTGGCTGGGACATCACTCATGCATTCATAAGGAATATTTAATCCCAGACCCCTGGCCTCTATAACTGGGGGAGGCCATAAGGTCCAAGGATCCACTTCTGATAGCAAGAATGAAATATAATCTGGTTGATTAAAAGGAAGCAAGTAGCACTACTCCTCAGCGAATCTCTTACCACTTCTTCCATCAGTAGGGAACTACATAGCCTTGCAGTTCTTGCACTAGAATGTTTAACTGTGCCATCTTATAGTGCAGATAATTCTGGATAATAGATCCCATACTTGTAATACATACAAATGTCGCCAGATGGCACTGCAGTACAGCTGTTACAATACATGGGCACTTCTGGGACATTAAAAAGACTATAGAAATAACAAGCAGGATCATGTGGAAGAGCTGCCATAGAATTCCATACTATTATTATCTAAGATATGGAAAAAAGAGAATTCACATGAAGCCTACGTGAAAAACATATACATTAGGCAGTAAGGACATGCAGGTGTGTGAATTTATTTATAGGGAATAATACACTCTTTGTAAATCATATGAATATTAGAAGTCACTGAGGAGTTTTGTGACCATATAAAGACACAAGGCTACAGGCTGAGTTATACAGGGAACTCTGAGTATCACTCATGTATTATAAGGGATAATGTACCCCCTACTGTAAAGGATAAGGATATTAGAAGTCACTGAGGGGGTCATCTGAAAATATAATTCCCTCATCCTGTTTTCTATTGTCATTGCAATTACAAGTTGCTATTCTATCTGTATTCAAAATTAGAAATGACCACCATCTCTCCCCTGCTATCCCACAGTCACACTCCCTTCCTAGAGACTATTATCCACTGTTACTATAGACACCATCTCTCCCTACTATACCTGCTATCCCACAGTCACACTCCCTTCCCAGAGACTATTATCCCACTGTTACTATAGACACCATCTCTCCCTACTATACCTGCTATCCCACAGTCACACTCCCTTCCCAGAGACTATTATCCACTGTTACTATAGACACCATCTCTCCCTACTATACCTGCTATCCCACAGTCACACTCCCTTCCCAGAGACTATTATCCACTGTTACTATAGACACCATCTCTCCTACTATACCTGCTATCTCACACTCACACTCCCTTCCCAGAGACTATTATCCACTGTTACTATAGGCACCATCTCTCTCCCTACTATACGTGCTATCCCACAGTCACACTCCCTTCCCAGAGACTATTATCCCACTGTTACTATAGGCACCATCTCTCCCTACTATACCTGCTATCCCACAGTCACACTCCCTTCCCAGAGACTATTATCCCACTGTTACTATAGACACCATCTCTCCCTACTATACCTGCTATCCCACAGTCACACTCCCTTCCCAGAGACTATTATCCACTGTTACTATAGGCACCATCTCTCCCTACTATACCTGCTATCCCACAGTCACACTCCCTTCCCAGAGACTATTATCCACTGTTACTATAGGCACCATCTCTCCCTACTATACCTGCTATCCCACAGTCACACTCCCTTCCCAGAGACTATTATCCCACTGTTACTATAGACACCATCTCCCAAGCTATCTGTGGAATCATTAGCAAGTATCCCTATTCCCTACAAAGCAAACACGATGAGCTAATGGCAGACTGCAGAGAAGGCTTTTAAAGAGCTCTTGAAATATTACTTTCCATCTTTTCAAAATTGCTTCCTACCTGCCAGCTTAATGGGCTCTTTTGATGACAGGTTCTAACATTCACAATCATTTTTTTTAAACAGCGAATTCTGTTCTCCCATCACAGCAAAACCCGAAACTTTCCCCCCCTGAACGACGCAGATTGTTTCAAATCAATGGCTCGGACCAGCTTCAGCCCTCGCTGACTTTCCAAGTGAATCCCCCCCTCCATGATTAATTGCTATAAACCTTTCCAGCTGCTATACATTATTGAATATTGTGCAAAACAGAATGATATGGAAACACACAGAGAATGAACTGCTATTTTCATTTCTTTTAATTTTCTTTTTTTCTTTTTTTAAATATCCTGTTGGGTTGCACGCATATACTTGAATGCTTCCCTATGTAAATAGTGAGAGGTATTTCAGCACTTGAGGTCAGATGTAATTTAGCGGTATGATTTATAGAAAGTGATGTGAATCTATGTGCCCATTCAGGGAAAGGAATCTGAGTGATGGAGTATTAGCCAGAGTGTGTGCCGGGCCAGGTCACTGTACTTACATATACACATGCTAAACCTTAGGAATGTTTCCCTTTCTTACCATCATTTCGTCATTAGAGAAATATCTGCTACCAGAATCCCACTTACTGTAACTTCATTAAAGGCATACTGTTGTTGCTTAAATACCCCCTTCTTCATAATTCTATGCATTTTTATAAAACCCGCTTTAAAAGCATATTTTCATTCCCTTTTTTGCTTCTAATTAATTCCTGGCAGTTTCCTGTTACTTTGCGTTTATGTATGAATATGTCCATTGCCCATTTTGCCATTGCCCTTAGACTTTGCATTGGGCCTTTGATATATCTATCATATAATTCATTATACAGCTATGATATCCATAAACCTGTTATCCAGAAAGCTCTGAATTATGGAAAGGTCGTCTCCCATAGACTCCATTTCATACAAATAATCACAATTTTTAAAAATGATTTCATTTTCCCTCTGTAATAATAAAACAGTAACTTGTACTTGATCCCAACTAATAATTAATCCTTTTTGGAAGCAAAACCAGCCTATTGGGTTTATTTAATGTTTACATGATTTTCTAGTAGAATGAAGGCATGAAGATCCAAATTACGGAAAGATTCATTATCCGGAAAACTCCAGGTCCCAAGCATTCAAATATTTGAATTCTGATATATCAGCAGTGACTGAAGCCTGTGACTTGTACTTTATGCCTAATACTTATAGAAGGCCCAGTCACGGCAAACTAAAGATCATCATCAGTACATACACTTGCCTTATATTCCTTCCCTTCTTGTGCTTTGGTATCAAGTATTGGTTCTGGTTGAGAGGTTGAATAGCAATGGCAAAAAAGAATGCTAGAGAAGGGACAACCCTGCCTAGTTTCATTATTAATTGGGAATAATTGGACTAGACCCTAGATCAGGGGTTCCCATTTTTTTTATTGGTGAGCCACATTTAAATGTAAAAAAAGAATTGGGGAGCCACACAAGCATGAAAAAGTCCATGGGGATGTCAAATAGGGGCTGGTATTGGACTTTTTGGTAGCCCCTATATAGACTGGTAGCCTACAGGAGGCTCTGTTTGACAGTTCACCTGGTTTTCTATGCAACCACAACTTGCCTCCAAGCCTGGAAGGAATTAAAAAATAAGCACCTGCTTTGAGGCCACTGAGAGCAACATCCAAGTGGTTGGTGAACAAGATGTTGCTCGCGAGCTTCTGGTTAGGGACCACTGCCCTAGATCAACTTGAGATCTATCTACTTGGGACCTTTCATATTTATCTTCCAGACTCTCATGCAAACACTAGTTTGTTGTTATTACAGTAAAGCTGAACATACACACAAGGTCACTAAACAAGTGTATCTTTCCCCAATATGCCTACCTTGAGGTGGCCAATATTGAGCTGTCCCTATTGTTTAGCCCTTGGCTATGGCCACCTTAAGTCCTGGGTGAAGAAAGGAGCACCCAACACAATATAAAAGTTGAAGCTTAATTGTAGTCATTCTTAGAATACCAATGTCTAAGTCATGCTTACATTAAGGGGGTTATTTATCAAAGGTCGGGTTTGTGAGGTTTTATTCTACCTCCAATAAACTCACAACTCAAATGTTTGCGAATGAATGCAATTGTTTTGGCCCTCATGGGGCCCCTTATACCTCCTGTCCCCCCACAGCCACAGGGTCTGTTTTCTCTGCAATTATGTCCCTGGTGCAGATCCAATGATGTCACTAGCGTGCTCCAAACCTGTTAGAGGGCTGAGGGTCAATGCATGACTGGTAGTGATGGCCAAATAAATTCGCCTGGTGCAATTTAGTGGCGAATTTCCGCGTTCCGCCAATTTTCGCAGGAAATTCGCAAATTTGACAGTGAAGCGAAACAGAAAAAAATCGCCCATCACTAATGTCTGGATCTGCACGTATCAGGACCCTGCCTTAGCCTAGAAGGGGGACCAGTGGATGTAGTTTAGGGGCCCCACATCTTAATCCACCACAGGCTGGGATGTTCTCATTGTGTCTGTAAATCCCTAAGAAGCTCATCCAGCCAGGCTGAAAGGCATCGTGTTATTCTTGACAATAGAAACAATACAACAGTATTATACTTGGCCGCTATAAAAGTGATATTGGCATTGGCCGCTGTGTGAAATATTTATAGTCATGTAAAACAAACATGTTTCTCAATGGCCAGCCTCATCAGTTAAACACTCAACCACGCAACAATAACACAATCTAAGAACACAATACACCCCCCCCCCCCAAAATAAACCCTGCGCGTTTCTGCCATGTCAGATTTCTCGTACCGCCGCGTCGTTTTTCCAAATGAGGGATTTGAAACAACATAATAATCAATTCAGACGTCGTCTGTCTCCTTTTGTACGAGAGCACAAGAACGTCTATTCATAAAGCAAATGTTTTCGGTGGAGGTAAAATACGACTCCTGCCAAAAGAACGAAAATATCCGAAATGAAATATGAAGAATCTAGAAAACATTTTCTTTATTTCACATCAAAAAAACTGCCAGAATCTGGAACATCTGGTTCATGTCATTTCATGCTATTATGCCCAAAATGTTAGGAAATCACTGCTGGGCACTTTTAGTATTGCTTGCCTTACACTTTTCCCTCCTTCTCAGAATAGCTTGTCAGTTAGTATTCCCACGAGCCCCATACATAGAAAGCTGTGTGTGTGCGGCTGCCAGATTAGATCTTTTCATTGTGTTTTAAAGGTACACTAACACCCGAAAATGTATTTACACCTGGAAACAGCGGATGATCGGTAGCTGATTTTCCTTGGAGGGGAAAATTGTAAAAAAATATATATTATATTCATGTCACATAAATGAATATTTTTAATGCTGACCACATTTTGTTTTTAAAAAAGTCACCGCAACTTCAATACGTTTCACGAATTTTCACTATTTTGCAATTTTGTAAGTTGGCCCATCGCTAAATATTTTTCATTTATTTACTTCCAGTATGGGGCATATTCACAAACCTCTGAAAATTCGCCGGCGACGGCTTCACTCACAGCGCAACACTTCGCCAGGCGTAGATTCGCCAGGACAACGCTAATTCACTAAAATCTGAAGTTGCGTCCAGGACGGCAAAAGCTGGCGAAGTTGCACTAGCATTACTGCGCCAAGCGAATCGAAGTTGCGCCAGCGTTGGCTAATTTGCATATGGCGGAAGTTAAAGTACAATGGACGTATATGTTGCAGCAAATACATTACACTACACAAGCCCAGGGAACCTTAAAGGGATACTGTCATGGGAAAAAAATTTTTTTCAAAATGAATCCGTTAATAGTGCTGCTCCAGCAGAATTCTACACTGAAATCCATTTCTCAAAAGAGCAAACAGATTTTTTTATATTCAATTTTGAAATCTGACATGGGGCTAGACATATTGTCAATTTCCCAGCTGCCCCCAGTCATGTGACTTGTGCTCTGATAAACTTCAATCACTCTTTACTGCTGTACTGCAAGTTGGAGTGATATCACCCCCTCCCTTTTTCCCCCCAGCAGCCAAACAAAAGAACAATGGGAAGGTAACCAGATAACAGCTCCCTAACACAAGATAACAGCTGCCTGGTAGATCTAAGAACAGTACTCAATAGTAAAAACCCATGTCCCACTGAGACACATTCAGTTACATTGAGATGGAAAAACAGCAGCCTGCCAGAAAGCATTTCTCTCCTAAAGTGCAGGCACAAATCACATGACCAGGGGCAGCTGGGAAATTGACAAAATGTCTAGCCCCATGTCAGATTTCAAAATTGAATATAAAAAAATCTGTTTGCTCTTTTGAGAAATGGATTTCAGTGCAGAATTCTGCTGGAGCAGCGCTATTAACTGGTTCATTTTGAAAAATAAAAAAAATAAACTTTAATAAAATAAAATAAAGTTGTTATATTGCCCTACACATGAGCCTAGTGTATTGTTTATGTGCCATATGTTAGGAAATGTAGGGGGGAAGTCGGTTACCCCAAAAAGATTTTACGCTCTTTTTAACCCTGAAAAAGGAAAAGAAGCTAGCGTTTTTTGGGGAAAATTTCAACCATTTTTTTTAGGAAGTCCTATCTACTCTATTGCACTTCACCTGGTCTGAGATACCGAAGGAAAGTCTGCCGCAAGATCAGTAAAATCCGCATCTTAGTGAATTTGCGTAGTTACGTCAGAGCGCAACATTGCCAGGCGTTAGGGAGTGAAGTGCCGCTAAAGTCTATCTCCTTCGCTAGCGAAGTTACGCACAGCGACCGTTAGTAAATTAGCGAAGTACCAAAATGACGACACGCTGGCGAATTTTCACATGCTTTAGTCACTTCGCCCTTCAGTATATTTGCCCCATAGGGATTACTCTATCAGTAAAAAAGAAGACTACTTGTGATCCGTGCTCCTTATCGGAATCCATAATTATTGCTTTACGGCCAGAGGTGTTATCAAGCTATTATGAAATGTTTTGCTTGTTTTCTTATCCCATCCAATTTTTTGTATAGGAATGGGATCCGTTATCAGGAAGCCCGTTATCCAGAAAGCTCCTAATTATGGAAAGGCCGTCTCCCATAGACTCCATTATATTGAAATAATCCAAATTTTTAAAAATTGATTACCTTTTTCTCTGTAATAATAAAACAGTAACTTGTACTTGATTACAACTAAGATATAATTAATCCTTATTGGAAGTAAAACCAGCCTATTGGGTTTATTTAATGTTTACATGCTTTCTTAGCTGGCTTAAGGTATGAAGATCCAAATTATGGAAAGATCTGTTATCCGGAAAGCCCAGGTCCCAACCATTCTGGATAACAGGTCCCATACCTGTATAAACAAGTGATTTGGCTGCTGTGTTGTCACATAAGAGCTATGGCACCTTTTACTGCATGTTAAACATTTTATACGCAACAATCCAGCTTACGTAATTGCTGCAAGGTTTCTTCCACATTTTCTATCAATTAGCTGCATTGCCACATATAGAGTGTTTTACTTGCAGAAATACATTTTTATTTTGCTGATGGTGCACCATGAAGAAAAAGCTGCAGAGTGCAGTAGCACCACAAATGGGCTTGGTTGCACGTGCAAGTGTATGGTATCCAAGGGTGTGCCCCATACTAGAGTCCTGCAATGGGTCAGCTTACCTCTCAACTGTCCAGTTTTTAGCAGCACATTCCAGATTTTGACACCTCGGTCCCAGATTGTTACTGATATGCCCCGACTTTCTCTTTGATCTCCTGCCCTGAACGGCCAGAAAAAGATACAAAGTCTCTAACTTAATTGGCTTTTGGCAAAGAGCCCAGAAAACTAAGCAGCTGCACTTAGATACATTTGTAACAATTTAAGATAAGCAAAGAAACAATTGTAACTATTTAATATAAGTACGTCTCTTGGGAGAACTGAGACTAGCATCTTAAAGTGCTAATCACTTTTATTAGCAAAACTGTTATAACACATAAAACATTGCACTAAAACTCCCAGAAACTTTCATAAACTTTCATAACCTGACAACTTTTGTAAAATGGACATGGTAATTAGAGGGTGTGGCCATAAAATGGGCATGGCCAAAACATTTCACACGGCACAAGTTTTGTCCATCTTTTAATTTTTCAAATGTTGGGAACTGTGGGTCAGGTACCCTGCAAAGTGGTAAAGTTTAACTTTATCACCAGGACCTGGTTGACCTGCCTCTGGAGTGACATCACTTCTGCCCACTAGTGATGTCATTTCCAGTTTATACAGTTCCCAGATTGATATCGGGCCAGCGGCTCCCATTCATATTGTAAGTTTGTGGGTCTGGGTTGGGCAAGTGTCTGCCCAACTGGACTAGTGCAGGACGCTACACCAGACACAAGGGCGACCCTGACCCCTCTGCCGTCTTGCGGTGGCTTTTCTGCTGCCAACATCCCTCTCCCCCTCCCATGCTCACCTTTTCAGTACAGGAGGGGGGTCCAAGAACAGGTCCATATTACTAGTGCAAAGAGCACCAAAAAAAACAACTCACCAACAACGCAGACCTAAAAAATGGAATGAAATTTCTCAAATTAATAAAATATTGAGATCAGTGGTCAGAATACCTGATCCTGCTCAATGACAAAAACAAGCAATCAAAGAAGCAAAGCAACAAATACAATAAAAATGACTCAAATCACTAACGATAATAAACAAGTGATCACACAGGGCCATCAGTGGTCAAAATAGCCGATCCACTTCTGCCACTGCACAGTGATTGGCGGTTTTTTTTTCAGGCAAAAACAAAAAATCGTTGAACCCTAAGGGCAGAGACACACGGTCAGATTCAGGGAGATTAGTCACCCAGCAACAAATCTCCTCTTCAGGGCGACTAATCTCCCCAAACTTCCTTCCCGTCAGCTAGAATGAAAATCACTGGCGGGATGGGACTCGGAGCATTTCGTTTTCCGAAGTCGCCAGAAGTTGCCTCACAAGGAAACTTCGGGCAACTTCGGAAAACGAGTGCCATCCTGCTGGCGATTTTCATTCTATAATCTCCACGAATATGACCTTGTGTCTCTGCCCTAAAAGTCTGAATCCCTCTGCCCCCATTGCTCCAGTGCAGATGATGAAAATTTGCACGAATAAAGGGGAGGGGACAGGGGCGACGAACGACAGTGGGTCTAGGGGTGCCCACTATGTAAATCCGGCCCTGCCAGCAAGGCCCTAATTAATAAGCAATTTCAATATACAGTATCGTAGTAGAATAGGTCAATTCAGCAATCTTTTGGGGCCCTAGATTGAATTTGCCGGGGGGCCCAGTAACACCTAATAACGCCGCTGCCCCAAGTGTCGGCCCTTTCTCAATGTACCTGATGTCCCTTCCACTAGACTAGAGTATTTATGCAATGGCAGGTCTAGCTTTCCTCAATCATTCTCCCTGTTGAAAGAACGTGATTTAGGCATATTTCGAATGTAGAATAATATAATAAAAATACATTCCAAAAAAATGGATATTTTGTTTTCTTTCTTTCTGCCCATTGCAGAAAGCTGATATAGGGAGCATGCTAAAAACTCAACGTTGGCCTAGTTTGCGCGGCCCATTTGACGGCTGAGCGAATTCCTCTCTTTGAATCAGGTGGGGAACGTGAGACTGTTTCAACATTTTAACTTATCAGCACTTTGGCTTGTCAGCTGGAAAACTATTTTGTTAGGGGGGTAAAAGAAGTCAACAAAACCCCTAAAAAATGTAACATAAAACGGCTGCCGTCGTCACTGTATATCGGAGCCTTAAGACGGCTTAGCGAGGAAGTCCAATGATAATATTATTGTCCTTTAAGTATCATTATAAACTCTTTCCACCCCCACCACAAATAGCTGGAATATTATCCTCACGAGTTGGACACAATACAGAATAACCATGTTGTAGCTACGTGCTGTTATTCTAGTTTGCACATCGCAGATGGGGCGCCAGAATATCTTGTTTCTGCTGTAAAAATGTCAGTAAAAATTTGACAGGAATATTTTTGCTGAAATTAGTGGAAGCGGACATACAGAAGAATGTGACTAATCTCACCTACAGTATAAAGGCAATATTATTCTCCGCTAAGCACCGACAAGCCTGTAATTGTCTCAGACGTGCCAGTAGATATTGAGGCTCCAGCTATTGACCTTAATGAAATGTTCAGTCCAGGGATTGCTCTGATGTCCAGAACACAGCTGAAATAACGCACTGAACACAGAGAGGGAATGGAGCAAATGACTTACTGGAAGTCGGAACTGCCATACTTTGAATAGATATCTGGATACAATTTACTATCGGGGATAATTATAGGGTAGGGCATTTGCACGGGTCCTTCAGCATCAGATGGGTCTCCAACCATGGAAGAAAAAAATGCATATATATATAGAAAAACTTATTATTATCCTTTATTTACATAGCACCAACATATTGCACCAACACATTGCAGGGATTATACATCAGTCCCTGCCCCAGATTACAATCCAAGATCTCTATCATATTCACACAGTCCTGGGTTGGAGTTGGGGAAGATGGAAGCCCACAACCTTCCCCCAGAGTTTGTAAAAACAAAACTATGTGCAAATACGTAAAATCATTGTTTAGGACCCTATACTACTTACAGCAGGGATCACCCACCCAGTACTGATTTGCGGGCTGGCCCCAAAACCTGGGTCCAGTGGTTTTGGGAAGATTTCCAAAGAAGATTATTGGGTTGCGGGCGGTCTCGGGTTGAGCTCTTCCTTCCAGCTACTATTTATAGACAGCTGGTAAATTTATGGTGGGTGGGTTGGGCACGAGTCAATATGAATAGAGCTGCCTTGCCAGCTCGGGTAGAGTTCGGGTTGGGAGGGCTCGGATTTGTCCAGGTCGACCTGCACATAACCATCTAAGTAGAATGGTGCCCCAAAAAAATACATGACCACACCCTCATCTACCACAGCCATGTCCCACCATGACCAAACACACCCATGACCTGTCCCTAACCACATCCAATCAGAAAGCCTCACCCCTTACATCCCATGAGTTGGAACTTACTCTCAGTCCAGCCCCCCACTGCCACAGGGCCCCTGATTGGACTATCCCCTGTTTTCTATGTTTGCAGCCCTTCCTAGAGGTGTCGCTCATTGAAACAAAGGCAATTAATCTGTGCATTACCTACTGTAAAATAGAAGTATAGTACAGATGTCACCATGGGGGTTCTATGACCTGTATATACTCTTATATCTTTATATGCCCAAAAAACTCACTGGTATCTTCTAACAGCCTTGATTTTTACAGTACAAGGCACATTATCCCTTTATTTTATTATATATTTAATCCATAATATATTAAATAAATATATACATACAGTTAAAAAAAACAGTTTCAAAGACAATGAAATATTTATAATTTTGAATTCCATCCAGAAATGCCATTTTTCCATTTTTCAGCCGTCACCTTGTATTTTTTTCGGGTACTTCATATGACGAAGTGGGCGCCATTGTTAAGTATTCAAAAGACATGGCTGCCAATTGATTATTGGCCTTCCTGTTAAATATATGAAGACTCTCGCTCATCACCTTTGGAGACATTTGATTTAATATCAGTGACTAACTCCCCTAGACAAGCTATTGTACTGTAGAGAGTGACACAAGGAAAGAATGAGCTAATTCTGCAAGTAGCAGTAAGATGGCTGCCCGCAGGGGATTCCTTTCACTGTTTCTTGCATTCTTCATGCGGACATGACAGGCTGAGATAGATTTCACTTGGACAGTGAGTTTTCCATTGGCAAGATTTAGATTGCCACAAGGTAAAATGCATCTTGTGCGATAAGTCATTTTAATTCATCGATAACTCATTAAAATCAGTCAATAGCGTCTCGCTGATGAAAAACGGTTGGAGCTGTGAAAAAACACATTTTAAAGGCCAATCGGCTATTGTCAGAGGTGTAAATGATCTAACACATGAAATTGAGCAGAGCAGGTCCCACAAGGAGGAGAAAGACATTTGGTAAGTATTTATTTCCTGCCATTCACCTTTAAATAGTCGGTCAGTTACAGGGACATAGTTCGTCGGGGGTCCTTTCTCTTGCTGTAAAGGTAAAATGCCTTAGTGTCTGTTCTTAGCCTCAAAGGGCATAAAGTCATAGGGGCAGATTCACTAAAGGACAAATTGTCGCCAGCGACGGCTTCGCACACATCGCACAACTTCACCGGGCGCAAATTCACTACTGCTATGCTAATTCACTAATATGCAAGGTTGCGCCAAATGCAGGCGACTTTTCGCTAGCGTTACTTTGCCAGTGGGATAATTTCATAGCGAAGATGCGCTAACGTTCGTTTGTGCCTAGTGAAAATTCGCTAGTGATCTTGCGCTTAGGTCAATTTACATACGGCGGGTAATTTAAAGTTGTATGGACGTCTTTATTATAAATGTTGGTGCAAATGCTTGAAGTTACCACTTTTTTTTACAAATGTCCAGGAAACCTTAATAAAGACAAGAGAGTTAATATAATGCCCTACACATGAGCCCACTGTAAAATTAATGTTCCATATGTTATAAAATGTCTGGAGGAAACCGGTTACCCAAGAAAAGTTTGTTAGGACTTTCACAGGCAATCCCATTTCAAAAAAGGAAAAGTCGCCAGTGTTTTTGGAACTTTGATGCATTTTCGGCACATAGGATATGATGTAAGTGACAGAAGATTGAGGAAGATGTCGCTACTTTTTAGCACTTCGTCTGGTCTGAGGTGGCGAATTCAACTCTGGCGAAAGAGGTAACGTTCAGTAAAATCCGCACTTTAGTGAATTTGCGGAGTAACAACCTTTTGCCAGAACAAAAGTTGCCTGGCAATAGATTGCGAATGAACAATAGCAACGGTCTATTTCGCTAGAGAATTTGCTGCCTGTTAGTGAATTGGCGATGTCCCTGCTGGTGGCAACGCTGGCAAATTGTTGCTAGCGTTAGCCACTTCGTCATTTAGTGAATCTGCCCCATAGAGTTCTACTAAACCAGTCAGGGCCGGAACTAGGGGTAGGCAGAGTAGGCAAAGCTGGGAGGGCGCCAGGCACGTACCTCCTCTGTCACCTACCCCAAGTCCGGTTTCTTTCTCTGGCCGACTCTACGTAGTTTTCGCGATTTGTGAGCTTCTAAATAGGCGCTGCGACTGCTGGGCCTGCCTAGGGCGCCTGCCCAGCATGGCCCGGCACTGAAACCAGTGGTTGTTAAATGTCTTTGGTTCAAGCCCCACTGAAAGTCTAACCTTTGGTTATGGTCCTCTCAATTCTTAACAAGGTTACATATACATAAAAACATTTTTATTTCAACCATTCAGGCATTGTTCCAAGACTATGCCACAGAAACATTCAGCGTTGTGTCCTACGGTAAGCTTCCAAATTTATTTATTTATTTAAATTAGCTCAATGCCGGTTTCAAGCTCACACTTCACTTCTGTTGGTCCGGGTGCACAAGGCCCCAGACCCCTCGTTAAATCACCGGATCAAACTCCCAAGATATGTAAAGGTATATTATCTTACCCGGACTTCGTTGTGACCCAGGTGCAGCCGCGCTAAGGGGAACGAAATACTGCACACACCAAATTCCTGGACAGCGCACTCTTCGGATCACATCAAGGAATCGCTTGCTCATTAATTCATTGGTAAAAAAAAACTTCATTTTATTTCATTATTAAACATATTAACAAACTGTTAAACCCTGCGCCATGAGGTCTGACGCAATTCGTTTCGTGATGAAGTGCAGTGACACGAAACGCATCAGACCTCATGGCGCAGGGTTTAACAGTTTGTTAATATGTTTAATAATTAAATAAAATGAAGTTTTTTTTTACCAATGAATTAATGAGCAAGCGATTCCTTGATGTGATCCGAAGAGTGCCCTGTCCAGGAATTTGGTGTGTGCATTGTTCCAAGACTACCTAGTCCAGCAAATAAGTGTTCATTACAAATGTCACCCATACAAGCTTGGCTTACTCCCATACCATTCCCAGACCCAGGTTACGCAAAACAAATTATTTAGGTGGTACAGAATCATTTTTGAATTTCAGACAAGGAACTTGGGGTGGCTGCATCTCCATAAACCCTTATATATATAATGTAATGTATAGGAAGCTGGTTCCTAGTATGAAACCTCCCAGCTCATGGCACAATGGTGCTTATGTCCAACCTCCCATTCAGACCATGTTGACTGCATCCATTGAACAATAGCGTTGTAACTAAACATGATAAAAGGAAATATAAAAAACATTTGAGAATAACAGGTGGAAGCTGTCAAGTGCACCATTTGTTCTAAACTTCACTTCAGGCTGCTGGGAGTTTTACTGGTATTTCTAGAGCACCAGGGGGATTCCTTGCACTGCTCTAAAGCAGCTGTTGATGTTTTGTAAGGAATATGAAGCGACCCTCTTGTATCTATCAATAAGAATGATGTAGTGAACATCTTAATTTATCATGCTCAAGCACCGGGCGGAAGGCAAATCAATATCGGTTAATACGTTGCTGTAAGTAACACTCCATTATTAAGACGGCTGAATTAATTTTCCCTGCAAGGTAAATGAACTCCTTCAGATAATGGGCCAGATCTACGTCAATGAGAATAGTCATACTGTCTCCTCGTTTAAATACAGATTCCTGTATCCTGAGAAATTGTTTTCACAAAATAATACAGTCGATTTTATTGCCACGTCAAACTGAATATGATATTTTAGTAAGTCACTTTTTTTGTGATACGTACCATTGTTATAATTAGTCATGCTCTAACATTGGGGCTATTATCTTCTACAGTTTCCAGATAAAGCAGTAGTACATGATACTTAGGGGCAGATTTATCAAGGGTCGAATTTCGAGGGTTAAAAAACCCTCGAATTCAACCCTCGAAGTAAAATCGTTCGAATTCGAATGTGAATTAGAAGGATTTTAGCGCAAAAGGCTTGATCGAACGATCGATAAAAATCGCTAGATCGAACAATAAAATCCTTCGAATCGAACGATTCGAACGATTTTAAGCGATTGACCGAATGATTTTTATTCGATTAAAAAAAATGTAGAAAAGTGCACTGGAGGGTCACCATAGCCTTACATTGCACTTCGGTAGCTTTAATGTGGCAAAGTATGAAGTCAAAGTTTTTTTTAAAGAGACAGTACTTTGATTATCGAATGGTCGAATAGTCTACCGATTTTTACTTCGAATCGTTCGAATAGTTCGATTTGATCGAATTTGACCAATTCGATGGTCGAAGTACCCAAAAAAATACTTCAAAATTTGAATATATTTTCATTCGAACTATTCACTCGAGCTTAGTAAATCTACCCCTTACTCTCAGCTGGCTCTTTTAAGGAGTATTAGAGGTAAAGGTTCTCCAAACTGAACTATAAGAATTGTACACTTGTTCGTAATGATTTTGGGCACCAGTGGTTCTTAAAAGGGGTTGTTCACCTTTACATTAACTTTTAGTATGAGGCAGAGAGTGATAGTCTGAGACAATTTGCAACTGCCTTTGATTTTTTTATTGTTTGTGGATTTTGAGTTATTTTGCTTTTAATTCAACAGCTCTGCAGTTTACAATTGAAGCAATCTGGTTGCTAGGGTCCAAATTACCCCATGCATTAATATAAAAAAAGACTGGAATATGAATAGGAGAGGGCCGCAATAGAAAGATGAGTAATAAAAAGTAGCAATTAACATACATTATTAGCTTAACAGATAATTTGTTTTTTAGATGGGATCAGTGACCCCCACTTGAAAGTGGAAGACAGTCAGAAGAAGGAAAATAATTTAAAAAAAATAAAAAACAGGACCAATTGAAAAGTTATTTGGAATTAGCCATTCTATAACATATTAAGAGTTAACTTAAAGGTGAACAACCCATTTAAAGTCCAGATTCCTCCTTGCTGAGATTGCTCCCCAACACATCCATCCTCTTCCTCCTCAGGTGAAGGCCAAAGAGAGAAAAACAAAGGATTACCTTTCTTTAAGGAGAGACCAATAACTTGACAGGGAAAATAGAACACAGCTCTCTCGGAAGTCACAGATTAGGGGCATTTTTTCCCTTCAAAAAACTGGGCTGTCTGGCTCAGAACCGGACAGTTGGCAACCCTAATTGCAAGGGAGAGGGAGATACTGCTCTCAATAGCAACTACATTTAAGGGTAAACTTTCTCACCAGGAAACTTTGGGCAACTTCAGAAAACGAATTGCCACGTGTGATTAGCGCCGGCGTTTTTTCATTTTAGCTGGCGCATATTCAGGGAAGGCGATTGGGGAGATTGGTCGCCGCAAAAACGAGGCGATTAGTCGCCAGGCGACCAAATCTCCCCAAAACGCCCTGTGTGGCCTGACCCTAAAAAGAAATGGGAAATTTGAAAAGAAAACAGTGAAAATAGTATTATGTAACATTACTTAACATTACTTTTGTTTTTTAATATGTAATTTGTTATATTAATATATACCGGTAAGTAAAAGCTAACCCCCAGAATGAATACTTCAGCAACAGATAACGGTAACAGGAAGTGTGGGAATTAGTGATGGGCGAATAAATTCCCCAGGCATGGATTTGCGACGAATTTCTGCAAAATGGTGAAAATTTGCCAGCGAAAAATCTGGTGCGATGGAAAAAAAAATGATGCGTGTCAAAATTGCCACGAGCATAAAAATTGCCGCGAGTCAAAATGATTCTGACGTCCGTTGACTTTAATACATTTGGACAAAATAGTAGCGCATACAAAAATTTCACTTGCGTCAAAATTGTCGCGCATCAAAATTATTTTGACACCCATTGACTTCAATGTGTTACACAAATTCTTGCCGTTTCCCGAGTTATTCCGTGAAGCAAAACGGGACAGATTCGCTCATCAATAATGGGAATAAAAAACAGAACCTTGTCTGTTAATTGGCTCATGTGACCTAACATGTATGGTTTGTTTGTGTGCACCGTGAAGCGTAAGATGTTAGTTCTTAACATTTTGTACTTAGGATTACCCAATGGCACATACTACTAAAAAAGTATATTATTATGAAAATGATTTATTTACATGAAGCAGGGTTTTACATATGAGCTGTTTTATGTAATATATTTTTTATAGAGACCTACATTGTTTGGGGTATAGTTTTCCTTTAAATGCTGACATGACATTTATATTTAATCGGCTTAGGTCATGTGAAAGCAAAATAAATCCTATAAGGCCAATCTGTCCGAGCCGACGGGGGCAAAGGAATGGCTTCTGATCTGAGCTTATTAATAATCTAAAGATCCCAGTGCCGTTCCCCAAGTGCGATGCTTAATCACTTTATTTAATGCTCGGAATAATCTTTCTGCCTTCCATTGTGACAGAATGAGATAAATACATCATCGATGGTGAGGCCTTGCTTTATATGCACATTCCAACACATTCATATAAATGGAACCATTTATTATCCATTGTACCTTCAACTCCTGACCTGCCTTCAAAGCCTTTAGGGGCAAAGCATGAAGGAATGGCTCAAGGCGCAGTTTCAGGGAGCGGGTAGTGATTTGATAAAACAATAAAAGAACAGCAAAAATAAGAAATACATTTTTTGTCCCAATAACAAAACAAGCCAATCCCTTTAGGGCAGAGACACATGCTCAGATTCGGGGAGATTTAGTCGCCTGGCGATAAATCGTTTCTTCTTCTTCGCCCCCCCCCTAAACTGCCTCCCGATGGCTAGAATCTAAATCACGGACGGGATGGCACACAGAGTGCTTCCTTTTCCGAAGTCGCCCGAAGTTTCCCCGTGAGGCAACTTCGGGCGACTTCGGAAAACAAAACTCACGATTGCCATCCTGCCGGCGATTTACATTCTAGCCAGCGGGAGGCAGTTTTTGAGGAGATTAGTCCCCCCGAAGAGGAGATTTGTTGCTGGGCGACTAATCTCCCGGATTCTGAGCCTCTGTGTCTCTGCCCTTACACTCATGGGAAGCTACTTGGAGCCTGATCACGTCCTAGTTCCTTGGGGAGTAAGTCCTGCTGGAAATAGATCTCTATTAATAACCCCAAAGCCAAATGTGCTCTCCAAGCTATAAAAGTATGTCGTTACTGTCATATTTAGTGATGGTCAAATTTTCGAGGTTTTTGAAACTCCGACCAAACTCACTTTCTTTAAAACCGTGATCCAAATAAAAAAGCATGAACTGAAAATTACACTAAGGGGCACATTTACTAAGGGTCGAATATCGAGGGTTAATAAACCCTCGAATTCGACCCTCGAAGTAAAATCCTTCGAATTCGAATATCGAATTCGGAGGATTTTGCGCAGGATCGAAGTAAAAATCGTTCGATCGAACGATAAAATCCTTCGAATCGAACGATTCAAAGGATTTTAATTGATCGATCGAAGGATTTTACTTTGATCAAAAAAAGCTTCGAAAACTGATAGGGAAGGTCCCCATAGGCTAATATTGTACCTCGGTAGGTTTAAACTGCCGAAGTACGTAGTCAAAGTTTTTTTTAAAGAGACAGTACTTCGACTATCGAATTGTCAAATAGTTCGAATCGTATGAATCAAAGTCGAAGGTCGTAGTAGCTTATTCGATGGTCGAAGTACCCAAAAAAATACTTAGAAATTCGAACTTTTTTTCATTCGAATCCTTCACTCGAGCTTAGTAAATGTGCCCCTAAAAGTTAACTTAAAGGGATACTGTCATCGGAAAACATGTTTTTTTCAAAACGCATCAGTTAATAGTGCTACTCCAGCAGAATTCTGCACTGAAATCCATTTCTCAAAAGAGCAAACAGATCTTTTTATATTCAATTTTGAAATCTGACATGGGGCTAGACATTTTGTCAATTTCCCAGCTGCCCCCAGTCATGTGACTTGTGCCTGCACTTTAGGAGAGAAATGCTTTCTGGCAGGCTGCTGTTTTTCCTTCTCAATGTAACTGAATGTGTCTCAGTGGGACATGGGTTTTTACTATTGAGTGTTGTTCTTAGATCTACCAGGCAGCTGTTATCTTGTGTTAGGGAGCTGTTATCTGGTTACCTTCCCATTGTTCTTTTGTTTGGCTGCTGGGGGGGGAAAGGGAGGGGGTGATATCACTCCAACTTGCAGTACAGCAGTAAAGAGTGATTGAAGTTTATCAGAGCACAAGTCACATGACCAGGGGCAGCTGGGAAATTGACAAAATGTCTAGCCCCATGTCAGATTTCAAAATTCAATATAAAAAAATCTGTTTGCTCTTTTGAGAAATGGATTTCAGTGCAGAATTCTGCTGGAGCAGCACTATTAACTGATGCATTTTGAAAAAATTTTTTTTTCCCATGACAGTATCCCTTTAAAGGTGAACCACCCCTTTGATTACTTCTAGGTTTTCGAGATTCTTTAACCTTGCTTATTCAGATTTGTTCTGCGTTTTTAATTGGTTGTTTTTTTTTAGAAATAACAAATATGAATTATATATATATATATATATATATATATATATATATATATATATATATATATACAGTATAGTAAAAAAAAATTAAGATGAAAAATGTCTGATTTGCCTCATTTTATGGTTTCTAATTAGAGCAGTTCATTTGTGTGCATGATTTACTCTTCATCTGTTTTCCATAAATTTAAACAATGGACTCCAAATATTTCTGATCTCTGTATGTTTCTCGGGGAGTGATCTAATGCGGTTGGACGGCTGGTGTTCATTTCCTGGTCTGATGCCAATGACCGCGGGGCATTACAGCTGGCACCCATACACATCAGGATTGCTTCAGGGACAAGCGTAATGTGGGGAAAACCACAAGCTGCACCGTATACTTATGTCATCGGCTCCTTATATTGTTTCCATCAGCTCCTAAAGCCACTTTCATGGTTTGTGTTTCCATCGATTTAGTCGCATGTATTATGTGCATTTGAACATGGCAGCTGGCTGTAATTGCGGTGGAGAATGGTACAAGTACTGGGCAATTATAGTAACACAATTCCTCCTGGAATCTCGCTCGCAGGGCAGGGGGTCGTACACTGGAAACTATTTTATTCTAAGGGCAGGCTTTGTAACGGCTCAATTTATGTATTTGTGACCCCGTGTCAACCCGCGTTGAAGGGATTTTCTCTTGTTTTCTTGAGAGGGAACAACATTCTGCTTGGAAATTGTTATTGAAGATGATCTTTCAGTTCAGTCGGATAAGTTGTTCTCTTGTTAGGGAATGTACAGATGTGACGTGGGGAAATGTAAGCTGTGCCATGTGGTATTTGGAGTTTGTACTGCCCTTGGCTATTACAGTTGATAACTCTCCCGAGTCTATGGGAAATACAATATCCACATATTTTCCTATACTCATTCTGGCTCCACGTGTATCTCCCATTTTCACACTACTTTCAGGTTGTCCTCGTCTCGTTTTGAACAGGACAGTCACCAGCCCACCCCTATACATCATGGTTCCTTCCTACGTCCCCCACTCCACCCTCTGTCCAGAGCATCTGCTCATGAAAAGTGCCAATGCTGGTGCGCAGACCTCGAAGAATCAGCCTTTTAAGATAATACTGTTGGAACTCCAGTACTTTTCAGCCACATAATGGTCATAAAAACTTTTTGTAGGGATGCACTGAATCCACGATTCGGTTCAGAATTCAGCCAGTATTTGACCTTTTCCAGCAGGATTCGAATTCGGCCAAATCCTTGTCCGTAGCCACAGGGGCGTAACTACTGGGGTGCGATAACACCCGGGCCCACACCCCGTTGGGGCCCTCTGGACGCTGTCGCTGATGTGGAGGCGAGACAAAAACTTCATCCGGAGGGGGTTGCCCAGTTGTGTGGCCTGCACCCAGGCTTGCCCCTTCTTAGTTCCGTTACTGTCTAGCTGAACCAAATCTGAATCCTGATGTAAATTAGGGGCGGGAAGGGAAATCACGTGACTTTCAGTCACAAAACAAGGAAGTAAAACATTTCCCCCCCACACTTTTTACTTTCCCATCCCATTTCCATATGCAAATTATGATTCTGATTCGGTTCGGTATTCGGCCAAATCTTTCAAGAAAGATTCGGAGATTCGGCCGAATCCCAAATAGTGGATTCAGTGCATCTGAGGTTGTTTCACATTCTAGCCATCTGATCTGCACCTGGCGAAGAAGTACCTGCCTAAGTAGAACCCCTAACACCTGCCAAGCCATACAGAAGTTGCATGTTTCAGCTTCCGCTCTTGAGACTCTGGGGCATTTTTACTAAAGGGTCAAAAATGAACACTTGGAGAATGTTCACCATAAATTTAAAAAACATACAATGTAATAAAAGTTACTGCAAGCTTTGGTGAATTAAATTCGCGTTGGTGCACATGCGCAATCTTTTGCCCAGATTAAATTATGCCAGTGTAGAAGTTTGAAAGTGCACCAATGTATCAAAGTCCCCAAAATTTTCCCTAAGGGGTTCAGGTTGGCAGCTACCATTGTAAAGAGTGGGGCAGCAACTTCTACATCCCATGATCTACATCATATTCTCCATGATAATATCCCACATACAGTATGTCTTTTCTTTATGTTGTATTTACTAATAGGGATGTGCAGGTCAGAAAAAATTGGACCCACACTAAACTCTAACCCAAGCTCCCAACCCGAACCCTACCCAACCCAGTGTGGCCGCTTTGTTTATGTATCTGCAGCCAACCCGCCCATCACTGATGTCATTGAAGGGGGCAGGGCATACACATACCTATAATATGGTCCCCAACCAGTAGCTCGTGAGCAACATGTTGCTCTCCGACCCCTTGGATGTAGCTCCCCACGGCCTCAAAGCAGGGGCTTATTTTTACATTTCAGGCTTAGAGGCAAGTTTTGGTTGTACTGCCACACAGAGGCCCCTGTAGACTGCCAGTCTTCATGGAGGCTATTAAATAGCCAATCACAGCACTAATTTGGTACCTCCAGGAATATTTTTCATGCTTGTGTTGCTCCCCAACTCCTTTTCCATATGAATGTTGCTCACAGGTTGAAAACGTTGGGGATCCCCTGCTGCCGGAGGTGTAAGCTGGCCCAGTGACCTGGCAATCTGGTGTGGAAATCAAGCCCAACCTGCCCAACCAGTGGGTTTCAGGCCGGCCCGCACATCACTAATTACGAGCATATTTTCCCAACTGCAATTCTATTGATGCAAAAAGAATTTCTGACATCAACATTTTGGAATGTTACACTCACAATGGTGTAGGGGTGAGTTAAATACATACTGCAAAAATACCCCTGACCTATTAATGAGGAGAATATTCAATACGCCCCTTAATTGGGGAGTAAATAGAAGGGATTTGGTCTTCATTTAATTCGCAAATTGATTTGGATTGTTATCTAATTTGTAAACTGTGTGCATATATCTTCTGAGAAGAAGGAGGGGAGTCAATATCAGTATCTCGAACACAATGACCCCTGTGAATAAACACATATCACATTGGCAGGGGGGGGGGTATAAACATAGAAAGAGCAGCAATGGTTATAATTAGAACTGAAAAGCAACTCAAGGAAATTCAACTCAACCATCGGCAGCTTATCTGACATTGTGTCAATACAGCCAGTAATGCTCAGGCCCAATTGCTACAAAGATTGAACCACAAATGGGATTCCAAAATGAAACCCATTCTAAATATATTTACCTAAAGACATAATAACACAATCATCTTCATAATTAGCAGGGCAGATGCAATGGCTAAACAGATTGAATTTGAAGACTATTGGTCCGAGAACCATTCACATTTTAAAGCACAATTTCATCTGTCACTCGGAATTGACATGAAAAAATACTGCCCAATATGGAAGGAATTAGTAGTTATTATAATGTCAGTGTGATGAGAGAAACCCCTCCCCTCTCAAAGGGAACAAATTGAACAGTGTGGCCTGACAGGGTCATCGGCATTGGCTGATACGGAAAGTTTTATTTATGGCGCCGAAAATGGATCACGATGTTCTAATTATACGGTTTAGTGTCCCCTTACATCTCACATTATACTCACCCAAGGATCCTGCATCTTATACGTGTGGGAAATATCTTAATATTTTATATTAGTCAAAGATGAAATAAAATATGTAACGTAATTCATTGATGTTGATTCTTAGAGGCCCATTTATCAACATTCTCATTTTAGTCGTTGTTTTTAAACCACAAATAAACTCATTTTCTCTAAAACCCCACACGCCGGGCAGATTTATTAAGGTTCGAATGGTAAATTTGAATTTTCGAGTCAAAACTCACAAATTCGAGTTGGGAATAATCCAAGCTCAAATTCGAATTGAGATTTATCATACCTCGAAGCTGGGAACAACTCGAATTCGATAGTACGCCACCTAAAACTTGCAGAGTTCATGTAGAAAGTCAATAGCAGACATCCAGTGACCCATTTGAAGATATTAACAGCCTTCCTGACATTCAAGAAAAAACTCGATCCAAGTTTAGACGAATTTGATTTGAATTTTGATTTGATTTGATTTGAATTTCAAGTTTTCGGGTCGGTAATATTAGTTTGAATTTTAGACGTTCAAGTTTTTTCGTGTTTCAAGGTCACACAAGGTCATTTGAGGTTAAAAAACTGTATAACTCGACCTTTGATAAATATGCCCCACCATGTAGTTTATTAAAAGCTCCAAATACAAAAAGCACGAATTAAAAATAAATGTTGATCAAAGCACTTATAGGAACATTGGACAAAATGGCTAAAAAAAAGATCCAATGGAATCAGCGCAGCTCCCATTGACTGCTTTTGCTTGGCGAAGTTTTGTATTTGAGTTTTTCGTGATTTTTTATGGGTAAGGGCACACTATTTCAGGAGATTAGTCACCCAGCGACAAACTGCTTCTTCTTCGGGCGACTAATCTCCCCAAACTGCCTTCTCGCCAGCTAGAATCGAATGGCACTCGAAACAATTTGTTTTCTGGAGTCACCTGAAGTTGCCTGACGAGGAAACTTCGGGCGACTTCGGAAAGCTGAAGCGATCAGTCTGCCATACCGCCGGTGATTTACATTCTAGCCGGCGTGAAGGCAGTTCGGGGAGATAAGTCACCTGTAGAAGAATCGATTTGTTGCTGGGCAACTAATCTCCCAAAATGGCAGCAGGTGCCCTGGCCCTTATAGTACATGAATCTCTAATTCTTAGAGTTTTAAAAAAATAAAAAACATGAATTTTTAGATGAAAAATGTTATTCCTGAAAAAAAAATGGGAATTCAAATGTTAGTAAATAGACCCCTTAGATTTGTTCTTTGCATTTGTTTTATTTACTTAGTTAAATTCTACTATATTTTCATTTGAAACTGCTGCTGGTGGTGGTGGTTAAATTAATTGGTAAATTTGCTTAAAGTGTGTTCAGTGAAACTTTTTTTGTGTTTGTTTTCAGAATTGTTTCAGATTTTTTGTGATCTGCATGAAAAACGAAAAAGAAAGAAGGAAAGCCATAGGAATTGAGCAGGGATACAAAATATAGTAAAACACTGGCCACCCCAAAGGTTTGGTTAAGTTAACTAAGGAATTAACAACCCGTTATACTATGGGCCTTGGAGTTGATTTGGTATGGCCAGTTACCCAATATTTTTTTCACGATTGATAAAGGAAGAAATAATCAATTTTGGGAAATGTGTGATGAATGGGGTATGTTTGAGCGGAGAATCCGTGTCTAAGACTGTTCAGCTTTCTTATGTTGTACACAGAGGAGTGAGTGGCTATAAAGCTGTGGTTTCCAGGCAGTGGAATTTACTTTTTATTGGATATCTCTAAAACTATGGCAAAATGAAGGGGTTGTTCACCTTTAAATTAACTTTTAGTATGATGTAAAGAGTGATATTCTGAGACTATTTGCATTGGGTTTTAATGTTTTATTATTTGTGGTTTTTGAGTTATTTAGCTTTTTATTCAGCAGCTCTCCGGTTTGCAGTTTCAGCAATCTGGTTACTAGGGTTCAAATGACCCTAGCAACCTCTTTGAATAAGAGACTGGAATATGAATAGGAGAGGACTGAATAGAAAGAAGAGTAATACAAAGTAGCAATAACAATACATTTGTAGCCTTACAGAGTATTTGTTTTTTAGATGGGGTCAAGCCATGGCATGATACTGTATATCTGTAAACTTCCTATCAACTGGGGGTGCCAAAAAAAGAGTTGTACTGCAATCAGGATTTTGAAGTTTATGGAAGAAGAAGAGAGTAACTGTATGTAAGTACTTTGGTTATGCCCCTGTAGGGCAGAGACACACGCTCAGATTCGGGGAGATTAGTCGCCCAGCAACAAATCACCTCTTCTTCGGGGCGACTAATCTCCCCAAAATGCCTCCCGCCAGCTAGAATGTAAATCGCTGGCGGGAAGGCAATCGGTGAGCTTCATTTTCCGAAGACCCCCCCCACGAGGAAACTTTGGGCGACTTCGGAAAACGAAGCGCTCTGAATGCCATCCCATTGGTGATTTAGATTCTAACGGGCAGGAGGCAGTTCGGAGAGAATAGTCGCCCCGAAGAAGAAGCGATTTATTGATGGGCAACTAAATCTCCCCAAATCTGAGCGTGTCTCTGCCCAAGAATATCTAGGATAGCAAATACAGGTTCACCCCACGTTTCACCCCAACTGATCTTTTAGGCTTGTCTAGGACAGCAAATACCTATTCTCTTTAATTCTCACCCCAATTTGCCTTCAGGCTGATCCACCCACTACTGCTCCAAGCTCTTCTAAGAGATCCAGCCCCTCAGTTTGTAAATCAATGATGGAGAGTCAATGTTTAAGTGAAATTCTATAATTTCAGTCGAATTCTGAAGACTTTCACAAAAGTGACGAGCAATAAAATATAAATATCTTTTTGTCCGCTAACAATATCTTTTTGTTCAAAAAAAACATCATAACAATATAATTTTTGTCATTTTGGCAAAATATTTGGGTGATGGAGAAGTTCTCCATAAATATGGCAAACTGAAAAATAAAGTGCAAAGTCAAACTTTTTTGAAGTTTTATAGGTTTATAAATAGGCCAAGATTAACATGTTGGCGACTCGGCCAAACTTTACTCATTACATTGTAAATGGCGTCTTTACAAATATATTCCTTTATGTGGGTTTCAGCTTTATTTTACAATCCCTGATGGGTTAAAGCCATTCCAGTTTCAGGACAAAGTAACCTGTTTCTGTCAGACAGATGTATATGTTTACAGCAACATTGCTAATAAATCAAATATATGGGCCCGTCACTTTTATTGGCTCGGCTCTTAAAACGAGGAAGCAGACAGAAAAGTTCATCAGCGATTGTCATGTTTATGAAATGAACCAGATTTAGGTTTAAAGTGGAGTAATGAGTTTGTATTATAAAAAAAAGTGGCCGGACTTCAAACAGTACAGGATATTGAGGGAAGTGACAGCGATAATGGCCATTCGGTAACAGATCTGGGCTCAACACTTGTGTCGCTGTCTGATAGGGGAATAAAGAGAAATAGAGAGGCACAAATAGCAGAGGAGAATGTTGGGAGATACAGAGGTTTGATATACAACGTAGGATTACTGCCGCCCCGACAGAGCATCTTACACTGGGGCTTCATAAGGCCTCCATACACGGGCTGATAAATGCTGGTGACAGACAGAGTCGGCAGCTTATTGGCCCGTGTTTGGGGCCATCCGATGGCTTTCCTGATCGATATCTGCGGAAAGTCGATCGGGCAGGTTAAAAAACCCCGTATGAAGGAGGCTGCATCTGTACATGTATCTAGTCCCGCGATCCGACCGCCAGTATCAGATGCATTATGATTCGATCATTGGGCCCTAGGGCCCTTGATCGAATCAGCCGATAACGCCCATTTCAATGTGAGCATATCGGGGAGAGATCCGCTCGTTTGGCGACATCGCCAAATGAACGGATCTCTGTGTCCATGGTCACCTTATCTTCAAGTCAGTGGGGCTCATTTATCAACACTGAGCAAATTTGCCCATGGGCAGTTACCCATAGGAACCAATCAGTGATTAGCTTTTTAAAGCCATCTGCAAGTAGAAAAATTAATGCAACAATCTGATTGGTTGCCATGGGATATTGCCCATGGGCAAATTTTCCCAGTGTTGATAAATGACCCCCAAGCATGTCTGAAATACTCTTTTAAAGCAAACCTAAAGGCACAGATACTCACAAAGATGGTCCCAATAGGCCAACATTAACCGAGTCCCTACACGCTCTCTTCCCTATTTGGCACACAATCGCCATGGGGAGTACCCCAAATCTAAACTCCTTATACAGGCTCCTGCAGGGGAATCTCCCTCCAGGCCAACCTAATGGGTTGGTGCCCTCTGCTGGCTGCTCTGTACATTGCCATAATTATTTACAGTAATAAAATAAATTATATTTTACCTCCCCACAGGCTTATTCTAATTTCAGAATGAATGTTGGCTTGTAACAGCCCCAATGTCATTTTAGAAGGGAAAAGACTCCCTGTTTATGGGAATAAAAGTGATATTATGGATATATGTGACATTGGAACAAGCTGCTATTGCTAGTAGACTGACAACTCTGACACAGAAGGACAATTTTTATGATGTTCCCATGGTCAAGAGATGCCACAAGCCATTAGTCACATGGCCCTGGCCCCTTCTAGCAAAAATGTATTTTAGCTGCACTTGTGCTTAACTCACTATGCACAGTCCCTCTGCCTGTCCTTTCTGGAGCACCTGTCACCTTCAACCTCCCCTGATGTTTCTGTCTCTGCTCATCATACAGTAGCGTCAATGTTACACTAGGATTATCAATTTTGT
Organism: Xenopus laevis; assembly: GCF_017654675.1. Taxonomy (NCBI): domain Eukaryota; kingdom Metazoa; phylum Chordata; class Amphibia; order Anura; family Pipidae; genus Xenopus; species Xenopus laevis. The sequence goes on along the minus strand of NC_054371.1, from coordinate 21,778,627 downwards.
TTTGTACCTCACCAGAGCAATCATAGCTGCTCCCACACATATTAGCAAACACTACTTGGAGGGGCTACGGCTTCCTGCTTCCTGGCTTCCCTAAGACCCTAAGGCTAGAAGACTCTATATCATAAACATATTTGACTATCAAATGGACAGTACCCGTCACGAAGCAGATGTTGAAAGCCCAAGATACTGAGTGCTGTTTTTTAAAGCAAGGGTCCTAGACCACAACTGCAACATGGAGATAACATTTTTTTTACTTTTAAAATATATTAAGAGAGAAAAATGTATCTACTGGTTTTTACATGAAAACTCATGGACAAGATTCAATTCAAGGAGAAAATCTTTTTCTCCAAAATCAGTTCCAGTTTTTCCCCATAGAGTTTTCACATGGTAAATAATGATAAACCCTTTTCTCACTTAATTGAATCAGGCCCGTCGGGCCAGATCAGTGAGAGAAAGTTATCTCCTGGTTTATCACGAGAAAACTCATGGAAGAGATTCAATTCAGAGAGAAAAAATTATCTCCTGGTTTATCACGTGGAAACTCAAACAGAATTAGAGGAGAAAAAACTTTTCTCCAAATTCAGTTCCAGTTTTTCCCCATAGACTTCACATGATAAACCGTGAGATGTTCTCCTGAATTGAATTGCATCTCAAATTGAATCTTTTCCATGAGTTTTCACATGATAAACCTTTTTCTCACTGACTTGAATCTGGCCCAAGTCTATGGGGAAAAACTGGAACTGAATTTGGAGAAAAGTTTTTTCTCCTCGAATTATGTACATGAGTTTCCACGTGATAAACCAGGAGATAACTTTTTCTCTCTGAACTGAATCTGGCCCATTGTCAGATACCAGCAGGATCTGGGGGAATAGTTATGAAAAAGGAAATAGGAAGCTGTACATATCTTGTAAGTAGCATTACTACAGGGAAGTGCAATCAGTATGAATGGGTGCAAGTACCTTTTATGAATGGTGTTGGTTCAAGCAATAATTTGTGCCTACACCGAATTGGCACCCTAGTGGCACTTGTGTGGATTCCAGCGGTGAAATTGCACATCACATGTTGTGTACAGGTATGAACAGTATTTATATGGCAGTGGAGAAGACAACTCGTGTGCAATGAGCCTACTCATACAGTGGAATGAACCACTAAACATTAAGTGGTGAAATGATATCAGAGAGGAGCATGAAACAGAATGAGATATATGTGGTGTTGGTACATCTTGTCCCACATAGTATGGGGTCAGGAGATTCCCATGAAAGATTATATAAATGTCAGAGACATATCTTGATGCAACTGAATAATAGAAAGGAAGGGAAACTGTCAGAAATCAGAGCTGTCAGCTTTGTGACATGGATTGTCCCTGATGAAAGAGCCCTGTGGATGAAGCAGTGATTGTGGAGCTCCCAGTCGTCAGTAACATCAAAGGACGGACAGATGTGAGTGGAGGAGAGAGTGGGAGAGGAAAAAAAAAAGCACAGACGACTGAGAGGGAAAAGTGCTGCTATTTCTAGTTTTGTTTGAGTAGAAATTGTCAGACCAATAGATTGACTTGGGTGTTATTGTGGCACAAACAAGAATTGTCAAGGTTGGCGTTCTATTGGGCACAAAGTGAATGATGTGGCGGGTTACTAAAGTGTGCGGCTTCTTTGCTGAAGGCCAGTTACAAAAAGGGTTAGTGCTGCCCCGGGTACCCCTGGAACTATAGCAGGGTGTATGTCACCCCCAATGTTTCTATATATCTGTAGGGTGAGATTTGGGGTCAGCGCTTATTTGTACTTTGGGTACTTATGGAATTACAGCAGGGTGACACTGGTATCCCAATGTTTCTACATATCTGTAACCTTGTTATGAGCTAAGGGGGACAAGCCTGGTAGGTTAAAATTTGGGGTGAGTGCTTATTTGTGCCCTTGGTACTCGTCTAACTATAGCAGGGTGACTGTTACCCCAATGTTTCTATATATTTGTAAACTTGTTATGAGCAAAAGGGGCACAGTTAGGGTTGGTGCTTATTGGTGCCCTGGGTACCCTGCTATAAACTAAGAGGGCTCAGCCTGAAGGCCAGTCAGGTAAAGATTTGGGGTGAGTGTTTATGTGTGCCCAATGTTTCTATATATCTATAGTCTTGCTATGAGAGGTTTTTCTGGGTTTTTTAAAATATTTCTCAAATTTCAACATGCAACTTAAACATGCAATGTGAAGCATCCTGCATTTAGGTTTTTATGTTATTAGAATCCATCTGTTGGTCCCCTTCCAATTGAGCATGTGTCTAAAAGAAACACAGATAAAAACCTTGGAGAAGAGAATCTTTGATCTATCCTTTCAGCTTTATATTAACACCCCCCTCAGGTCACTGGCCCATTCTGGCCAAACTTCAAGCTCCTAAACTTCTACTGAACTTTCAGACCGAGGAAAGGAAAAATGGGGGGGAGCATCAGCGGCTTTGTTCTGTCAAGGTTAATTATAACTATATGGATTATTCATTCAGTGGAACTATTGGTGCTGAAAATATCCGATTAATATCTTCAGCTGATAAATGCACGTATTGTTCATACCGCCAGACAAAAAAAGCGTGGAAAATCAGAAACCGTTTTCTATAAGATTTATTTTGTATGTTTGTAAGACGGGATTTTGTTATGTAGAGAAACTGTTTTCTTTTAAACGTTATAATCAGCATGACTGGAATACTGTGCTGACTAGCGTGTGACTGAGATAGGGACCTTAGATTGTAAGCTCTGCGGAATTGGTTGGGGTTGTTTCAATTATGGTGCAAAGTAATTATTTCAGTGTTCATATTAAATATTATTCATATTATGTTGGTGTAATATCCATTCCCTCCAGCACTTTTTATAGATAATGTAATTTAATGTAGGTGGAGACTATTGATGATTTAGGGAGGCATAGACTTCCCAAAAGTGGACCAACTGTTATAAAGTTATGAAACCTATTATCCAGAATGTTCTGCACCTGTTCAGGATCTCTCCATATTTTGGATCTCCCTCTACTAAAAATAATTTAAACATGAATTAAACCCAGGATTCAGTTCGGGATTCGGCCTTTTTCAGCAGGATTCAGATTCGGCCGAATCCTTCTGGCCGGCTGAATTGAATTCGAATCCTAATTTACATATGCAAATTAGAGGCGGGAGTGAAATCACGTGACTTTTTGTCACAAAACAAGGAAGTAAAAAATGTTTCCCCCTTCCCACCCCTAATTTGCATATGCGGATTCGGTTTAGTATTCGGCTGAATCTTTCACTAAGGATTTTGGGGGGGTTTGGCCAAATCCAAAATAGTGGATTCAGTGCATCCCTAGTATAAATAAATATGTTGTAAGTAGGGTTGCCACCTGGCCTAGCAGATAAAACACCTGCCAAGGCCGGGGCCGGTATTACAAATTTACCGGCAATGTACTTGACAATGATTTTGTAATACCCTGAAAAAAAAGTCCTTGGCTCACCCTCAATTCGCTCAGAACTTACCTTTTTTTCAGCCTTCTGGCCATCGCACAATGTTGCTCCGCCCCTTTTGCATCACGGTACATGGCTCCACCCCTTTTGCATCACTGATCGCCCCTTTTGTTCCCCCCCCCCATCGGCCGGTAAAACTTTTTAGAAAAGGTGGCAACCCAAGTTGTGAGAAATACTTCTACTTGTAGACCTTTCCTCCAATTATGGTTGCCAACTTTCAAGATTGTGCAGTCTGGACAGGGGGGGGCATGTCGGTGATGTCACAAGGTGGACCGCTGATGTCGTGGGGCCGACCACTGATGGCAGTGATTGGCCACATCTATGTAGGAGAATCCTGCCTAGTTTTACAATATGGGCTGTTGGGGTCAAAACAGGACAGGTGGCCTACCTCCAATGCTTCTGCAAGAACCCTATTGAGGGGCGGAGTAAAAAAATAAAAGGATTTGTAGCCTTAGATGGGACAGATATCAAAGCTCCCTTAGATCAGCATTTTTATCCATCAACTGTAAAATTGCTTGTAGACGCAATCAGGGGTGCAACTACAGAGGAGGCAGACCCTGCGGCTGCAGGGGGGGTCCAGGAGGTATAGAGGGCCCAAGAGGCCCTAATTACTGAGCAATTTGACCATTTATTGGTAAAAAAAAAGTCAACCTCTGAATATATTGGGGGGGTCCTAAAGTGAATATTCTGTGGAGCCCAGTAACATGCAGTTACACCACTGGACGCAATAAATAACTGTAAGCTTTTGTAGGCATTTTTACCGCATCTTCAGGTTGAAGTTGGAAAACAAAAGTTACTTATTCATATAGAAATCCTTATCCATTGTAAGCCTCTATTTTTCACATCAGATTGGTATTTACTGTATTTATTATCGGGCAATGTTTATCCCTCGGTTCCATTGTTAAAAAATATTTAGAATGAAAAGGAACGTCGAGGCAATTCTGTGTTCAGGAAAAGCAATATCAAAGAAGAAACAACTGTGGTCAGAGGCAGCCCAAATAAACATTATTTTCTGGTGGGAGATAAGGCTGGATCCGTGTGAGATGGGAGGACGCACTTCAAGTGACTGCAAATGTCACCGGGGAACAGATGCAGGAGAAATGAAGTGAAATAAGGTTTGAGGCATGAAAGGACTGCGGAGATAAAAGAGGCAGCAAAGAGACATCTTGTGTGGAGTGGAGAATAAAGGAATTCAGATTGATGCAAGGAGAGAATGTCACTAGTCACATAATAGAAGAATAGAGGGATGTTTGTATGAGTTTAATTAGATATCAAAGCCTCACTGCACAGGACAGTATTTTTTAGTATATAAAGACTTCTTTTATTATTAGATACAGAAGGTGCAAGTTTCTTGAAGGAAAGTCCCATACCTCTTTCCAACGGTGTTGGTGTTGTAATCCATAACCCAAGGGCTGCTAGACTGGTAACAGGCTGGAAAATAGGAAGTGGTGCGGGTGCAATTGTGACATCGCTATTTGGTGGCAGCAGCGAATACAATGGCTCATGTGTCAGTGGCCTAAACCTCATTATGAACACCTCTGGACACCATCCAAATCACTGGGAAAGAATGAAACAACAAACCAGCCACAATTCAGATGAATCTACTGACAACTGTCAACCTGAAGATCCAAGCAGAAGACATTCTGGAGAAGCAATGTCCATAGGGTTGCAAGGAGCCATCAACACGAACTTTATATAAGGAAGATACATGTGTTGGCATAGTTCTGTGGCAAATAGAGGTGCCAGCCCCATATAGTGGCCTCAACCAGAAGACCAGTTAGAGGGAGAACTGGGCAGGATGGCCATTTACTCTCCTAGGTACATCTGAATGTCCAGATTGAAGGTCAGTTAGGTTGAGACGTTGGGTGAACATGTACTGGTTGTAATTGAAGTTCTTGAAACTATGACTGAATGACTAACACACCAATATTCTCTTATATGTGCACCCATTTAATAAACTAAAGGCCCCCAACAGATTAAATCGGAAGCTTATTGGGCATTGTATGGGGTCCTTCCCCGTTCGATATCTGGTCAAACTTGGCCAGATGATGATTGGGCAGGGTTAAAAATGCAGTTGGATCAAGGACCGCATCGGTTTGTATGCTCAATGTTGTGAGCCGATTATTGGGCCCATGATCGGATCAGCCAGATATTGTCCACCTCAAGGTGGGCATATTGGGGGGAGATCCATTCATTTGGTGAGGTAGCCACCTTAAGGTAGGTTCTGACCAATGATTGGACCTTTAAGTCTAGGCCAGTCACAGTAAGGGTGAGTGCTGCTCAGGGTACTCCTGGAACTATAGCAGGGTGTATATCACCCCCAATGTTTCTATATATCTGTAACCTTGTTATGAGCTAAGGGGGCCCAGCCTGAATGCCAGTTAGGGGAAGATTTGAGGTGAGTGCTTATTTGTACCCTGGTTACCCCTGGAACTATAGGAGGGTGTATGTCACCCCCAATGTTTACTGTATATATATCTGTAACCTTGTTATGAGCTAAGGGGGCCCAGCCTGAAGGCCAGTTAGGGGGAGATTTGAGGTGATTGATTATTTGTACTCTGGGTACCCCTGGCACTATACTAGGGTTACATTGGGCTCCAGGGCCCACGATCGTATCAGCCCGATATTGTCCACCTCAAAGTGTGCATATTGGGGAGAGATCCACTCGTTTGGCAAGGTAGCCACCTTAAGGTAGGCCCTGACTAATGATTGAACGTTCAAGTTTGCCTTGAATGGAAAAGCTTCGACAAAGACTAATTTACATGTAGTGTACGAGAATATATCCTGCAAATTTCTATTGACAACCTCATTTGGTTGGCCATGTCCCAGTTATGTCAAACCAAGATCTGAGGGCTGCTAGTTCATTCTCCCTTGTTTTGCCTCCTTGTATATGTATTATAACAAAATAGGAGAGTTATGGACAAGTGACAAGGATGATTATGGGCAGCAAATCTTAATGATGAAGGTATTATGGCACTGCTGCAATTTACATCCTTGTGGATTTATGGACTTGTCATTCGAACGGTGATTCCCTGAGGGCACCACCGTGATCCGTAATGCCCTCAATGTAATATCCCATTACCCAAACTGTCGGCTGAACCACTAATCTCTTAGGGAGAAAAATACAAGGAAAATAACTATAAATTCAAAGTGTTAACATTTTCTCTAAGTGTTGCGGGACAATAGTGATAATAATGCAAACTGAGCAATAGTAGAAATAGCTCACAGGCAAACACTAGGCACACAATACATTATATTTTGCTGATTGGTACAGTAACATTTACATACATCATGGCTTTCAGCTCAGTCAAGGATTTTTCTTATTCCAGCTGCAGCAACATCTGGAGTACAGGTGGCAGACAAAGCGGAAGCCTCTATTGTCCCCGGGGAGGCAGAAATCATAATTCTGACAGCGAATGTGCCTAACAATAAAAGTATTTGCGAGTGGGGGAAGGAATTGTCAAACTCACATGTTGGCCAGTCAAGGCTCCCGAGGCCTCTGCAAATACACAAACAATTTCCAAACCTATAATGGAACGAACTGCAATTCAATGAGACGATTGAACAATTGCTCCCCCTCATAACCACCCAATATTTCACTAGAGGATGAAATGCTCCGTTTATGTGCAGATCTGTAACAGATAGAAGATGCATTAATCCCTATTAGCAATGCAGAGAGGAGCTTGTCTCATTGGGGCCCCAGTTTATATATTTGCCTAGGCCCAACTCAACTCAGTTTAAAAATGTTTCACAGTCACCAGAAGCCCTCATACAGGATTATGCATGTTACCAACCCTTGTAACCTATAGTAACCCGCAGAAGAGAATGTTAGTGTCCCAAACTGCTGTACTGATTGGCTGGAGCACAAATTTAAATAGTAATGTAAACTACAATTTAGCCTATAAATGCAGCGATGAGGGGCTCCAGAAAATTTTAACTTAAGTTGGGTCATTTACTGCAGCATTCTCCAATTTGGTGAGGGTACCAAATCAGACAAATTTTGTTTCATTTGGCCACACAGATGTTGGGCCAGATCAGGCAATCAAATTATTTGGCCTCTCCATTATGACTTTTAATATCCTTATAATTTACTGTAGGGGAAATATTATAGCATATAACGCAGGAGTAATAATCAGCCTGTAGCCTTGTGCATTTATATGGTCACCGAACCCATCAGTGACTTCTAATATCCTTATCATTTACAGTAGGGGGTATATTATCCCTTATTATACATGAGTGATACTCTGAGTTCCCTGTATAACTCAGTCTGCAGCCTTGTGTCTTTATATGGTCACAGAACCCCTCAGTGACTTCTAATATCCTTATCATTTACGGTAGGGGGCACATTATCCCTTAAAATACATGAGTGATACTAAGAGTTCACCGTATAACTAAGTCTGCAGCCTTGTGCCTTTATATGGTCACAGAACCCCTCAGTGATTTTGAATATCCTTATCATTTACAGTAGAGGGTACATTATCCCTTATAATACATGAGTGATACTCAGAGTTCCCTTTATAACTCAGCCTGCAGCCTTGTGCCTTTATATGGTCACAGAACCCCTCAGTGACTTCTAATATCCTTATAATTTACAGTAGGGGGTACATTATCCCTTATAATACATGAGTGATACTCAGAGTTCCCTGTATAACTCAGTCTGCAGCCTTGTGCCTTTATATGGTCACAGAACCCCTCAGTGACTTCTAATATCCTTATAATTTACAGTAGGGGGTACATTATCCCTTATAATACATGAGTGATACTCAGAGTTCCCTGTATAACTCAGCCTGCAGCCTTGTGCCTTTATATGGTCACAGAACCCTCAGTGACTTCTAATATCCTTATAATTTACAGTAGGGGGTACATTATCCCTTATAATACATGAGTGATACTCAGGGTTCCCTGTATAACTCAGTCTGCAGCCTTGTGCCTTTATATGGTCACAGAACCCCTCAGTGACTTCTAATATCCTTATCATTTACAGTAGGGGGTACATTATCCCTTATAATACATGAGTGATACTCAGAGTTCCCTGTATAACTCAGCCTGTAGCCTTGTGCCTTTATATGGTCACAGAACAACCCCTCAGTGACTTCTAATATCCTTATCATTTACAGTAGGGGTACATTATCCCTTATAATACATGAGTGATACTCGGAGTTCCCTGTATAACTCAGCCTGCAGCCTTGTGTCTTTATATGGTCACAGAACAACCCCTCAGTGACTTCTAATATCCTTATCATTTACAGTAGGGGGTACATTATCCCTTATAATACATGAGTGATACTCAGAGTTCCCTGTATAACTCAGCCTGCAGCCTTGTGTCTTTATATGGTCATAGAACCCCTCAGTGACTTCTAATATCCTTATCATTTACAGTAGGGGGTACATTATCCCTTATGATACATGAGTGATACTCAGAGTTCCCTGTATAACTCAGCCTGCAGCCTTGTGCCTTTATATGGTCACAGAACAACCCCTCAGTGACTTCTAATATCCTTATCATTTACAGTAGGGGGTACATTATCCCTTATAATACATGAGTGATACTCAGAGTTCCCTGTATAACTCAGCCTGCAGCCTTGTGTCTTTATATGGTCATAGAACCCCTCAGTGACTTCTAATATCCTTATCATTTACAGTAGGGGGTACATTATCCCTTATAATACATGAGTGATACTCAGAGTTCCCTGTATAACTCAGCCTGCAGCCTTGTGTCTTTATATGGTCATAGAACCCCTCAGTGACTTCTAATATCCTTATCATTTACAGTAGGGGGTACATTATCCCTTATGATACATGAGTGATACTCAGAGTTCCCTGTATAACTCAGCCTGCAGCCTTGTGCCTTTATATGGTCACAGACATCTAATAATAGGGTACTTTTATATGATTCTGGTGACCTCTAATTTACAGTGGATATCAACTGATACCAAGTAAGAACAATCTGGCTCTTGGGGCTAAGGCGATTTCCAGCATGAGAAGAAAGTATTTTTATGTCTCCCTTTGTAGGAATGATTGTATAATTGCCCAGAGACATCAGTGGCTTTTGCTGTATGACATGGTTTATTTTTTAATACGATTTTATTTTAAACATTTTGAAACATAAGAATTTACAATAACAAGGAAGAAAGGTAATAGAGGGAAGAAAGGAAAGAGGGAAGAAAGGAATAAGAATGAGGCAACCTCTCACTAGTAAGTGAGTTTTTGACCTGGGAAAGAATTGTTCAACAATTTCTTCCAAATTTGTAGAGAAGGAGGAGTCAAGGGATTTCCAACAAATTAGAATTTCCTTGAGAGCATCCTTCCACGTCTCATCTAACTCAGGGATTTCCCCTTTTGCCATTTCATCGTAGTTTTCTCTAAGGGCATATACAGCTAGGACAAAGTATTGTCTATGTGGATAGACCTCAAGTGTTGTTTCAGCTAAGTTTATGGGCCTTATGGGGAATTGTACAGAGAGAGACTCTCTGGAGGGGAGTGTAATGTATTTAATACATCATAACTTTTGCATTCTCCACCAGAAATAATATCTCCCAAAGTTTTACTTCCTAGTTGGGCCCATCTAGAGATATCTGGTATGGAATGGAAATGTGGAAGATGGTTATTGCCCCATAAGGGGGTTCATAGGGACCAAGCATCAAAGGTGTCCCAAACCAACTTCTGAGACTTCCAAAAGGCCTGGATGACTGTTGTCATGAGTAGCTGCGTGACAGGGTTAATGTAATAAGAGGTGGTAAGTTTCCTCCAGGCCTGGTAACCCATGGGCTCTGTGTGTGCAGAATGACACTGCATTGCCTCTCCTGTACAGCTAAAACAATCATGACTTGCCTGTATCCTTTCTTTGGTTATGAGAACTACATTTCCCAACGACAGTGAGGGGACAAGCCTGTGGACCGGAGCCAATTATGACTTGTTTAACATGTGGCTCATCGGCACATTCTTGTTTAACAGAAAGGAACTCCTATTTGTAGAACTGGAGCCAAGAGCAGATGTGAGCAAATCTAGAAATTGCAAACTGAAAAGGTTTTGGGCTCATTCAGAGTTAATCTACTAAGAGCTTGTTTCCTGGACTGTGCTGGCAAGTTCCTCGCTTATCTGTACCCAAAGGAGCTTATCATGATTAGCACATCCCTTATTTTAATGTGGTGGTAGTACTTCTTGTTTTAGCCTTGGGAATTTGGGGGAAAACACAAGACCCCATTTCTGCTCCCTTCATTTTTTTTTTTTTTGCAAGTACCTGAAAATGTAGTAGTAGTTACTATGTGGTTACAAATGCTTGTAGAGTAGGGTTTGAGTGATTAATATAAGGAAAAAAGGTAACTTTGCTATTAGGCATTCCTTTCATTATTTGGTTTTTGCTATTTTAAAGATGTTCAGGATTAAATTGCTCCTTGTGGTATATCCTTTACTGTCAGAAGTTTTCAAGCTTTTTTAAAGTCCACCCCTCCTGGTCCAACATAGACTTGGACCCAAAAAGCTTTAAAAGGTTTTCGCTCTTTTAGCTCATAACAAGATAAGAGATACATATATCTGTAGAAATAAGTCAACTCACTTGGACTTGCTGTGTTTTTTGTCTTGAAGACGTTTCACCAGTCTGACCAACTGACTTTCTCATTCTCAGTTCAGAATAACTTGTAAATCTTCCTTCAAGAATATATATCCTCTGGAATGTTGCTCCAATCAGCATAATCTGTTTATCATACTCCACAATGATACCATTAAGTTAGGTGTTGATTGTATTAGCAAGATTGGAGTTTTGATGTGTTATTAAACCCTCCAGGGAGAGGTGCCAAAACAGCATCGTATGTGGCAGACAATAGATGTCGCACCCCCTGCCTCTATTCAAACTTGGTTTTTACATATATGGCTTCTTTAACACCTCTTTTGTTTTGTAAATTATATTTTTATGAAGTACATTTTTCAGACATATAATCATACACAACAGTAAGAAATGAAAAAGGAAAAAGAAGAAAGAAAACAAAAAAGAAACAACTGTTGCTTACAGAAATAGCAATGAAGAACTTGAAATTATACATTCTCAACAAACTGTCTATATGTATTTTGTGGTCACACCCTCATTGCACCCCCGCCTAATGATTTTAAAAAGTAGTGGTGAGCACAACTTTCCCTTGTTTGTTATAGTTCTACAAGAGCAGTGACCAGCTCCATGTTGTAGCTCCCACCCCCTCCAACTATAGTCAGGTGATCCCACTGGTGTCTAATAAAAGGGCAACCAAGTTTGGGAGTTTTACTTTGAAAGCGGCTAGTAAGTTGCAGGTAAAACGTATTCGTCCCTTTTATAAAATGTATAATTAAACCATAGAATTCTTAATGAATCAGATGAAAATTGAGCATAGGACAGATATGGGATGACTGTGACGTAGTTGGCCAGCTTAAATATATTGCAATATATGGACAAACAATCCCTGTGTTGTTTAAAGGGTAAGGCATTTTTTAGTAGCAGTATGCACAAAATGTTGCTGTCTTAAATATATTGATAATGGGTTGAGTGCAGAGGAATCTTGTATTTGTCTATATGTTTTTTGTGGTCACACCCTCATTGCACCCCCGCCTAATGATTTTAAAAACTAGTGGTGAGCACAACTTTCCTTTGTTTGTTATACTCAACAAACTTTACACCTCTTTTGAACCAGTCGCTCTCCCAGTTTAAAATCTGGACTAGGCAATCTTCAAACATGTGTCCTTTTGATTTGGGTACACAGAGTTCTGACCAGAGGAGCTAGCTCTTCTGTGCTGCGCCATACGCTGGTGTAACTGTTGTTTGGTTCCTCCACATACAAATCAGAGCACTCCTCACTGCATTGCATACACAATGTACCTTTTCTTGTGCTTTGGGGTTGGGTCTTTTGGGTGAACTAGTTGCTGCATCTGTGTGTTGCTGGGTTTAAAGCAGAGAGGGATGTGGTGTTTATTAAATATCCTTCTAAGTTTTTCCAACACCCCAGCTACTTATGAGAGAACCAAGTTCTTTCCCCTGTCCTGTTTTCCACCTTCACTGGTAGTCTTGGTGTTATTGCATCCTTTTCTACTGGTTTTCACGAAAGCCCAATCTGGATACCCACGCGTCTTCAGGGCCCCTCTGAGATGTTCCATGTCTTTCAACTTAGCCTTATCCATGGGGATTCCAATGTGGACTGGCAGCCTACAGGAGACTTGAGGCAACCAAAAGTTGCCTTCAAGCCTGGAATTCAAACATAAGCACCTGCTTTGGGGCCACTGGGAGCAACATCCAAGGAGTTGGTGAGCAACATGTTGTTTGCGAGTTGCTGGTTGGTGATCACTGATCTTGCTTATGGACCGTCAGCTGTTACAACACTCTAACCTATGGACCTTCAGCTGTTACAACACTCTAACCTATGGACCTTCAGCTGCCATGGCAATCCAACCTATGGGCCTTCAGCTTCTCAGCTGTCATTGGGATGTTTAAACTCCATAGGTGTGCTATCTTCCATACTAAAGCTGGCCATACATAAGGTGATCCGCTCATTTGAAGATCTCTCCCCAGTATGCCCACCTTGATGCCCTAGGGCCCAACAATCAGATCCCAATGAGAAAAATATGGGTGGGCGGATCGAGGGCCGCATCAACAAACCAATGTGGTCCTCAACCTAGAGGATTTTAAACCCACCCGATCGACATCTGGCGACTTACATAACATTTTCATATAATTTGACTCTCAAACATGTTCTTTATCAGATTAAGATGTTGCATAGAACTGTAGTAGAGAATAGGGAAGCTCAAGATTTGAAGAGACGTATGATAAAAGGGAAATTCTGGTCAGTTGGTATGGGTTACTACTCATCAATGCGATTTATAGTTTTTTCAGAATTGAAGGACTTGAACTGATTATGGGTCTTTTTTTTCTTTACAATAAGGGCACTATGTGGATGAAAGTTATTTCTCAGTAATGGCAAAGGAACATTCTACCATGAGAAGGTATTGAGCACAATTTTCTTTGGTGCAATCTGATATTTCATGTTGCCTTGGCAGAGTAACTAGAAATAGGGAAAGTATTTCATTTAAGCAGCACTGGGCATAGCAATAAGCCATGGTTATAAATTAGACAAATAACTATTATTACAAATTGTAACAGCAGGTTTCCTGAGATATTAGACATTTCCTCTATTATAAGGAAGCCTCATTAATCACCACGATGTGTCCTGGAATATCCAAGCTCAGCATTTCCCAGATTTTCTTTCTGCATTGCTTATTGCTCGTTTTCCCTGTCCTACTGTATGTCTTCCTATTATTCTGTCTTATGTGCTCACTGACAGCAGTTCCACCACTAATCTGACCCAGTGCAGTGAAGCGAGTGAATCCAGTCTATTATTTGCTGGTTCAGTGTAAGACCTGTGGAAGGGCAGGAAACATTTGTCTGTGCTAATGCTTCCAGCTTCCTCATGGCTAAGCCTTATTCTTCGGGAATCTCTGATGCTCCCCAGCTGCGGACAATTCCTGCATCTGGCCCCTGTTACACAGCTATTCCCACCCCCCTCAGGAGCCCAACTTTACAAAACTTCCGACACCTGCTAAGAAGGATAAATTGGATACTTGATCATTTGACCTTCTCTAGCAATGAACTTGCAATCCCTTGGAATGTCTCAGTTGCTGTTGTTAAATGGAGAAAGCATTGTGTTTGTCTGTAAGGGTGACTGGAACGTTAGGATAAGGTGCTTTCTTCCCTATTTCCTTCTCTAAACCAGATGCAGTAAAGCTTATGATACATGCTTTGGGTACCAGTCTTGAAATCTAGAGTACCCTTGTGATTAATGATCCAGTGTTTGGCAGTGTTGGACTGGCGGAGGTGGGGCCCACCTGAAAACTGAAGCTAAGGGCCCACCATCCTTTCCCCCAAGATAAGGGCCCACCACCAGTCCCCCCAGATAAGGGCCTACCACTCCAGCACCATGATTATCTCTGCTACACTGCCACTGATTACCAACATTTTCCCATGTTCCACTGCACTGCTCTCCACCACCTGCCCATGTGCATGGGCCTGTTGGGTCCAACAAGAACAGGACCCACCTGTTTTATTTTCTTGGTTCCCCATTGGGCCAGTCGAGCCCTGGACAATGGTTCCCCTAAAAGGCATTCTTTTACATGGCACAGACATTTTAGGGGTCAGTTATGTTTCCCTAAGAGCACTAAATGGCACAAACGTGCACCCTTGCTCATCCAAAAGCACTTGCACTGTGGGAAAAGCTGCTCTCCGCCTACATGCCCCCCTGACCAGCCCCTCTAGTATAGAGCACTGCCTAACAAGGGGATAGCCTGCAGGTCTCTGTGTTCCAAAACTGAGCTCAGAGTTCTGTGGTCATTCAGTAAAAGTAGAAGGCAATGTGCAAAGTGCAAAATAATGGTGCATTGCAAACTCTTTTTTCATTCTTAATGCTGTTCTGTCTCATTAATTACTTCTTTGCAAAGTCATTGCAAAGTTAAGATGTCCTGTAAGACTGAACTCCATACGTTGGTTACTAATTAGCACTTCATTTAGATGACTGTACTGGTTTCTGTGCACCCCTGTGCTATGTATCCATATTCATAATTAACTCTTCATCCTTCAGTCTCAGTGTATGGGTGAGGTGGGAGCCTTAGATGGATTTTTTGTAAAAACAGAAGCACCCCACCCTTGAGACACAAGCCCTGGGGATAAATGAGCATTCAGCACCTGTAAGTATAACATTAAGTGTTGTCTTTGGTTCATACAGTATGTGAGTAATATTTGTTTCTCCTGTGTTACAAGGCCCATGGCATAAATGGAATCTGCAGCCTGTGGTGCCTCCCCAATACGTTTATTCTATTGTCCTCAGCTGGAGGTCACATTCTTGTACAAAGCTATGGATTATCTTCCCACTTGAGAAATACAGGATTTTAAATTGACTTTGATACATTGGTTGGTTCAGGGGGGAGTGGTGGAGGATCAGTATTACAAATGGACTGTGCTGGTTTTATTTATTATATTTATTTTATTAACAGAAATATTTTTTTGTTATATTTTTGTACTTTTCTTTATTACAGATCAATTTATAAACTGATATTTTAATATCCCGAAAACACCTGGTCCCAATCATTCCAGATAAGACATCCAATACCTGTAGTTTGCTACTCATACAGGCTCAAATTCCTTTATTATTGCATACATAGTTTCCCTTCTTCATACATATAATACATAAGGGTCACACAAAATATACCAAATATATATATACCAAAAGATGCATCAAAGAGATAATAGGGGTCCTTTATTACTACATGTCCATTTATTACTAATGGGTGAATAATTACAACCCATAGTGGTCATTCCAGCACCTCGTTATTTGGGGAAATGCAGGTTCTCTCCATTTTGGAGTACAAAGACCTGTGGCTTTGGCTTCTCACCTGTACTACATGAGTTCTAGTATCTTTAATTATCCTTCTCTTTAACCCCAACCTACAGTTACGCCAACTTTAAAGAGAAAATTAACCTTTAAATTAATTTTTTTGAATATTCTAGTTTGGCCTATTCTTGACAACAGTTATAACTTTTTGTGTGTTTATTAATATCACTTCCCTTTCTGTTCACCTTTAAAGGGATCCTGTCATCGGAAAACATGTTTTTTTCAAAACACATCAGTTAATAGTGCTACTCCAGCAGAATTCTGCACTGAAATCCATTTCTCAAAAGAGCAAACAGATTTTTTTGTATTCAATTTTGAAATCTGACATTGGGCTAGACATTTTGTCAATTTCCCAGCTGCCCCTGGTCATGTGACTTGTGCCTGCACTTTAGGAGAGAAATGCTTTCTGGCAGGCTGCTGTTTTTCCTTCTCAATGTAACTGAATGTGTCTCAGTGAGACATGGGTTTTTACTACTGAGTGCTGTTCTAAGATCTACCAGGCAGCTGTTATCTTGTGTTAGGGAGCTGCTATCTGGTTACCTTCCCATTGTTCTGTTGTTTGGCTGCTGGGGGGGGGGAAAGGGAGGGGGGTGAAATCACTCCAACTTTCAGTACAGCATTAAAGAGTGACTGAAGTTTATCAGAGCACAAGTCACATGACCAGGGGCAGCTGGGAAATTGACAAAATGTCTAGCCCCATGTCAGATTTCAAAATTGAATATAAAAAAAATCTGTTTGCTCTTTTGAGAAATGGATTTCAGTGCAAAATTCTGCTGGAGCAGCACTATTAACTGATTCATTTTGAAAAAAATGTTTTTTTCCCATGACAGTATCCCTTTAAGTTAACTTTTAGTTTGTTATAGAATGGCAACTTTTCAACTGGTTTTCATTATTTATTTTTTATAGTCTTTGAATTATTTGCCTTCTTCTTGTGACTCTTTCCAGATTTCCAATGGGGGTACTGACTAGAACCCTAGCAACTAGATTGTTGAAATTGCAAACTGGAGAGCTGCTGAATTAAAAGCAAAATAACTCAAAATCAAAAAATAATAAAAAATCAAAGCTGTTTGTAATTATTGTAATTATTGTCATATTAAAAGTTAACTCAGAGTTAATCAACCTTTTTAAAATGTTCTTTGGTTGCAAATAGTGAAGGATCCATTGGGTTGTCAAAAGTTTCTGCAAAAAAAACAAACTATGTGCGTTCCTATCTCTGTTATTTTTCTTCCCTATAAATAACATTGACATTCATTTACATATTTACCAGCCTGACCAGGTGGAAACTCTACATTGGCTTAACCAGTTCAAGCTGCATTAATTG
The DNA here is from genome assembly GCF_017654675.1 of Xenopus laevis. NCBI lineage: Eukaryota > Metazoa > Chordata > Amphibia > Anura > Pipidae > Xenopus > Xenopus laevis. The sequence goes on along the minus strand of NC_054371.1, from coordinate 21,761,439 downwards.
AATCTCAGTGGCTACAAGTTATTGTTTATTTGCAATAGAAGACAGCTGAGGGCACCTTCCTTGGCTGGTTGTCCGCAACAATATCACAGACCATAAGAAAATGAGCCTGGGCAGCTTTATAGATAGGCTTTACAGGAATAAAGATCTTTAGCAAACACAGCGAGTCAAAGCATTTTATTAAAGGGATACTGTCATGGGAAAAAATTTTTTTTCAAAATGAATCAGTTAATAGTGCTGCTCCAGCAGAATTCTGCACTGAAATCCATTTCTCAAAAGAGCAAACAGATTTTTTTATATTCAATTTTGAAATCTGACATGGGGCTAGACATATTGTCAATTTCCCAGCTGCCCCAAGTCATGTGACTTTCGCTCTGATAAACTTCAATCACTCTTTACTGCTGTACTGCAAGTTTGAGTGATATCACCCCCTCCCTTTTCCCCCAGCAACCTAACAAAAGAATAATGGGAAGGTAACCAGATAGCAGCTCCCTAACACAAGATAACAGCTGCCTGGTAGATCTAAGAACAACACTCAATAGTAAAAACCCATGTCCCACTGAGACACATTCAGTTACATTGAGAAGGAAAAACAGCAGCCTGCCAGAAAGCATTTCTCTCCTAAAGTGCAGGCACAAGTCACATGATCAGGGGCAGCTGGGAAATTGACAAAATGTCTAGCCCCATGTCAGATTTCAAAATTGAATATAAAAAAATCTGTTGAGAAATGGATTTCAGTGCAGAATTCTGCTGGAGTAGCACTATTAACTGATGTGTTTTGAAAAAAAAACATGTTTTCCGATGACAGGATCCCTTTAAAGGAAGAATAAAACCCATAAACTTTGGTATCTAAACCATGGATTCAGATTGGGGAAATGCTTTACTTTGTGACCATTTGTCATTCTACGAAAGCCAAGGGAGTATGGGGTCTGATTCTTATACACAAGACCCTATAATGGTCATGTTCGACCCTATAACGGTCCATGAAATTTCTATTAAACACAAGCAGTTTGGATCGTTGGCAGAAGGTGGATCCCTGTTCATGTGCCTTCAGTCTCCCAAGGAACTTTAGATATTTAAATATTTCCTACAGGCCCCAGCTGTTCTGAGCGTGCGCATGAGAGAGACCAGGAGTCATTTGTATTAGCCATAATGTAATGTGATATAGACAGATTGGAATGATAATCCTGGGAATTTGTATTGATTTATTCACACAAGCTAAGCTGCAGGGTTGCCGGCCGACAGCTGGGGAGCGTGATTCGCCGAATGTGCCAAGGATTTAATGTGCATTGGAATCTGGACGTTATTAATAAAACAAGGCTGCAGAATTTGCCTAATATGCAAGTGACATGACTCGTTAGCCTGTAATTTATAAATACATGGCCACCATAAGGAGCCAATATGATTTCACTTTTTCTCATCCGGACTATCCATCTGGCCACCTATCTACCAGTGAATATCCGTGTCTCTGCTTCCCTCTCTTATTGTATAAACATCTGCCAGTGAACTGGACAATCAGTGATTCCTGCAGATACAGTAGAATGAATTGTTGGATTGGTATAATAAGGAAAATTCATTAAAGTGTCACAAGCAGTGAGAAATTAAAACGTATGGGTCCTAGTCATGATTCTAACCCAACATCTCTCACAGAAACATACATAGGACAAGATGGCATCAGTAGCACAAGATGGTAACAGAATAAGAACATGAAAACAACAAGGCAAGATGGTGATGGTGAGGTTAGATGGTGTCAGAAGAAGGATGAGACAGTAGGGTGAGATGGTGACAATATGACAAGATAGAGTCAGTACGTGAAGATGGTTTGTGTAAATAGTGCATTATGGTAAAGGTACGGCAAGATGGTGACAGAATGATAAGATGGTGACAGTAGGAAAAAATGATTTCAGAAGCGCAAGATGTTGGCAGTAGGGCAAAAGGGCGTCAACCAGATAAGACAATAAGATAAGTGTCAGTGGGACTAGATAGCATCCGTAGGCAAGATGGTGTTGGTAAGTGGCATAAGATAATTTTAGTAGGGTGCTGTGACAGCAGCGCAAGATAGTTTCACCAGAATGAGATGGTGTCAGAAGCAGGGTCAAACTGGGCAAGGAAAAAACCCTGCCGGCCAAGACCTGCTCCCCATGGCCATTGTGCTTGCTCCCCAACCTCCCCCCCCACCCTGATCACAAAGAGCAGAGATGGGGAGGGCTAAGGGGGCGAAGGATTGTTGTTGTTGGGGCCCAGGGTGTGTGTGTGTGGACCCTGATGCCACAGCTCCAGTAGGCCTGGACCCCCCCAGTCGACACTGGTCAGAAGGATGAGATGATCTCAGTAGGCAACTTGGTGATGGGAGGTAAGACAATGTAAGATCGTTTCAGTTAGGCAAAATGGTGAGGATGACAACATGGTGTCCTTAGAAAAAGATGGCACAGTAACACTTTATTAATAGTAGAGATGTTGTAGGCCTATCAGGGTCTAAGCCTGAAACAGGTCTCCATGGCTCTAATCAAATGCATTTTAAACACTGCTGTTTGGATCCCTACTAGTACCTTGTCTATTAATTACTACAAGGTGGAATATTAGGAGAATATTAGGATCAGCGGCCCCACTGTCTCTTAGCTCTTACAAAACCCACATTTATTGTACAATACAAGAAGTTCTCTGCTCTCAACCCATTATCAATATATTGTGCCTTAAGCTACTATTAGCTCCGTGTAGTTGCTCCCACCCTTCTCAGCTATAGTCAGGTGATCCCACTGGTGGCCAATAAAAGGGCAGCCAAGTTTGGGAGTTTTAACCTTGAAAGCAAAACAAAAGTAAAACTTAGTCAATGTGTAAAGTGTATAATGAAGCTAATGAATCAGATGAAAATTGAGCATAGGACTGACCAGATATGTGATGACTTTGATGTAGTTGGCCAGCTTAAATATATTGCAATATATGGACAAACAATCCCTGTTTTGTTCTTAATCTATTGATAATGATTTGAGTGCAAAGGACCTCTTGTATTTGTCTATACAGTTCTATTAATGACAATGTTACTATCAAATAAAGACCAAAAATCATCCAAATATAAATCAGGCAGGTTTGAAAATGTGATAAGGAATCTCTGTAATTGCTGCTTTATGATTAGACTGCTGGTCCCTGGGACAATGATTGGATCAGGCCAATTAGGCTCAGCCAGTGGGTGGACACATTGTGCCGAGATCTGCTTGTTTGCTGGACTTGCTAAACGGGTGGACCTCAGAGCCAACTTTAAATTAAGGGATAACGACTGGCTTACTCTAATTCCAGGAGGAGTCAAACATTTAATATCTCAGAAACGAAGAATAAAATAATAAAAACAGAACGTGAAGCAGATTTAATAAACACAGACTACAGTTTGGGTGCATTTGATATCAATTTTTGGAACATGCCTTATCTAAATATGTCTCTTTGGCGTGAGAATGAATTCCCCCTCCTGGAACCTTTCCTTAAACCAGAGACACACGGTTAAAGAAACATTACCTGCTGTGGGATCTTCTGGGAGCAGATTTGTTACATTTTTACAGCATTCTCCTATTGCAAGTGTCTATAGGAACAGGAAGAACAGACCAAGTTCTGCTCTTTTATTAACCAAAAATATTGAAATCTATTCCCATATACTTGCAATTGCAAAAGTAGGGTCAAAGGAAGGGGAGTGGGTGTTACATTGATCCAAATTCCTCAACAGATAAAGCGTAGGTTAATAAATTGTATTCTATATACTCAGCCATTGCTGCCTCCTTAAGCAAAGGGAAATTATTTCTTATAAAGCAGTGAGTTGTGTCACACTAATGACATCACTAACCACAGGTTATAACGATGACATCACTAAGCTCTAAGGTTATTTGCAGCTTTAGAGTATGGGACCTGTTATCCAGAAGGCTCAGGACGTGGGGTTTTCCAGATGTTCTGGATCTCCCTACCTTAAGTCTACTAGAAATTCATATAAACATGAAATAAACCCAATAGGCTGGTTTTGCTTCCAATAACGATTAATTCTATTTTCGTTTGGATTAAGTACAAGGTACAGTTTTATTATTACAGAGAAAAAGGAAATCATTTTGAAAAATTTAAAAAAAATGTGATTATAATTAGGGATGCACCGAATCTAGGATTCGGCCAAGATGCTGCCTTTTTCAGCAGGATTCAGATACGCCCTAAACCTTGCACTTGGCCGAACTGAATCCGAACTCTAATTGGGGCGGGAAGGGGAATCACGTGACTTTCCATCACAAAATAAGGAAGTAAAAAAATTTTCCCCACTTTTTCCTTTCCTGCCCCTATTTTACATATGCATATTAGGATTAGGATTCGGTTCGGTATTCGGCCAAATCTTTCACAAAGGATTTGGAGATTTGGCTGAATCAAAAATAGTAGATTCGGTGCATCCCTAATTATAATGGAGTCTACGGGAGACAGTCTTTCTGTAAACTGGAGCTTTCTGAATAATGGGTTTTCGGATCCCTGTATTATAATTGTATTTTTTGTTTGTCAGCCTCCAGAGGCATAAAACTGAGTGTGCTGTATGTATTTTGCTATAACAGGTAACTATAGAATGTCTCAGCCCCAGTGGCGGAACTACCGGGGGGCCCACCGGCGGTTCGCGGGCAAGCGGGGGCCCAGCTGCAGGGGGTAGTTACGTTACTGCTCAGCCGCTGACTTACAAGTCTTTCTGTAGGCCAGGGAGTCACTGGGGCTTCAGCACTGAGGAAATGGGAATGTGAGTAGAATGGATGTTGCATGAGCTCCCAGGAGATTAGGCAGTGTGAGCACTTTAAACTTGTGGAGAGAAGCTTAGTTTCATTCATGTCTCCAGAGCTGCAAGATGATGAATGGCCTGCGCCTTCAAATTAACTCCAGACAAAGGGAGTCACGTGGCCGTTCCTACGCGGGCGAAGGTTTCCACGCTCCTGTATAAAGAAAGCTGAATTAAGGCCGACGGGTCTATAAATGGAATTTTTATGTACCGTATTTATTGCCTGCAAACTATTCTCTACTGTAACAATAACCTTTCTGTGCTGATATCCTTAACTATAATGCCATTTTAATTACAGAAATCCACTTTATCATGCACAGACTCACAGAAATTAGAATATTCTATTAACCTTTTTTATTTGTTAATAATGGAATTAGAAATGAACCCTAAAAGTAAGGTAATTAGGCAGAGCAAAGCTAAGGGGCCATTTAGTACAGTAATTGCAGATATGTCATTAGTATACAGTATCTAGTACAGGGATGGGACCTGTTATCCAGAATGCTCGAAACCTGGGGTTTTCCGGATAAGGGATCTTTCTGTAATTTGGATCTTCATACCTTAAGTCTGCTAGAAAATCATGTAAATATTAAATAAACCCAATAGGCTGGTTTTGCTTCCAATAAGGATTAATTATATCTTAGTTGGGATCAAGTACAGGCGACTGTTTTATTATTACAGAGAAAAAGGAAATCATTTTTTAAAAATTGGATTATTTGGATAAAATGGAGTCTACTGGAAATGGCATTTCCGTAATTAGGAGCTTTCTGGAAGACGGGTTTCCAGATAACAGATCCCATATCTATAGTGCTAAGTCTAAAGCAACGAGACCTGCTGAGTTATCAGGAATAGGTTTCCCCACTCATTCCAAGCATTTTACATAGAAGAGGGATTTGCCATGTTGCTTACCTGCTCTATGTGATTCCTCATAAACGTCATCAGAACAGCGCCATCTAGAGGTCAAATATAATACGTACCAGTTCCCAGTTTAGCTGGTTTTGTTTATTGAAACGCTGGATGTTTTCTTATAGTCGCACTTGATTGTTTTGGCTGACTTCCACTAAACAATCATTTCAGCAGTACCCAGGCTCTATTGCAAGAATGATAAACTGCAGGAGCGGCATCTGGATTTATTGGCAAATAGAAAAGAAGAAAATGGAAAATATATAAAAAATATGTTCAGTTTATAAACTTTGTTTCACGCAAAAGTATCTTTTGTCAGTTGTGTTGCTGTTGCATTAGATCATGGTATTTGCTTGTGTTGTGATACTTTGAATGATTTCATTGGCTGCAGGTTGGCCCAACCATGAAAATATTCTCATACGCTCATTGGCTACTTATTAGTTCTACCATATATATATATATATATATATATATATATATATATATATATATATATATATATATATATATATATATATATATATATATATATATATATATATATATATATATATATATATATATATATATATATATATTCTCTTGCTCTGATTGGCTGCAGACCATGTGAATGTTCTCATGTTCTGATTGGCTGCAGGTCAGCACAAAATAGTCTCATGCTCTGATTGGATGCTCATTAGGCATACCATATAAATATTCTCTTGCTCTCATTGGGTGCAGGATGGCCCAGCTTTGCCAATATAATTCTCTAATTGTCTGCCAGTCATCCCAAAGATAATCCTAAAATCTTACTGGCTGCAAGTTGGTACGCCCCATGTAAAATATGCTCATGCTCTGATTGGTTGCAGGTTGGTCCAACCAGGTAAACATTTTAGTGCTACAGGTTTCTATTGTATTTTTCTATTTACACTTCCTAAGCTTCCTTAGCTTTGCTGCTCCTCTCAAATACAAATATCAAAGGGGCTGTTCACCTTTAAATTGACTTTTAGTAAGATGTGGAGAGTGATATTCTAAGACAATTTGCAATTGGTTGCATTTTTTCTTATTTGTGTTTTTTGAGTTATTTGCCTTTTTATTCAGCAGCTCTCCAGTTTTCAATCTGGTTTCTAGGGTCCAAATTCCCCTAGCAACCATGCATTGGTTTGAACAAGAGACTGGAATATGAATAGGAGAGGGTCTGAATAGAAAGACGAGTAATAAAAAGTAACAATAACAATAAATGTGTAGCCTTACAGAGCATTTGTTTTTAGATGGGGGGCATTCAGAAGATGGCAAATAATTAAAAAAAACTATAAAAAAAGATTGAAAAGTTGCTTAGAATTAGCCATTCTATAACATACTGAAAGTTAACGTGAAGGTGAACCTTTAAGAGTTACAACCCACTAGTGATACTACTAACCAAACAACATTTACTGACCTGTAATAGCAGTGCGTGACCACGGATAAACATTGCCCTTCAATTCTCAATGGGTTTTTAAAGCAAAAGGAGTCAAATAAAAAAAAAATGCCTTCCACGCACAAACCTTGCTCTGGGGTTAAGTACTTGAGCAGAGATTCCACTGCGTAATGACATATCTAAAGGCAAGCTGAATTATGATTATTTCCATCTGGTATATGATAATAAAGGATAACATATGGCCACTCTGTGGATACAAAGCTTCCTTCTTTATTTCAGCACAGCAGTCAATCATAAACCATTCAATGACTCTGTACTATTAGTATGTAATCCACTTAAGAGAATTCTGATGTACTTGTCACTACGCTCACAAATGCTGACGCTCCAATATGGTGAATTGCTCATCTCATTGGTTGACGTTTTACTCTGGACAGTGTTGTGTTTTATGGACCAAATAACAGTTGGTAACAGACTCACACTATAACGATTAAAGACTTGTACTCTGTGCTATAACTTGAATGCCACCGATTTGCTACAATTCTAGCTTTTTAAAATGTGAAGTCCATGGGATGTGGCCCAAAGAACTGGATCAGTCAGGCAAATTTGGGTAAGCTTCGGGGGTTTAAAAAGGCTGGGTCCGAAAAAAAGGGGTCTTGACTCCCGTGTCAATTTTGACGCTCGTATCAATTTTGACATGCCGTTAAAGTCAATGGGCGTCCAAATAGTGTTGACGCAAAACGGTTTTGACGCAAGCGACTTTTCCCACACGCATCCAAATTTTTATGATGCCAGGAGTTTTGCAAATGTATTCGCCAGCGCCGAAATGCAGAAATTCAAATGGTGAATTTATTCGTCCATCACTAATGAAGATATCATACAAAGAAGCCTATGGAGCACTTGACCAGATGAGGGTCTAAAAGATTCCTTGGAGGGCCATATTTGTCCCCCCGACCTCCAGTTGGACATTCCTGGTCTAGACTTTTCAGCAGTTTCAGCCTCCCATCAATGATTTCCTAGTTTCTTAAAGGGTTGTTCACCTTTAAAGTAACTATTAGTATGATGTAGAGAGTGATATTTTGAGACAATTTGCAATTGGTTTTTATTATTTACAGTTTTTGAGTTATTTAGCTTTTTATTCAGCTGCTCTCCAGTTTGCCGTTTCATCAATCTGGTTGCTAGGGTCCAAATTATCTTAGCAACCATGTATTGATTTCAATAGGAGACTGGAATAATGAATAGGAAAGGGACTGAATAGAAAGATGAGTAATAAAAAGTAGCAATAACAAAAAATCTGTAGCCTTACAGAACATTTGTTCTTTGGATGGGGTCAGTGACCCCCATTTGAAAGCTGGAAAGAGTCAGAAGAAAAAGGCAAATAATTCAAAAACTATAAAAAAGAGAAAATGAAGTCCAATTGAAAAGTTGCTTAGAATTAGTCATTATATAATGTACTAAAGTTAACGTAAAGGTGAACAACCCCTTTAAAGGAGAAGGAAAGGCTAAAATTAAGTAAGCTTTATCAGACAGGTATATATAAATAAATCAGTAAACCCTCAAAGTAATGCTGCTCTCAGTCCTCTGTCAAAAGAAACACAGCATTTCTTTCCTTCTATTGTGTACTCATGGGCTTCTGTATCAGACTTCCTGTTTTCAGCTTAAACCTCCAGGGCTAGGGCTTGAGCATGCTCAATTTGCTCCTCTCTCCTCCTTCCTTTTCCCCCTCCCTGCTGTAATCTGAGCCCAGAGCTATAAGTGAGCAGGGAGAGACTCAGGCAGGAAGTGATGTCACACCAAGCTAATATGGCAGCTGCTATCTTAAACAGAGAGAGCTTCTAGAGCTGTTTACTCAGGTATGGTAAAGCATTCTACAGAATAAATAGTGTTATAGCTTGCACTATTGTGGCTAATCTATTGACAATAAACTGCTTCAGTAACTTTCCTTCTCCTTTAAGGAGTAAATAGTCAAGCTAAATAGTGTTTTATTCTTTGTGAACGTTTACAGTGAAACTTATCTCTAATTAAATATATCTTTCATTATTATATATTTATTGCAATATGGGTGCCTTCATAACATCTAGAAGTTCCTGAAATGTTCCCCAACCAGTCAGGCCATATGATCCAGCTCCCACTTATAGTAGCCCCCTTTCCCCTGTGCTGAAGTGCCAGCGATAATGTTCTTGTTCAATCACCCAATAGGCTTTCCAATACTTGTGAGGAGCGACTCATACACATTGCTTGGCTTTGGCACTGTTCTGGTGCCTTCAGGCTGATGCATAAGGTTATTCATCTGATTGACAGAAGCTGCCCTATATTGTTTCAAAGTACCTTTGTTTGTATCTAAATTAATTAACTTGATATAAATATTGATATGTCAAAGATATTTACATGCTAGACCACCTTTAGTGTTTTCAACAAGTCTTCACTCTGGAAGTTGGAGAGACAGCCCTACTTGTGAGTTTGTATACTTTGACACTTGGTTTGTGACTGTAGATGGATCTAAAGGTGGCCATAGACGTAGAGATCCGCTCGTTTGGCGATGTCACCAAATGAGCGGATCTCTCTCTGATATGCCCACATTGAAGTGGGCGATATCAGGCTGATCTGATCGTGGGCCCTAGGGCCCAATGATCGGATCAGAATGGATCCGAAATTGGCGGTCAGATCGCAGGACCGCATACACGCACAGATGCTTGACCGAGACCTGATCTGGGGATCATTGATCACTGTGGTAAGGTCTTACTAGCATTTCATACTTCTATTGTACTAGTACTGTAGTACCAAAATTATTTAAACACCACCCTTTCTAATGTCTTATCATTAAACTCAGGTTAATAATATGAAGTTGGTTCTGTATTTGGGGCAATTGCAGTGCACAGCATCGGAATGGGGTGAGCCACTATTGGTTTGGGTAGATGAGTCAGAGTCAGGCCTCTGTACATACATGTCAAGTTCCTACACTCACATCTCAGAATTTTTTTTTTGCATAGTCCTCCCATAGGGGCATTATTGTAAAGAAAGAGGGAAACATGGAATTGTCAAGAATGTAACATTTAGTGATAACGTGTTCTACAGGGGCCCTTGCCCAAACAAAGAAAAATAGCCAAACACCAGTCTTTCTCCACCGCTGAACTTCACAGTCAACATAACAGTTTCTGGCAGGTAGAATCTCTAATCTCATCTTCCAAACCCAGCCTCCATTCCATAGAGTTCTTTACTGCTCCAGGGTTCAATGGTGAACCATTTACACCACCGCACGCTCCAAACAACTCTTGGCATTGTGAAATGTAATGATAGACTTGACTGTGACTGTTTGCCCATAAAAAAAAACTGTACTCACAAATAGTTCTTGCGCTGATGTGATTCCAGAAGGAGCGTCTGGTTACTTTCAGCCATATTGTCTGCCAGGAGAAGATACTTTTGGCCTCAAAGTCTATTCATAGGACACCCTCTATAGCAGTGATCCCCAACCAGTGGCTCAAAAGCAACATTTTACTCACCTACCGCTTGGCTGTTGCTCCCAGTGGCCTCAAACCAGTTGCTTATTTTTGATTTCCAGGCTTGGAGGCAAGTTTTAGTTCTATAAAAACCAGGTGTATTGCCAAATAGAGTCTCCTGTAGGCTGCCAGTCCACATAGAGGCTACCAAATACCCAATCACAGCCACCCAGGAATTTTTTTATGCTTACGTTGCTCCGCAACTCTTTTTACATCTGAATGTGGTTAAAAAAAAATAGCCAGTGATGATACAGAGAGATAGATAAACCCAACAGTAAAATATTTGCCTGATCTCTCGTTGTCAATGGGACCATAAAACTTTTCCGCATGCTGATCTATTAAAGGAGATTAAACCGTAAAAATAAATATGGCTAAAAATGCCATATTTTATATAGTGAACTTATTGCACCAGCCTAAACTTTCAGCTTGTCAATAGCAGCAATGATCCAGGACTTCAAACTTGTCACAGGGGGTCACCATCTTGGAAAGTGTCTGTGACACTCACATGCTCAGTGGGCTCTGATTGGCTGTTGAGAAGCTAAGCTTAGGGGTCGTCACTAATTATCCAGCAGAAAATGAGCTTCCCCTGTAATATAAGCTGATGCTACAGGTTTGCTGATTATTAAATTCTGATGCTAATTGCACTGGTTTCTGTGCTGCCATGTAGTAATTATCTGTATTAATTACTAATCAGCCTTATATTGTGACATTTCTATTCTATGTGTACTGTATATTGTGAGTGGGTCCCTAAGCTCAGTAAGTGACAGCAGCACAGAGCATGTGCAGTGAATCAGCAGAAAAGAAGATGGGGAGCTACTGGGGCATCTTTGGAGACACAGATCTTTACTGCTAAAGGGCTGTGGTTGCCTTGGGCTGGTACAGAAGCACAAAACATCATGTACAACATTTCTAAATTCTAGCTACTTCTTTAGTTAGGCTTTAGTTCTCCTTTAATGTGGCAATTAGCACTAAACACAGTTTTTATGCAGTAGCAACTAAGCTCCCGTTCATTTCCCATATAACAATAATCTTCATTTCCCCTGTTAAAATATAAAACTCTCTTGGGATGACGGAAAAAAAAATAGAATATGAAAAGAACAAAAGAATTTTAAATGTAAGTGTAGCAATTTCAACATGAAGACACAAGATCAGTCTAGCTAAAAGATGTGAATGGAATAGAAATAGGAAGGGTTTTAATGACATGAAATCCCAATAATAATCCTATGTTGCTTTAGGGATTGGGGTGTTACTGGGTGGTTTCCAGTTTGCATTTCCAAACAGTAATGTATTCATGTAAATCGGGGCCGATCATCCACGTTTTCCAAGTTCCTTCCAGCTCTGCAAGGCGTCTCTTAGCTGAAGTGTTTATCGCCACCCAAATTCAAAAGCCTTTATACTAGTACAGGTATAGGACCTGTTATCCAGAATGCTCGGAACCAATGGTTTTCCGGATAACAGATCTTTCAGTAATTTGGATCTTTATACCTTAAATCTATTAGAAAATCATGTAAACATTAAATAAACCCAATAGGCTGGTTTTGCTTCCAATAAGGATTAATTATATCTAATATTTTTATTATTACAGAGAAAAAGGAAATCGTTTTTTAAAATTTGGAATTTTGGAATGGAGTCTATGGGAGACGGCCTTTCCATAATTCTTTCTGGATAATGGGTTTCTGGATAACGGATCACATACCTGTATATTGTATACACATACACACACACATATATATGATAAATATTTAGGGATGCACCGAATCCTTCTGCCAGGCCGAACCGAATCCTAATTTGCATATGTAAATTAGGGGCAGGGAGGGAAATCGCGTGACTTTTTGTCACAAAACACGGAAGTAAAAAATGTTTTCCCTTCCCCATAATTTGCATATGCAAATTAGAATTAGGATTCGGTTCTGTATTTGGCCGAATCTATTGTGAAGGATTTGGGGGTTCGGCCGAATTCAAAATAGTGGATTCTGTGCATCCCTATAAATATTACTTTGAAGCTGATACTACATTTAAAATTCAGCCTATGGGCCTCCAGTTGGACAGCACTGATATAGAGGCATTAAATAAAGCAATTTCATTGGCTATAGCAGGCCATACAGGGGCCAACTCAGTCCCTCCATGCCAAGCCGGCAGCTTCTTCCATACCATCCAACATCCGAAAATTGGAAAGAGGGACAAAAAGTTTTGCTGCCCGTAGCACAATGACATAAACTGGGACTGTGTCCTCACCCAATCTCTGAACCTTCCACTTTATGTTCCATCTGAATTGGCTTAGCGTGTGAGTGACCAAATCGAAAACATTTAGGTTGGTGTTATTTGGTAGGTGGTTTTTTTTATTACATGTTGTAATAATGTTGTGAATATGTTAAAGGTGCAGTACTTTTAAGCTATGAGTTGAACGAGAAGCTGGGCAGTGCATGTTGGGATCTAGTGTTGCATTTCATACCAGGGGCTGTTTCCAGTACTGAAATTGGAGACACGGGACAGGTGTATTGAATGGTCTCTGGCTGGTTGTGTATTGGGGGGAAAATGTCCCTTTAGCAGAAGTCAATGAACTCGCCAGAGAACTTTATTTTGTGTGGTGAAAACTTTAAGTGGGGCAATATATGTCTCGCTTTTATGACATCTAAAGCTGGAAACCATGTCTTCATTGGCTCCTAGTGATCTCAGTGGAAACTGTTTCTGCCTGGTTAACGGGGCTCCTTAAATGGATTGTTCACCTCCCAACACTTTTTTTCAGTTCAGTTGGTTTCAGATAGTTCCCCAGAAATAAAGACTTTTTCCAATAACTTTCTATTTTCAACGTGTGACTGTTTTTCTAATATTGGAGTTTAACTTTTTTCCTTCTAAAGTAGCTCTGGGAGAGGGTGGGGGTCGCCGACCCTTTAAATTGTTCTTAATAGAATCCCTGAGTTTCATGTTAGAATTGATACAATAGTTGCTAATACTCCAGCGATGCTGCTGAGAAATGTATCAACTAATGTAGCAAAATTGTAACTGTTTAGCATCTGCGCCTGAATTACTGAGCTACCAGATTGAAACACCGGAAACAGAAATATTAAACTTAGATTTTGAAAAAACAGAAAAAAATAAAAAATGGAAGCAATTGAAAAAAGTCTTTATTTCTGGGGAAAAATCTGAAAACAACTGTTTGGAAGGTGAACAACCCCTTTAAAGACACACTATTATCCAAATACAATATTCGGTATTATGTTCCCTTTAATTCTTCCACACTGTATCTATGTAATATAAACATAGTCATAAACATATATCTCTGCACCTGGAGGTTTGATTTGAGCAATGTGGCCTAGGGCTCTGGAGCAAAGGGTTTATAGTCTCCAATTCTTTAGTTGTGTGTCATCATGTGATATATGTTTTTATAAACGTCTTACTGTTCTATAGATACATATATAAAGAGCAATGGAATCACAAGCAAAGGGCAGCCTTATACGCCCACTAGTTACCTCCCACAAGCCCAGCAGTTACCCCCTAGGGGCAAAGCTCTTGTTAATGTAGTTCCCAAAATGTACTCACCAGTATCGAATACATAAAGCCAGGACTGCGACTATAAGTAAGCCAATGCATCCACCAGCAACACGAATAAGTATTTTCATAGGGATATCTGCAACATGACAAACACATATGTTACTCATTATATAACCAAGTGCTAGAGAAATGCATGGGGCAAATTCACTAAATGACGAAGCGCATTTTCGTTACTTCGCCGATTCACTAACGGACGCTGGCGTAAATTCGCTAGTGTTACTTCGCACCCTTACGCCCGGCGAATTTGCGAAACAGATGTAACTACGCAAATTGACTGACGCGCGAATTATTCTGAACGCTACCTTTTACGCCAGACTTCGTTTGCCACCTCAGACCAGGCGAAGTGCAATAGAGTAGATAGGGATTGCTTCAAAAAAAGTTAAAAATGTTTCTAAGTCCCAAAAAACGCTGGCGTTTCTTATGGGTGATAGGCTGAAAAAGATCAAAAATTTTTTTGGGGCTCCCCTCCTTCCCCCTACATTTCCTAACTCATGGCACCTTAACTATACAGTGGGCACATGTGTAGGGCAAAATAAAAATTTTATTTGCTGTTTTGAAGGTTTCCCAGGCTTGCGTAGTGGTGCTACATATACCTCCATTGTAACTTCAATTTGGCGCCGTATGCAAATTAAGCATCGCTAGCGTAACTTCGCTTTGCTTGGCAAATTAACACTAGTGCAACTTCGCAACCTTACGCTTCCCCTGAGCGCAACTTCGGATTTTAGTGAATTTGCGTAGCGCTGGCGAAAATACGCCTGGTGAAGTGCGGCGAAACGGACGCTGGTGCAACTACAAATCTTAATGAATTTGCCCCATCATGAGTCTAACATGGATTCCTCATCATATAAAGAGACATTTTAGTCTAGAGCTGAGAGGGAATAAGTCCTGGGCCCACAGAATCAAAGGGGCCTCTTGGCAGAAAGATGGAAACTTAAAAAGGAAATATTACATTGTGTAACAGTTAATGAAGGAGAATAAATAATGAATATAAGAGACAGATAAAAGCCACAGAAATCTTACCAATTCCATATACACTGATGCTGTCAGTAATCTGGATGGGATGCCAATCTGGGGGGAAAAAGGAGAATGTAATGAGTTCAGGAAAGAAACTTTAAGTTCAGTGAATAGATATTACTGTTAATACAGTCATTTAATTAATAAATGGACAGGAATAAAATATAAAGAATAATATGAAGTGTCACATGGGGGAAGCTGATGGTCTCCTGAGATGGAGAGAAAAGGAAAATAACAGACACTCAGTATTTAATAATGATCCAATTACCTATTTGTTTCATAGTATCAGTTGTTGTAACCTCTGCCTCCTGATCATTGGGTCCTATAAGAAATAAACACAATTAGTTGGAACATTACAATAACATTAATGTAATTAAAATAAAATCATGTGTACAGGCTAATATACATTATATACAGACACTATTCCACAGTTACATCCCCTTTTCCTTACACCTTCTCACATTACTATACATAATACCTATCACTCACATCCCTTTCTAGATAAAACATAAATATAAATACAGGATACGTTACCATCCAGTCTACCAACTGGGAAGCCCGTAGTTAAAAAGATAATATTGATGAATAATAGAAATATAAGAGTTTTGCTGAAGATAAAACTTTGCATGTCTGCTTAGTTCTCTCTTCCGCTCCAACTGACGAATGTGTTGTTTGTGCTCAGGATACAGGATGGTGTCACATGTCAGCGCATTGTGATGTCACAGCTAGGGATGTAGCGAACGGCGGAAAAAATGTTCGCGAACATATTCGCGAACTTGCGTCAAAAATGCGAACGGTTCGCGAACGTCGCAAACCCCATAGACTTCAATGGGAAGGCGAATTTTAAAAGCTAGAAAAGACATTTCTGGCCAGAAAAATGATTTTAAAGTTGTTTAAAGGGTGCAACGACCTGGACAGTGGCATGCCAGAGGGGGATCAAGGGCAAAAATGTATCTGAAAAATACATTGTTGACACAGCGCTGCGTTTTGTGCTGTAAAGGGCAGAAATCACACTACGTCACTCAGGTGATGTTTCTGGACACGGAATGTGAAAAAGCTCACACAGCTAGGTGGCACTTGGTTAAAGACTGGGCAAACAATGCCTGCAAGGGCAACGTATACAGTAGTGGATACGGAATATATTATTGCTGCTGTAAAAACATCACTCAGGTGATGTTTACGGACACGGAATTATTATTGTTATTTAGACAGAATGTGAAAAAGCTCACACAGCTAGGTGGCACTTGCATACCTCCCAACTGTCCCTCTTTTGACCACTCAACCCCCTGTCCCTCTTTTGTACTGGAAAGTCCCTCTTTTCTCTGCACTGAACAGCCAGAAAAAAAACAGTTTCTAACTTAATTAGCTTTTGGCAGAGAGCTCAGAACAGCTAACAGGTGCAAATAAGATACTTTGTAACAATTTTGACTCTGGTTGGTGCTGGTAGTGGTGAACTACTAGGAGGAGCAGCACACCAGTCCCTCTTTTCTCTGCACTGAACAGCCAGAAAAAAAACAGTTTCTAACTTAATTAGCTTTTGGCAGAGAGCTCAGAACAGCTAACAGGTGCAAATAAGATACTTTGTAACAATTTTGACTCTGGTTGGTGCTGGTAGTGGTGAACTACTAGGAGGAGCAGCACACCAGTCCCACTCCCCAACACAGCTAGACTAATAGCACTGGGCTCTTACAGTAGCAAAGTAAAAAAACAAAAAAGAAAATAAAAGCAGTCCTTACAAGGACTATTGGGTTACAGGCAGCAGTCAGCAGATGAGAGATCAGCAGCAGTGCCCACAGCAGCTACATACAGAGCACTGCAGTAGAAGGTAGATTACTAGCCAGCAAAGCTACCTAACCTAAAATGTCCCTCAAATCCCTGCAGAGTTCTGTCCCTACAATACAGAGCAGTATCAAGTAGATTACTAGCCAGCAAAGTTACTATCAACTGTCCCTCAAATCACTAACAGCTCTCTCCCTACACTAGCTCTTCCAAGCACACACAGGCAGAATGAAAAAACGCTGCAGGGCTTCAGTTTATATATGGAAGGGGAGTGGTCCAGGGGGTGTGGGGGTGGTCCAGGAGGGAGAGCTTCCTGATTGGCTGCCATGTATCTGCTGGTCTGGGGTGAGAGGGCAAAAATAAGCGCCAGCTAAGGCGAACCCAAATTGGCGAACGTCGTGCGACGTTCGCGAACATTCGGCGGACGCGAACGGTCGATGTTCACGCGAATTAGTTCGCGGGCGAACAGTCCGCGACATCCCTAGTCACAGCTAATAGTGTCACATGTCTGTGCATTGTGATGTAATCGCTAATAGTGTCAGTGCTGCAGTATGGCCAGTAAATGTCACATAACAGTTACATAGAATGCCAAATGAATATAAGAATAAGAACTAGGGATGGTTTATGTGAATAAAATACACTTATAATAATAATAATAATATCATTATAGTTGTTCTGTAGTTTTATCTTTCTGATTTTTTTGTCTGCCCAACCTTTCTGATGAAGGTTCTGCCATCTTCTGTGGCACAACCCAGGGCAGCAGGCCAAAAAAAAATTTCGAAACGGATGCATTTTATCAACTTTTACAAATACTGCCTGAGTTTTGATTAAATTAGCGTGAGATTGTATAAATGTTTTTATAAACCAGTAAAGAAGCAAATCCTTTATTTCAGCATTTAATGAGCCACCCAAGCTCATTCTACTGCACGTTAGTCACTTCCAAGAAGTAAATATTTTTGCAGCTTTACGTGTAAACATTTAAGTAGCTGAATGTTGACGTAACCTATAGTTTGTTGAAACGAGCGATTAACTTCTGCTTTCATAAAATGGTTTAATAAAACTCTTCCTTGGACTCCTATGAAACCCTTTCCATGGGAACAAGGGAGTGAATCGATTCCGGGGACACCTCACTTCAAACAGGCTGAGCCGAGGGCTTGAGAACGACTAAATTAAAAATCAATCGTTTGTTTGAGATAATAATCAGAGGTGTTTTTGTAGTGAAAAGAGCCATCCAATCCCCCAAGCAAAAACACAACATGTCCAGGTTAGAGAAACACTGGCCTTAATCACACTACTTAATGCAGCCGGGCTGTAAGAGATACCCACAGACCCAATGTTTTTGTTCCTTTCAAACCTACAGGCTGTAATTTCCTCCATGGAAAGACTATGCCCCGGAGTGACCGTAAGTAAACACTGAGACATAAAGAAATGGAATTTGCAATGTATAGCCCTCCCTGTGTCTAACAGTTCAGATTTTAAAAAGTCTACTTGTTATCCCCTGTGAAAAAAAAATCTTTTTGTTGCATTAACCTCTAACCGTTTGTATTCTTTCACTCAAGATATATGGTGAATATTATTAACACAAAACTGTTCCATTAAGTGCTAGGAATGGCTCATTCCAAGAACTGGTTTTCTTATCAATTTTTTTAAAGGAACAACCTTGCTGGAGCTTCTTTTTCATTTTTTAACAAAATACTTGGGAAATATGAAAGTGCAGTGTGAGACTGGCCCACCTGGATGCCAGGAAAAACCCCAGTGGGCCCAGGTATCAGTGGGTCCTACTGCTGACCCAACAATTTGGCCTGGTATAGCTATCCCATGGCCAATTTATATATATATATATATATATATATGCGTCCTGTGGGTATCAGCACTCGATACTTGGATGAGTTTGAGGTGCAGGATCAAATTAATGATACAGGTAATGTAAGGATCAGCACACTCATTTGTAGAAAAGCAAAGTGTATTTTATTTCAACACAGCATTGTGTCCAACGTTTCGGTTCCTCCTGGGATCCTTGATAAAGGAACCGAAACGTTGGACACAATGCTGTGTTGAAATAAAATACACTTTGCTTTTCTACAAATGAGTGTGCTGATCCTTACATTACCTATATATATATATGTGTGTGTGGAAGGAAAAATGGTACTATGTAAAGAGAAGATACTAGGAAATAAAGTCTGGAAAGTGGTTTGGTGGTGTAAGGTTTACTGTGTACATCTGTTTAGGTCCTGGGACTTCTAATAATCCCACCATCTAATTCTGTTGTAGTTAGTATGTAGTAGTATATATATATATATATATAATCAAGAATGTCCAACCTTGAAGGTCAAAGGTTCCCTGCCTTGAAGGCCAAACATCAATCTTCTAGATTTGGTGTAAATAAAGCACCTCAGGCAGACCTTGTTAAACATGTTTTTTTTTAATATTCTAGACTAAGGTTTTCTGGTGGGCACTTGGCACCCCACTCCAACACTTTGAAATCGCCCTATAAAGTAAGTCGCAATGCCCCCGTGTACAGCTGTTTAGGTCTAAGGCTTCTAATCCCACCATCTAATTCTGCTGTAGTTCCTTCAGAGATCATTCACAGACGTAGATATCTGTAATCACGATTGTCCAACCATGAAGTTCAAAGGTTCCCAGCCTTGAAGATCAAACATCAATCTTTGGGGTTTGGTATAAAGAAAGGGCATCAGGCAGCCCCTGTTCAACATTTTTAATATCCCAGACCATATTGAATTAATTTCCAAGTCTTAACATCTAGCAAGCTTGGGGTTCTAATGTAATTACCTTTCATTCCA
Organism: Xenopus laevis; assembly: GCF_017654675.1. Classification (NCBI taxonomy): domain Eukaryota; kingdom Metazoa; phylum Chordata; class Amphibia; order Anura; family Pipidae; genus Xenopus; species Xenopus laevis. Next base: position 21,741,726 of record NC_054371.1, on the reverse strand, counting down.
TGCACAACATTGGAATGAAATTGAGCATCCCTGCAAAATACCTCTTCTTTTACATTATCCCTTTGAATTTATCTAATGGAAATATCAAGAGAAGAATTCATACACAATTGTCCCTAGTTTCTTGAAGCTGAAATAGCACAAGCACACTATACTGTCTATGGGGGCAGATTTACTAAAGGGCAAAGTGACTAACGTTAGCAAAAATTCGCCAGCGTGGCGTCATTTCATTACTTCGCCGATTTACTAATGGACGCAGGCGTAACTTCGCTAGCGAAGGAGAAAGACTCTAGCAGTAATTCGCTCCCTTACGCCTGGCGAAGTTGCACTCTGGCGAAGGGACGTAACTACGCAAATTCACTAAGATGAAGATTTTACTGAACGTTACCTCTTGCCCCAGACTTGCCTTCGCCACCTCAGACCAGGCGAAGTGCAATATCGTAGATAGGAATTCCTAAAAAAAATAGTTGACAAGTTTTCTAAGCTGGCGACTTTTCTTTTTTCAGGGTGATAGGCTGCAAAAGATCGTCATTTTTTTCTGGGGTACCCGGCTTCCCCCCAACATTTTCTAACATATGGCACATAAACTGTACACTGGGCTCATGTGTTGGGCAATATAACAACTCTATTTTCTTTTATTAAGGTTTCCCTTGTGTAGTGTAATTTATTGGGTGCAACATATACGTCCATTCAACTTAAACTTCCCGGCGTATGCAAACTAGCCAACGCTAGCGCAACTTCGCCAGCGTTCGGCGCCCTAGACGTAACTTTGGATTTTTGTGAATTAGCGTTGTCCTGGTAAATCTACGCCTGGGGAAGTGTTGCGATGTGTGCGAAGTCTACGCTAGGGCAAATTCGGCGCTTAGTGAATCTGCCCCAATGTCTATCACTGGTCCTGTTACAAAAGGACATGGGCTATTGGCAAATTCGGTGTAACCCGGTGGCATGACCAGCTGTATATAGGAGTTAGTAGAAAATTGTAGGCATAGCTGCAAAACAACTCCCTAACTTTGCCTATACAGGGATAACTGCAGGCAAAGGAATACTTTCAAGACAAGTCGATAACTGTCTTCCCTTATTAAAGTCTTTTGAATGAAGGGATAGGAAAACGTGGAGAGGTTGGGAACAGATCCTAAAAGAGGTGAAATGGATAGAAATGTAATTTAGAGTTTAGTGACTACAGTAGCAATTAAGTGATTTTCTTAGACGAAAGAATGGCAAGTGCAAAGCTATGGGGATTTAGTAAAAGGATTAAAAGGTATAATCAAATGAGATAAGTGAATCTTGCCAATAACGCGGCTAAACAGACGCCAATACACTTGCGTTGTACTTGCAGATCTCCTTTATTTTCTTTCCCACTCATTTTTTATTTATCTATTTATTGCCCATTTGTATTGTGAGCTGCACATTTCACAACTTGGTTATAATATACAGTTGCTGATTCAGAAGTAAATCCAATCGGATTATAGGTGTTTGCCCCTAGCTGGAAAAACATTTTGCCAGTGCCTCCTCTCTTTGTAAAATGTCTCATCTCTCTCCCACCTTTTGCTGACATTCATTATTGTCTTTGGATGAGATTCAGCTCAACCTTTGGATGATTCCCCCCCCCATATAAACACTTTCCAGCTCTTCTCTATGTGACCTAGTTATTGTCTCTGTCAGCTAGAGCTTCCTTTTGTCTGCATGTTCTAATCCCATAGCTGGAAGATCATTTACCGATGGTGATAGAATTGGCTGAAAACACTGACGAAGCAGCGGTAATTAATAATTCTTTCAGCCCGAGGCATGGATTCAATAACAGATTGTGAAAATCCTTTTTTTGGTGAAGGTTCTTGCATTCATGAGTAAAAATAAATGACATACGGAGAACTGGATTGCCTGGGAGTCTGAACATCAAGACGGATTAGTTACTAGAATGAGATCAGCCATAGAAGTCAGCAATAACGTGCTGGGTGTCACCGAAATGTTTGCCAAATATACGCTATAAAATGACAGATATTTAATGTATCATGGATGTTTCAGTGAGCCTTGCTTTCTTATCTATATTCTGATACATTTCCAATACCTGACGGTATTTTAGATATTGGCCTTCAAGTTCTGAAGTTCTCTGAAATTAGTTTATAATGTTTTTCACCAATGGTGAAATTCCCTCCCAAAATGCTTTGGTAAATAGGCTTCAAAATTATTTAAGTGGAGGTTTTAGTAAACCTACCCCAAAGTGCCAATGGCCGTTTATTAAGAGTTCAGGCAAATAAACTGCTTTTAACTGAACAACCCCAACAAAAGCCTTGCCATTCCTGGGCTCTAACTAGACACCAGAATTAAGGCCCTCACTAGTACCAGTCCCTTACTGGGGATTCCAACAAAGAGGCCAAAATATTTGCAATGGTTCACTGTACCTTATGCACAAACAACCACCATTTTGGAGTCCTTTTTAGCAGTCTTCTGCTCTTTTCTACTTGCTCCATCCAGAGAGACTGCTCTTGTCTCTGGCAAAGAAACTTCCACGCAGGACCCCCTCATTCCTAGCAAAAACACTTCCACTCAGGACCCCTATAGTGTAGAGACTCCCCTCTTTAAAGGGTAGCATGTTCTCCCCAAATAAAGCCTAATTATCAAGATTATAGAGTAAAAGGCCACCTTTTCCTGCCAAGCCAAAAAACAGTGAAACCGCTGTAGTCTCCTGGCAGATGCACAAATCTCAAAGCAACACACACAAGTGCCACAAGTGCCCAATGTGGATGCACTCACCAAGTAGAATCAGTAGTCCAGGTGCTCCGGCCCCAGGCCCTCAGCTTAAGCTGGCCATCGATGCAAAGTTCTGATCGTATGAATCCTCGATTCATGCGATTTTCGGACCATGTGTAGAGAGTCACGACATATTTTGTCGCATGGAGATCGGTCGTTTGGGCAGGTTAAAAGTTTTCTGTTGGCTCACGATAATATTTCTGCAGTGGGAGACTGTCACCAGCTTTTGTCGGACATAAACTTTCGTACGATTGCTGTGAGGGGCAGAACATGGTCTGATCTGTTCTTTTACTACTTTATTTAAACTGAAGGTTAGTGGCAGTTCTGGAGATGGGGAGGTCCGTTCGTTCGTCTGATATTGCAGGTAAATCTGCACGCCTATGACCACCTTTAGGGAGCTGAAAACCATTAATTATGTCAAGAAGCAGATGCTGGCCTCCCGGCAATGTAGGAAGTCCACAGGGCCACAGATATAAAAGTAAAAACTACTTTTATTTAAAAAAACATGATCATCTCCAGAGGCCCTACGCATTTCGTGCTCAACTAACACTTAGTCATGAGCACGAGTCCTGACATACATGCCATGGAGCTTTAGCACACTAGAAAAGGGTGTCAATCTAATTCCCTATAGTTCCAACCACCATTAGCCATTTTTGGAATGGTTAGTGGTCTGTGACACAGTCCGGGTGACACTAAAAAGATGAGGCAAGACAAGGAACTGGTCTACTGATGAGCCCACATTTTTCAAAAAGAGATGCAAGAGAGGGAATCTTTTTAGCAAAGGAGGGAATACAGGGTTATGGAAGATAGCTCATAGTACAAGTTGATCCAGCGACTAGTCCCATTGCATCTTGGAGTCAGGAAGGAATTTTTCCCCCTTTGAGGCAAATTGGAGAGACTTCAAATGGGTTCTTTTGTGCCTTCCTCTGGATCAGCTATCAGTTAGGCAGGTTAAAATTGAGTTAAAAGGTTGAACTTGATGGATGTGTGTCTTTTTTCAATCTAACTTACTATATTACTAACTAACTAACTAACTATGTTACTAACTAACTATGTTACTATGCCAATCCAGACCCATAGTGATATTCCTTCCTTTGGCCCCTAATGCAACTGACACTACTGTGTTACAAGTGGAGGGGATTTAAAGCTTGTAAGCTCCACTGAAGCAGGATCTTATAAACAGTCTCTGGGAATGATTGTATAATTTGCTGGTGCTGTATAAACAAAAGATGGTAGTAATAAAAAGTAATTCCGCTTCCTATAGTGACTCATAGTTGCAGGATTACAGAGAAGAAATAATTACAAATGTGTTCATATAATACTTGCTTTATGTGATGTATAAAGAAGATATCATGCGCAAATTACTCTCACAATGAATGTCAGTTTTATATCTAGCTCATTAAAAATAATAAGAGGCAAGATGATAAAAAGGAAAGCTATAAATGCCTTATTTTCCCCGCCATCTGTCCGTACGCTAAGTCACTGGTAGACACACTCATTAAATATTAGCGTGGCCTAATCCATTGCCAGCAGAGTAACATTGTCCCGAAATTGCTGGCACAACACACAACACACAACGTTGTCTCACTTTTATTCTTCTGCTTTTGCTTCTGATTTAATGAACGTGCTGATTTAAATAGTTTAAAAACGGACATTTTTATGAATGCTCAACCCTGACAAGTTGCTACAAGAAAATGGTTGTTAGTGAGAGAAAGCAGATGATGTGACTGCTGGGGGTCCCAGGAGATAGACAGGGCCCAGTGGCTACTGACTCATGAGCAATTGCAGTATACTGTAAGTCTATGGAAAAGTTAAGGTGGCCATAAGATGATTTTTGTTTGTGGCACACAAAGCCTTCTAGTTACCCCACTGTCCATGCTAAGAAATATAGCTTTTAAGTATAGGTATGGGATCCTTTATCCAGAAACCCAGAAGCCCCGGATTGTGGAAAGGCCACCTCCGATAGCTTGAATTTGATCCCAACTAAGATACAATTCATCCTTACTGGAGGCAAAACAATCCTATCGGGTTTATGTAATATTTTTAAATATTTTTTACAATTATTTTGAAGTGTATTTAAGGTATGGAGATCCAAATTATGGAAAAATCCCTTATCTGGAAAACTCCAGGTCCCAAACATTCTGGATAACAGTTCCCATATCTGTATATGTTTCCTTCTAAAAGGGATGGCTTGGACAGTCAAGGGGTCTGCTGTATGCGTCCAGCTCCTCCCTGGCTACAAGCAAGCACGCATGGAGGTGGGTTGGTCAGTGGCTGAGGGTGTGAGCGGCTCCCACCGCTTTATGTGGTGATAGTCTGGAATTTTTTTTTACTGTAGGCACCCAAATGTGCTGCTACTGCATGATGTCTTTCTAGCAGCTGAGTGGTGAGGTGCCAGAAGTAATGGAAGAGGGTCATGGTTCAATACCTGTTTCAGGTTCTTGGAGACTCATCTGACTGCCCTGTACTTATAGTTAGGGATGTACAGAATCCAGGGTTCGGTTTGGGATTCGGACAAGATTCAGCCTTTTCCAGCAGGATTCCGATTTGGCTGAATCCAAGTGCCAGGCCGAACTGAATCCAAATCCAAAAAGTCACACAAACAAGGAATTCAAAAATGTCTTAACCGTGCAATGCATGCCTAGTTCTCTTTCACCCTTTCCCCCCAAATTTACATATGCAAATTAGGGTTTGAATTCTGGTCAGAATCTTTCACAAAGGAATCTGGATTCAGACGAATCCTTAAATACTGGATTCGGTGCATACCTACTTATGGCACCAGACTAAGATTTATGGGTTTAAAGGGATTCTGTCATGATTTTTATGGTGTCTGTTTTTATTCCTAAATGACACTGTTTACATTGCAAATAATTCACTTTACTACATTTGTAAAATTTTATTCCAGAACCAACAAGTGTATTTTTTTTAGTTGTAATATTGGTGTGTAGGTGCATCACTTTTGCCTGGTCATGTGCTTTTCAGGAACTTCATGATGGAACTGCTTTTAGAGCAGTTTTTAGGCTATAGATTCTCCTACTCAATGTAACTGAAGGTGTCGCAGCGGGACATGGATTTTTACTATTGAGTGCTTAGATCTTAGATCTACTATCTTGTGTTGAGGAGCTGCTATCTGGTTACCTTCCCATTGTTCTGTTGTTAGGCTGCTGGGGGGGGGGAATCACTCAAATTTGCAGTACAGCAGTAAAAAGTGACCTAAGTTTATCAGAGCACAAGTCACATGACTGGGGGCTCCTGGGAAACTGACAATATGTCTAGCCACATGTCAGATTTCAAAATTAAATATAAAAAAATCAGTTTGCTCTTTTGAAAAATAGATTTCAGTGCAGAATTCTGCTGGAGCAGCACTTTTAACTGGTGCATTTTGAAAAAAACATGACACTATCCCTTTAATTACTGTGCCTGGAAATGCCAGCAAATGTGCCCCACTCCCCCTAATAGTACAGATGGGATAGAAAACACAGAACTTGCCATTGGTATTTCAGGCATCAGTGAAACACATAATATAGATTTCATAATTCCATTTTTTTCATAAAATATCCTAAGGAGTGCTATACGTCTCCTCATTATTTACATTCTGGAAATGGCCACCCTCACCAGGAGCTCCCTTTCTGCGTGGACGACATAGCACTCGCTACTAGAATTTTTTTGCAAGAATAGTATTGTTTTTCCATTTCTATTCGCCTAAACAATTTTTCCTTTGATAGGTGCCCTTTAAACTCCATTATGGGGACCAGTAGCGCTTGAGTTGAAAACTCAATGGGAGACAAGTGCCCCTGTAGACACCTCTGCTCCAAGCACAGAAATCTGGTGAATCTTACAGAAATGGCAGAATTGAATGAATATAAAGAAATTAAATATCATTTGTAAAACCAACAATTGTAGGAAAATTGTCCTTTTGCAGTTCAAACTGTGAGCGCTGCCCCGGGACAAGTTAACGCTGGTTTTGTTCAAATAAATTACTTCTGAAATTGGATGACAATTGTGGTTTTGTTTAAAGCGAATATAATCTTTCTCTTCCTCCCATCAAAAAACATTAAACAAACTTTTTTTTTATTTTTTTGCATTGACTCAATCTTAAATATCGTAGCATGGAACTGGATAATAATAATTAGGGAAGTCTTTTTTTTTTAACGTGGATTCGGTTACACAAACCTTTACACGACTTTCTGCTCTGAACTGTTGCCATCAGCGTTAATTAGCAAAATGGCTATCAAATGTCTCGTAATCAAGTACAACTTTGCGGTGAGCCGGATTTTCTTTTTTCAGGAATATGGGCAGAATTCTCAGCTAAAATTATGTAATATTCTATATAACAAAATAAAAATTCCACATGACCTGATTATATATATCTGGTGTTAAAAAGCATAAACACCAGTGGTTCCTTCCGGGATTTGCCCAGTATCGCATGTCATTGTAAAGACTTTCTATGGAAGGAAAGGAAATATGTCCTGGATTAAGCACTCAGAGAATATCCACATTCACAATTTAGAGCACCAACACGCAACTGCTAATTATGTATAAACTGTGTATAGAAAGGCTTTTGTGTGCATTGGATGAATAGGCTATTTCCAGAACCGTTTATCCTCACTAAGAAAATATGTTTCCAAGTTTACATTCCTTTTTCCCCTTAAATGGCATCATAGTACCCAAAGGTTGGATATGAAACAAATGCTGGGGATACATACAGCTATGTTAGGGTTTGGGGAGCAATCTGGGACATTTTAGACATGTAAATAGGTGGCCATGAGCAAAGTTGGCTTGTAAGTCACAATGAAATAAGCCTAGGTATGTTTGGGGAGGTATAGGGGCCCCATGAGGCCCTAATTCATATACAATTTTAATAAATATTGGAGAAACAAGTCAACCTCTAAACATTTTGCGGGCCTGAAAAATAATTTGCTTTGGGGCCCAGTAATATCTAGTTACGCCACTGGTTATAAATAAGGTAGGTTCCAGTATAGAACCTAGAGAACCTAAAGCATAGAAGACTTGCATGTCAAATATTCCAATGCTAAGCCAAATCCAAAATACTAAAAACATTTGGCTGAATGTAAACACTTGAATATCCGGGTTTGAACACAATTGAATAATTTGTTATATCTTGTAACATTTTTTGGCATTCAGTTCAGTTCAGAATTGGTTGACTAGGCAATAAGGACTTTTATGAGCCCTGGGGAAAGTGCATGGATCCAGTTGCATCCCAAAGCGAATCCTGAATTTGGTACACCAAATTTGGTATTTAACCATTAAAGAGGACCCATCAGCCTAAAAAGTTATTCCCAATCCTATTTTATCACATTGGTCAAGCAAAATGAACTTTGATTGCACTAAATAAATTATTTCCTTTGGTCTGGCAACTCATATTTACAGGCCCGGATTTGCGGCAAGGCCGCATAGGCCCGGGCCTAGGGCGGCAAAAAAACAGAGGCGGCATGCCGCCCAGCCGCATTATGGGGACGTGTGCGTCCCCATTAAATTACAGCAGCTGCGCCAGCTTTTTTTTGCCGGCGCGCTGGGGAGGTGAGGTGGGCGCTAGGACCGCACGGCCGCCTGGTCGGACCGCGCGGCCTAGGGGCGCCAGTCATTGAAATCCGGCACTGCATATTTATAACAAGCAGGCAAGAGCCATTTTGTGCACACTGTTATTAAAACAAGCCTTGCATCATCTCAAAATCTTATTTTTGCACCAAAATAGGGGACCTGATGTCCATCCCCAAGCCCTGGATGCACAATTAAATGCTGAAGAGAACTGGGGAAATGTTTGGAAAGTTGTGACATGTCGGAAGTGCTGAATGGAAAGTGAAAGTAATTGCCTAAGGCATAGAGGAGGGGCAGACAATATTTGATTGACAGCTGAGATTCTTAAATGAGTTTACAACAACTATGAATGTTTTAATAAACAAAAGAATTTGGATTTCATGTTTAATTTAAAAAGGACTTTTATTATACAGCTTTTTTATTTCTGGGTGAAAGGTCCCCTTTAAATGTAATGCATATTATATTAAACACATAGTTATGGGATGTCATATCAGGTTAAATAGAATATAGACTTTGCAGACACAAGATCCCTTTTATGCAGGTCTTAACACTCTCTGTGGTCCCTGCGGTATCTCCCTTGTCCTTATTATGACTACTAGATTTTCTGTCTACGTCCGTCCTTTTTCTTTATGTATTTTATCTGAGAGGTTCCATATTACTAATGTATGTGCATTGTCCCACCTTGCTCTTGGAATCAGTCTACAGCTTCTCCAGGGGTTTGTTAAAACAGCAGCCATCCCCTTAGCTCTTTTCTACCCTCAAGATTACAAGCAGTTAATTTTCCTTGAAATGGAACACACATCCTCGTACATGCAGCAGCAAGAAAATCTTTTACAAATTTGCATTTTGCTAACTCTCTAGTTGTCTCCTGTGCATGGTCCTATTGAGTTGACCTTTTACAGGTACATTTTCTTCAGACTTAGGAAGCATTTATAACCCCAGACTTGATATATTTTAAAACCATTTACCTTACTTTGAAAACGTAAGGTGTTCCCATAAATGTTGCTAAAATGTGTGATATTTATGCAAATTTCTGCTTCAGAGGTCTAGTCCCAGATTACTTATTAGGACTGACAGCAGTTCACCCCTTAGGCGCCTCTTCTCCAGCGTGAACAACCCCAACTTGGCCAATCTTTCCTCATAGCTAAGATATTACTTTTACCAGTTTAGTTGACCTTCTCTGGACCCTCTCTAATACAATAATGTCCTGTTTGAGCTCTGGATTTGAGACCCTGGTCAACATTTACAGTAATTTGGTGGCACAACCAAATACCAAAAATCAAAACATTGGAATTATAATTTTTTTTCCAGTATAACTAAACTAACAACCCAATTTGAACACATTTGGGGGAATGTAATAAAAGTCAGTAAAGGAAAAAATGTTCGCAATGCGAAAAGTCATGCCTTTGTGCAAACAAATTTTCCAGAATTTAGTACAGGTATGGGACCTGTTATCCAGAATGCTCGGGACCTGGGGTTTTCCGGATAACGGATATTTCCGTAATTTGGGTCTTAATGCCTTAAGTCTACTAAAAATTCATTTAAATATTAGATAAACCCAATAGGCTGGTTTTGCTTCCAATAAGGATTAATTATATCTTAGTTGGAATCAAGTACAAGCTACTGTTTTATTATTACAGAGAAAAAGGAAATCATTTTTAAAAATTTGGATTATTTGGATAAAATGGAGTCTATGGGAGACAGCCGGAGCTTTCTGGATATCGGGTTTCCGGATAAGGGATCCTATACCTGTATAGATTTTGGAAACTGGAAACTGTTTAGCGACCGCTACCAACAGGGGAAGAAGGTTTGCGAATTTTATAGTTTGCGCCAGAGCGCAGTGAATGTAATAAAACTTCTTACTGAAAAAGTTGTTATGGTTGTTCCAAAAGATTACGACTCCTTCTACCTCTTCTTAAAAGTGGACAATGCGCAATTAAAATTCGCAATGTAATAACCGTTTAAGGAAGAGTATTACATTGCAAACTGTTATACTCTTTGCGACTTTTATTACATTCCCCCTATTGAATGTAAAAAAACTCTGAAATTTTAAAGAAAACTGGACCGGGAAGTAAAGATTGTTTATTGGTATAAGAAGGGACAACTGTCTGAATTCTGTGCCATCTGCTCAGTCAAGTTGTGTTACCGCTCTTGGTCAATGTCAATAAGTCTAAGTGCGATTCAGTTTATAAATATAATATTATGAATGTGGAAATTTATAGCAGTCAGTTCGTTTCGATTAAGAGGTTGTAAGTATGCAGCCACCTGAAAGAATCTTTGTCTGTTGCCTTCAAAAAAGACATTTATGAGCCAGGTAAGAGCTGGCATTTTTGGAAATACAGAGGCCAAGGCAATTTCCTCTACCTGGGACTAAGCAAGCGAAATGTATCCTGGAACACAGATACCACCATTGTGCTCCTTTCACTGCCGGACAAATGAGAGGAGTTTGTTCACACAGCTTCTTTCTTCAGGTGTCGGGCGCGAAATCCAGCCCTATGTGTAGTTTACACGGCCAAGTTTTGTGACAGGCCCAGTGCCCCCATCTCCTACATTAACCATATACCTAACGGGAAGAGAAAAACAAATAAAAGAAAACAAAAACAAAAATAAAGCTTTGGTTTATGTTGCAGAAGGAAATGCGCACTGTGCGCCGACTCATGTGGCCGTGGCTCCCTCTAATCTCCCGTGGGCGCCATTTTGTCAACATGAGTCTGGTTTCCTGGGTAAACAGAGAAAGCTTCCTGGAAAATACTGAGCAATGGCGAATGATTGATTTCACTTCTCTGGAACAGATTGGACATTTCTTTTTTAAACCTCAGAGATTCACTTCAGGGTTGAAAATCTAGATAAAGATACAAGGGACATATAATGTGAAGCGGATATGAATATTTTATACTCATGGCTGCAAATTTATTGTTGTATTTCAACACCCAGCACCCCACCGTTGGAGTTGGTAGGAGTTTCAGTTAAACTACAGTGGAAGGCTGCAGCTTGGATATCCTTGATCTAATTTTCTCCTTTAAATTGGATCTCTGATTTTCCTACATTGCCAGGAGCCCCTTCGTCTCTGCCTCCAACCCGGTTCTCTTAAGAATTTCTCATCTCTTAAAAGCCAATACGACGCCTGTCTCAAAGCGCCGTCATTCGTCTAACTCTTAACTGATTGTCGAGCTCTTATTAACTGTCGGCCTGACACTTTTATACCATGTCAGAGTGAGAGAGACGGTGGCTGGAAGAACACGGAGATACTTTAATATCTTCTAAGACCTACTGATTTTAAAAAGAAAATCTAAAGTCCAATATATATAGGGGGAAATGTTGTAGAGATGTGCCTGTGTCAGTTTTCTTTTAATAAAATGCTTTTGATTGAACTGCAATAGCCACAGGCACATCTGTACTTATCCTCCCTATTCACATTGACCCTGCTGTCCATAGTCTTTCAGTCAACCCGCAGAGGTGAAGGACATCATATAGTTACGTGACAGTTGTGAGCAGCCAGAAGTAGGCTGGAAGAGGAGAGACTGCTAAAGTAGCCCAGGTACAGGGAGTCAGTGCCCAGATTGTGTCCTGTAGCTCTTGGGTCCCAGTGTAAAGGAACCTGCTTAAAGGAGAACTAAAGTCTAACTGAAGAAGTAGCTAGAAATGTTCTGAGCTTCTGTACCAGCCCAAGGCAACCACAGCCCTTTAGCAGTAAAGATCTGTGTCTCCAAAGATGCCCCAGTAGCTCCCCATCTTCTTTTCTGCTGATTCACTGCACATGCTCTGTGCTGCTGTCACTTACTGAGCTTAGGGACCCACTCACAATATACAGTACACATAGAATAGAAATGTCACAATATAAGGCTGATTAGTAATTAATACAGATAATTACTACATGGCAGCACAGAAACCAGTGCAATTAGCATCAGCATTTAATAATCAGCAAACCTGTAGCATCAGCTTATATTACAGGCCAACCTCATTTTCTGCTGGATAATTAGTGACGAGCCCTAAGCTTTGCTTCTCAACAGCCAATCAGAGCCCACTGAGCATGTGAGTGTCACAGACACTTTCCAAGATGGTGACCCCCTGTGACAAGTTTGAAGTCCTGGATCATTGTTGCTATTGACAAGCTGAAACTTTAGCCTCGTGCAAGAAGTTCACTATATAAAATATGGCATTTTTAGCCACATCCATATTTAGGGTTTAGTTCTCCTTTAAAGAGACCATTGAGAACATATTGTCCACACTACAGTGTCAAGGGATCATTTCATATAATTAGTATATTAAATACCCATAGTGGTTTAGATACAGACATTTTTGGTTTTATGTATTTTGGGTCAATGCTTTTTTCATGTTGAGCCCACATGTATCTGGTCTCTTTTTGTACCGCTGGTGGTCTCATTAAGTTTATACTGAACAATCAACAGCAGAGGAGTTAATTCTAACTGCTGATTAGTTGCTATCAGTTACAACATAGTTGCGCTTTTTAAAAGCCAACAAAATCTTATCCTTAAACGTGAATATATGTATAGGATCCGTTATCCAGAAATTTGTTATCCAGAAAGCTCCAAATTATGGGAAGGCCATCTGGCATAGACACAATTTTAAGCAAATAATAAAAAAAAAATTAAAAACAATTTCCTTTTTCTCTGTAATAATAAAACAGCAGCTTGTACTTGACCCCAACTTAGATATAGTTAAACCTTTAAATGATTTATTTTTTTTCCTTGGATCTGCCGAGCAATCAATTAAACATACATGGTGTTGTAAATAGCTGCATAGACTCACACCTTGGGGCAGATTTATCAAGGGTCGAATTTCGAAGGTAAAAATACTTCTAAATTCGACCATCAAATTGGAATACTTTGGAATATCGAAGTCGAAGTTTTTTTTACCGAATTTGACCGTTTTTTCGGTCGAAGTAAAATCGTTCGATCGACCGATTAAACCGTTTGAATCGAAGGATTTCAGCGATCGTTTTTTCTTTGACTTCAAAAAAACTGCTCTAGAAGGTCCCCATAGGCTAATATAGCACTTCGGCAGGTTAAATATGGCGAAGTATTGAAGTTTTTTTTTGATGGTCAAAGTATTCAAAAAATGACTTTTTAAATTTTTTTACTTCGAAAATTCCCTCAAATTCACTTTGACCCTTGATAAATCTGCCCCTTGTGTCTTGTACCCTTTTGCTTTTAGATTGTAAGCTCTTTTGAGCTGGGCTCTCTTTACCTCTTATGTTAGTTGTATTTTTGTATGTAGTCTGTATGTTACAGCACCGCAGCATATGTTTATGGTTTATTGTTATGTGTTATTAATAATAATAATAATAATAATAATGAGACATAAATTGGTGGGGTCCAGATCTCCAGGGAACCTGCCACTAGTCAGAAGCTCATATTATGGAGCATTAAATCTCGTTCATTTAAGAGCAAGCCATTACTAGTGATGGGCGAATCTGTGCCGTTTCACTTAGATGAAAAATTTGCAAATATTTTGCCGTTTCTCTAATTATTCGGTAAATTCACAAAAACACAGAGAAATTAGCGAAACACTAACGAATTTTGACGTGCGACGATTTCTATATCCACGACTATTTTGTCCAAATGCATTAAAATCAATTGGCGTCAGAATAATTTTGACATGCAGCAATTTTATGAGTGCGACTATTCTGATGTGCCACCATTTTTTTTATTGCAGCCAATTTATTTGCTGGAGGTGAAACGCTGAATTTATTCGCCCATCGCTAGCCATTACATATGGCCCTTGACATGATATTTGCAGGGTTTTTATGTCCAGTATTTTGTTAGTAGTAGAAGTAGAAATTTTAATAACATAGATTTCTGGATAAACAATGATAGAATGAAAAAGCAAATAAACGTAAACACATACACAAAAATTAGACCAACAGCAAATAGTCCCAGAATACCTGTCTAAAGCCTATTCATTTAAATGTAAACATTGTCCCTTTGTAGTGTTTTTCCCATAGCGTAGCTGCTGCTGGTACAGATTCACTCCCGTGTGACTTTTTCTGCCCAAACTGTAATATTACAGGTTATGTTCTGTATTTTTGGCCGAGCGGTGTAGATCCCTAATGTGGAATTTGGAGGGTTTGAAGTAATAATCACACACCGGAGGTGTAAAAATAAAGATCAGAGGAGATGGGAGGATTTTTTCTTCTTTCTTTTTTTCCAACCTCAAAAAACCCACAGTCAGCCACATACAGAACATATGGAAACTTTATGTGAGCGTGAAAGGGCATGTTGTAAAGGGCTGAGGAGGAAACTTGTTCCCATCCATATCATCTACTTTCTAAGGAATGAAGCACAACATTGTCTAAATAGTTTGTTTATCTACTTAAGCTCCCCTTTCCAACCCAGTAAGGGAAAAATGGCCATGGGAATAAAAATGGTGGGAAGAAGAGAAGGATACATTGCTGGCTCTGCCTGATGTAGACTTTCCTTTCTGCTAGGGATGCACAGAATCTAGTATTTGTCCTAATCCCAGTTCTCTTGAGATCTGGATTCAGGTGAATTGATAGTTATTACAATCTAACCCATGATTTTATATGTCTATGGTGACCCACGGTTCCCAACCCATATTTTTGTCCTGTAGATATGGGTCACTTTGGGAACTGAGAAGGTTTGACAATGTTGGTCATTGCATGGTGCATGAGATGGTGAGGAACTGCAGCTCCTCTTCACTTCCAGCTGTTCCAGGCCTTCATGCTCTTGGCACAAATGATGAGAACAGTAGAAAGGCGTCCATAACATGTCAAGCTCATCATACACTCTATGTCCAAAGGGCTGTGGTCTGTCAGAAAGTGTAATTGTTGGCCCTGTATGTGGATGCCTTAGGGGTTGTCAAACCTAAGCTGTCAAAGTGGTAATAGAAATAGTTTGCCTAAAGGAATTCCCTATTTATACAATACTGATGACTGTCAAGTTGAACTTCTTTATCCTTCAGTAAGAGTCAGTAAACTTTCTCAGGTCTGAGCTGTTTCAGAATTATGAGGCTGTATCCGTTCTGGAAGCATAGTTGGCCAGAGGGACACTCAGGAGACATCTGCATGTTTCTACCATTACATTCATTCTATGGGGCAGATTTACAAAAGAGTGAAGAGGCTAACGCTACCGACTTTTCACCAGCGTTGCCACCCGCAGGGACATCGCCAATTCACTAATAGGCGCAGGTGCCAATTCGCTAGCGAAACAGACCATCGATATCAGTCATTCGCACTCTATTGCCAGGCGACTTTTCACTCTGGTGAACGGCCGTTACTCAGCAAATTCACTATATAAACGTTACCTCTTTCGCCAGAGTTGCCTTCACCACCTCAGACCAGACGAAGTGCTAAAATGAAGATTCATCTTCCTCAATCTTCTATCACATCATATCCTGTGAGCTGAAAATGCATCAAAGTTCCAAAAACGCTGGCGACTTTTCCTTTTTTCAGCGTGATTGGCTGCAAAAGTCCTAACAAACTTTTTGGGTAACCGGTTTTCTCCAGACATTTCATAACATATGAAACATTCATTTTACAGTGGGCTCATGTGTAGGGCTTTATATTAACTCTCTTGTCTTTATTAAGGTTCCCTGGACATTTGTAATAAAAACCGGTAACTTAAACCATTTGCACCAATATTTATAATAAAGACGTCCATACAACTTTAAATTACCCGCCGTATGCAAATTGACCAGATCTCAAGATCACTAGCGAAGTTTCGCTAGGCAGAAATGAATGCTAGCACACCTTCACTTTGAAATACTCGTAACGATAGCGAAAAGTCGCCAACATTCGGTGCCCCGGAGGAGGAAACTCTGCATATTAGTTAATTGGTGTAGTCTGAGCGCATTTGCTCCTGGCGAAGTGTTGCGATTAATGTGAAACGGACGCTGTCGAAAATTCTCCAGTTAGTGAATCTGCCCTTATACAGTATGTGTAGCACGAGACACACCAACAGCTTTTGTTTTAAGACGGCTTTACACTTGCATTGTAAATGGCTCTTTGACTCCTTTTACCCCTTCTCATCCGAACAGCAATAGTTTTGCCATTTGATTGTTCCTACTCTTCATAAGGCGTCTGAGTATGTTGCACTGATGAGATCTAAATGGCTCAAAACAGACAAATCCTAACCGCACACTGACCACAGAGAAATAAAGGAGTCATTTGATTATTTCCACCCATCTTGTTTTAAGGCAATGTTATATACTGTATGTAACATGATGTATGTGATTACCTTTTTTATTAAAGGAGAACTAAACCCTAAAAATGAATAGGGCTAAAAAATCCATATTTTATATAGTGAACTTATTGCACGAGGCTAAAGTTTCAGCTTGTCAATAGCAGCAATGATCCAGGACTTCAAACTTGTCACAGGGGGCAGTGTCGGACTGGGGGGCCCGGGGCCCACCGGGACTTCTGTCCAGGGCCCCCCTTGCTGCGCCGCACCTTACCGTGCAGTGCGCTCCCTTCCTTCTGTGCGGTGTGCATGCGCAGACGGTGCGGTGCTGGCGCGCATGCGCAGACGGTGCGGTGCTGGCGCGCATGCGCAGACGGCGCGGCGCTCCGGCTTTTTTTTTATTTTACATAACACGATTGGGGTCTGGCCCGGCGGGGGCCCATGACGGGTCGGGGCCCACCGGGTTTTTTCCCGGTTTCCCGCCGGGCCAGTCCGACCCTGACAGGGGGTCACCATCTTGGAAAGTGTCTGTGACACTCACATGCTCAGTGGGCTCTGATTGGCTGTTGAGAAGCTAAGCTTAGGGCTCGTCACTAATTATCCAGCAGAAAATGAGCTTCCCCTGTAATATAAGCTGATGCTACAGGTTTGCTGATTATTAAATTCTGATGCTAATTGCACTGGTTTCTGTGCTGCCATGTAGTAATTATCTGTATTAATTATTAATCAGCCTTATATTGTGACATTTCTATTCTATGTGTACTGTATATTGTGAGTGGGTCCCTAAGCTCAGTAAGTAACAGCAGCACAGAGCATGTGCAGTGAATCAGCAGAAAAGAAGATTGGGAGCTACTGGGGCATCTTTGGAGACACAGATCTTTACTGCTAAAGGGCTGCCGTTGCCTTGGGCTGGTACAGAAGCTCAGAACATTTCTAGCTACTTCAGTTTAACCTTCCTTGGCCTTTAAGGAGGCTCTTACTGCTTCATTGGGCAATCTGTAGAATTCAATGCTCTCAATCTTTCCCTTTTTAAAATATTTTAAACTATGTTACATTTCATGACAATCAGCATCAGACTGGGGGGAGGGGGGTCTGAGGCCCACCAGAGGCATCACTCCAGGGGCCCCTACACACCCCCAACCCTACTTGTCCCCCAAAATACCCAACACCACAACATACCTCTCCCGCCACCCCGTGTGCCGCAATTGGAGGGAGAACAGGGGAAGTTCCCATAGTTTTATCTGGGATGAAGTTCTGGGTTGGTGAGGTTTTTTCCTGGTTTGCCCACTGGCCCAGTCTGACCTTGATGATAATTAAAAAAGCTTAATAGACAGCTTTAATCTCCCTTGAGTAACCCAACTGAACCCAGATTTGATCCATACAGTCTCACAGAAACCAGGATATAAATTCCTGAAGAAACCCTGTTATTTGTTGTATTCCTACAAAATATGGAAGGATCAGGCAACACTGTGAGCCATAGGAATGAGCTATAATCTGCGCTAATACCAGGTAGCATTTACTAGCACTTGTAAGCAGTACATCTGGTTTCCTGCCCTTCAGGCTGTGGGTGCTAATAGGTATCATTGAACCAAGGCAGATTTAGATATCTTTGATTGACACAATTGTTGCTTTCCTGTAGTGTCTGCAATAAAAATGTGCCTGTAAGCTCCGTCATAAAACATGACCAGACTGCTGTTATTCTCCTTACAGGAAGCAAGCTAATACAAGCCGGGCTTATCCTGAAATATGCTTTTCTACTCTAGTCTAAAATATAATTATTATTTAAAAAGGATAGTGTGTTTTATTGCAACACAGCCCTTCTGAGGTCTATAATTATTTTTATGAGAGTGTCTGTTCCATCAATTTCAAGGAAGAGTTTGCTGTCATTACAGTGAGCTTCATTGGACAGGCTGATATTATTCAGCATTCGCTCTATTGTGCGTCGTTGAGGGAAGAGCTGATACAATGGTTTTTCTGAACCCATGAAGTTTAAATGTCTTATTTGCAACAATTAAAAAAGATTTCCCTTATAATGTGAGGCAGACGAGGGAAATGTTAGCAGATAAACGTATCCATAAACTTTTCTTTCTTCTTTAATGCTACAGGAACCTCAGTTGGCCTTTAGTTGGATATATATGGGCAGATTTTGGTTGTAGACATGGGGGCTCATGTATAAATATGGACAACTAGGCAGTAACCCATAGCAACTAGTCAGATTTTTTTTTAGCCAGATGCAGGCTGGACAATAGACGCATACATCTCATTGGTTGCCATTGGTTACTGCCCAGGTGCAAATCTGCCCAATGTTTATAAATGAGGCCCCAGTCGGTCTCAGTGTGAGCCAGCCAGAAAAGTGCTTTCTCCAAAGAACAATGTCCAAACATGCCTGGTCTTGCTCCTGGTTGGCTAGACAACTATTGATGCACCAAATCCACTATTTGGTCGGCCGAGTCATTTGTGAAAAATTTGGCTGAATACCGAACCGAATCCTAATTTGCATATGCAAATCAGGGACAGGAAAGAGAAAAAGTGTTGCATTTTTTTACTTCCTTATTTTGTGACGAAGAGTCAAGTGATTTCCCTTCCTACCCATAATTTGCATATGCAAATTAGGATTCGGTTCCGTTAGGCACAAGGATTTGGCGAATCCGAATCTTGCTGAAAAAGGCTGAATCCTGAACCGAATCCTGGATTTGGTGCATCCCTATAGACAACATCACCAGATCTTAGTGCTAGACTTATTCACACAAGTTATTGACAGTCTGCAACCTAATAATGGGAATACATACTCAAATTTAGGCAAATGATTTCAGTCTTACTGGCCAACCATCTTCTGCATGTATGGTCATCTGAAGGAATGGAAATCAGTCAGTCTTTCCAGAGAGGAAGCCTATAGATACTCATTCCCGCATTGGTTGGAAACAAGATGGGCTGAATCATTGGCCCAGTGAATTGGACAATTTTTGAGCATTTGCCTGTTATCTGATTGGTGAAGTTACTCTAAACTCTGCCTTTATTTTGCTACCTTAAAGGGATACGGTCATAGGAAAAAAAAATTTTTTCAAAATGAATCAGTTAATAGTGCTGCTCCAGCAGAATTCTGCACTGAAATCCATTTCTCAAAAGAGCAAACAGATTTTTTTATATTCAATTTTGAAATCTGACATGGGGCTAGACATATTGTCAATTTCCCAGCTGCCCCTGGTCATGTGACTTGTGCCTGCACTTTAGGAGAGAAATGCTTTCTGGCAGGCTGCTGTTTTTTCTTCTCAATGTAACTGAATGTGTCTCAGTGGGACATGGGTTTTTACTATTGAGTGTTGTTCTTAGATCTACCAGGCAGCTGTTATCTTGTGTTAGGGAGCTGCTATCTGGTTACCTTCCCATTGTTCTTTTGTTTGGCTGCTGGGGGGGGGAGGAGGGGGGTGATATCACTCCAACTTGCAGTACAGCAGTAAAGAGTGATTGAAGTTTATCAGAGCACAAGTCACATGACTGGGGGCAGCTGGGAAATTGACAATATGTCTAGCCCCATGTCAGATTTCAAAATTGAATATAAAAATATCTGTTTGCTCTTTTTAGAAATGGATTTCAGTGCAGAATTCTGCTGGAGCAGCACTATTAACTGATTCATTTTGAAAAAAATTTTTTTCCCATGACAGTATCCCTTTAAGAAACACAAGACTATCATCTCTATTACAGATGTAGGTAGTGATTTCATTGGGGCTTTTCTGCCATCACACACACTGCTCCTGCTATTCAAGGACACGAGCTAGGTGAATTCTGAAGAATTGGCTGTTGTGTTGTAATTGAAAGGTTTATCCCAATCCAATGAGTAAGATAAAAGATCATCACATGCCAGCCATATGATGCTTGAGCTAGCCACATACAGGACAATATTGGCTGTTGACTTGGCCAAGTCCAACCAGGATTCAATATCTTCTGTGCCCAATTTATATAAAAAAAAAACTGCTCACAGAGAGGTGAGTGGTTGAGAAGAATCATTAAATTGTGTATTTAAATACAACCCCCACCATACCCGCCTTCTTCAAACTCATACCCAGCCCCAACTGGGGAGCTGTTGTTTTTTATATACCCATGTCAGCTTGAATATATTGCAATATGTGGACAACAATCCCTGTTTTGTTTAAAGGGGAAGGCATTTTGTTAGTAGCTCAATTCTCTTAATACATTGACCATGTGTTGATTGAAGACCTCTTGTCTGTCTATAACCACGCCCCTCCCCATCTCTGACATCACTGGAGGGGGCGGGTCAGATACTAGTATATAAAAGAGCTTTGGCAGACTGGCATGAAGCCATGACTTAGTAGTGGTTCCTGAACTGTGGGCCTAGATATGGGCTTGTAGCAGTAGAAGGTTGGCTCAGCCTGAAGGCCAGTTATGGTGAGAATTGGGTAGAATGTCTATGTGTCCTACTAGATACACCTAAAAGCCTATATGTACTCATTTAATGAGCAATGGGTATCCCTGACTTAGGCTAGGATCAGATGGCACTAACGAATGCGGATTCTCCGCAGACGTTGAATCCGCTTCCCTGCTGCTCCCCTTGTTTTCTGAACTGTGGGCAGATTTTGGCGCGAAATGCAAAAGGTCGTGTTTCGGCGCCTAAATCCACTGCGGAAAAAAAGCTTCCTGGTACAGGCAAAGCAGAAGGGGAAGAGGAGCGGGGCAGTGGATTCTCAATCCGCAATCACCTGGCTCTGGCATAAGAGTTGGACCTTCAAGGAGCCTCGGACCAATGGTTGGACCTTCAAGTGGAGTTGAATTCAAAAAGTTTGGCTGTAGACCCTCTCTAAACATACTGGCAAAGACCTCCCAATGTGATCCAATAATTGTCCTTGAGGTTGAATGACTGGGTTGGTGTGATCTCTCCATGGTTTATACCGCTATGAATGTACGATGTGTGGTGCGTTTTCAGAAAGGGAAGAATGTCCAGCCCTTCAACAAAATCATTATTTTCTTTATTGTTTGGTAAAATTTCTCCTGTTAACAAAAATGTAGAATGGTCCGGGCGTTTGTCTCACGCCTTCACTACAGCAGCATAAGTCAGGCAAAAGTCCATGTCCCTAACATAGCCCCGCCTACCACACGAAAACTCCGTGTCACTTCAACAGTATAAAATGTAAGAAAGTCAGATTATTAAAGGTAAACCGCTCGGACTATAAAAACTATATAAGCGTTCAATAATAAATGTTAAGTTCCATGTCTACAACAGATACATCTTATCAAAACTCAATAAATTATATATTTATATTTATATATATATATATTTATAATATTTAGTAACATTTCACTTCATGCACAATTTTGTACAGTTTTTTTTTTGATTTTTTCGGTAATGGAAAATGCATTAGGTACTGGGAATGTACACAATTAGCAGACATTTGTAAGAAAATAGTTTTTTTTTTTAAATTTAAATAAAAAAAAACATCTATCAAGTACATAAAAAAAACCCAGAAGAAATGGAAGAGAAAAAAAAAGTTCACTTTTTTTAAATTTTTTTATTTTTTTTAACTTAAAACCCTGCCAACGTGGCACCGAGCTGCCACATTTCTTGACCTGGCTGATGCCGCCATAGAACAGCACCCCCCAGTGGTCGTAAACAGATGGCTCTATGGAGACAGGCCTGGCAGAGGCAAGCAATGCGGCAGCTCCCAGTGCATTTGTTTAAAGGGAAACTACCGTTCACTGCACTTGTTTTTTTGTAAAGTTATGGGAAGTGAAGATAAACCCTACATACAAAAAGCAAATGTTTGCACTCTAAATTAAAGGCAACATTCTGCTGTTGTTTTTGGAATGGAAAACCATGACCTGTTAGAATAAAAGAAATGATGTATCCTTACATTCATCTTGAGAAGTTTCATTGCAATCCAGGATAATCTGATTAATGGGTTATAATAGGGCCCATGCTTCCAATAAGGATTAATTATATCTTCGTTGGGATCAAGTACAAGCTACTTTTTTATTATTACACAGAAGAAGAAAAAATATTTTTTAAAGATTGGATTATTTGGATAAAATGGAGACTATGGGAGATGGACTTTGCTTAATTAGGAGCTTTCTGGATAAGGGGTTTCCGGATAACTGATCCCATACCTGTACCAGGACCAGTAACATCAAATTCGTTAGTATACCATGAAAAAAAACCACCAAGACAAATTAAACTTTAAAATCGCACAGCCTTTATTAAGAAAATAACTCACGAAACTCCGCTTGTGCTCCTCTTCAGAAAAGGCGATCCATGGTGGGGCGCTTGATTTCTCCTCCCTGCTTTCCTTATAGGAGATAGCCAGGGAGGAGAAATCGAGCGCCGCACGATGGATCGTCGCCCTGTCGCCTTTTCTGAAGAGGTGCGTAAGCAGTTTCCTGAATTATTTCTTAATAAAGGCTGTGCGATTTTAAAGTTTAATTAGTCTTGGTGTTTTTTTTTTTTTTTATAACGAATTTTTTTAAAGATAAGATTTTGATGTTACTGGTCCTACTGGGGGCAATTCTGAACCCCATAAATGCGCCTCTTTTCATGCCTTGGCCAAATGTTCATTCCACCTATGATTCACTTTGCCAAGAGAAGCATCATTATATATACCACCCGGGAATAATTTTTTTTTTTTTAAAAAAAGTATAAATTAATACATTTTGGAAGCTGCTGTAAATAGGCCTTTTTTAAATGTCTAGTTGCTACAAAAATGGCCAATATATAGATATACAAACCCCCCTAGTCCCGTAAATTAAATGACGTTAGTTATTTAGAGACTATACATTTTTTACATGTTCTTTTTTTTTTTTTTGTGGTTTTATTATAAACAAACACACAGACAAGCGATATATATATATATAGATTTTCTGTTAATAAGTTAAAGGTATAAATCTGTGAATGAACGCTGTGCACTATAAGGCTATCCTGTCTGTAAAGTCTATAAATACCTTTACAAATATACACGTTGCAAATTACAATTTTTAAAACAAAACTGTTAAGCGTTTTTTTTTTTGCCCGGGATCCGTGTTATCCTAGATTGCAATGCTTTGGAATACTAAAGGGGAAATCGATGCATCTCGTACGATTCTCCATTGAAATAAAAAGCGTTATTTACACTATGTAAATTATTTACAATGCACTCGGCAATAAAGGTTTGGAATATTCTGCTTGGAAAGATAAGAGGGTTTAAGGCAGGGGGTGAGCGGTCTGTGTTTGCTGAACTTCTATTCCCAGCGTGGGCGAGAGCTTTGTGTTTGCGGCCGCTGGTTCTAGTAATGGAGAACAGTCACAATTGGTTCATTCTTTCGCCGTCTACAGCAAAATATGCCAATATGGCAGACAATTTTCTAAAAGGATCCTTCAATGTCAATGTAGTAACAGACAGAGGGTTTGGGCCAATCAGATGCTTTGTTTCATTATTCTAAACCCAGCAGATCAGTAAACGATCAAAGCTGATTGGAGCGATTTTTTTTTTCTTTTGCGCCTGTTATTCCATTAAAATGAACATCCAGAAAGAGCGAGGGGAACTGTGCACGTGTGGGAGATTCCATACTGCTCGGCTCGATCGGTGAATTCTATACAGAATCAAAAGCATTGATGTATGACCACTAGGGGTGCTGTTCTGTTTCAGTTTAGGCAACGTGCCTCTACCATACAGAAGCTTCCACTTCACACATGTACAAGAAGCAATGTTCTGTTCCCCCAAAAAGCAATGCCCTCCTACTTAAAGGAGAACTAAAAATGAATAGGGCTAAAAATGCCATATTTTATATAGTGAACTTATTGCACCAGCCTAAAGTTTCAGCTTGTCAATAGCAGCAATGATCCAGGACTTCAAACTTGTCACAGGGGTCACCATCTTGGAAAGTGTCTGTGACACTCACATGCTCAGTGGGCTCTGATTGGCTGTTGAGAAGCTAAGCTTAGGGCTCGTCACTAATTATCCAGCAGAAAATGAGCTTCCCCTGTAATATAAGCTGATGCTACAGGTTTGCTGATTATTAAATTCTGATGCTAATTGCACTGGTTTCTGTGCTGCCATGTAGTAATTATCTGTATTAATTACTAATCAGCCTTATATTGTGACATTCCTATTCTATGTGTACTGTATATTGTGAGTGGGTCCCTAAGCTCAGTAAGTCACAGCAGCACAGAGCATGTGCAGTGAATCAGCAGAAAAGAAGATGGGGAGCTACTGGGGCATCTTTGGAGACACAGATCTTTACTGCTAAAGGGCTGTGGTTGCCTTGGGCTGGTACAGAAGCCCAAAACATAATGTACAACATTTCTAGCTACTTCTTTAGTTAGGCTTAAGTTCTCCTTTAAGGGGAAACCTATATAAATTTTTTTTTTTCCCTATAAAGCAGGGCATTTTCAATGATCCTTACTAAAGTCGTGAATGTAAGTGGGAATACCTTTTTGATCTTTGCTTTCCCACCTATTCCCAGGATACATCTCCCAGCGTTCACCGGCAGCCACAAGCTGGGGTATGATGGGAGTTCAACATTCACGGTGAAGTTATCGATTAGCGATACATTACATGGTGATGATTCAACTGTGCGTATTAAAAAAAAAAGAAACAATCCCACCCCTCCCCCCATAGTGTAAATCTGTAAAAATTGGTGAGCACGGTGACATGATCCGATCAGAGTCGCCCAATCACGTTGATCATATTGCATAAAGAGAAGAGCAAGGTTTACATTCTATAGAATCGCAGTTCCTCTGCGGAACGTCAGTCTCTCACATGTCAGGCACGGAATGGTTGTCTCTGGCACTCTATAGCATATGGCTGGAGGTCACCCTGTCCGTCCTCCGACCTTTAACATTCTCTCTCCCACTTGTTTTTTTTCTCTCAATATATATATATAATTAGATATTTTAACATTTTTGTATTTTGGCACAAGATTAGTTCCTTCAGGTGAAACAGTGCTTCTTGACTTTGAGTACAGCAAGTGATTTCTACGGCTCAAAAAAATACAATCCAGCTGGGGGAGCTTCCTCCTTGGGCTCAAGTCTACATTCCTTCAACGTTCCCGTTTCTATGTCCCTCCGCAGTCATGTTCGGATGGCGCCGTTGTACTGCTGTTGTTTGGGAAGACACGGTTCATCGGGTAAAATGTCATGAGCAAAGACTGAGTCGTCCCCCGAGGAGCAGGTGCTGTTACTGTCTTGGCCCGCCGGGGAATACTGCTCGAATGGTACCGACAGGTCCAGGTACTCCTGAAAGACAAAATATACATAATTAGTGATGAGCGAATTCATTTGCCAGCCATGGATTCGTCATGGAGTCTTTAATGCATTAGAAAAACCGCCCATTAATGCATTTGGAGAAAAAAGTTGCCATTAGAAAAAACGCCTATTGACTTTAATGCATTTAGAGAAAAAATTGCCATAAGATTAAAGGTTATGTAAAGGCAAAAAAATAAAATCCCATTTTTACTTTCTTTAATGAAAAAGAAACCTATCTCCAATATACTTTAATTAAAAAATGTCTACTGTTTTTATAATTAACCTGACTGTATGCAGTGAAATTCTCCCTTCATTTACTGCTGTGGATAGGAATTGTCAGATGGTCCCTAACTGCTGAGCAGGGAAACAATCATACTTATGAACAGCAGGGGGAGCCCCCGCCTTACTTCCCAGCCATGCAGAACTCAAGCAGCTTTGTTTATGACGATCCCTAAGCAGCCCAGACCACACTGAGCATGTGCACAGTCTTAGTCTTGCAAGGATGTTTAACAAAAGTTACAAGATGGTGACCCCCTGTAGCCAACTTTGAAAGCATAAATTATTTGTTTGATTAGGCTTGTGGTGCAGTAAGTTCATGTTTATATTTAGTATACAAAATACAGCATTTCTAGCCTTATTCTATTTTAGACTTTACATGCCCTTTAAACGCCCATTGACTTTAATGTATTAGTACAAAAAAGTCGCCATAAGAAAAAACACGCATTGAATTTAATGCGTTTGGAGAAAAAAGACACTATAAGAAAAAATGGCCATTGACTTTAACGGGGAGATTAGTCGCCCAGCGAAAACCTCCTCTTTTTCGGGCGACTAATCTCCCCAACTGCCTCCCCTTACTTCCCATTGGCTAAAATGTAAATTGTCGGCGGGAAAGCACACGGAGTGTTTCATTTTACGAAGTTGCCCGTTTACATTTTAGCCAACAGGAAGGGAGTTTACGGAGATTAGTGGCCCCGGAGAAGAGGAGATTTGTCGCCGGGCGACTAATCTCCCTGAATCTGCCTGTTTGCCCTGACCCTAATGCATTTGGAGAAAAAAGTTGCCATAAGAAAAAACGCTTATCGACTTTAATGCATTTGGACAAAAAAATAGTCATAGGAAAAGACTAGGGATGCACCGAATCCAGGATTCAGGATTTTGCCTTTTTTAGCAGGATTCAGCCGAATCCTTGTGCCTGGCCAAACTGAATCCGAATCCTAATTTGCATACGTAAATTAGGGGCAGGTAGGGAAATCATGTGACTTTTTGTCACAAAAGAAGATTTGTTTCCACTTTTTCCTTTCCTGCCCCTAATTTGCATATTAGGATTCGGTTCAGTATTTGGCCAAATCTTTCACCAAGGATTCGGCCAAATCCCAAATAGTGGATTCGGTGCATAGGAAAAACGCCCATTAACTTTAATGCATTTGGAGAAAAAAAGTTGCCATAAGAAAAAACGGCCATTGACTTTAATGTATTTGGAGAAAAAAGTCGCCTTAAGAAAAAACTATGGATGCACAGAATCCTAATTTGCACATTGACATTAATTTATTTGGAGCTAGAATAATTGTTGCGATCGTAAAAATTTGTCGCTCGTAGAAACGTCCATTGACTTCAATGCGTTTCACGAAATGTCAATGTTTCATGAATTGTTTCGCATTTTTGCAGATTAGCTCATCACTACACACAGTTGTATGTACAGTACAAAGATGCAAACTATACAGGTGCAACTGGAACTAGATGCCCAGCCCAAGTATCACTGATGCTCTTAAATCCAGTTCCTCCTCCTCCAAATCCGAAGCAACCAAAGGGTAAATAATGAATATAAATCAACAGCAACACTCCTTGTATATATATATATATATCTTTATTGTATATATCTATATCTATATATATCTATATATATATATATATATATATCTATATATATTATATATATATATATATATATATATATATATATATATATATATATATATATATATATATATATATATATATATATAAACACACACTTACATCAGTAGATGTTACAGTAAGAACGCGGTCAAGGTCTTCAACCAGCTGCTTGAAGGTTGGTCTTTGCGATGGGACAGCGTGCCAGCACTCTCTCATGATCATATACCTGAGAGCAGGGGGGAAAGAACAGACTGAATCTCACATTCTACAACAGGAATAGCCTGCTTGGAGCTGAAGAACAAATAGAGATGAAGGCAGTCGTATGAAGGCATGCTGGGAGTTGTAGTTAATATATGGCTGCAGAACCTCAGGCTGGATACCCTTTTTCTATAGGAAATTTGGGAATTAACATAACATTGATGCTTGACACGAGGCTGTCATCAAAGGCGCACAGGCGCAGCTACTGATGGCAAATGACAAAATCTATATATAGCGTTAGGCAGAAAAACTTTCTTTCATGTTTTCCATTTCACAATACTAGTCTTGGTTTGCTTGGCCTTTAAAGGGCTGCTATGCCCTCAATTCTCCTGTCTGCCTAGGAGAAGACTTATAGATTTATGGCATCTTAGAGGAGATTAAGTTACATCTGTTGGACTTTGGGAGTTGGGGTCTATGGAAGCCCGAGGGACATGGACCAAATCAACACCTACTTCTGGTAAAGATTTTATCATTTTCCCTATTGCTATATGGCAGATATCGGTCGTGCAGGCCCATTGTTGTCCCTATACACTGAGCAATACGATGCAAACTCAGCCTGTAGGGACAGAGTCGGCAGCTTCTATTGGTCTATTTAAAGGAGAAGGAAAGCTATGGAGGCAATTTATTGCCAATAGATTATTTGCAATAGTGCAAGCTTGAATGCAATATTTATTCTGTAGAATGTAAATGTGAGTAAACAGCTCTAGAAGCTCTCTGTATCTTTAGGATAGCAGCTGCAGTATTAGCTTGGTGTGACCACTTCCTGCCTGAGTCTCTCCCTGCTCACTCATAACTCTGGGCTCAGATTACAGCAGAGAAGGGAGGGGGAGAGAGGAGCAAACTGAGCATGCTCAAGCCCTAGCCCTGGAGGTTTAAGCTGAAAACATGAAGTCTGATACAGAAGCCCATGAGTACACAATAGAAGGAAAGAAATGCAGTGTTTCTTTTGACAGAGGACTCAGAGCAGCATTACTTTGAGGGTTTACTGGTGTATTTATATAGACCTTTCTGATAAAGCTTACTTAATTTTAACCTTTCCTTCTCCTTTAAGGATTAAACATCATGGAAGCTCAACAGCTATGGAAAAATAAACATTCACTCAACTCTCCTTAGTTCCATTAAGCAAATCCAAAGTGAAAAAAAAAAAACCCCAGGAAGGTATAGTGGCTCTTTAAGTGTCTGTATATGAATGGAGCTAGTATACGCAAGACAAAAGGGCTGCAGTCACTTACAGTTCATGTGTGCAGTTTGCTGGCTTGTCCATTCTGTGGCCTTCTTTCAATAGTTTAAAGAGTTCCTCTACTGGGATCCCTGGGTAGGGCGAGCCCCCCAGTGTAAATATCTCCCACAGCAGCACTCCGTACGACCATCTGGGAATTAAAGAGAGACATTTCCCATTCACAAGGGATCCTTTCTGTATGAGGACCAGGGTTTATTTGCGGGCAGCCATGCATAACTAACAGAGTCATCAGCACCATGACTAATTGCCCGGGCAATTTTTTTTTTTTACTAGTTACTTGGAGATCTCTACCGGCCGTGCTCAATAGCAAAGCTATAATAAAAAAAAACCTTTAGGCTGAAATTGAAATGAGCATTTAATCAGACGGCTGACAGCTTCTCCATTACGCCAGTCCCCTCTTTGTTGAGATTTCCACCAGTCTCAGTGAATGGAACAAATCAAATTAGCCATGCACCGATTCCCTCTGCTGAATTCCAGCACAGTGGGACGTGAATGGAGCGACAACCAAAGCTTTGAGACCGGCGCATCCACGGGACGCCCATGAAAATAATTGCCCACCTTTATTCTACAGAGACCGGGACTAAGGAAATCCATCAGTAACACATTAGATTGATAGAATGGGGTCTGCTGTAGGTTTAACTTTACTCATTGCTCAAAAATAACAACTCACCGATAAATATACTCACGGTAAAAAGGGCAGACCCAATTGAATAAAGAAATTATCTTTATTATATATATATTTAAAAAAAAAAGTAACACTTTTGCCTGATGCGTTTTTATACCATAGACAGTCAGAGGCCCAAAGTGTTAGGGTTTAAACACACGGGCAGATTCGCCTGGCGACTAATTGCCTCTTCTGCGCAGCGAAAATCTCCCGAACTGCCTTCTGGCTGCTATAATGAGAAAACGCCAGCACCAATGACTGTCGTCCGAAGTTGCCTCACAAGGAAACTTCGCCGGGTGACTAATTTCGGGCAACTTCGGAAATCAAAGCGCTGCGAGTGCATTGGGGCTGTCATTTTCTCATTATAGCAAGCGGAAGGCAGTTTGGGGAGATTGTTGCCCCGCAGAAAAGGCGATTAGTCGCCAGGCGACTAAATCTCCTCGAATCTGCCTGTGTGCTAGCTCCCATAGGCTAAAGATGTGTTACTGCTTTTATAATAAAGATCATATCTTTATTCACTAGCCTGGATTGGAGCTGCCCTTTAAGGGCAGACACACGCTTAGATTCGGGGAGATTAGTCGCCCGGCGAAGTTTCTTTGTGAGGCAACTTCAGAAATCTAAGCGCCGCGAGTGCATTGGCAATTTCTCATTACAGCAGGGGAAAAGGTAGTTCGGGGAGATTGTCGCTCCACAGAAGATGCGATTAGTCGCCCGGCGAAGTTTCCTTTAAGCAAGTTATTGCTCTGTCCCTGTGTTTGTGCCCTTTCCCCAGCTCTTGCACCCATTGTGGACAGCTTTTTAACCCATTAAACACTTAAAGGGCAAGCAAAGAAAAAAAATAAAGACCAATTGAAAGGTTGCTTAGAATAAGCCATTGTATAATATACCAAAAGTGGACTTAAAAGTGAACCACCCCTTTAAAGTTGCTTCAAACTGTTTTTTCCAGATTCACAGCAGGGGGTGCGCCAGGAGCACCTAAAGGTGCAATACACAGGCAGATAAAGCTGCCGATATCAGTCTTTTAGACTAATTCCGCAATTTATCTGCCCGTATATGGGGGCTTCCGACGGGTTGGAAAAATGAAACCTTCCCGATCAATATCGTGGCCAGATATCGATCGGGAAGGTTTAATTTTTCCGCCGACCAACCCGTCGGAGCCCATTGCTCCTCGTTGTAATCCGGTTGTTCAGCCCTAGGGCCGAATCTTCGGATTACCCCAATATAGCCCTGCCGTTAGTGGGCATATCGGTGAAAGATCCGCTTGTTTGGCGATTTTGCCAGACGAGCGGATCACTTCATGTATGGCCAGCTTTACACTTTCTAGAAGATGTTATTTTGCATTGGTTACCCATTACTAGCTGGATAAACTACCACTCGTTTGTTCTCAGAATGCTTAGTGAAGGAATTGTGCCTTTGTGGGCAGTTAATGCTTACACATCGCTCTGATGAGTGTAGATACGGTCGAACAAAGCTTCCGGAGCCATCCATTTGACTGGCAGCCGACCCTGTAATTGGGAAGACAGAAGAGATTGTTACGTCAGCACATGGGAGCAGTCACAATGGCACCCTCCAATCTCCCCCTATCTAACACTTCCACCCGCTGACTTCAGCCTCTTTCTGGTTACAGATAATGGGTGCGGGTAAACAGATTAACAGTGAATAAGTGACTCCGCAGGGTGAAAATGCTTATTTGTGTTGGCTATCATCATTGGCTCTCGCATAACAGTGGGAAAACATGGCTTTATTGTAGCAGCGGAACAGAAACACAACTTGATTAGAGAATGTACTGCAGTTTTAGGGCAGAGACAGACGTGAAGATTCGGGGAGATTTAGTCGCCCGGCGACTAATCGCCTCTTCTTCAGGGGACTAATCTCCCCGAAAAGCCTTTCCACTGGCTAGATTCTAAATCGCCGGTGGGATTGCACTCGGATCGTTTCGTTTTTCGAAGACGTCCGAAGTTTTCTCATGAGGCATTTAGATTCTAGCCAGTGGGAAGGCTTTTCGGGGAGATTAGTCGAACAAAGAAGAGGCAATTTGTCGGAGACTAAATCCCCCCGAATCTTAACGTGTGCCCTTAAGGTGGCCATACACGGGCAGATAAAGCTGCCGATATCGGTCGTTTGGACCGATTTGACAGCCTATCTGCCCGTGTATAGGGGCTTCTGACGGGTCTTCCCGATCGATATCTGGCCACGATATCGATCGGGAAGGTTGGATTTTTATCCGACCGACCCGTCTGAGCCGCTTAGCGAATCGTAATTCGATCATTCAGCCATACGGCCGAACGTTCGAATTACCCCCGATATAGCCATGCAGTTTAGTGGCATATCGGGGAAAGATCCGCTCGTTTGGCGATGTTGCCAAACGAGCGGATCTTGGAGTCTATGGCCACCTTTACTCTCACACTAACTAGGGCATTTATGTTGACCAATTGCTGATTTTCTTTAGGTGCAGTAACACAGGCAGTGATACCAAACATGTGGCCCTCTGTAATCTTGCTCCCCGCAGTCTCACAGCAGAGACTCTTAAATGTGGTTGTTCACCTTTGCGATAACTTTTAGTATGATGTTGAGAGTGACATTCTGAGTAAGGATGGACGATTTTTTTCGCCTTGTTTCGCCGTGGAAACGACACCCATAGACTTGTATGACGGCGTGCGTCAAAAAAATGTCGCAGCATGACAATGTTTTTGTGGCCCGTAGACTTTTGGCGAAACGAAACGGGTTAAATTCGCCCATCCCTAATTCTGAGATATTTTGCAATTGGTTTTAGTTTTTCATTATTTGTGGGTTTGGAGTTATTTCGTTGTTTATTAAGCAGTGTTAACAATCTCATTGCTATGGTGCAAATGACCCTAGCAACCATGCAACAATTTGATTGAGACTGGAGTATGAATAGGAGAGGCCTGAATTGACAGAGGAGTAATAAAGAGTAGCAATAACATCTGTAGCCTTACAGAGCATCTGTTTTTTTTAGATGAGGTCAGTGATCCCCATTTGAAAGCTGTAAAGGGTCAGAAGAAGACGGCAAATCATTTAAATACCATAAAAATTAAATAATTAAGACCAATTGAAAATTGGCTAAGAGTTGGCCATTCTGTAACATACTTAAAGTTGACTTAAAGGTGAACCATCCCTTTAAGACCTGAGCTGCTGTTGCTATGCACAAGTGCTGCAGCTACAAAGACAAGACGATACAGTAGGCAAAGCACCGGCCCCATTGCTGGAGTTCTCGGAGGTCTAAGGATTAGATTTCATGCTTCTGTCAGCGGCCCCTTTAGTGGGGAAGTAAACCTCCGTTTTTGGCATGGAAAGTGTCCGTTCTGTTTGCATTACTTACATTTGTTGTTTTCTTGTAATAATCTATGTTGTGGATGTCCCTGGCCAAGCCGAAATCTGCAATCTTCATTACGATGTCATCTGTTACTAACACATTTCTGGCTGCCAGATCTCTGTGAATACACTGGGAGAAGAAACACAACAACATGTCAGTACAAGCGGCGCTGAAATAAATATAAGCAACACGAAACTCCTCACTCTTAAAGCTACGGCTCTGTGCACCTGACCCTCGCCCACCTGCTGTCCCAGAAATCCCCGAACTATCCCTCATCCTGAAGAATACAACTCTCATTAGTCATTAGTGCTGCAATAAAGCTGGTTGCTGACACAAGCAAGATAACTTTCCTATGTTTCATTGCCATCTAAACTATATTGTCTATTGCCAGTGGTTCCCCAAACCTCAAGGGCAGAGACACACGCTCAGATTCGAGGAGATTATTTGCCCATCGACAAATCTCCTCTTCTTCGGGGCGACTGAACTGCCTACCGCCCACTAGAATGTAAATCGCCGGCGGGATGGCAATCAGGGCGGTTCATTTTCCGAAGACGCCTAAAGTTGCCTCACGAGGAAACTGCGGACGACTTTGGAAAACGAAGCTCTACGAGTGCCATCCTGCCAGCGATTTAGATTCTAGCCGGCGGGACGCAGTTCGGGGAGATTAGTCGCCCCAAAGAAGAGGCGATTTATCGTCAGGCGACTAAATCTTCCTGAATCTGAGCGTGTGTCTCTGCCCTAAGGCTAAATTAACCCTATACACTCATTATACACTAATAGGTCCTTATAAACTAATAGGTCAGCTTGGAAGCCCAGCTTGAAGGTCAGTTAGGGTGAGATTTGGGGTGCACAAATATTTGCAATCCTAGATAATCTTGTGATATGGGTGATGTTTAGCTATATCTTTATAACGGGGGCCCTAACCTAACACTGAACACTGTGGTTTAAGCTGAAAAGGTCTGACCACCACTGGCCTACAGGATAATCGCAGGGTCATAAGGCTGCAGGGGATATAGGTGATTCCACCAGTCCCAGATTAATTAGCCATTTTAACACATATTGGTAAAACAGGATAACCTCTGGTCATGTTGGGGGCCCTAAAATTAATTTGCAGTGGGGTCCAGTAAGGGCAGGGGCACACTAAGCTAATGGGGGAGATTTAGTCGCCCGTCGATAGCTCTCCTCTTCTTTGGGGCGACTAATCTTCCCGAACTGCCTCCCACCGACTAGAATCGAAATCACCGGCGAGATGGCACTCGGAGTGCTTCATTTTGTGAAGTCGCCCGAAGTTTCCTCGTGAGGCAACTTTGGGCGACTTCGGAAACGAAGCGCACCAATTACCATCCCGCCAGCGATTTACATTCTAGCCGGTGGGAGGCAGTTTCGGGAGATTGGTCGCTGGGCAACTAATCTCCCCGAATCTGAGCGTGTGTCTCTGCCCTAACATTCAGTTACTCCACTGGATAATCTAGCTCTGTCAACTTTGTATTGATCTGTCTGGTTGCTTGCCAACATCAAAAGCACCAAAAGTGTCATTACAAAATGAAATGCATTTTTTGGAGCATTTGATGGACAAAATGAAGCTGATTCCAAACCCCCGGCTAGCTCTGATATAGTATATTTCTCTATTTCTGTGTTGTTCATTGTGAATGTATTGGGATTGGTCCATCTCCCGACTCGCTCGATGTCTACAAACTACTGATTGCTGTGATTGTTCCCGGGAAAGGCTGTGGCATTATTCCCATTATAATATGATGAAAGCAGCACATGGGAGCGATTATGGTATGACCAGAATATTTGAGGGAATAAGCCTGTGTGCCTTACTCATTCCTATTTATATAATGGGGAGGGGGGTTGATCTATAAGTATTGCTTGTGTATTTTTGTCTGTATTTTTGTGTGCTCAATACACCTTGGTCTTTAAAAAAGAGGCTTTAGGTTCAATTCTTCTCCTGGGGAACAAAGAACAGCACTAGACCAACATCTCCCCCACCCATCTTTAATTTTTGTGATGAAATAATCTCTAGGAATGATCTACAGCACCAACAGAACTGAAATCCACTGAAGCAGCCCATTAGCAATCTGCCTAAAGGAAAAGAGTTTGGAAACGGATACAGTAGGGACATCTAACTGCACCTCTACATCGGATTTCTTTTAGGATAAGGGTCGATTTTCAGCTGGTGTAAAACATCTCAAACCAGCAATGTCATCAGTGACTATAATGAAAACCCACAAAAAGTGGATTTGGGGCAGGGTTCAATGACAGACGTCATGGCTGGGTCTATGTGTCTTTCAATAAGTCTCATGGCACATGAGGTGCTTTAGATGCTGCACCACCAAGAATCATCTGATCTGTGGTTTAAAGTCAGGTATGGGGTATGAGGAGCAGCCTCTGGAAAAGTATTTGATATAGTTGGGGAGGAGGAAGAAAGATGCATGCCGGAGTGAACTTTTTCAAACAGGGTAGGCGGGTATATAATATGTGCAAAACTCACTTTTTGCGACGCCAGGTACTCCATGCCACGAGCTACCTGGTAGGCGCAAGAAACAAGGTCCTTGAACGTCAGCTGCTCAGCTGGAATTTTGCAGGTGTCAAAAGAATAATCCATTCCTGGGGGGCGCCGTGCCTTTAAATACTCCCTGAGGTTCCCTTTGGATGCATATTCCACAAGAACGTACAGTGGTCCTGTGTGGTGGAAGAAAATATATTTACAGTGGTCGTTAACACAGTCCGACTCAATAAAAGAAAAATGCAGGGCAGCTTTTTTTTGGCTTCCTGTGTGAAATGACCACTAACCCCAGATGGAGGCTGAACTGCAACTCCCACAATCCTCTAATGCTGGAAGCTGTAGTTTATCAACATTTAAATTAAGCATAGGTCACAATGGGAGATTAGTTGCAGCAAAGTAGATTCCATTGTTTCACAGGTTAGCATCATTAGATAACTGTGCTCTATTATGTAACTTCCTATTAGGAAAAAGGGGTGTATTTAATTGGACCTGCATTCATTGCTAGAATAAACACTATTTGTCTTCTACCCCATTTACCTGCGATATAAGCCCCATGGGACAGCAGTTGCTGCTCAAATGAGGTTGTTTATTAAGGTTGTTATTGGTGTGTCTGGGAAGCCATTTGCTCTGCATCATTTACTAAAATGCACTGCACGGGGGAAATAAATAGTACCCATTGGTCTGCTACTTAAACCCACACTAGCACATCAGCACGTTCAGCAATATATATATAAACATATATATATATTTTTTTTCTCATCTTCTATGAACACTTAAAACTTCAGCAACGTGGGAGTCAACTTATTCATAACACTTGCAGCTATATCATTTACAGAATATTTATAGCAATATGTAGGACG
Source organism: Xenopus laevis (assembly GCF_017654675.1). NCBI lineage: Eukaryota > Metazoa > Chordata > Amphibia > Anura > Pipidae > Xenopus > Xenopus laevis. The sequence goes on along the minus strand of NC_054371.1, from coordinate 21,705,276 downwards.
CAGGCTGACGTACCATCCTGAGTGCATGCTCCTAGCAGATTGATGATATTTTTGTGCTTCCCAATCATTTTCATCATCTCCATCTCCGAGACCAGATCGGAGAGATCTTTATCTGTAGCATCATCTGCAAACAAACAATAAGTGTTACTGCATTCGTGCCCCACAGATGCTTTAAAAGGAAAATAGTCAATCAGTCCATGGTTTGTGTTATCAAGGCTTTGTGAATTCAGGGCATGGGCTTTGTTATCTAGAATAGACATTCTAGAAGTTTACTCATAGATTATTCATTTGCCCTCACCAAGTGAGATAGGTGACAAGAGCCAATTGAACCAATACCACCAAAGACTAATCATTGCCCATACTTCTGAGATCATGTTTCACCCCTCGTACCTTTAAGCATCTTTACAGCTACAGTAACAGGCTTATTTGGCCTTTCCTTATCAATGCCAATTGCTTCTGCCATCACTACTTGACCAAAGCAGCCTTCTCCAAGGGGCTTTCCTAAAGTCAGCCTGCAAAATTAAGAAAAAGAACTTGCCGTCAGCATGTAAGGTATCAATCGATATCAACATCCCGTCTATGTCGAAGGAATTCCACTTACCTTGATCTCAATAACTCCCACTTGGGATCCAGGGGCAGGCCGAGCTCCGACACATTAGCCAACATGGTTCCGTCGCTGGAGGACAGGTGAGTGATCCTCACCAGCGGGGTGTTGGAATTCATAGAAGAGTTGGACTCTAGAGACACCTGCTTAAATAAACCAAACAAATGTGTATTATTGCCAACTGCTGCACCTTGTCTAAACCAAAGAAAGCACCAAAGTGAAACCTCAACATGGGTGCTCCACAATCCACCATATGGTTAAAAGTTTGACTGTTTTTTACTTCTCCTTGTTATAGGTTATTAATTATTGTGCTACACCTCTAAAACAAAACAGATTTGCCCTTATGCAACCTAGTGTCTTTTAGACAGACACCTTGGGTCTGTAGCTGGCGAGCAGCTCCGTAAGCAGCATAAGTGAGCATTGATAAAATAAAATATTTCTAGAAAAATAGATGATCTGTAAAACAAATTTATTGAGGATAGGGTACACTATAAGCTTCAATGCAAGGACCTCACATGCAAATTTGCTCATAACTACAGATTCTAATATGATGTTCTGTAATGATATATGAGCACTTCATTGTAAAGCCCTTGGGATGCACATGCCCCACCTATAGTGTCCGGTAATATACCTACTCTTTATACTGACTGTCATCCGGCACAAAAGGAAAAGAGGCAGCAAAGAGAGAGATCTTTAGGAGGAAAGGTTCAAGGGGTTAGGATTAGAAAGGAAAATACATGTATTCAATCAGAACTGAATACAAGTTAATAGTCAGTAAAGGAATTATGAAATAAAAAGGCAAAGGAGATACATGTAATAATGAAAGGTGAATTAGCACTTATTACATGTGATATAAACGCATGGAACCGAGTCTTGTTTAGTATTTTAATTATTATTTAAGCAGGGATTATCTTCCAATTATTTTCCTTTAAATAGAGGCCTTCCTTATGTGTAGAATATGCTTCACCTCAAATAAACTATTCATCGTTATATCATACCAGCTTACGACTTGCACTGAAAGGGAATATACTGTATTATAATTATTTATGTTGAATGTTGACAATGAGAAGCCAATGTAGTCCCTATAGCCATCTCTACGGCACAGGACCTTCATATTGGGCTATAAATGCTACAATACTGGTTATAAATGGCGCTACGGCTTCACACAATATACTTTTTTTCCTTTGAAGGTAATTTCTCATGGTGCCACAGATAAACCCTAGTTTCCTTTTCTGACTGAGCATGGTCATCAAACTGCAAATCTAGGCAGGCTGAATGGGATTCAAGGGCAAGGAAAGGCTAAATCTGGCAGGGAATTGATGGAAGGTTCCCCTGATATCCTTCCACCAATCCCCTGCCAGATTTAGCCTTTGCTTGCCCTTAACCAGCTTGGCATCCAATACTGATGCAACATAAATGGGTTTGTTACTGAACCACAATTCTTTCTGGTCGGGGTTTTTTTGGACAAAAAAAATTAATTTATCATGGAACAAAGACTCAAATTGTTCTAAATTTATTATACTCCGAAACTGCAAAAAAGTCAGAATCCGAAAATATGCCATCTTAAACTTGCTGAGGTCATGTAGAAGTCAATGGCAGATGTTCCTTTTACATTTTGAAGATATCATGGTCTGCACTGGGTTTCTATAATCTGAAAAATTCAGGGGTTTCGGGTGATACCCCAAAAGAATTGACTGATTTGGGCATCAAATCCGAAAATTTCATACAGTTCGGGTTTTTGCTCCATTTTATCCCGACCCGACTTTGTCGAGTTATTTTAGTGATAAATAAGATAAAATTGTGGATGTGAGCTTGGTCGAGCTTGGTTTAGTAAAAATATGAGATAAATTTGTGTTTTAGTAAATAATAGTAAAGTGTTGGCCTTAAGTAAGTAAAAATTAAAGCCCTCATAGATAAATTTCTATTTAAAGAGAAAATGGAAGATAGATTCAAATTATCCAAAGTGAATCATTTCCCATTAAAGGAAACAAAACACCAATATCAGACCACCTGCCCTGCCAGCTGCAGCAACTGAGAAGATATGAGGACCCCAAATCCTGCAGAGCGGTGGGCATGCCGACTCTTCCATAAGAATAAGTGGAAATTCACCCTTGAGGAAAGAAAAAGAGAAATAGAGTGTAGTAATCTTGTATCTACTTTCTGTTACCTGCCGCTTGAGCGGGAACTTGGAGACTTTATGCACCGGCGGGGTGCTCATTGCCTTCTTAGAAGGGACCTTCATGCGGTAGGTGATGACAATGATAACCAACAGTATGAACACAATAGTCGAGGTGACCACAATAAGAACGGTGATGGAGCTGGAAGATGTGGTTGCTGGCTTCTCCACTGGTTCTGCTGAGGATAGAAAAGAATCAGATGCAACCGAAAACCTGCACTTCTCATAGAATAATCCATTAGTGTGGAATGGGAAGGACCTACTTTTAGCCTTTTAGCTAGGATCAGATAGGCAGCCACATGCCTACATCTACTCTACCCATTGTAAAGTCTATTAGCGCTATGGAAGTGGTTGGGTAGGTGAAAGCAAGTTAAAAACTGGGGCCAATTTACTAATACAGGTGTTAAATGTCACCAAACCTCCTTCCAACAACACCCAAGGGCAATTTATTTTGATCACGCTTTTACTGATCAGTGTTCCCTACAGGGCATGGTCTGTACATAATGGCTTGAACCAAATAAGTCCAAGATTGTATTATCTTCTAACTACGAAGAAAGCCTCAGGCACGGTAATCCTCATGGCCCCTCCTACTCATGTATTAATACAATTATTGTATTCAAAAGAAGAACCAGATGCTCATTACGTGGACAATTTGAGCATATTAACAAGCTAAATCTTGCCTTTAGTTAAAAAACTTTAAACAACCCCTTTAAAATACTGATTAATCAAGAGCCAGAATTCCCTATTCTCATACATTAAACGCTACAGGTCATTTTGCTCTTCAGTTCATGTAAGGGATTTATTGAACACTTCCAAATAAACATTTTTCTGGCAAAAAATTGGAGTATGGTTGATTATTGGTGGTTAAAATGGCTAATTATTGATGGGTACAATGACTGATTATTGGTGGGTACAATGACTGATTATTGGTGGGTACAATGACTGTTATTACACGTTTTTCTTTAGTGCAACACAATTGTTATTAACAATACAGAATAATTCAGTAAACAATCCATCTTTCCATTCATTCATTCTGCTAAAACGGATATTTGATAGCAAATAAAGAAAATGAAGAGGAGCCAAGAGTAACAGAGAGCGCTGAGAGAGAGGAAAAAAAGGCATTTTATCCACCACCTCAAGGAATGAGACTCAGGCCATTAACCGATCCAGTGCCACAGTAAGACCAACACTGAATATGTTAACAGCCCATACACACATGGTAGTACTATAAAGATTCAGTAAGAAGATCACATGTACAGAAATGCCAAACCCAGTCAGGTCAATTGACGTGGAAAACTTACGGGAAAACTTGCATAACTTGATAATCCCTTGCCTTCTAGGTCCCTTCTTAATGATCAGGGTCACATTATTCTGCTCATGGCACTGAGGTCTATAAGATCCCAATCTGTGGTGATTGCCAACCCAGTGAATGTGGATGGGGGGGCTCAATGGTCAATTATGGAGCTTTCATTAATTAGCAGAGGTGCAATTCTGCATCCCCTTGGATGTTGCTCCCAGTGGCTTCAAAGCAGGTGCTTATTTTTGAATTCCAGGCTTGGAAGCAAGTTTTGGTTGTATAAAAATCAGGTGTACTGCCAAACAGATCTCCTGTAGGCTGCCAGTCCACATAGGGGCTACCAAACGGCAAATCACAGCACTTATTCTGCATGACCCAAGAAAAGTTTTCATGCTGGCGTTGCTCCCCAACTCCTTTTACATCTGAATATGGCTCATGGGTAAAAAAGGTTGGGGACCCCTGCTCTAGTGTATCTAGTATGCAGCCACAGTGGCTGAATTTTTTAGGAAACTACAAGGAAACTACATGATTCTACTCTTTCATGGGAAGGAGCCCATTCATTCTGAAAGGAGACATCTGTTTGGCATTTCTAGGGTACATGGCAAGCGCCACCGAAACAGTGTGATGAGCAAGAATACCTGGGAGAACCGTCAGCCAAGCAGTGTGATGTGAATAGCCAATAGAATTCCCAGCCAGACAAGTATATTCCCCAGCATCCTCAAAGGACACATTGCGTAAAACCAGCACCTCAAGATCCTTATCCGAGGAGTAAACACCAGTAGGCTAAAAAAAGATCAGAGAAATTAAAGATAAAGGAAAAGGGAACAAGGCACATGGAACAAATCAATGAAAGACAGCCCCGATTCTCAGCACAGCTCAGGACACTGAAACACAAGAATAAGAAACCATAGCAGATGGAGTTTGCAAAAGACCTAAATGATGACACCTGTAGGAATAAAAAAAGGACACCAGCTCCCTTCACCAGCCTTTTATACACCTGTAAAGAAAAAAAAGCCACCAGCACCCTTCACCAGCCTTTATACCTTTTGCCCCATGGCAGCATGCATGCAACGGGCGCCTGCAATAACTGACCCACAACACAACACGGGCAATGAGTACATGAGATGGGGGAACATTGATGGAAATGTTAAAGTTGGCTCTTGAATTGATGTTCAGTTTGTACTTCTATAATGAATACAACGGTACGAGGCAGTGCTCAGCTAGGTGCCGAATTTGTGCTAAATGTAAACAAGAGGTTCAGTGGAATTGTCCGGATCTCATGCTCACTCGACACACCTTGAATACATTTCTTCCTCTGCAAATTGTTATAAATCAGCGTATGAGTGGATGTCAGTAATACAATAAGTAACATAATGCAAGTAATACCATACACTTAGAACAAAGTGTTATGGCTTTGCAAAGGGATGGGCCAGTCTATAGGGAGGACCTCTGTTGAGGTAACTAATAGGACAGCCTCAATAATAGAAATAAGCAGAGGGGATGATTTATGCATAGTTGTAAAGAGAAACTATACACTCTAGGGGTACAGTTCCATTACACAGTGTGGATACATTCATTTATTGACTGGATTTAAATGCACTTTAGATCCAAATAATACACTGTTCCAAAAAGTCATTGTATCTCATGCATTAATCCTAACTTTATGGCAAAGTAAAGGTTAGCTGGTTGTGGGTCCTGTTGTGCGACAATCTATTGTATTTCAGTGTTGGAGAGGCAGAAAGAGGTGCAGATGTTAAATCACCCAACGACCCAGGTAGATTTTGACCAGAGCACCCAAAGACTTGACTGATAAAGAACTCCTCTCCCCACTCACATGGCTCATTCTTGCAACCATACAAGACCATTTTTTTGGGGTGGGGGGGAGACAGAGCCTATAGTTTTACCTGGTGCTGGTTTGTAAATGTGGAGCCAAAAGGATGCCTCGGCTACTCCTATGAAATTGTTGGCTCTACACACATACTGTCCTTCATGGGTCTCGGTCACATTTTTTAGACTTAAGGTAGAATCGACTTCAGTGCCATTGGTGAAAGACTGCAGGAACAGACAGATGCTGTGACTTCAGTTAGAGGGCAAAAAACACATTGCTATGGATATCTGATTGAGAACACATTGTATTGCTGAGACGGCCAACTGCTCTTGGGCCCCTCAAATAATAATGGAGCCTGTGGCCTGCTACCTATATATGTGTCATTAAACTCCATATTGTCTTCTAATATTCTCAAATTTTCCAATAATAGGACATATCTTTATAATACACAAAAGCCATGAATATCTTGTAAATATATTCTTATTAACGGTGACTAGTGATGTCATCAGTTATAAACGGTGAGTAGTGATGTCATTTGTGTCACATGACTCACTGAAACTTGTGTATTATAATAAATAAAGTACCACCGGTTGTAAAATATGAGGATATTAGAAGTTACCTTGGAGTTCCATGACCTGTATAAAAACACTCGGCCTTCGGCCTCGTACTTTTATACGGTCATGAAACTCCTTGGTAACTTATAATATCCTTATATTTTACAAGAGGGGGTACTTTATTCACTATGTATACACAAGAGCCATGGATATCTTGTAAATTATATCCTTATAAATGGTGCTTAGTGATGTCATCGGATATAATCGGAGCTTAATGATGTCATTTCTGTCACATGACTCACTGAAACGTGTGTATTATAATAAATAAAGTACCCCCTGTTGCAAAATGTGAGGATATTAGAAGTCACCTCTGAGTTTTTTGAACTGTATAAAAACAGTCGGCATTCGGCCTTGGTCATGGAACTCCTTGGTAACTAATAATATCCTTATATTGGTACTTTATTCACTATATAAATGGACCTTGATTCCTGTTATAACGTATAAAAAAAGCATACCCTCAAAATATACTGTAGGTGTTCTGAAATCATGACTACTAAACCATATGTAGGTCAGGTTGACATTAATGTAAACACAATACTTTGGAGGCCATCTTGAATATAACCCACAATGCATTTTGCCCCAGAACACTGAATTCTGGGATTGGAACTGAAGGCAAACTGTGCCATCTACAGTACACATGTCAGACACACAGATGCAAATATAGTTGCGGATAATATTGGTTTATAACAAATTATTAACAAATATAGAGGCAACATCTGTAATTGCATTCTGCCAAGATGATATTCAGCAAAGACAAACACTGGCTGGGAAATTCAGCTTCCAACCCGCACCAGTATAAATGCAGTTTCAATTTCCCGGATTTATAAATAGGGTCCGGAGACAAAATATAAGCAAAAGCCGCTGTCTTAAACTGCCAGTGACGTAGCCCTTTATAAATAAGCACCAAAGAGGAGAGAGGCTTTTTCATATAATCCAATATATCCCAAGCTTTATGTACAATCCCAAAATTGAGTAGGAGGCGATGGCATCGAATGCAAGGGAGTTATTAAAGGGGTAAACCTGTGACAATAGTATCCCATGGTATAGACATTCCTTGCACTAAAAACAACAAATTCTATTTTAAAGGGATTCTGTAATGATTTTTGTGATGTCGTTTCTATTTCTAAAATTACACTGTTTACATTGCAAATAATTCACTCTATGATATAAAATTTCATTCCTGAACCAGCAAGTATATTTTATTTTAGTTGTAATATTGGTGTGTAGGTGCATCTCAGGTCATTTTGCCTTGTCATGTGCTTTCAGAAAGAGCCAGCACTTTAGGATGGAACTGCTTTCTGGCAGGCTGTTGTTTCTCCTACTCAATGTAACTGAATGTGTCTCAGTGGGACCTGGATTTTACTATTGAGTGCTGTTCTTAGACCTACCAGGCAGCTGTTATCCTGTTCTAGGGAGCTGCTATCTGGTTACCTTCCCATTGTTCTGTTGTTAGGCTGCTGGGGGGAAAGGGAGGGGTGATATCACTTGCTTGCAGTACAGCAGTAAAGAGTGACTGAAGTTTTTCACAGCACAAGTCACACGACTGGGGGCAGTTGGGAAACTGTCAATATGTATAGCCCCATGTCAGATTTCAACATTAAATATAAAAAAAAATCAGTTTGCTCTTCCAGAAAAATTCTGCTGGAGCAGCACTGTTAACTGATGCATTTTGAAAAAAACATTTTTATCCCATGACAGTATCCCTTTAAGATCAAATGATACAGAACTCTAAAGAAAAAACAACCCCTCTGACAATTCCTATAGGGCAACTTACTTGCAGCACTGTGACGTAAGGATCTCCGTCTGGGCCGTACTTGCTGCCATTCACTTCCACGTGTTTAAGCCACTGAATATGTGGCTGTGCGTCACTGTAGACTTTGCAGTGGAATTCCACGTCGCTCCCAAACACCACCGTCTGGTTGGCGGGTAACCCGGCCTGAAGGATGGGCCGGTGAGAGGACCTCTCTGCAAACCAGAAACAAGTTAGGATGAAGGGCTGTATACATGGCAGCTTCCACTCCTATTTATAACTACAGTTATATTCTGTGCAAACAACTGCTATGTGCTCAACTAAATTTACAGTGCTAAAGTCTGACCACTTGGGGCAATGTGTCTCAATAGCAAGGACTTCCATCTTTGAAGCATACCATCAAAATGGCAGCTCCCACTTATACGTGTACATGCAATGCAACCCAACCGCAAAACAAGCTCTGCACCCAGAGTAAGTTATGCTGTGGATTTCCCATATAAAGTGGGAGGTGTATTGTCCATTTTAATGTATATACATTGCACAGGTCCATTTAGAAACCCTACAGAACGCTGGAGACGATGTGTCACTTTCTTTGGCCTCCAAAAAGGAGGCATGAAATAGATAAAAATAAATGTCCGTGGTTACAGTGAACATCATTGTTGTGTCTCCTGACATTTTTCCATGAAATTATAGACTCCACTCCTGCTCCAAACCTGAGAGCCTTCTTCATGCCTAAAAGCCATCTCCAAGGCCACAATATTTTTCAAACAAACTTCCATTAAAATATTTCGTTCCCCCCCCCCAATCTTTAAATAAACAGTTTTCAAGGTGTCCCTGCCAAAGTCTTTTTTTTGGCAGATCCTTTACCCTTTCACTGGACCTACATGAAAGCTCCTTGGAGATGTTGTTGTACGTGAGGCCTACAGACCCGAATCCCTCCATTTCCTGAGGAGGCATTGTACCACCTGAAGCTCATAAGAGAAACCTCTATGAAAAGCTGGCAAGCCACCGCAACATTAGACCTGGAACCTGCCAGCAATAGAGTTATGTTTCCCGGGATTTAGGCAACCATTAGAAACCTATTGTAGGGCTGCCAGGAACATAATCTCCTCACCCATCCGCAGCTATAAGAGCATAAACAGGACAACAAACAAAACAGGTATTGTGACCCCAGTACACATATACTGAGCTCCTTTAACAGGCACTAAAGGGTGAGAGGGTCCCAAACAAGGCAAGTGTTCAGGGCTTCTCATGCATATGAATGATACAATTTACATGGTATAAGCCTTAGTATGAATGGGCCAAAAAAGCTCAACTTGTTCTAAACAAATGTCTAGACCATCTTGACTTTCCTAAAAGCCATCCCTGTACAGCAGCCAGCATAGGTAATACCCGGTAGGCTTACCCAGGACATCAAGTTGATAGGTTTGACGGATGCTTCCATATTTGTTCTCCACTACACACGTGTAGTTGCCTTTATCCGATGGAACTACGCTCTCCATAACGAGGCTCCACTGCTGATGTCGGAGCTACAACATGGAAAACATGCAGTTAATATTATGGGCCTCTTCCTGGATTGGGGATTGATAAAACAGTTTCATTAAAAGTACTTATCTTTTATATATATATCTATATATACCTGATATACTGAAAAGGTTAGAAAATCCCATTGGACAAGGACTGCATTGGATGTTGATGTCACGTCTCACTAGACACCCATTTTGATCTAATTGTTGGTCCAGGTAAGCAGAGCTTGTTGGAATAGTATGCAAGGGTTTTTTTTAATCACTGTTGGCAAATAACATTAATTTGATACCTTTTTGCTTTTATAAATATGTATGGGTGCAGTTACACTGAATTCCTTAGATAAGGCATCCTCCATAATTGCCTTTGTGCTACCAGCATGTGTTGCTAACCCCTAAGGGCGGTGTCCTCTTATATTTATTAATTATTACTCTGCTGAGGCATGCAAAATAGATGCTCAAACAGAGCAATCAAGCTACTGTACATATTTGCATTTTTGCTGTTGAGGACTGTCTCTTGAGGTGGAGGGGCAAAACACATTTTGCTGGAACCCATTACTTAGGGTGGTGGCACATGGGGTGGACGGGCACAAGGTTGCTTAGGTTGTCAAAATTCGCCTGCAGTTTCCTCGTAATATCCCCACAATAGTGAATATTTAGTGCAGGAGACTATATCCCCCCATTTGCCACCACCCTTATAGGACTTTCCTACCTATAGCTCTTCAGGTATTGTACTACAATATTACCATCCTCTGGAAAGCTTTTTGAGACTATTATCCACTGTTACTATAGACACCATCTCTCCCTACTATACCTCCTATCCCACAGTCACACTGCCTTCCCAGACACTATTATCCACTGTTACTATAGGCACCATCTCTCCCTACTATACCTGCTATTCTACACTCACACTCCCTTCCCAGAGACTATTATCCCACTGTTACTATAGGCACCATCTCTCCCTACTATACCTGCTATCCCACAGTCACACTCCCTTCCCAGAGACTATTATCCCACTGTTACTATAGGCACCATCTCTCCCTACTATACCTGCTATCCCACAGTCACACTCCCTTCCCAGCGACTATTATCCACTGTTACTATAGGCACCATCTCTCCCTACTATACCTGCTATCCCACAGTCACACTCCCTTCCCAGAGACTATTATCCACTGTTACTATAGGCACCATCTCTCCCTACTATACCTGCTATCCCACAGTCACACTCCCTTCCCAGAGACTATTATCCACTGTTACTATAGGCACCATCTCTCCCTACTATACCTGCTATCCCACAGTCACACTCCCTTCCCAGAGACTATTATCCACTGTTACTATAGGCACTACCAGAGACTATTATCCGACTGCTAATGTGAATAAGGTGTTTCATTGAACCTTCCCAGTAAGAAAGCTTTGGTTGTTTGTGTTCCTGCTCAGATGATAAAAATTTTATACTACACAGAATAAAACTGCAAAGCAGCCAGAAAATGTGTGTCTGGAGCTCATCAGCTGAAAGCAGCCATTGTTGTTTGAAGGGTCTACTAAATAGTGTAAGGGGAGGTCAAGCATTGCCTTCAAAGTGCAGCTGTTTTCCTTACTACTCTACGGATCTTTGTTTAAATTTCTCGCTATCACAAGGTTCCTTCTGTTTCCCTTCATGAAGTCTGACTAAAAATTGAGGGGTGACATCTCAGCAATGACAAATGTGTTATCCAGGGATTCTGGGAGCAGAGCCTTCTTTAGCAGTGGAGAAGCTCAGAGAAAAGCAGATTATTTGGGGTCTGTTATTTAAGCTAAATATGGTCTAAGCCATAGGTCCTACTCTATATAACATACTCTATATAAGGGCTTTATAAGGTTGTTGGGAAAATTATCAAATTGCAATAGTGGGAAAATGAGTCATTGCAGCGGGAACTGAATCAACTACCAGAGGTGTCCCTCGTCCGGCTGAAGATTAAACCTGCCAGATCAACATCGGGCAAATTTTCAGCCAGATATCAGTCGGGTGGGCGCCATACAGATAAATTGCTGAAGGACCTGAATCAGCAGCTGGAATCTTCCCATGTATGGCCACCTCTACTCTGAAGGGGTTAAAATGAGAGTTTTTTTATTTTTTACATTTAATAAGACTTTTTTTTTTTTGCATTTAGAATAAGGTTGTGGAATTCTTTCCCCGAAGAGGTTGTACTGGCAGATATAGATTAGATCATTTCAAGAAACTGTTGCATGCCTTTGTAGTAAACCAGAAATGTTTGGCCTGCGATGAATAGAAAGCAGAACAAACAGATAAGGGGGTCAGAGGCAGCAAAACAACTTATCCCCACTGCAACCTTTCACTTTCCTTGTCCCGATAGCCCCTGTCACAAGATGCTCCTGTTTTGACATTCCAAGAAAGTTTCTGGAAGCATAACATTTTCAGTGGTTTTCTAAGTCATTTGCAATTGCAGCTGAAAGCATTATTTATTTTTACCTTTCCTGTTCCCTGGTTCTAGAGTCACAACCAGCAGTACAGAGACTATAACAAAGCCAGACAGACACTGCTTTTAAAGGAGAAGGAAAGCTTCCAAAGCAGTTTATTGCCAATAGATTAGCCACAATAGTGCAAGCTCTAACACTATATTTATTCTGTAGAATGCTTTACCATACCTGAGTAAACAGCTCTAGAAGTTTTCTCTGTTTGTTTAGGATAGCAGCTGCCATATTAGCTTGTTGTTACATCAATTCCTGCCTGAGTCTTTCCCTGCTCACTTATAGCTCTGGGCTCAGTTACAGCAGGGAGGGGAGGAGGGAAAAGGGAGGGAGGGAGAGAGGAGTAAACTGAGCATGCTCAAGCCCTAGCCCTGAGGTTTATGCTGAAAACAGGAAGTCTGATACAGAAGCCCATGAGTACACAATAGAAGGAAAGAAATGTGGTGTTTCTTTTGACAGAGAACAGCATTACTGGTGTATTTATATAGACCTTTCTGATAAAGCTTACTTAATTTTAGCCTTTCCTTCTCCTTTAACAGCAATTATATTTACAAATAACATGGTTTTATTAAAAGTATACACATAATTTCATTAGGCCAAACTGCAAATCCAAGTGTCAGCAAGGCAGGCGCATACAGGTTAACGGCGCGGCAAAAAAGGATGCGTCACCTGGGCCAACCTTTCAAATAATAACAGTGTAATTCACAGCGAAGCAGCCAGTCTAAACAAGTTAGAAGAACAAGCAATTAGTCTGTTGCCTAAAAATAACATTGTTAGCTTTGTTTAATCATGTAAAACTCATTGTGATTAATGCAGTTACGAAGGATGAGTTACATGTGCTCGGTGTTTACCATTGCAGTGCTCTGAATTTAACCCACTGACTACCAGAATGCTGCCATACCTGAATGGTGGAATGGTAACCCTTTCCTAAACAGCCTTTTTGAGCCACAGAAGTAACAGTGATCCGTAGAGTAATGCAGCGGTCCTCAACCTTTTTTGCTCCACAGACAGTTTAAAGTAAGACAATTTTGGGAGGACTGGTTGGGGGCAGGTTTATGCATTTCAGGCTTACCAAACAGTATTTTGGTCCCTGTTGCGATCAGTAGAAAGTTTCCTGGCCTTTGCACTGCACTTGTCATGGCTTGTCAGGGAGCTAAGATTGCAGGTAATTTGGGCCTTTTTAATTGTATTTGAAGCTATAATAAGCTGCAGCCAGGAACAGAGGAGGCCGGCACTGGTTCACGGGCCGGTGGTTGGAGAACCCTGGAGTAGCGAACAGGAATAACTTACTTTGATGCCACCAATACGATGCTCTCCCCTGAATTCCTTTCCGTTCTTAAGCCAATGGATGGTAGGGGTGGGATTCCCCGCGGCTGGGCACCGGAATCGGATTGTGTTAGCGGCAGGGACTGCAATAAGTTTCTTCTCCATCTTCTCAGGTTGGGTCCAGCGAGGAGGCTCTAGGATGAGAAGGAACAGACAAAGAATTGATGAAGGTTGGATAAACTTATCCCAAGATTGATGATGCTCTTGTATTGTGAGCCAGCTCTTCATCTGACAAAGTCTAAAATGAAGGTGGCCATACACATAGATCTCGAAATCCCCAAATGAGCGGATCTTACCTGATATGCCCACCTTGAGGTGGGCGATATCGGGCTGATCTGATCGTGGGCCCTATGGCCCAACAATTGGATCATAATGAAAGGGATACAGGTGGATGGATTGCAGGACCGCATCAATGAACAGATGTGACCCGCGATCCAACGGGATTTGTAGCCCTGTCCGATCGTCAAAACCTGTTGGAGGGCCCCATACACGGGCCAATAAGCTGACGACTTTGGTGTGTCAGCAGTTTTTATCGGCCCGTGTTTGGCCCGCTGTTGATCTTCTTTTCAAGGTGGTATACACTGTGCCACATTTATATTCCCCTTTATCATTTCTAAGGCTAAATAAATGTAAGATTATATAAATGAGCTATATAAATAAAGAATAATACCGATTAACATTCATTAACAAAATGGCCAGACATGGGGTTCAACAATAATAACAACACACAACTATAAAACTGCAACCTTTGAGTTGTAGTTCAACAACAGCTGGGGAGCTGAGCATCCTGGTCTAGTAGTAAAACAAAAAACTTCCTTTAAATGGTCAAAGCGATAAAATAGCTTAGAAATTCCATGCACACTGGTGTCGTTCTGTGATAAAGAACCGGTGGCAAACAGCCTGCTGGATGCAAATACTCGCCTTGTTTGCTCTGTTGTATAATCTTGCCTCTGGTATGTACGCAGCCCGATTACAGCACCAGATTGATGATTGCTCATTGGCTGTATCTCCCATTTTATTTACAGTGTGCCATTGGCATGGGATACGCCTCTGGACAATATTAGTATAGGGCAGCTCGATATTCAGATCGATTGGACAAAAGATGATAAATATTAGAGTTTCATGTGTAACACAGAGATATGTGTGTCCATGTGCAGAGTGATTCCCAGCGTTTGTTTGATGCAGGACACTACACGCAATTATATCACGGATACACTCATTTATGGCTATCGTCGTTTCATAAGGGTAAGGATACACGGGCAGATTCGGGGAGATCAGTCACCCCGGCGACAAATGGCCTCTTCTTAGGGGCGACAATCTCCACTAACTGCCTTCCCCTACCTTCCGGGATGGCACTCGCGGCACTTTGTTTTCCGAAGTTGTGTCACTAGAAAGAGGGATCGGGAGACTAATCTCCCGGAATCTGCCCATGTGTCCTTACCCGGCAAGGGTAAATAATCAGTTTAGAACACTGTTCTTTTCCCGCAGACCTTGGAATGGAAATTTTGCTGGAATTTGGTGCACTGTAGTTAAACATTAAACCGCAGCAGCCTAAGCCAGTGATTGGAGTTTTTGGCAAAGAGAGTTTATTTTAATACAGGTGTGGGATCTGTTATCTGTAAACCCATTATCCAGAAAGCTCTGAATTACGGAAAGGCTGTCTTCCATAGACTATTTTATCCAAATAATAGAAGTGTTTAAATGTGATTTCCTTTTCTCTGTAATAATAAAACAGTATCTTGTACTTTATCCAAACTGAGATATAATTAATCCTTATTGAAAGCAAAACCGGCCTATTGGGTTTATATCATGTTTAAATTATTTTCTAGTAGATTTCCGGTATAAAGGGCCAAATTACGAAAGATACGTTATCCGGAAGACCCCAGGTCCTGAGCATTCTGGATAACAGCTCCTATACCTGTAATAGGTATCATGGCCACCTTTACTTATTTGCTTAGCTTTATCTTCCTATTCATCTTCCATTCACCAATGAAACCTCTGCCTGGGTTGCAGGAGTTAGGTGGAACCCTAGCAACCAGAAAACAACATTTTCTGTACACCAACAACAGCATGCTCCCTATGAGGACAAATTTAGGGAACCTATGGTTGCTAAGCCTTTTCACTCCTTCTTCCATCTGCACAACCTGCACCAACACGTACAACGTCCTACTAGAAGAATGCCTTCACCACCTATAGAACGTAAAAAAGGCAGCGCACAAGGTTCTGCCATTTGTTGCTATGAGTATATTTACATGCAGGTGGGTATATACGTATATCATGTATCCTGCATACAAAAATGCCCACAATGATACTGTCATGGGAAAAAAATTTTTTTCAAAATGAATCAGTTTATAGTGCTGCTCCAGTAGAATTCTGCTCTGAAATCCATTTCTCAAAAGAGCAAACAGATTTTTTTATAGACATTTTGTCAATTTCCCAGCTGCCCCAAGTCATGTGACTTGTGCTCTGATAAACCTCAATCACTCTTTACTGCTGTACTGCAAGTTGGAGTGATATCCCCCCCTCCCCTTCCCCCCCCCCCAGCAGCCAAACAAAAGAACAATGGGAAGGTAACCAGATAGCAGCTCCCTAACACAAGATAACAGCTGCCTGGTAGATCTAAGAACAGCACTCAGTAGTAAAATCCAGGTCCCCCTGAGACTCCTTCAGTTACATTGAGAAGGAAAATCAGCAGCCTGCCAGAAATCATTTCTCTCCTAAAGTGCAGGCACAAGTCACATGACCAGGGGCAGCTGGAAAATTGACAAAATGTCTAGCCCCATGTCAGATTTCAAAATTGAATATAAAAAAATCTGTTTGCTCTTTTAAGAAATGGATTTCAATGCAGAATTCTGCTGGAGTCGCACTATTAACTGATGTGTTTTGAAAAAAACATGTTTTCCGATGACAGGATCCCTTAAGAGCTGAGCACATCCCATGCAAGCCCTATGGTTGGGTGCACAAACATACTCATGAAAGTGACTACAGTCAAACTCTCTGGCGTGGAACACTGGCAAATTCATCAGCATGGCACAATCAAACTCCTCAAAATGGTACATGCCAGCGTTTCTTAAGCTGGCCATACATACTGAGGGAGACCTGTTTGTTTAGGTTGTCAAATGAGAGGATCTCTCCCTGATATGCGCACCTTGAGGTGGGCGATATTGGGATGATCTGATTGTGGGCCCTAGGAGGACCTAATCAACGAACCAATGCAGTCCTCGATCCGAAGGGATTTTTAAACCCGTTCGATAGAGATCTGGCCGACTTTCGGCCAGATATCGATCAGGGAAGCCCGACTGAGGGCCCCATAAACTGCCCAATAAGATACTTGTATATGGCCTTTAGTCTTATTCTCATCGGGACCCAAACAAAGAATGTGAGTCATATCCACAATCCAAGGACTTGTTTACAATGAATAGCCTTGTACTAAGAAATCCCACCGCATAAGAGGTGATTATGGATACCCACCATGGATGGGTTGGATGACACATTTTTAGGTTGTGACGCACAGGGTAGGAATCCCAGGTGCAAATAAAACAAAGAATAAGCTATATCATACTACGATAAAATCAACAGGAACTGTGACGCAAATGAAATCAAGTGTCTGCACCCTGCTTGGTGGGTGCAACTGACAGCTGCCACCCATTGTAAGGACCTAAAATGAAGGCAGATAAGTAGGTCCCACAAATTAGCATACCATATGTATACAATAAGGTGCTAAGTGCGGAACACACCAACTGGAATAAATTTCCATTTTAAGCATTGTTAGTTGAATACATTTCCATTTATATTGTGTACAGTATTTCCCCAGGTAATTGGCGTGAGCCTTTTTACTGGAGATGCCTGTTTGAAGGCTTTTCTCTCTTCCTCGCTTTGATTTTTCCAGGAAATCTATAGAATAAAAGCATTTAATACAGTCAGCCTTACAGAATGGCCCAGTTGTGGTCAAGGCAGTGCCGCTAGTGAAGTTGTGTAAGGCATACATTTAAGGTTGGGTCAGATAAAAGCACACCTAGAATAAGTGCAAATCCAAATATTCAGCAAAGAGATGCTGAGATCACACCAGGCACTAAAGGCAGTTTGCTGTCCATGGATATAAAATAATTCCTACCTATAATCAGGGAAAATGTTCCCTTTAAATGGTAAACCCCAAAGATGCATTTCAAATAGGTTGCCATGGTGCCATGTAGATTAATTGTAAAGTTATATACATATGTACTTTTATAAAATAATGACGTGCAAATCAGAACTTATGAGAAGAGAGTTATCTGTTAGAAACATGTGACAATTATATCACAAATATATCACAGTTTGAACTAGGTCAGTAACTCAAAGCAACCAATCGGAAGCTTGGTCTTGTAGAGTTAGGATAATCAAACTCAAACTATGACTGGGTTCCTATGGCTAACTGCAATGAACTTGGACGGAAAATAATGAAATTGAGGAAGTCTAAGCTGCCCAAAAAGCGTCTGCCTGCTATATAGCCATATATAATTATATGTTCTCCAATTGAAAGCCTTCTAAGGGTATTCCAAATAAAAATGTCACATCTAACCCTGGCAAAATACAGCCCATGATAAACTGATCTGTACTCAACAGGCTTCTGTTAAGGATGGAAGTCCTAGGCAAACCCCAATTTTTGGAACAGTTAAATTATTTTTTTTAGAGATCCAAGCTTGGAATGACAGGCCGACATCAGGTCCCTGCCGAACTGCCGCTGCCTTGCAATTTGGCTCCTGCATTTAGAAGGCAATTGTCTTTCAGCGTGAAGAACGGCTGCCAACTCTGTAGATATGTGAAACAAACAAGGTTTTGTAGAATGACAGTAATGTTTTTGCTTTGTGATCTGCCTCCATCCACACACAGCAGGATCCCTGCCGTTCTGAGGAGAGGGCGAGGCCCTATAGCAGGTGTGGGACTTGGAGGTTGTATTCCTCACCAAGTCATTTACAGGTTGGGTAGGAGAAATAAAATAGGAAAAGGTGCTCTGGAAATAATTTCAGCTCATGCAGTTCTTTCCCCACCATCCAATGCTACAAAGTCGACACCAATGAGTGTATTTATAGAAAGTTAATAAAGCTTGCCTTCGTCATATCTCAGGAACATAAAGGAACCATCTGCTATTACGTATTTGCCAAGATCCTCGAGAGCAGATGGTCAAAGATCAGGCAACCGCACTCTCCCAAACAATAGATGGATTGAAGGCGGAACATCACATGAAGGCTCATGCAAAGGATTTACACACAGGTGACGGAACACCGACAGTTTCATTCGAATAAATGAAGGCTTGTAACCGGAGAACATCATCAGCGATGGAAACATTCTCAGCCGTGCTAAGGTGATAAACCTTCTGCAGTACAGGTCCTGGCAGGGCAATCATTGATGCTCTCATTCTAACAGGACTTGGCAGACCTTTAGCAGATCACCTCTCTATGGTACTAATACTCTTTATTTGAAGGTCAGCAGATGGACGAGACAGAGTTTCTCACAATGCATTTTTGCTAGTTTTTTAAAATGGTCAATGAAAATACTGGGGGTAGTCAGCCAGTTGTGATATTTGCTATTTAGCCACTCGCTTCTCAGGTTTTTTTTTCTAAGAGTTTGGAAGAGAAACAGGGTTGCCGTCCCAGGATTCCCTCTGCTTTGCACACAAATGTGAGTAGGGTCTCCTGACTCAAATTGCTCTTCATTTGGATCCACTTATCTGACTCTACATATCAGAAAACCCTGTGCTACGCAGATAAGCCCCTATAAGGGTTTCTGGTTGGAAGCTGATCATGAACCCAGCTGTGGAACTTGAACCTATGGGTTCACTAAAAAAGGCACCAGTAGAGGGTGCTATTCTACTACTCCTGCCCCAGTATTTTTAAAACTACCCTGAGCCATGACCAGTAACAGCTCAAGGAATACCAGCTTTATTAGCTGCTCATAGTCAACTTTTCTCAAACCAATAAACTTCCCCGAGGAGTCTGCAAAATGGAACCCTTGGATTCTGGATTGCCGGTAAAGCAACTAGAAAAAAAAAACACTTCAACTGTTAAATATTTTCACAATATGTTAAGCTTGAAGCAAGATCTCTGTTCTGGCATTAGATGAGAAAGAGTTTCTAGCACAAGTCTGCCTATTGCAGTGCACACAAGGACGCGCAGTACTTGAAAAAATAAGATGTGCATTTCAATGTCTCCTTCCTACAATTTTCTCTTAAATAAATTCTGTTTCTGTCAGACTGTGGGAGAGAATCAATTCTGCCTGAAACCTTGAAAGCAAAAAAAAAAAGTGATTATAGCAGGAACAGCCCAGTCTAGAGGAGCACTCTGCCCAGATGTTAATGAAATAGCAAATATATTACCCAACACTTGCCTATACCCTTAAGGAAAATGAACATTAATGGAAAAAGAAGAGATAAGCTCTTCCCTGTCTTTGCCTAAATACATACTATCAATCAACTGAGCTACTGAACTACGAGACAATGTAATTGAAAAATACTCGCCTTATTGCTATGGGGAACACAGAGTATTGGATAAGCTTTCCAATCACACAATGGTCTTTATAAACCACTTGATTCTCTTCATAATCCAGAGACAAGAAACTCTATGCTCCATAATAACTATATCATCTGACATCCCATGCTTTGCTGAAGTCCATTATCATAACATATCTTCTCATACAGTGCCGCCAATCTACTGGGTGCCATCAGCAAAATGTCAAAGGGGCCTATGTTGTTACCTTTAAACTCCCACAATCACGTCTATGAGCCACAATAAGTATGTTCTCATACCATTGACTTGATTTATCGTAATGGTTCATTTATCAACACTGGGCAAATTTGCATCTGGGGCATACCTGATGGCAAGCAACCAATTTTTCCAGTTTTTGGCATTCTGACTTTAATAAATAACTCCCTTAGACTACCAAACAGAACCTCCTGCAGGCTACCAGTCCACATAGGATTACCAATAGCCAATCACAGCCTTTATTTGGCATCCCCAAGAACGTTGCTCATGCTTGTGTTGCTTTCCAACTCTTTTTATATTTAAATGTGGTTCACGAGTTAAAAACGTTGGGGACACCTGGATTAAATTCAGGTTGTTGTTAACTACAGCTCCCAGCATCCTCAGACACAGTGAGACTCATTTATAAACACTGGGAAAATTTGAACCTGGGCAGTAACTTGTCGCAACCAATCAAAGATGAGCTTTTTTTTAGCCAGCTGCAGGTTGAACACTGAAAGCAATAATCTGATTGGTTGCCATGGGTTACTGCACAGGTGCAAATAAGCCCAGTGTTTATAAATAACCCCCAGTAAATTTGACATCAACCTCAAGTTAGGCATGGATGGCCTAAAACTGTTAAAAGTTGAATTACCGCCATTATTTTTGCCTTTAAAGAGATTAAAGTACATTTCTGTATCAGATTGGTTGTGCAATTCAAGTGAGCATTTTCAGGCCATAATCCACCTGTATGTTTTACAACTGATGCCACAGCTATAATAATATACTTTACAGGCTATCTATGGTCAGCAAAAGGCAGAGCTGACATAGGCAAGACGAAGACTGCTTAGTTTCCATATTGTTCATGAGCAACGGCGGCCATGACGGCCAGGCATTTGGAGAAAAGACACCACCAATTAAGGTCAACTGTGGACTAAAAGATATCTGTGCACTGGTTCAACATGCAAGACTATACACCGTGCAAGTATCCATCCAGGGTATGCTGTGAGTGTTATCAAGTATAGACCGAGGACCCAACAGAGAGTTGTGATGGTCAGTTTGTGGTTTATGAGGACACTTTAGGCAAGTACAACCTCAAATTTGCTAAAGAAAAATCATCACAACCTGTGAAACTTTCTACACATTACACGCCAACAAAGGAATCATACACCCACACATGTGTAAAAGAACACTCAAGAAATATACAGGTATGAGATCCATTATTCTGAAAGCTCTGAATTATGGGAAGGCCATCTCCCATAGACTATTTTTTCCAAATAATAAAAAAAAACTAAAAATCATTTCCTTTTTCTCTGTAATAATATAACAATAGATTTTACTGGATCCAAACTAATACATAATGAATCCTTATTGGAAGCAAAAGCAGCCTACTGGATCTAAATTATGGAAAGATCCAAATTACAGAAAGATCCCTTATCTGGAAAATCCCAGATTCTGAGCATTCTGGATAACAAGTCCCATACCTGTACTGACTCATATAAAATATGAACAAATCTACATTGTGAGTCCGTGCACGCACAATGAAAAAGGAGCACTCGTTTTTTCATCTTATCTCCTATTTAGCAAGCTAGGTCACCAGGAGAGTGAAGTAAGCCTTTCTGCCTACGCACTTTATTTTCATATAACCCATACTGTATGATTGTATATAAATGCCAGGCACATCAATGAATGCAAATTTCCAGCAAACTCTAGATTAGATGGCTAATCTAATCTGCTAAATATTTACATCCATGTAGGACGTGGACAACAGCAGGTTCTGTAGCAGATGACCCACTAAATTCTTGTGGCAGGTTGGTGGAGAAATACTTCAGCTTGTGTCACAGGAAACTGTTTATTTGTCTAAAAGAAAATTATCCCCAAAAAAGCAAGCACTGATGTCAAAGGCTGGCACCATCCAACCCTCAATTACTTTCAGGCTCCCCTTTCAGAAACACGGGAATAACAAAAATGTATTACAGAGGAATGCTTGTATAATGCCGATTTTAGGACAGAATTATGTCATCATGTAGAATAATTAACCACAGGCAACACAATATTGACCTGCTCACTCCTCACATCAATTCCACCCACCAGGAACTACCAAATCAACAGAATCATTTGAGTAAACAAATTATACAATATATAGTATAAAAAAAAAGGTATATGCAAATGAGGGGCAGGATAGGAAAAAATGTTACTTGTTTTTTGAAGAAGTCACGTGATTTCCCTCCCCTAATCTGCATACGCAAATTACGATTTGGATTCGGTTTGGCCAGGCACAAGGATTCGGCCAAATCCTGGATTTGGTTCATCCCTACTAGCAAGGAAGTCTGAATACAGGACACCATCAGCTAGAGTCAAGTGCCAGATATAGTTCACATGATTAAATTGTAGTTCATTATGCCATTTAAAGGGATACTGTCATGGGAAAAAACATTTTTTTCAAAAAGCATCAGTTATTAGTGCTGCTCCAGCAGAATTCTGCACTGAAATCCATTTCTCAAAAGAGCAAACAGATTTTTTTATATTCAATTTTGAAATCTGACATGGGGCTAGACATATTGTCAATTTCCCAGCTGCCCCAAGTCATGAGACTTTCGCTCTGATAAACTTCACTCACTCTTTACTGCTGTACTGCAAGTTGGAGTGATATCACCCCCCTCCCTTTCCCCCCCAGCAGCCAAACAAAAGAACAATGGGAAGGTAACCAGATAACAGCTCCCTAACATAAGATAACAGCTGCCTGGTAGATCTGAGAACAGCACTCAATAGTAAAAACCCACTGAGACACATTCAGTTACATTGAGAAGGAAAAACAGCAGCCTGCCAAAAAGCATTTCTCTCCTAAAGTGCAGGCACAAGTCACATGACCAGGGGCAGCTGGGAAATTGACAAAATGTCTAGCCCCATGTCAGATTTCAAAATTGAATATAAAAAAATCTGTTTGTTCTTTTGAGAAATGGATTTCAGTGCAGAATTCTGCTGGAGCAGCACTATTAACTGATTCATTTTGAAAAATGTTTTTTTCCCCATGACAGTATCCCTTTAAGGTATGTATAAACCTAAGTTTGTTACATAAGAAATCACAAAACACAACACATGAAATGCTCAAGGTTCCCAGCCACCTCAAAACATTACTTTATTTTTTCAAGAAAACAGCGAGCTGTATATATATATATATATATATATATATATATAATATTATATATATATATATATATATATATATATATATATAGCACAAATCTGTATTTTTACAACAAAACAACCGGTAAAATAAACACACTAAACATTATTGATGGGAGTAGGGTCTGATAACCAAGTTCAGCCTAAACTTTCTTCCCAGTTCCTTAAACTTGGCAACAGATTTCACTATTTTTTGAACATTTATTGGACATGGAAATCTCCCATAAACTCCAATAATACAGTTCTCAGCTGCTAAACCTATGAACTACATCTTGTTTAGAACCAAAGTTAAATTATACACAGATGATATTGTGTATAAGAGCCCATGGATGGCAGAATCCAGAAAATCCATATATTTGCTTTCATCCACTTGTGCACTCGCACATCTGTGTATAATTTATATTACACGCCAAACCAAATCTCCAGCAGTATAAAGACTGATCAGGTTTTTTTTTTTTCATTGGAAAACAATTTATATTGCGTCAAAAGAACGAAACCTTTTCCTAATTAAAAAGTCAATAGAGATTTGTGCTGTTTTACATATGAGTGGCTGGGAACTCGAGCTACAAGAGAAACCTGTTTTGAAATATTATATTTCTAAAGTGCAGAAGTATAAATGAACCAGCATTGTATGGGCATGTTTAGTTTTGCATACAATGATACCATAAATAATTGTGATTTTGAAGATGATGCAAGTAGATGAAATACATGTGTCTCATTGAATAGCATACCTAACAATTCAATCAGCTCAATCAAACTAAAGAAACACTATGGCTACTCAAGCTGTTCTGAAGAATAAACTAGTCAGCTCAAAAAGGACCAACAACCTACAAACAAGGGATGCACTGAATCCACTATTTGATCAAAATCCCAAGTGTCGGACTGGGATACCAGGGGCCCACCCAAAAACTTTAGACCAGGGGCCCACCAATAAACCTTAGATGAGGGGCCAACTTTCAGTACTATTATTCTCCCTCTACTCAGTCAACCTCTATTCTCCTAGTCTCTTTTCTTTACATACAAGAATCGATTATTCCATCTATTTAGCCTCTTTGTTCTCCTAGAAATAGGAAATGACCATGAAATAGGCCAAATGTTTAGCAGCACAAGGGCTCACTGACACCTGGGCCCAACGGGAGTTTTCCTGGTATCCAGGTGGGCCAGTCCGACACTGCAAATCCCCAAATCCTTCATGCAGCGAATCCAAATTTGCATATGCAAACTAGGGACAGGAAGGGGGAAAAGGCATTTTTTACTTCCTTGTCAAATGCAAATTAGGATTTAGAATCCTGCTAAAAAATGTCGAATTCTGGATGAATCCCGAACCGAATCCTGCATCCCTGCTACAAAGACCGGTCATCCCAAAGGAAGGATCAACTTGAAGTTTAAGTCAAGTTAAACGTGTATCTATGACAGGTGGGGAAATCAAAGACTAAAGTTGGCCAAACACTGAAAGATCCACTCATTTGGCTAAAGGTGGCCATACATGGAGAGATCCGCTCGTTTGGCGATGTCGCCAAACAAGCGGATCTCCCTCCGATATGCCCACCTTGAGGTGGGCAATATCGGGCTGATCCGATCGTGGGCCCTAGGGCCCAACGATCGGACCCTAACGATGCCTAACGGGCGGTCGGATCGCGGGACTGCATCAACGAATAGATGCGGATAGATCCGATCAAGATCTGGCAGACTTTCGGCCAGATCTCGATCGGTGAAGCCCGTCTGGGGTCCCCATACACAGGCCAATAAGCTGCCGACACGGTCTGTTGGCAGCTTTTATCGGCCCGTGTATGGCCACCTTTAACCAAATGATCAGATGAGCTTTTTAATACTGCCTGATCAATGTTTGACTCATTTTTGTCAGAGGATCCCATACACAGGCAGATAAACTGGCAACTTGGTCTCAACGAGCTGAATAGGCAGATTAAAGCTTAACATGATTAAAAAAACTGGTTAACTTAAAGAACGTCGGAAAAATATGTCAACCAAAAGAAAGGACATGGATCCAATAAACTCATTGATGCAAGGCAAAACTAGTCGACTCAAGTTAAAGAAGGGGAAACCCAAAAAAGCATTAAGATAGTTACAAAGACCGAGCAACTCAGAGAAATGGCTGGTATTCAGACTGGTCCCACTCAAAAAATGAACAAACATGGCTACAATAACAGTCAGCTCAGTCTGAGCAACCTTGCTTGATAAAGAGCATATGTGGCTCCTGTTTCATTCCTTGCTTCATCTGAAAGTTGAATGTTTACTGAACAGAAAGTACAAATGACAAAAGGAATGGCTTCTTACAGTTGTGATAAACTAGGGAACTAGAAAAGGAAAGCCTCCAGAGGCATGAACATCTTATAAATGAAAATAAATTCTTCTTACCTCTGTCTTCGGTTTCATCATCGTCATCCTCATCATCACCGGACGATGGTAAGTCTAAAAGCAAGAGAGAATATAAATAAACTGATAACGTTTCTGAATAGACTTAACCGTCCGGCTTCTTTGGCTTCGGGAATGTAACAAAAGTTGCAAGGTCTATTAACTTATAGCAACCCATCATATGTTTGCTTTCCAAAGGCATCAGTTTGAAATAACCCAGTTATGACACATTTTGTTTAAAGTGAAAGTGCCCAAAACACATTACACATTATCAACTACAGGCTGCTTGACTTCTGGCAAACACCTTAATCTAACGAGAATTTGATAAGCACTCAAATATTAGCCAAGACCTTCAATTTCACATTATGTTTGACACTTTTAACCCAACAGTTTCCGTAATAGCACATCTTGTTCTATATTACAGTGTAAAAGGGTAAATAAAGACATTTGCTGAGCTTTTCAAAAAACATTAACAACCCTCCCCCCACACCTCTAAGAGCTGCCTGTCTGGTGCTTTTATGCATAATATGCAGTTCCATTCTCTTGCTATTTTAGCTTAAAGTGGCAATTTTCTTTCATATATATATATATATATATATATATATATATATATATATATATATATATATATATATATATATATATATATATATATATATATTATTTGGGGGGGGTCTTAATTTAATATTGTTTTTAAATACATTTTAAATACATATAGTCAGTACTAATACAGGGACACTGCCACCAAAATTACTCTAAGTAAATGAGCCTTAAATTATTTAAAATTAAGTTGCGAAACATCAACAGTATTTCTTGGGTTCAAATAGGTAAGAGTAATCAGATGGTTCCCTTCCTTTCTCTCTAACTACAGCAGTTCTATGGTGCTTTATGGCGGATAGTTTAGCCATTTTTTATTGCAGGGCGTTAAGGCCACAGTACTTGGATCGGTCTCGACACCTAAAAAACTCAGTAAAGCCCCACATGACAGTGAGAGATCTTTCTTAATTCTTAAGCCGACTATTAACTGCCAACTCTGCTCTTCCAGGCTGAGTTGTACCTTTTTGGATATTCAACAAAAAAAGCAGGGCTGTCCGGCGCTCAAAGGGATCTACAGGACCAAAATATTTAGTTTATTAGTCAAAGTTAAAAAAAATTATACTTGCATCTCCATCGCCCCATGTACCTTTGTTGTACCTTTTAGGCCTATGCATGGACGCACAATGATTGTCTGCCCTTGTTAATTCAGGCCTCTCCTTCACTTGGGGCCAAACAATTATATCAAGAAAGCTCCCAATTAGGGGAAGATCATCTCCCATAGATTCATAATAGTTGTAATTTTTATAATTATTTTCGTTTTCTCTGTAATAATAAAACATGGATCCCAGATTGTAAATAATGAATCCTTATTTGTGGTAAAACAATCCTATTTGGATTATTTTAATGTTAAAATGATTTTTAGCAGACTTAAGCTGTGGCGATCCAAATTAAAGGAAAACTATACCCCCCAAACAATGTAGGTCTCTATAAAAAGATATTGCATAAAACAGCTCATATGTAAAACCCTGCTTCATGTAAATAAGCCATTTTCATAATAATATACTTTTCTAGTAGTATGTGCCATTGGGTTATCATAAATAGAAAATTGCCATTTTAAAAAATAAGGGCCGCCCCCTGGGATCGTAGGATTCACTGTACTCAGAAACATACCAACAAACCATACATGGTCACATGAGCCAATTAACAGACAGAGTTGTGTCATTGCTTCCACACTTCTTCCTGTTACAGTTAGAGCTGCAGTATTTCTGGTCAGGTGATCTCTGAGGCAGCACACAGACCATCACAAAATGGTGGCTCAAGGCAAGAGATGTAAAAGGGCAATATTTACTTAAATATATATTCCAGTTTGGTAAGATTCTTTAATATGCCACTTAATATAATATGAACTATCTGTTGCTTAAGTGTTCATTTTGGGGGTATAGTTTTCCTTTAAAGAAAGATTCCTTATCCAGTAAACCTCAGGTTCCAAACATTCGCATAACAGGTCTAATACCTGTATTCACAAACTAAGTTTTGAAGGATTTTTGCTGCATTTTGTCTCTTCACAGGGTTGACTTTTGAACAAAGCAGAGCTTTAAGGCAAGATATATGCAGAAGATAGAGATAAATACTATACATAATCGGCACCATATTATGGATTGGCAAGAAAGGCCTATACAATCTTTCCAGTCTTGTAGATGGAGGCAATATTAGTACAGACAGTAAATCAGGAACACATTACAGTTATGGCTTAATGATTAGCTAGTCCAAAAGTGTATAAGGAGGGCCAATCTGTTAAAACATCAAGATGATGGTTCTTCCTACGATCCAAACATATCTTTGATCTACCATCTTCCTGGAGTCACAGCTGCTTTTTATTGAAGACACTGCCAGCCCGCCCAACTATTGCCTCCGAATTGCCCCTTGATCCGAAGTATTTTAATGCAATTTTATAGACAAAAACACATTTTTAAGGAAATAATAAGTTCTTTGGACTCTTCTCCTGTTACAGCTTTATGGGTCTAAGGAGGGGTGGGAAGGGATCGAAAAGCTCCTTTGACTATTTAATTGATCTGACCTCGAAATGTCTCCTAGAATCTTAAATAAAGTGTGATTAAAAGCAGATGTATATCAATCTGACAGAGTGAGAGAAAAAGAAATAGCAATCCCCCCCTTCTAAAGCCTTTGTTTTTTTATTTTTAGTGTTTAATCCTGGCCAGAGACAGGCACTCCCCTGGAAATTCTACAGGAATCCCACAAACTTTGCTGGGCTGGTAGTAAATGCAATGGAAGAAGGAAGGAAAGCAACGGTTACCCTTCACATTAAACAAAAAATATTGTCCCATTGCTGTACCGGATCTCCTTAAAAGTAGAAAGATGTGGGCTAATCAACTATATCAACAGCTGGCTTTGATAATTAATTCCATGCTCTGCTAATTGCTTTTTAACTCAGGGATAATAACATTGTTGTGGTTTGGGCTTTGTACACACGATGCATTCCATTTACAGGAAAAATAGGGACGAGTTCTTATGGATGTGTACACACAAGCACAATTAAATGCTATATGATCAACAGGTATAGAAGACAGAAAGGTCATGCATTATTCATTTGTGTAGTTTCTAGTCCCGCGTTTATGTAGCACTATGGATAAACAATTCCTATTTTTCTTGCAGAGAGGGAAAAACATCTTCCGACAGAGTTAAAAAGACTGTATGCATGGTCTATGCTAGAGACTTCAGATTTATTGCCTGCATTTTGATCAGGAAAAGCCAAAGCAAAGATTAATTACACACACACACACACATATATATATATATATATATATATATATATATATATATATATATATATATATATATATATATATATATATATATATATATATATATATATATATATATTGATGCAAAAAGTGGTAAAAAATGTATTTGACGTTTCGGTTCAAATACAAGAACCTTCCTCAGGTGGGGTACTACCCACCTGAGGAAGGTTCTTGTATTTGAACCGAAACGTCGAATACATTTTTTACCACTTTTTGCATCAATAAGTCCTTATATCTTGGTTGGTGGCTATTACAAGGTGCCGATTTAGTAATACAGAGAAAAGAGGAAATCATTTTTAAAAATTGTAATTATTTGCTTAAAAAGGAGTCTATGGGAGACGGCCTTCCCGTAATTCGGAGCTTTTTGGATAATAGGTTTTCTGGATAACGGATCCCATACCTGTATATAAAAAATATAGGAAATAGTAATAATAATATCTAACATCACAGTAACTGCATGTCCTGGCTCATTATCGTAACAAGCAGCCGTCAATGGGTGTACTGTTATAAATGTGTAAAGTTTACACCAGGACTAAGAAACTATTGCCACTAGGTATGCACCGAATCCAGGAGTCGGCCTTTTCCAGCAGTATTCGGATTCGGCCGAAACCTTGTGCCTGGCTGAACCAAATCCTAATTTGTAAATGTAAATTAGGGCCAGGAAGGGAAATCACGTTCGTTTTCGTCACAAAACAAGGAAGTAAAAAAAATTTTTCCTTTCCCTTCTCTAATTTGCATATGCAAAATAGGATTCAGATTCGGTTCAGTATTTGGTAATTGCCAGCCATCATGGGTATTCCTGGGTGCCCCTGATGATTTGCCATGGGTAACTAGCCCTGGTATAAACATTACAACCTTATAGCAAATACCCCTACCCAAATCAGAGAGGGAAATCATTCAAAGCAGCTTCAGAATCAGACCATTTGCACCCAGACACAAAAACAGAAAATGGCCAGCGTAGATGGAAAGTGTACAAACATTATGTGCCCATGACTGCCAGGAACTGGAACATAGTAATTACCTGTTACTCTGATGGTAAAATTGCGCAGAATTTCAGTAGAATGCCATAGTCTGCAACTGTATATCCCAGAGTCATCGTATGAGATGTTGATAATCTTCAGCAGGCCCTGCCTCGTACTTGTTCTGTTGTTCGGCACAATGCCGAAACCATCCTTGAACCACTTGGTGGTCGTGGATGCATCTTCCGCAGAGCAGGACAACTCAATGGTTTCTCCAATTGTAAACATGAGCTCATCGAATGGGGGCTGTTCTACCGTGAGATAATCTGAAAGAAAAGGAGGAGCTAACTTGAGTACACGGAGAAAAAAATATATATACAGTATACGTAAGGATACAAGTTCAGTAGAGCAACATATATCGTCATGTAGTGAATCCTATTGGCATCAACATGCAGACATCAATGGCACTGAAAATGCTAAATGAAAAGAATAAGGCTATGTAATAACAGGGTAATGTTTTGCTCCATGCCTTGTAACCCATAGCAGCCAGTCAACCTTAAAACAAAAACTATTAAATGCTGATGGTTGATAGAGGTTACCAGAACAAAACTCTTATTACCCTCAAACACTCACAAAGCTACTGCAAAATGAATGCAAAATCTTTTTTTTTTTTATAATCTCTTTTATTTTTCAAAATTAGATACATTGACAGAGGATAATGTAAATATCATTTTCAGTACAGAACATTTCAACTGGTTCACATCAGTACAACTTCATTCAGTATAACATACATCAAAAGCATTGTCTTACTCAAGGTTGTAGAAACACATTCCATGGGGCCCAAATTTGTGTATGTTTCTCTACCCTGTCTTCTAATAAAGCCGTTAAATACAACAGATTCTGTGTTTGGGTAATTTTTGCAATTACGGCATGAACATCTATAGTGTGTTGCAGCCAGTGTTTCGCTAAATTGGTTCGTGCAGCAGCTAAGATTTGTCCCATCAAGGTATTCTGGAGCTTCGTGAGGCCTTTGGATGGGCAAGCTAAAAGAGTCGTAGTGGCCTCAGGGACTATATGCGTATGAAATACTCGCTCAAGTAGGCTATAAACTTCTGCCCAATATTGCTTTGCCACAGGACATGTCCACCAGATATGCAGATAATCCCCAACTGCTGTACAACCCCTGAAGCAAGAATCGGGAGTGGAAGGATCAAAGCGATGTTTCCTTGCCGGTGTGAGGTGCCAACGCATCAGTACTTTATATGTAGATTCTTTAATGGCAGTATTAGGGGATATCTTGGAAACAGTAGTCCAAATTAGTGACCATTCTTGCTGAGATATAGAACGCCCCAAATCTTTCTCCCAATCTAGCATATATTTAAGGGGCTTTTCCACATCCGTGGAGACTAAATATTTATATAGTAAAGAAATAGTACCTTGCAGTTTCCCAGGTCGTTGAGAGCAGGTTTCTAACAGAGTTGGAGGTCTAGACTTGAAGGAGGGGTCAACAGAACGAATGAAGTGCAGTAACTGTGAATATCTATAAGTTTCGCTCTCTGGCATAGATTTTACAAATTGTAAATACTGAAATGATTTAACACCCATAGTCAGTAACATATCTTGTATTCTATTGATGCCATTTGCTTTCCACCATTGAAACGCCGGAGTAGCATAGCCAGGGAGAAAAAGCGGGTTATTATGTAATGGAGTGAGAATACTATGAGATCCGGCCGGTTGAAATTTCCCTCGGCTGTCATGCCATGTCCAAATGGTGTGTTTCAGCACAGAGCTAATCACGGGGACAGACTTAATTTGTGTTTTATCCGCCCATAGATAAAATGACAGGTCCGTGGGATGTGCTAAAAGCGTCTCTAACTGGACCCATCTATTCTCATGAGGCGGTAGATGCCATTGTGTGGTCTGGGAGATCCTCGCAGCCTTATAGTACAACAATAAATTAGGTAAACCCAGACCACCTTGTAATGGAGGTCTGTGCATAGTTCTCTTATTTATACGTGGTGGTTTATGGGCCCAAATGAATCTGTTAATTTTAGTTTGAAGGTAATTAATATCTCTTATCTTAATCGCCACCAGCAACGTGCGAAACCGATACAAAATTCTAGGTACTAAGGTCATTTTTACTGAGTGGATTCTCCCAAAACACGATATAGCGTACCTGGACCACTCTTCAAGGTCCTTTGCCAATTTCTTAATTAGGTTGGGATAATTACATTTGTAAAGAGATGTATATACCGGTGTAATATTAACCCCCAAGTACTCAAGAATGCAAAATCTTTTAAAGGTCCCACCTGCAAATGAGTGAGTTCCGTACCAGGCATTTACTTTGTCCTAATAAAGTCAATTTTCAAGTAATACAGTAATTAACGCCTTATTAACTTTTTGAGGAGTTCAGACAATCCTATTCTTGCATTGTTTTATACCCTATGACTGGGGCTTCACGTGTGCGACTACCTTTATATAACTATCATTTATCATAAACTCTTCGTGAGCAAACTTCATACTGGAATTTCTTGTTCTTGAATCCTCACCTATAAACCTTGCAGAAGATTGCGCATTGCTATAGCATATCGGATCAGGAGCTCTATGGGAAACTCGGTAGGGCACTTGCATTTGTAAGTAACCCTTTATACTAGTGATCCTCAACCAGTGCTCATGAGTAACATGTTGCTCACTAACCCCTTGAATGTTGCTGCCAGTGGCCACAAAGCAGCTTATTTTTGAATTCCAGGTTTGAAGGCAAGTTTTGGTTGCATAAAAACCAGGTGTACTGCCAATAATAAGTGCCAGTCCACATAGAGGCTACCAAATAGCCAATCACAGCACTTGTTTGTTATCCCAGGGATAACGCCATCTCTTTTTACATTTGAATGTGGTTCATGGGTAAAAAAAAGGTTGAGGACCCCTGTCTTATACTAATTCCCCTTATTGTGAAGCCCCCGAGTTCTAGCTTTTTATGAAATGCAATATTCCATAACCCCCCTGTGCTAAGATGTAAAAGCCTTAAGGTAGAACTAATATTTAGCTGCCTACCCAGCTAACGCCAAAACTACCTGTAGGTGAGAGGTGAAGATTGCAAGGACAGCAATAACTTTCTGTCAGTCTAGAAATACATAGATCTCTAAGAACCATCAACAAGTCTTAGAGTTGCATATTAGGCTGAGATCCCTGAAGGCAACACTCAACATGCTTGTCAGCTTAACTCAAAGTTGGCAAGAAAGCAGTTTCAACGCTCCGGTAAGAAGCCATGCTTTGCTTTGATTAACTTTTCTCGTACGGAGGACAAGCCTTTTCAAGTTGTTCAGTAGTTGTGCTCACCAAAACACTTCAATTTGCATGGTTAATTAAATTTCACTTTTTCTTTTTTGGAACAACAAGGTTTCATCTGCATCACACCCAACTCGATGGTAAAATTAAAAACTGTTTTGCGAACCTAAGCTGATAAGTAATTGCAACTGTGTGTCTTTTTATTTTTCCTCTCCGATTTACATAAAACATCCAAGGGCTGCTTATTTTAGCTGCCCTTGACTTCAGATGACGGCTAAACCAATTTTAAAAAAATCAAAATAAACAAAAAAGCTGTAAAAATGTGCAGTTGATTTACTCTCTGCTCATGTTTCCCTTCAAATAGTTTTTGTCAGGGCGACGTTTACACATTCTTGGGTTTACAAATCTGCCCAGAAGGCCCATCACTGTGCAACGCTTTGGATCAAGCTTGTCAGAATAATTACGCGAGTGATAAACAGTTTTTCATTGCTAAATGCTCAATTTTCTTTTCATTCCTTACACACAAAAAAGCTACAGAACGAGAAACAAGATCTCTCTCGTTTTCCGCAGTAGAGATGTTTGTGTGAAGACTTCACTGATGCTATCACTTTGTTAAATGTAAATGTCATGAGCTAGAATAGGTCCTTGTTGAGTAATGACTAAAATATTGGAGCCACCAGCAACTTTTTCCTTAGCGTTCTTCTTGTGAAATGATTGGGCTTGCCCCAAGTTTCATTAGAATAAAAAATATATAGATATTATTACCCTTTCAAAGCGATCTTTTGAAGAACATATTCATAGCACAGGTACTTTTTTGTTCTGTTTAGGATAGAACAAAACATGTTGCCCCCCAGCAATTGTTGAGTTCCACCAGCTTTCTAGTGGTTCCAGGGAATGTAGTTGAACAATTGTTGGAGAAGCACAGGCTCATGGGTAATCCTATTAACGATCTAAAGCAGTGATCCCCAACCAGTGGCTTGGAGCAACATGTTGTTCTCCAACCCCTTTATTGTTGCCCCACTGGCCTCAAATCAGGTGCTCATTTTTAATTTCCTGTCTTATAGACAAGGTTTGAAGGCACAAAGACAAAATTGTACTTCCAAATAGAGCCTGCTGCAGGCTGGGAGTCCAGAGGGGCTACCAAATTGTCAATCACAACATTCATTTGACAACTCACTGGAGCTTTTCTCATGATCGTGTAACTCCCCAATAGTTTTTACATTTAAATGTGGTTCCCAGTTAGAAAATGTTGGGGACCCCTGATCTAAGGTATACCTTGACATTAAGCCCTTTGGTTTAACTTGTCAGTAGACCTAACATATACAGAGCTGTATAGAGGAACATTAGGACAATTTAGAAATCACCCTCCACAGCTCAGAAATGGCATAATATACTCTGTATCAATAAATACAGAATAAGGTAGACTGGCTTTGGTGTTATGGATCAACACCAATCTGCAAAGGAATGATGCAAAGTGATTCACAAACTCAAAATCATTGCAATGAAATCTAGAGTTGCCCAATTCACACTGTTCATCTACAGTGGTGGACTGAGGGTAGCCATAAAGAGATTAAAATTACACAAGTCATATTAAAATTTTTTAAAGTATGTTCTATGTATGGGGAAGGCTTACTTCTTTCTGCTCTGCTACTAAAATTGACTTCTATTGCCCATCAACAGCGTGACAGATGGTGGGGATGTACCCTTTTTGGATTGTTCCAAATACGTAAAAGATTTAGGTGAATCCTGAAATGAATCAAACTGAATTCAAAGTGACATGACTTTAAGGGGGTTGGCTGAATCCAAATCCTGTGAAAAGGGTGAAGAGTTGGCCGAATCCTGAACCAAATTCTGGATCTGGTTCTTTCCTAGTTGAGAGAGCATCTTCAGAAGAAGAAAAAATATATTTTGTTTATAAAGCAAAGCTTTGCTAAGTAAAGAAGTTGTTCTTCTGGGAAGAAGAGAAATGTTTGGGCTAAAAGCCTTTAAAGAAAAAATGATGTGGCTAAAAGATCTACCCTGGCTTCAGCAAGAGTTGAACAAACAGCTGCCTTATGGGCTTCCAATAAAGAAAAGACTCAGTGTAACAACCTTCCTGCTGTTTCTTTGCATTTTTTGGTAT
Organism: Xenopus laevis; assembly: GCF_017654675.1. Taxonomy (NCBI): domain Eukaryota; kingdom Metazoa; phylum Chordata; class Amphibia; order Anura; family Pipidae; genus Xenopus; species Xenopus laevis. The sequence goes on along the minus strand of NC_054371.1, from coordinate 21,669,692 downwards.
GTAACTAATCTTGGCAGATCTGTCTAAGAACTGTAACATCAAAGTGTATTTACAGGTAATGTACTTACAGTTTTCGCTCAGCCCTTTCGCCTTTTGAACATCACCATCAATAACAGACCCAGTAAATAAAAACACACGCTTCAAAATCTTATACATACACAACGCTTGTTGCAAGACCAATTCTGACCTTTTCCGAAAGCCTTAGAGTGAGCGGACATTAGTTGGAATTCTATAAGCCACTTCATAATGAGTTAATTATCTCACTTAAGCACATAAAACCTAGAGGTTGATAGTTCACCGTAACCTTTGGCTGGGATATATTTTTGTTTCTTTGAGAAAATATTCAAGACTCCTCAATGCACTGATTTGGGATCCTTTCAGAACAGTTAAGCACTTATCAACAATCTAACAGATTAAGCATTGTATCATAAAGAATTAGGAAAAGGTCCTTCAAGAAGAGCCCACAAATAGGCTTTGTGAATTGTTCTTTAATGGCTTAATGCTTTATGGTCTAAGTTCAAAATCAAAGGTAACCAAACTGGAATGTAGACCATATTAGTGGTCCTTTCCAAACTGATCATCCTAGGATTCCATTAAGTCCAATCCTTGGCCTTCCAAGTGGCTCTTCAAGGGTATGGCCACATAACTGCAGTGTAGGACTCATGTACAATGAGGGGCCTTGATGTCCCCACGTAAGCTTAAATAATTTTCCCAAAGCTAAGCACAAAACCTTTGTTATTTGTGTAAATTATAAAGGGTGCTTCTAGCTTGGTAAGATCAAGTATTGATGATGTCTTAAATTCAAGTTCTGTCTACTTCAATGTTGTTTACACAGGGACACATGAAGCAATACATAACATTAATCTTACACAGACTTTTACAGAAGTCCATTTTCAATTCTAAGGATTGTAAATCATTAGAAAGTCCTTTAAGGTGAAGAAAGGCTACTTTCAAGAATTTTGGTATCTACCATAAATATATAGGAACCATTCCTTTCCAGCACTGTGGAACATTCCTAATGCCCTGTGGAACATTCCTAATGCCCAGACTATAAAAATATCATTGAGGTTCACCAACGAGAGGAAAACTTGCCTCTGCAGTATTACGCATTTAGAACAGAATTATCGTATTCTTGCATTTTCACCTCATTCCTGACTCATGTAAATGTCAGGCTTTTTATACACTTTTTTTTTTGCTGGTACCTGCGTGGCCACAGTTATTTCCAAAAGTCAACGAATGAAAAGGTTTAATTCCTTCTTTTATAGATATGATGAACCGTGGGCAAGCACAGTGCTCTGGATCCTCTAGAGAGCCTCTACTAAGGGCCCAACAGAACAATAATTGTGGCAGGGACACTCTAGTCCTTGAGTGCAACTACAACAATTGAAGGGGAAGATGTTGTAGTACAAGCGCTAAAAGTGCACTGGTCTGATATATTACCTTTTTATAATAATTTTGGACCCACTTACAGTCTATTTAGCCCCCAGGTCACCCAACAACTAAAGATACATTTGCCTACAGATGGACTGCAGCTCCCAGCATCCCTTGCCAGCATTGGACCGTGACTCTGCAGGTTGGCTATTCTTTACATAGCAACTTTATTCTTCCACTGAAGAGAATCCTGTTAATATTTTTTGGTGGATTATGCACACTAGCTAACCACCTACACATTATAAACCCCCTTCCGAGGTCTGCAGTTATTATCTTTCAGAACAAATTTCAACTACAGAATAGGAAGCAGCAAAACGTTTTCAGTATCATGCATATTGGATCAAATAGGGCACTCAAATAAACACACTCTCATTCAGAGAGCATGGGAGGAAATGATGATAAATCTGCCTGCCTTCCATCAAAACCTTAAAAACTAAGGTTCTGCCTGCCTTCCATCAAAACCTTAAAAACTAAGGTTCTGAGGTCCTGCCGTGATATCTAAAGGACTAATCATTGTCTTTAAACTCCTGTCAGATTTGCATACAGTTGCATAATAACCAAGGATGAAAAACCAAGACACGGCCATCAAGTTTAACCTTTTATCAGCTATTAATACCAACAACCTCAAGGCAAGCAACACTTTCTTGAACGTGTCTACTGTACCTGCTAGAGCAACTGCTCCTGAGAGAAAAGCCACAAATCCAAAATTCTACCATTAATATAATATAATGCAACTCACAGCATCCTGAAATAGGGCTTGACATCTACAGGTTAAGTTAAATCATAAGATGTGGACCACCACATGAATGATGCAGGTTTCTGTGCTCCATTTTGTGGTGTAGAGAGCTGTGGCGATTCTTCGTGGTACAAGGCAAAGTGCAAAAATCATGGAAGACTACCCATTTTTTGCACTTTGCACCCCTACCCTGCATTAATAGGCCCTATTATTTATGGTGCCATTTGTAAGGCAGCTTTGAGGTTTTTGCATCAGTCTGAACCTGTAGAGAAAGACAACATAATCTAGGCCCTCGTTGTTTGCTCACAGTTGAAGGCAAAAGAAGGAAAGATAACCCTAACATGTAATTATGTGATACAGGAAACATCAAATTTTCTGTGATTCTTTGATGCAGAATCACACATTTATAATTGGCAAAACCCACAAGTACAAATTACATCTTCTACAGAAAATCGACATTAGAACACCATCACTATCATCATGCAGAATTTTAGTTTCTTGGCTGAGCAATTTTAGAATCTATGTATGAGCAAAATGCTCCTATGTTTTGCCAGCTGCTGCTGAACTATAACTCACACATACAGACATAGATCTATAGACTGTCAGAACAAGATTCCTGCATGTTCAGTCATACATTTGAATCCAAAATGTATTTCAGCCAACACAGAGTCACAAACAAGATACGTGTACTAGGGATGCACAGAATCCACTTCCATTTTGGATTTGGCCGAACCACCAAATCTTTTGTGAAATATTTGGCCGAATACCAAACCAAATCCGAATTTGCATATGCAAATCAGGTATGGGAAAGGAAATTTTTTTTTTCTCTTCCTTGTTTTGTAATGAAAAGTCATGTGATTTAAAGGATTTGGATCAATTTGGCCAGGCACAAAGATCTGCTGAAACGGAATCCTGCTGAAAAAGGTGGAATCCCGGATGAATACCGATTTGAATCCTGGATTCAGTGCATCCCTAATGTGTACTAGAGTGAGAGAGCTCTGAGATTACAGGAGAATAAAGAGAGATGAATCATTCACCCTCTCACTCCCTAAAGGCGTCATTGCATTTAATTTATTGCTGGCAATTAGGTTCTGGGAGCCAAATTAAAGAAACCACTAGAAAAAAAGAGTTGATCAAAAAAACAAAACAAATATAGACACTTTAATTCAAATAACACGGAAAGTAATGCTTTTTACAGAGAGGAGTAAGTAACAAATAAAAAGCTGAGATAGATGAAACAAATCTATATCTTTGCTATGATATCATAGCGTGGGCCAAAAAATGCACTCGATTTACTTTTACATCCCCTGATTTTATGTTTTCCCTGATTTTAAATTTTCCTGGATTTTACACCATTTTTTTCTGGCCCCCTGAAATAAATGTAAAATGGGGTTTCCACTATATATATATATATATATATATATATATATATATATATATTCCTCGTCACAAAACAAGGAAGTTTGCATATGCAAACAAAGGTTTCAGGGGTTCGGTGGAATCCAAAATATTGTATTTGGTGCATCCCATATATATATATATATACATATATATACATATATATACATATATATATATATATATATATATATATATATATATATATATATATATATATATATTTTGGCAAATCGGAATCCTGCTGAAAAAGGCCCAATCCTGGCCAAATACCGAACCTTGGATTTAGTGCATTCCTAATTATGGTTGCCACCTGTCCGGTTTTGACCCGGACAGACTGTTTTTTGAATGGCTGCTTAGGTCAAAACTGCCTGCCAACTAACGATAAAAGCTGCTCTGCAGGGCCGAGCCGGGCCTGTCAACCAGTTTACAGCTCCCTATAAGACAGCTTATGCCATTCTTCCCATTAACTGAGAGGGAGGCACAACTTCCAGCTCTAATGTGCCTAATGTTCCCTCAGTGCCGGCAGCTGTCTGCAAATATCCCAGGACAATGAGCATAATCCTATGTATCCTGGAAAATCCAAAGCACTAAATGGGAGTGAAATAAAAAGGACAGCCTGATCACAGTGAGCCGGGGGAAATCTAAGATACCAGGAGAGACAAAAAAAGCCCTGAAAATGGAACAATGAGCTCAATTTTGCTGGTCCCACTAATTAAAAGCGGAAGCCAGGGGCCTTTTAGAGTTAATGTTGTGCAAGAAGTTTGTTTCTGCCTATTCAATGGCGCCCCCCAACCGGGACTATATTCAGGGAAAATTAATTATCATTCCGACTACGAGTGGCCTACTTTCACAGCAAAAGCCATTCCTCGGCATGAGGGCACAGCTAAATATGGAAAGAACGCACAGTCTTAGATTGCCTTTCTAGGCATAAAAACTTAGCGATTCTAGTGTGTATCCCAAACAACATATATTTCTCAATAATCACGGCATTACTACATTTTCTGTGGCACAAAATGTCAGAACACAAATCACCGGCCTTTATTTTAGGCTTTTAGACTCCTCCTACTTATATCAGATCACACCTTTTCCAAACATCCTTCACTAAATCTGAATCTGTCACATGAGCTAAATGAATAAGTGAAAATGGAACACAAAACAATTAACGCGACACTTCATAAAAAAATCACTTGATACAGGATCCACTTCTTACTCATCATGCCATTCAAATTGTTCACATGTTAAAGTGGATTTAGTGACAGAACTCCTTATATAAACGGTTATAGGTACAACTGATCCAATGACAAATAAAAATAACCATGGCCAATGCCAACTTCCTGTTTTGCTGCTTCACTGCATTACTGCACCACAGGAAGTCTAATTTCCATGGCGACTTAGCACCTATGTTAGTAAACGTATGTATGGATACACAGAACCCAGCATTCAGTCACATTTTAGCACTCTTTTGTAGGATTTGCAATACACTTGATTCATTATTATTATTCAGATGGACCAAATCACATGACTCTGGGCAACCATTTTGTGCAACCAATTCTGGTGATTTTGGTGCATCCCTACTTCAGTTTTTCATTTGATTTAAAGCATACCTCCCAAAATGTTGTATATAAAAATGTACTGTATAGATTTGCTTGAATTCTTTGTTTCTAGCGGAACACAAAGGAAATCCTTATAGTCAAGTGACTTTATCATGCCTCCCAACTGTCCTGTTTTGAGTGGGACAGTCCCGCTTTTGACAACTCAACCCACCACTCCCATTTGTGTGACCACACCCCCCGATTACCATGTTCATTTTACAAATTGTAAATAAGTAACAGACACACATACAGACACAAACACAGACACACAGTGACACACACACACAGACACATGTTATGTTTTGGGTAGCCGAGGATGAGTAGAGTATATCAGTGCTTTATTAGCAGAGTCATGAAGGCATTACACAACAGGAAGCAACTCTTATTTCACTTTTAAGCAGTCTAGATAGTATTGTGTATTCACAGTAGACAGAAATGTTATTACTGTAGCTGATGTTATATGAGAAACAAATGCAATTTCAGGCCATTTACTGTAATAGTCTATCAAGGTTATAGCAAATCTACAGTCTATAGGAGCATCTGTAAAAGGACCGACAATATCAATAGCAAGTTTTTCCCATGCTGAATCAGGGAATGGTACTGGTTTTACATCTGGTCTCTTGTGTACAAGGTTCTTTGCACAACCCAGTGAAGTGTTGCTTTGTGGTGAAATTTTAGACACTGGCTGTGTGGGAGGCATTGGTGCTGTAGTAATGAGACCGTCAACTAATTGTAGGTTTAATGCAGCAATGAGATCCCTTCCATGTATAGCAGTTCCCTTATTCACAATGTAAAAGTCACATTTTGCAGTATTTGATTCAAATTGTACAGTCGCTGGCAAGCAACCAAGCACAGGGATTGGATCCTTTAAGTAACTGACCAGTTTCAGGGCAGGTCCAACAAGCGGATCTTTTGCAAAAGTATTTCAAGAAAATATCCTTTGGTAGTATAGAAATAGCTGAACCTGTATCAAGCATCAGGTTAATGGAGTGTCCCTTGTCAGCAGAAGCAGTAATGACACTGACAGTGCATATAAACTTGTCTGGAATAAATGTACCAGCTTTATCCACACTTAATACTGTGACATTTGTAGTAGTGACTTCATGAACATCTTTAGCAGAACTACAGCAGATCTTAGCAAAATGTCCTACTTTTGTGCATTTGCGGCACCATTTAGCTTTTGCAGGACATGTAACATGATTTGCAGTGTGTTGTGTTGAACCACAGCGAAAGCAGTATTTTTTATTTGTATTTGCTGTATGGTTTTGCAGTGTAGGTGAATCCCTTTCCTTAGCACTGTATTTTGCCTGTGACTGTGCATTATTAGGCCACAGTGCTGAATTCCCAGCAGTTCCCTGACTAGTTGACTAGTATTGGTAACACTAGTTAACCTCTAATTTTGGGGGCCTGAAAAATAATTTGCTGTGGGTCCCAGTAATAGCTACTTACGCCACTGCCCATATATCAATATCTGCCAAAATCTTTGTCTAAAAGTAACTTATGATTAAATTCCAAAGGATCTAATCCCTGCCTTGGTGCACAAATCACGTCTGTTTGTCTTTCCTATTTGTTTTGTTCTGCAGAATACTTCTTTAAAGAACTGGTCCTACAACACTGATGAGAAACAAATAAAGTTTATGGAGATAGCACCACTTTCCATTGAATAATGAAGCTGATATGAGCCTCATGGACAGATAATAACAACAGACGTCTGTAAGTAGGTATAATCACGTCCTTAGATATAAGGACACTCCTCAAATACTTTTAGCTGAGTATTTCTAGAAAAGATTTATTTATTCTGATTGGCGTTTTTGACAGGGATGCTGAACCTAGAGGTTAAATCTTTTTTTCTGACAAAACAGCAGTTTGGTCATGCTTTATGGTTGAGATTCTAGCTATTTTTATAATACAGCATTCAGACCAAAGCGGACTGCGACCCTATCTGAAATTAACGTGGTTGTACATCTTTAAGTTAACTTTTAGTATGCTGTAGAGAATGATATTCTGATTTGCAATTGGTTTTCATTTTTTATCATTTGTGGTTCATGGGTGGAACTCCACAAACGTTTTTCGTCTGATCGATGTCTGGCAACAAAACGAGTGTGACAAGTCGGATGGAGACGCAGGCGTCAAGATTCTAATTGGACTGAATGAAAAGTCGCAGGTAAAAACTACATTACATCCGGCTTGAGACAATGGACAGATGTGGAAGCAGAAAGCAGCGTCTTCATTCGACAGTCGGAACGTGTAGTTGTTACATCCGACTTCACTTGCCATTCAGTCCAATTATATCTTCACTCATGCGACGCCATCTGACTTATAACTAGGGTTGCCACCTTTTCTGGAAAAAAATACCGGCCTATATATTTATCTTTTTTCCCTATTAATAACATTGGGATCATCCATCAATTTTTACTGGCCAGGCCAGTAAAATACCGGCCTACTTGTAGCATGCGTTTTATCACAGGGTGTCGATCCGACGAAAAACACTTGAGGAGTTCTACCCAAGAACCACAAATAATAAAAAATGAAAACCAGTTGTTATTTAGCTTTTTATTCAGCAGCTCTCCAGTTTGCAATTTCAGCAGTCTGGTTACTAGGTTCCAAATTACCCTAGCGACCATGCATTGATTTGAATAAGGAACTGGAATATGAATAGGAGAGGTCTGAATAGAAAGATGAGTAATAAAAAACAGCAATAACAATAAATATGTAGCCCTGCAGAGCATTTGTTTTTAGATGGGGTCAGTGATCCCCCTTTTAAAAGCTGGAAAGATTCAGAAGTAAAAGGCAAATAATTCAAAAAAATAAACTATAGAAAATAAATAATGAAGACCAACTGAAAAGTTGCTTAGAGTTGGCTATTTCTATAACATACTATAAGTTAACTTAAAGGTGAACCACCCCTTTGATTTTATATTAGTAAGAAAATAGTTTTTTAGTACAGGTATTGGTCCTGTTATCCAGAATGATTGGGACCTGGGGTTTTCTGGATAACGGATCTTTCTGTAATATGGGTCTTCATGCCTTAAGTCTACTAGAAAATCATATAAACATTAAATAAGCCCAATAGGCTGGTTTTGCTTCCAATAAGGATTAATTATATCTTAGTTGGGATCAAGTACAAGCTACTGTTTTATTATTACAGAGAAGAAGGAAATCATTTTTAAAAATTTGGATTATTTGGATAAAATGGAGTCTATGGGAGACTGCCATTCCGTAATTCGGAGCTTTCTGGATATCGGGTTTCCGGATAAGGGATCCTATACCTGTAGTAAGAAAAACGTGTAACAAAAAAAAAAGAGACAAGCAAATAAAAAAATAACAATTAAAAAGAAACTTTTGGGATTAAAGTACACAATATAAAATCTTCATGAATACATCACAGACTCCATGACCTGCAGCTTTGTACCCCAAGGAATAGACACTAATGATGACTGTATGCAGAAAAAAAAACAGAACAGGATCTTATTTTTTATATGTGGGTTTCAAGGGAATGTAACCCCAAAAAACTAAATTCTAACCATGAAAGACGTTCGTTGGCCTTATTCATTATCGCAGTTTTCAGCTCCATTGGTTCTGTCTCTCGAAACAGATCAGCCTTGAAAGTTTCTTCGTAGGACGGTCAGCTAGTTTCCACTATATTGTTTCAAATGTCAGAACCACCACGGCAGAGGACAGATACTGCTTTAAAGGAATTACATGTACACATAAGGCAAAAACCAATGAAAACTTCATACATATTTGAAAGTTCTCTGGAAATATAGTTTATGTCATTATGCAAATGTTTATTTTTGGGTTTACATCCCCTTTAAGCTTTTCATTTGGTTGTTATTTTTCCAGACCTGCCGTGTAACCTGCGGCAGAAGGAGAATAGCAGATGTTAAAACCCCACAGATATCTCTGCTACTTCGGAAAAGCTGGATAAGGCAAACTAAAAGGTGCTTTTCCTGGGGGAAATTCCACAAATACTGTTGATTTTCACCCCCCCCCTCTCTCCAAGTGATAAATTGTAGAACCTTCCACACCAGAAACCTGATTCAACAATTCTCCTAAGTTGTGGTTCCACTTTGTCTTAATTAATGTGAATTATGGCAGAGCGAGAGAACCACTAGCCAATAAGGTTTTTTAACTCCTCTTCTTTTGGAGACTTAGAGTTGACACTTGCATTGCCCCCCAGGAGCCTCCTTTTTTAAAAGCCGCCAACAAAAATACCTCCTTTCGCTGCCAATTACAAAATAACACATTTACTCAAAGCAGCAGTGTGAGAAATGAAAGGCTTCCCAATTCCAAATAGCTGCGGAATGTTTAATTCCATTCATGCGACAGCACAGACATGTGAGTTTCACTGGGTCTTGACTCCGCTCAGCTCCTTGTCAGATAGAACTGCCCAGACTGCCTTGCTTGTTCCATTGCTGCACTCAGCCAAGGTGTGGGGCCTTCAGCTGCCGTAACTACATATCAAGGGGGGCTGGAGTAACTCTCTTGAAGATTATAAAGGGGTACAATTATCGTTTCTTTCTTTAAATTTCTTAAATGCACAGTTGAGGAATGACATGTCACTTTCTGTTACAAAAAAAGATTTGGTGGTGGCGGTGGCAGGGAGTTCTTCGCAATATTGACTCTGAGATAAATTTGGCATAACATTTTCCAGAACATAATTGAACAATGCACAATTCACAGTCATCTGAAAGCCACGCTACACCAACATGTTTATAAATATAAAAAGCTGCAGTAACAAAATGACACCAATTTAGCTCCATCCTTCTGAATTTGACATTACGGGTACGGGATCAGTTATCTGGAAACCCGTTATCCGGAATGCTCCGAATTACAGAAAGGCCGTCTCCCATAAACTCCATTTTATTCAAATTCGCCAAATTTTTTAGAAGTAATTTTCTTTTTTCTCTGTAATATTTATACCCCAATACCTTGTACTTGATCCAAATGAAGATATAATTAATCCTTATTGGAAGCAAAATTGTGAAGGGGGTTGTACTCACACAGACGCATTTAAGCGCCAAACGCAGGTGGGACGCAGCATGTTGCATTTCACCTGCGTTCAGTGCATTCATGCGTCTGTGTGAGTACAGCCCGCTTCACAATAATTGAGTGCGTCCACTCAGGAAAAACCGCTTGCGTTATATATATGGTAAGGTATATAATGAAGATCCAAATTACGGTAAGATCCGTTATCCAAAAAGCCCCAGGTCCTGAGCATTCTGGATAACAGGTCCCATACCTGTACTAACACAACCAAAATGTATTAATGGAGGTAAAATACTCACACAAACTTCAAATTGTCACGAGTGACCGCAAAATCCTGCCCAATACATTCACAAAAACTGATGGGACACTCACAAGGCAGGTGACTAACAGTTAGTTTCTTTTACGCTAAAAGCTCACATTTGGGCACCTGGGCCTCCATACCATTGTAAAGCTGGCCATAGATGTTGAGATTTTTAAAAGATCAGATCCTGATCGTGAGACCACGATCTTCTCAGAACGATCGTACGAATTGACCATCAACTAAAAAGACCAATTTGCCAGGAAAACAAAGGGGAGCTGCCTGCTTGGCCCTGCAAACATATATAGATTGCACTGGGACCGACAAAGATTTTTTAACCTGGCCGATCAATTTCCTGACAGATGTCGGCCGAAAAATCGTAAGATGTACGATCGTTCGAATACCACTAACCGCACGATAATTTCGAAGGATTGGTCGGGCTTCCCTAAAATCGGTCGTTCGGCAAGAAGAATCGTCGCCTCTATGGGGAGCTTAAGTCAGTGCCGGTCATTGAGTATCCACCTCATTGTACTCACAACCCTATGCTGAGAAACCAAATAGAATACTAAATAGGGACCTCTTTATGGAGTATTGTTGCTTCCAGCAACTCTCCATACTATTATTATTATTAACGTGTATTTTTAAAACGCCAACATATTGCGCAGCGCTGTATATTCATGTTCAGCCTCAGCTTTGGAGAGTCTAAGGGAGGAATTCCACGGGCGATTCCGGCTTGATCCGATGCACAAAAACGCAGGCGTCAAGTCAGATGCGACGGAAATAAAGCGACAGAAACGTCGGATGGTGTTGCAGCGTTCGTCAGATGCAACACGACTGTCGGATGCAGGCGCTGCATGCTATGTCTGCATCCGATGAACGCTGCAACTTCATCCGACATTTCCATCTCTTACCTTATTTCTGTCGCATCCGACTTGACACCTGCGTTTTAGCAAAACCGCCCGTGGAGTTCCTCCCTAAATAGTCCCAGTGACAGATCTGCACAATCAGACCCCAGATGTTTCCCAGGTCAGCTCATCAACACATACGAGAACCTCAACTAAATGTACTTCTGTGTCTAAAGCTGCTCTGGAAGGTTTAATCAATGAATGAGTTGAATCCCATGGACGACAGCAGCAGCAGCTGGAGCAGACGTATCAATGGTTACTATAGGCCTTTTACTGAAAGCTCTCGGTAATCCTAAGATTAAAGGCCAGAGGATACAAAGACAAGCAATATATCCAGGGATGTAATATAAGGATCTTCAACACCAGCAGCAATGGGGTTTATCTCCTCAAGAACTGACTTTAATAGGCTTTACTTGAAAGGTCCTACACAGAGTATAACTCACTAATGTTTTTGCCTACAGTTGCCATCATACTCCTTTTAAGGGAAATTCCAACAAAATGTAATTCTAAGCAACTTTCCAATATAAATTCATTAAAAGGGGTTGTTCACCTTCCAAACACTTTTTTCAGTGCAATTGTTTCAGATTGTCCACCAGAAATAAAGACTGTTTTCAATTACTTCCCAGTTTTTTTCAAAATCTAAGTTTAAAGTTGAATGTTGGTGTCTCTGGTGTTTGAGTCTGGCAGCTCAGTAATTCAGGTGCAGACTCTAAACTGTTAAAATTTTGCTACATTAGTTGATCCATTTCTCAGCAGCATCTCTGGAGTATCAGCAACTATTGTATCAATTCTAACAGCTGCCTGTAATGAAACTCAGGGATTCTGCTCAGCAGGGACAAAGATAAGAAATGTATCAACTAAATGTTTCAATTTAGAACAGTTTAAAGGGTCGGCGACCCCCCCCCTCCTAGAGCTGCTTTAGAAGGTGAAAAATGACACTTTACACTTCAATATTAAAAAAAACCTGTGCCAAGAGGTCTGAGAGAGAAAAGAATAATACAGGAAGAATATAAACATTGGCTATCTAAGACCAAAACATAAAGCCTATATTGTCTTGGACTATCTTTAGAAGTAACTGCCCTGGGAGGTATAAAATCTTTACTTTTTTTTTTTGTTTTTTTATTTTAGATCTTACTCCTTAGAGAAGTATATGAAGATACAATGTATGAATACATCGGAAAAACACAATAATTAAAAAGAAGAAAAAAAAAGCATCAAACATAGAAAATAGAAAGTAATTGGAAAAGGTCGTTATTTCCGGTGAACTACCTGAAAACAACTAGGGGGCAGATTTATCAAGCGTTTGAAGTAGAAAAAGCTTAGAAATTCGACCATCGAATTGGAATACTTCGACTTCGAATATCAAAGTCGAAGTTTTTTTACATCGAATTTGGCCATTTGCGGTCGAAGTAATAGCGTTGGATCGAACGATCTAGGTATAGAATGTCCCCATAGGCTAACATAGCACTTCGGCTTTTTTCATATGGCGAAGTATTGAAGTCGAAGTTCTTTAAAGAGACAGTACTTCGATTAACGAATAGTCTAAGTATTTTTACTTCTAATCAAAGTCGTAGTAGCCTATTCGATGGTCGAAGTATCCAAAAAATTACTTTGAATTTCGTATTTTTTTAATTCGAAAATTCCCTCGAATTCGCTTTCGACCCTTGATAAATCTGCCCCTAGGTGTTTAAAAAGTGAACAACCCCTTTAAATTGAAAATGTGTGAAGTTAACCGATATTCACAGTAGTATCTGTCTTCCTTGAAGTTCACTGTGCTGCTGGTTCTGACTGCTGAAACAATATATCAGAAGCCAACCTTTAAAAAACAGCAAGACTGGGACTTTTTTCGAGGGCAGCCATCTGGCTCTGTATTATATACAGCATGGATGCAAACAGGGCAAGGGCGCACAGATGTTCTCCCTGTTATACAATAAATCACTTTTGGCAAGATTTATGAAAGTTGAGGAAAAGCACCAGGAAACTTCATACACAGGATCCAAGTGTGAGAATCACTGCTACAAATGACATCCATCTTCACTGAATTCAAATCGGTCAGTCGTGAGGGGGGCACAAAGTGGTTTTGGTCTACGCATGATTTATCAAAGGTCGGATTTTAGTGGTTTTATAGGTTTTTTGAAACCACGACTAAACTCAAACTCTAAGGGTAAGGCCACACTGGGCGTTTTGGGGAGATTTGGTCAACTGGCGACTAATCGCCTCGTCTTTGCGGCGACCAATCTCCCCAAACACCTTCCCTCACTCTGCGCCGGCTAAAATGAAAAAACGCTGGCGCTGATCCCATGCGGCAGTTTGTTTTCCGAAGTCGCCCGAAGTTGACTTGCGAGGAAAGTTCGGGTGACTTCGGAAAACGAATCGCCGCGTGTGATAAGCGGCGATGTTTTTTCATTTTAGCCGGCGCAGAGTGAGGGAAGGCGTTTGGGGAAATTCCCAGTGTGGACTTACCCTAAAACTACGAATGTTGTGAGATTTATGAAAAAATCTGAATTAAAAAAGTATGAATGGAAAAATATGTTGAAAGATGCGCTAAAAATACAAAAACCTCTAAAAATGACAGTTTTTCGAACAATCCTGAGCGAAAAAAAAAAATACAAAAACCTCTAAAAGTTAAATTGATTTATAATGGTTACAGAAGGTTCAGTGCAGCTCTCACAAACTTCTATAGGACTTTGACAACTATTAACGGGCAAAAGTGGTTTTCATGATTTTTACACTTCATAAATCTCAAAAATTTTTTAGAGTTTTTTTTAAAAAAAATTGAGAAAAGCATGAATTTTTAGAGATTTTTTGGGGGAAAAAAATCGAAATTTCTATTGTTAGTAAATGGACCCCTTAAAGATCACAAAGTAGTAACTGAAAACAGTTTTGTTCTGGTCAAACATTCCATCTTGGCCGTATGGAGTGGATTTTCAACCCATAGGCCTGCAAAAAGCTGGGTTGAGTACCCGGGTTGAGTACCCGGGTTGGGTACCCACCCCACCCCCCACCCGTTGGGCACCCACCCTCTCAAAGAACTAAATGTAAAGCTCTGAGCTTGTCCCACCAATCATGGCCCTGTATCAGGCAGAACAGGATGTTACAGAACTAAAGAAAGTACAGAGCTGAACAACAAAATTAATAAGGTAAATGAAGGGAAATTCTGCTTCTTTTGTCTAGAGCAGTAAGTACCTCCCCCCATATGGAAAGCACTTAGTGACAAGAGATGTGACAGCTCAGGACTGAAACAAGAGACTCTAACTGAGAGGTGAAAATAGGCAGAAATGTTTAACTTTTCTTAATGGTATGTGAAAATTACATGTATTTAAGTCAAATGCAATCCAATGATTCCCACATGAACTGAGAGATGTCAAAGATCACGCTACAGGTTAGGTTAGTGCTAAGGACCCCCCTCCTTTCACGGCACATACCTAACCCTGACGTTTATAGGGTAACTTCTGCACCATGTTACAAAGCAAGACCGTCCGTGCGCCTGAAGGCTAATGCACTCAAGGGATTTCAGGAGCATTACTGAAAAATGTAATCTGCACTAAAACAGCCTTATTCCACAAAGAGACCATAAGACTTGCCACCTTGCCCTCTTTTAAAGGAAAACTATAACCCCCAAACAATGTAGGTCTCTATAAAAAGATATTACATTAAACATCTCATATGCAAAACCCTGCTTCATGTAAATAAACCATTTTCATAATAATATACTTTTTTAGTAGTATGTGCCATTGGGTAATCCTAAATAGAAAATTGCCATTTTAAAAATCCCCGCCCCCCCCCGGGGATTGTAGGATTTATGGTGCACACAAACAAAGCATACATGTTAGGTTACACGAGCCAATTAACAGACAGAGTTCAGTCTTTTGCTTCCACACTTCTTCCTGTTACAGTTAGAGTTGCAGTATTTCTGGTCAGGTGATCTCTGAGGCAGCACACAGACCATCACAAATGGGGGATCAAGGCAAGAGTTGTAAAAGGGCAATATTTACTTAAATATATATTCCAGTTTGGTAAGATTCTTTAATATGCCACTTAATTTGATATAAACTATCTGTTGCTTAAATATTCATTTTGGGGCTAAATTTTTTAGTCACATAAGAAATGCACCTCCTGCATTCTAGTAGTTGATGCTGAAGACGTCACAATGGTTAGCACTGCTGCCTCACACCACTTCAGCCCTGGGGGTATCTGCATGCAGTTTGTTCTCTAATCCAATGCCACACTCAGACACCAATTTACCCCATGCCAGAAGGGTGATAATGAGCCAATCCTGTTTTAAAGGGGATATAAATCCAAATAAAATGTTACTTACTGAAAGAAACTGTTATTCTAAGCAGCTTTCCACTATACATCCATTAAACCACCCTCCAGTACATAAACAACCTGGTCTGCACCCAATGCCACACAGAAGAACGACGTCTCCCTGCCAGGCCTGTAGGGAAGGGGCAACATCTGGCAAAATAGAACTGTCAATTACCGCAGGAAGCGTAAGCTCTGCTTCATAAATCTGTCACTGAGAATTCTGCAACAAAATCCTGAGAGCCACTGCCTGGGGGGGCCAAACTGTGAAAATTCCCAGGTGTGACTGCGCTCTTCTGCTGGAAAAATATTACTAGGGTTTAACATTCCTTTTGCTTTTAGTTCTGGGTCTCTGTTATGATTTGCCTACAGGGTGCTGCTGCGGCGTAAGTAAGCAGCCGGAGTGCAGTAAATCACTGCTTGGAATTGGTTTGTAAGGGTCCTTGCACCTATTGCAACTCCCGCTGAAAGAAAAGAGATTCCATGTAATCATGAACACACCCCTGTACCTGGCCAATCTCTTCTAGGGTTTGCCAATACAAGGCTTTTAGCTGTTAGCAACTCCCAGCACCCCAGGCGGTTGTCAAAAACAGTAACAAACATACCACCTATGTCGAAAAACAAAAATACCACGGGAATACGTGCCTTTGAAAGACTAATACACAAGAGAATGCCCAAGGGCCACTTTAGGGATCCTAGTGAGAGATAATGGTAATTCCGTCATGGCTCCTTTTGAAAGGGTTAATTAAGCCGGCTCAGGGTCTGACCAGAATCGGAACCCCTTTCTGCAACTTAAATGGGTTGTTCACCTTTCAATTAACTTGTAGTATGATGTAGAGAGTGATATTCTGAGACAATCTGCAGTTTGGTTTTTGAGTTATTTAGCTTTTTATTCAGCAGCTCTCCCGTTTGTAATTTCAGCAATCTGATTGCCACGGTCCAAATTACCCCTGATTTGAATAATAGACTGGAATTTGAATAGGAGAGGGGCTGGATAGAAAGATGAGTAATAAATAATAGCAATAACAATAAGGGGCAGATTTATCAAGGGTTGAAGTGAATTAGAGGGAATTTTCGAAGTTAAAAAACTCAAATTCGAAGTAATTTTTTGAATACTTCGACCATCAAATAGGATACTACGACTTTGAATTTACTTCAACTTCGATTCGAAGTAAAAATCGCTCGACTATTGAACCATTCGATAATCGAAGTACTGTCTCTTTAAAAAACTTCGACTTCAATACTTCGCCAACTTAAACCTGCCGAAGTGCTATGTTAGCCTATGGGGAGCTTCCAGAGCAATTTTTTTTTGTTTTTTATTTTCGAAGGAAAATAAAATCGTTCGAATCGTACGATTCGAAGTAAGATTGGAGTACAATTGTACTACGATCGGAATACGATCGTACCATGATTAAAATCCTCCGACTTCGAATGTCGGAGGATTCTATTCGATGGTCGAATTTCGAAGTGTTTTCCACTTCGAAATTCGACCCTTGATAAATCTGCCCCTAATTGTGTAGCCTTACAGAACAAGTAGGTATAAATAATGAAGACCAATTGCAAAGTTGCTAGGAACAGGACATTCTATGACATACTAAAATTTACCTGAAAGATGAATCACCCCTTTAAAAAAGCAGACGATTTATAAGCTGAAGGAATGTTAACATGAAGCAGCCTTTACATAGAGCTAACAACAGACTGATAGATTGTAAGCTCTTGCAAACAGGGTATAATTGTAGCAATAATGGCAAAACTGAACATATTTGCAGCTGTAAAGGCAACCTCTCTCTGGGCATACAGCTTGAGCTCCTGTAATCTGATTGAATCACTCAATAGACGGGATATAGAGACAGAGTAGAAATACAATCCAACAGGAGCTCAGGTGACTCGCTCACGATTCAGTGGAAAAGACAACACCCGACGTGGACAGTTTATTTGGCTTCCTTGGTCCATAGCTGCTTTCACCGTGGGAAAAAAAAAGCAGGTGTATGTACAAAAAAAAAAAACACAAGAAACAATAACGACTCCTACTCCTAAACCAATGAGGATTCTGGGAGATGTAGTTATACAGATAATATCCAGCTGCATGAAATGAACAGGCTCAGAGCTTGTCTCCCATGATGGTTCATACTCCCAGTCCTTCCACCCTCTAAAAAAACAAATGCTCTGTAAAGCTACAAATGTATTATCTTTCTGTTCTGTCCTATTCATATTCCAGTCTCTTATTGAAATCAATGCATGGTTACTAGGGGAATTTGGACCCTAGCAACCAGATGGCTGAATTTGCAAACTGGAGAGCTGCCGAACAAAAAGCGAAATAACTCAAAAACCACAAATAAAAAATGAAAACCAATTGCAAATTGTTTCGCAATATCACTCTCTGCAGCATACTAACAGTTAACTCAAAGGTGAACAACCCCTTTAAAGTGAAACTGCCATGCTGAGTGCTCTGTCTAGATATTGGGGTGGCTCTCTTGCTTGAAATTATATATACAGGTATATAGACCTGTTATCCAGAATGCTTGGCACCTGGGGTTTTCCAGATAAGGGATCTTTCTGTAATTTGGATCTTCATACATTCTACAAGTTAACTAGAAAATCATGTAAACATTAAATAAACCCAATAGGCTGATTTTTTTTCCAGTAAGGATTAATTATATCTTAGTTGGGATCAAGTACAAGCTACTGTTTTATTATTACTGTTAGTAAGTTGGTGTTCAGACATTTCTGGCAACTGAATGTTTGGTCTGCTATTTGGGAAAAATATGGACGTGCCACATGCAAAAGCCCAATAATTAAATTAAAGCCATTTTGATGTCATATTTAAAAAATGAATAAAGAAAGAAAGAAAGGGGGTTTAACGGATTAACCCTTACTGTGCCTGCATGGGTGTAATGCCTCTGAGATTAAGTAGATGGCAGTGTTGAGAGGGCTATCATACATAATAGAAGAAACGAAGCTGCAACATACATGATGTCAATTTTTGCATTTTTCAATACAGTTTTGAGTACCCCATAAATAACCAATGAGTGATTGGCTTTCAGCATTTAAACTTTAGCCTCATAACCAACGTCAGTTGCGGATAGGTTGCTTTGTTATTTAGGGGGTTATTTGTGTTTTGAGTTTTCAAGGTTTATTTTTTTGGTCAAAAAACAATAATTTAGATTTATTATAACTAATAAATATAAAAGATACCATCTAAAACATGTTGAAGTCATGTAGGATTCAATGGCAGAGGTCCCTTGAACCATTTAAAGAAAAGCCTGCATGATGTTTGGTTTTTTTTTCGGAAAACTCTTATTAATTCAAGGTTTTTTTTACCCTGAAAACTTGATTAATTCAAGTTTTCTGGGTTTCGCAACTTGCAGAATCGAGTTATGGGTTTCGAACTCGCAGAATCGAGTTTTTTTCCATACCAGGTTTTTCTTAAATAAGAAACCATTCTAGTTGTCAGTTGATTCAAGTTCATTCAAGGTATAAAAACTCTAACATTCAACCTTCCATAAACAACCCCCTAAATGAACCCTGTCGGTGGCATTAAGGGTTAATATGCACAGCCAAACCAGTCATCTGCGCACTATTCAGCAGGCTTTATTCATTTCTATAGGAAAATGACAGAACACTCATTCCCTCCCTACCATAATTACTGATAATGGAAACATCTCTATGATGATGACATATATATATGTGTGAGTATGTTCCATTACTGCAATACAATGTACAGCTGAGCAAAATCTCGTACCAACCCAAAGCCAATCCCTCCCACCCCGGGGGTCTACATTGTTCCAGTACCCGCCGCATCATTTTCCAAAAAAAGAGCAGCAAATAAAAACATATTCTGGCAAATACATATTCATTGCCTGTTGAGCAGCAGCCAATGTATTTAGGGACACTGTCAAGAGAAAGATTAAGTGCAGAATATGAAAGGGAATTGGCCTCTGGGAGAATGAGAAGCAGCCGAGTTCTGACAAGTTGTGATAAGTAACGGCGATATAATCAGTACTATAAGAGCCACAGGTATATAAGAAACAGGGATATAATCAGTACTATAAGAGCCACAGGTATATAAGAAACTGGGATATAATCAGTACTATGGCAGCCACATGTATATAAGTAACGGGGATATAATCAGTACTATAAGAGCCACAGGTATATAAGAAACAGGCATATAATCAGTACTATAAGAGCCACATGTATATAAGTAACGGGGATATAATCACTATAAGAGCCACAGGTCTGTGTGACTGGCATATAACTGATACTATATGAGTCACACGTATTTACCTAACTGGGTTATAACTAGTACTATAACAGCCGCCGGTATACAAGTAACTGGGTTATAACCAGTACGATAACAGCCACAAGCATATAAGTAACTGGAGTAAAATCTCAGTACTATAACAGAAACAAGCATATAAATAACTGAAGTATATAATCTCAGTACTATAACAGCCGCAGGTATACAAGTAATGGGGTTAAAACTAGTACTATAACAGCCACAGGCATATAAAAAACTGGAGTATAATCTCAGTACTATAACAGCCACAAGCATATAAATAACTTGAGTATAATCTCAGTACTATAACAGCCGCAGGTATACAAGTAACGGGGTTATAACTAGTACTATAATAGCCACAGGTATATAAGTAACTGGGGTATCAGTCAGAACTATAAGAGCCCCAGGTATATAAGTAACTTGGTTATAACTGATGCGATAACAACCACAGGTATATAAGTAACTGGGGTATAATCTCAGTACAATAACAAGCACAAGTATATATGTAACTGGGTTATAACCTGTACTATAATAGCTGCAGGTATATAAGTAACTGGGGTATCAGTCAGTACTATAACAGCTGCAAATGTATTCTTTGGAATAATTGCAAGATGTGAAAACTTCAGATCTTGCTTTGTTATGACGTAAAATCATGGAAAGCCATAGCCAGTAATGAATTGCTTCCCTCCAGCCCAGTTTACAGAATAACCTCACAAGCACAACATCGCCTCTAAATTTCACCTAGTTACCCCTGCCCCAGTCTTTGCAAAGCAACACTAGTTAACATTAAACCTTTTGAACACATACCGGTACTTTATTCTGCATCTACGTATTTATCAATGTGGTTGGGAGATGCTGACGCACTGCTTTATCTACCTGGGTCAATGTAAACATACATCAAGTCAAATTAAAATAATATATTAAAATCTGTTTGTGTTTCACGCTGCCCGTCTGGACCAAGCGATTACTTAATGTCACCAATCACTCCTACACGGGACAATCTATGAATTATTAATCTATACGTAACAGGTTTTCATAATCACATAAAGGGGAAGTAAAAAAACATGAAAGACAAAGGTAAAACACTGTGCCTTATTGGCTTTCCCCAGAAGGAAGTAATTACTCCTAAAAGAGTCACTTTCGCTGCCTGACAAAGTCGGAGATAATGATTTCATGACAGTTACACTTATTACTCTCTCTGCTAACCATATCACCCTGCTTGTTTATCTCAGCGCAATTTATTGCTGGGAGTAACTGTGTATTCCATGAGGTCTCGGGCGGATCAGGTGGGATGCTGCCACCTTCTTTTTTATCTATTTATAACACCAGGTGACACCAACCAAAAGACGTTGGGGCTCATTTACTGCCCCATAGCAATTAGCTTTGATAAGTCTGCTGCAGGCGGAATACTAAAAGCTAACCGCAGAAATGTCAATCACCTTTAGGGATCATAAATACAGATTGAAGGAGCGTTACTCTGACCAGTTATGATAGGAAACTACACCTACTTTTCTTCCTGAGCACAACAAAGGCACCCCCAGTCTCTATTGCTAGATTAACCCACGCAACACACTATTTATAGGAATCTGACCGCTAGAGGGCGCTGTACAATTAGAATGTTTGTATGAGGTCACCTCATCAGAGAACTCACAGCCGCTTGCACCCAACTGCATACGCAGGGTTAACTGTGCAGAATAAGCTTGCCTTCTATTAAACATTGAGAGTGAAAAAAGAATGTTGTTTCCCCTTTAAAAAAAAACGGGAATGAATCACTTACAACGTTAACAGACAAAATATCAGAAGGGTTAATGCATACAAATCTTTATATATAAGTCAAAAAGCCATCAGCACTTATATGCAATGTGTTGGCAGTGAACCATGAGATTACTGATCAGCCAATCATTAAATCTTGGTCGTTACATAACGCATTTTGCACATTACAGCAATATATTTTTTTTAAACTCCTTTTTCCCCAGTTTTCACAGCATCTCCAAAGCACATTGCTAGGAAACTGGTTACACACCCTCACCCACCCCCCAAGATATGCAGAACTATACCTCCCAGTGCTCCACATCAGCCAGGGATGATGGGAACCGTAGTTCTAAACAGAGCACCAAACAGCACACAAAGCATAGGCATGTTTATATTATTAGTCTGACGGGGTTGATAATGGTGGTGTAATTGCGGGACAAGAAAATACAAAAAGGGTCTATAGGGTGAACCGAGCAGATTTGGCCACTCTCCAGCTCAGGATAAAAATCTGATGCACAATCACATAACACACACCTGATCTGGATCCCGATCCAGCAATGTTTATTGTGATTTTTCCTCCTGCAAACAGCGCACTCATGCTGTGAGCCTTGGCCTGATCACAGGAGCGATTGGCTTGTACCATGTACCAGGGGTGCCCTTTCTCTTCCAGCATGGGGCTGCCACTGGGCAATTGTGAATATCAAACACAAGACTGCAAGAGTGAACGGTTTGCACCTTCGCAAATGATGCAATGGAATAGCATCCTACTAATTGGCAGGATTTGTATAGATAAGACAGTTCTCCCATTCAGTGTGTATGTCTTGGCCTTCAGTGCACATGTCCATTCCACTGCTGAAATGAAGTTGTTTTGCTGGTGTTGAACTACACATTTCCACCCCCTAGTGCAGTATTTTGTTGTTCAGAATTACAGTTTTAATATATACCTTCACCAAGGGATCCAGGGCCCTATACTCTATATTCTAATGGAAGTTCTTATGGACATTTTGGGTAAAAAAGTGAACACTGAGCACCCTGACTCTACATCTCTCACCCATAGCAGTTTTATTATTATAATAAACATACGTGGCTCCCTGCAAGTTACTGTAAGCCCATTAGGCCCCATCAAACGCCTGTAAATGAGAAGAGTCTGGTCAATTAAAAGTAAAGGCGTTAATCTGCAACTCAGCCATCCTGATGATTAATTAGCCTCGTCTAACAATGCCCCCCCTGCTATTCTCTCCCAGGGCACGCCAGGGACAACCAATACATTTGCATTTCTCAGGAGGAGCTCCAGCAAGGGTTGGTTTAATCCATAGGCATCGCTCAAGTCAAACAACCCATTCACTCCCTGCTATGCCATTCTCAGCAACAACAATATCAGCAAAGGGTTTTTCTTTTTTTTGCTTTCTTTTTAACCCAGTCCTGTCCAAGCGAAACCAACAAGGCTAGATCCACATTTCCCTCTCCTGCTTACCTGATGCTTTTCTGTTTGCTCTGTCCTCTCCAGGGAGCGTAACTGGCAGTCGGGCAGCCGGGACACAGTTCACAGAGACCAGAAAAAAGCAGAGAGTGCAGAACAGGGTGACAATTCCCATATGGATCCCTTGATAAAGGGCAATTCCACAGCCCCCTCCAGCCTTAGACATCCTCTAGTCGCATACTTTCCTTGGGTGGGTAATCCTCTTTATAGTGCCCTTGTGCCAACCTAAAAAAGATGCACAAAGAGAGTTTTTCACTTTACATACAAACGCCCTCCCAGTCTTGATATTCAGCCTGCAATCTATTTTTACTGAACTACAATACCCAGCATCCCCTAACAGCCTAAAGCTTATCCCTCTATTCAGGCATTGCCAGAGGTGTAACTATAGAGGAAGCAGACAGACCCTGCAGCTGCAGGGGGTATAGGGGCCCCATGAGGCTCTAATTCATATACAATTCCGATAAATATTGGTAAAACAGGACAACCTCTGGATATGTTGGGGGCCCTAAAACTAATTTGCTGCGGGGCCCAGTAACATCTAGTTACGCCACTGGGCATTGCCTTCTACATGTCATACAAATGCCAGGTATCTGAGGTTAGTCCCTGCATATGACAGTTAGAAGTTGTAGAGACAAAAAATATGTTTAAATTAATGCTCAAAAGGCAAAATAATGAACACAAATGGCTTACTGAAAAAATGACTATATAGTGAATTCTTTTGATAATAACGACCATTCTATGGTCTCGGAACACTGTCCATTTCACTACTGTATATCACTAGCCTATAAGGAACCATTGTATATAGTACGAAATCCTACGCAGGCTGGAAATGTAACATTAGAAAGTGAAAAGGGCACGCTTATCTCACACCAGTTACCCTTTAAACTCTGTAGAGGTTTCCCATTACCAAATCCCCAGCAGGAAGCCTTCCCTCCTGCCATGATAATAGCTTAGATTTTATAAATGCATCATTGCCCACCGAAATCTGCAGTCGGCTTCAAACTTACAGAGCGCAGCAAATATTTATATATCAGCACTTTTTTTTTTTTTTTTTTTATAATAGAATAATCACAACAAATACCTGCGCTTTCATCCTCGCCAATGATTGTATTGAAATAATGTTCGACAAAAATAATTCTGTCAAGTCACAAAAGTGCAGGAAAGGATTCTCAGGCTTTGGAGGGATTTTTTTTTTTAACAAGGTAAAAGTTATTAATAAGGTATTTGTGCAGCCAGGATTTTTGTGCATTTGTGCAGCCCCGAGAGAGTGCTTTGCCCCCAAGTCAGAAAATGCTGCACTTCATATGTATATAATGTAAAAACACAGAAGTGATTTTGTGCACAGAAAGCAAGTCTGTAGCTGGGGGAGCATGGGTCTTGCAGATGGAGGTCTGCAAGGCGGGTGAATTTGCTGGGGCACACCAGGGAAAAGGGAACGAGACGGAATATTCACAGCAAGCAGTTGACAGCAACAAGCTCGTCTGTAGATCTGTAGCTAAAGCTGATTTGCTTCTGTTCCCTGTGGCTACAATGTACAATCAGGAGTCAGACTGCTCAGGGGATCCAGACTGGGCTATAGACAAGGGTAGGACTCCTATAAAGAGGTATATACCAGCCAGCTCCTATAGAGAGTTATATGCCAGCCAGCTCTATAGAGAGGTATATGCCAGCCAGCTCTATAGAGAGGTATATGCCAGCCAGCTCCTATAGAGAGATATATACCAGCCAGCTCCTATAGAGAGGTATATACCAGCCAGCTCCTATAGAGAGTTATATGCCAGCCAGCTCCTATAGAGAGTTATATGCCAGCCAGCTCCTATAGAGAGGTATATACCAGCCAGCTCATATAGAGAGGTATATACCAGCCAGCTCCTATAGAGAGGTATATACCAGCCAGCTCCTATAGAGAGGTATATACCAGCCAGCTCCTATAGAGAGGTATATACCAGCCAGCTCCTATAGAGAGGTATATACCAGCCAGGAATAAAGGAATAATAACCACTGCTACAAAGTGTCAGGTGGCCCTGGGCTTGTACAATTTGTGGCTCCTGTGTGGCCAGTGGAAAGGGTAGAATACAGAATGGAAGAAAGATCAGGTAAGCTCCAGACTCTAATGGATCAGCACTAGGCTGGCACAGCTGAAAGACAACACAACACAATGTAAGCGCTAAAAGACTCCTATGACAAGGGGTGTCAGTCATTCCCTGGGTGTCCCAGTGAATAGGGTGAAGAAGACGCGTAAGCACAAAACTGTCACCCTCAGCTGTCGGCTCAGAGATGCTGCAGGGGGACAAAGTTGCCAAGCTCTCCAGTCCCAGAGAGGACACCTACCTGCGCGCTCTTATACAGAGATCCCACCAAAAGGGCTGCACTCGCGACAATTCCTCCTGCGCCCGTAAGGATAAGCGGGGCCGGGAACAACCCTCCTGCCTCTGTCCCAACGTCCTACTCCTCTCCTCCCGCTTCTACTACACTACACTGCCGGCCACTCTGCGGCTCCGCCCCCTAACTCCAACTCCGGCGTGCTGGGCGGGGATACGGCAGTAGGACACGCCTCTCGGGAACGCCTCACTTACTCTGGTGACGTCAGCAACCCTTAAACCGATACCTATTAACCCGTGTTTATCTGCAGCGCTTTTATACGCTGGATAGAACCTAATCCATACCTGCAGAATTCTAGTCTGGCAGATCTCTAGGCGGTCAGCTCATGAAGGGGTGGTTCACCTTTAAGTTAATTTTTATTATGTTATAGAATTGTAAGCAACTTTTCAATTGGCCTTCATTATTTCTTTTTTTTTTTTTTACAGTTTTTAAATGATTTACCTTCTACTTCAGACTCTTTCCAGATTTCAAATGGGTCACTGACCCCTGGGATAGGGTTGCCACCTGGCTGGTATTTTACAGGCCTGGCCGGTAAAAATAATGGTTGATCCCAATGTTATTAATAGGGAAAAAAGATAAATATAAAGGAAGGCCGGTATTTTTTCCCAGAAAAGCCAGCAACCCTAACCCCATCTAAAAAACAAATGCTCTGTAAAAGTGGCTATACACAGGCAGATTAAAGATAATTTTTTTTTTTTTTAAAAAAAAAAAGTAGTTTGTATATAATGAAAAAAAACCACCAAGACATATTTATCTTTAAAATCCAGGGTCGGATTTAAATAGTGGGCGCCCCTAGGCTCACTGCCGTTAGTCGCCCCTGTCCCTTCCCCTTTATCCGTGCAAATTTTCATCATCGGAACCGGAGCAATGGGGATATGCGCACAGGACATTTAAAAAATGATTGTATCCCCAGTGTTTTTGGACCAATGTGGGTGTGGTTGGGCAGCATGCGGCCCCCTAAAATCCTGCCGCCCTAGACTCAAGCCTAGGTGGCCTTTCCACAAATCCGGGCCTGTTAAAATCGCAAAGTCTTTATTAAAAAATAACATACCGTAACTCTGCTTGTGCTCCTCATCAAAAAAGGCAACAGGGTGACGTTCCATCGTGCGGTGCTCAATTTCTCCTCCCTGGCTATCTCCTATAGAAGTCAAGGAGGAGAAATCGAGCACCGCATTGTCGCCTTTTCTGAAGAGGAGCGGAAGCGGAGTTTCGGTGAGTTATTTTTTAATAAAGACTGTTTGATTTTAAAGTTAAATATGTCTTGGTGGTTTTTTGTTTGTTATATACAAACAAATTTTATGATAACATTGTTTTGGCATTACTGGTCCTTTAAAGCTGCCAATATTGGTCCTTTAGGCCGATTCGCCAGTTTATCTGCCCGTGTCTGGGGGTTCCTGACGGGAAAATCGGGCAGATATCAATCAGTCAAGTTTGATTTATTTTTTTCCAAGATCCAGGACCGTATCGGCTAATTGACACGGTCCTACGACCCGTCGGTGCCCATTCGTAGAATTGTAATCCGATTGTTTGACCCAAGGGCCAAATGTTCAGATTCACCCGATATCGACCAGCCGTTAGTGGGCATATCGGGTTAAGATACGCTCGTTTTGGCAAATGGCCACCTTAAGGCTACACATGTATTATTATTGCTACTTTTTATTACTCGTCTTTCTATTCAAGAAGTGTCGGACTCAGGCCCGGATTTGTGGTGAGGTCACAAAGGCCTGGGCCTAGGCCTGTAAAATATTAGGGGCGGCATTCTGCCCAGCCGATCTCCAGGGAGCACTGAAGACCACAGCTCCCCAACAGCTTGCGAGTGCTCCGGTGCTGGCGCCCACGCATGCTCGCTGGGAGGAGAGTATGCAGGTGGGTTCTAGGACCACGCGGCCTCAGGGCGTCCACCCACTAAATCCGGCACTGGTCGGACTGGAGCCTTGAGGGCCCACGGTGGCTGCAAAACAAGGGCCCTCCTGGCAGTCCTCGGGGCCCCTCCTAATCTTAAAATGTTGGGGCCAACGTGCACATGGGCAAACATGGCGTGTGCATGCGCCAACGATGCAGTGCTGTGAAAGAAGGTCTTTATGGGGCAGCAGATCTTTTTTTTCCCTGTGTCCCGCCGGCCCAGTCCGACCCTGTATTGAGGCCTCTCCTATTCAAATTCTAGTCCCTTATTCAAAACAGTGCATGGTTGCTAGGGTGATTTTGACCCTAACAACCAGATTGCTGAAACTGCAAACTGAAAAGCTGTGAAATAAAAAGCTAAATAACTCAATTATTATTTATTAGTTATTGTTTCCAATGCCATGCAGGGTTGTATTAGTAATATCAAGTTATATTTTTGATTATGTACTTTTCTAACCCATCCCCATACATCATTCTCATGTCATATATTTATATAGGATACACCAAGTACAGCATGATATTCAATTTTGTGCCAAATATTATCTGGCATCGATTTTATTTGCACAGTAATAAATTATAATTCTTGTGATAAAACGTTCCAGAATGCAGCGGAATCAAATCGCTTGCGTCAAAAATGTATACACAGGGGATTGTGGGCTGGCGGAGACTGCTGGCACCCACACGTTCTTATCTAGAAGCCAGAGCATTGACTTGAGAAGGGAGTCATTTATATTATTACAGGGTAATCACATTTAAAAATGTCAATTTATCTAAAATTTATCCAAACCACCCTGACATTTACAATGAAATAAACCCAAAGTGAAAACAATTGTTTTTTTCAGTTGCAAAATTGTTGAGGGCTTGGATAAGAATGAAAATAGAGAATACGCCCTCTTTCTATTGGTCAGTGCTTATCTTACATTGCATTTCACTCAGCAGTATGAGGGCATAGTGTATTGTGCAGACAGAACATCCTCTCTCTTGCTATTTGTATATATATCCCTGTGAGTGGGAGCCGCCATGTTGCTTGCCAGAGCTAAACCATTATCCATAGTACTATAGTGTTATTCCACCCAGTTTTATTCCAAGTGGTCTTAGAGATAAAACATTTGCTTTCAATTGAAAGAATATTCTCAGTGCCCTATAAGCAATGCATTTAAACGTGATTCTGTATAACAGAACATTCTGTCCCAGTGGCTGTACAGATTCTATCTGATCCCCATTGTAAGCAGCAGTCCTGTCCTGCTTTATGGTTGAGATCCTAGCTATCTGTATAACAGAACATTCTGTCCCAGTGGCTGCACAAATTATCTATGATCCCATTGTAAGCAGCAGTTGTGTCCTGCTTTATGGCTGATATATAAAACACTTTAGACATTTTTAGGTGTGATTACCCTCCTATAAAATGGATCTATAAGGGCTTACCCTGGTATTTTCTTACTTTTTTCAATCAGAATCCTCGCGCGACATGGCTCTGCTGTTCTGTAGTTTGTCTTTGTATGGGATTCTCATTGGAGTAACACAATTACACTCTCTGCCTTATACAAAGGGCCTCGCTGCCTCTGCTGCTGCTGCTGGAAAATAACCATTTAAGAGCCAATAAGACTGAACATCATTGTTTATCATCCAGTATAAAGCACTTTGTTTCGTACATCAGAGCCAGGTACATTTCCAATTCAAATGAGGCTGTATTCTTCCCTCTGCCTGTGCGGCACTTTTATTTCCTAGAAAATGACATGAATTAATGACTTTTTAATAGCGAATGCTTGAATTATTATTATTTCTGTCATAATTCAAAGTAGACTTTTCACCCCAAAGAGCAGCCCTTTTTTCCTCTCATTCGGTGCCGCACGACATGAAAGGGAACAATAGGGGTTGTAGGCACGGCGGAACTCAGGCACACACACTATATAGACACTTTTATTCTGTCTAGTTTGCTTCCGTTGCATATAATAGAAGTACTTTCCATGCAGATCCCTGTAACGCTTATCCTGGCCACTGATTCTCTGGTTACTCATTTGCAGAGTCACATCAATTTTCACACTGACTGACTGTTTAGTGAAGGTATTTCTTATTGTGATTTATGTGCCTGTTGGAGCACTGGACATTCATTAATATTTCGTGTAGCAGGAACAGCCTAGGAACAAAGTGCTGTTTGGATATTGTAGGTGAATTCTGCACTGAAATCCATTTCTCAAAAGAGCAAACAGATTTTTTTATATTCAATTTTGAAATCTGATATGGGGCTAGACATATTGTCAATTCCCAGCTGCCCCTGGTCATGTGACTTGTGCCTGCACTTTAGGAGAGAAATGCTTTCTGGCAGGCTGCTGTTTTTCCTTCTCAATGTAACTGAATGTGTCTCAGTGAGACATGGGTTTTTACTATTGAGTGTTGTTCTTAGATCTACCAGGCAGATGTTATCTTGTGTTAAGGAGCTGTTATCTGGTTACCTTCCTATTGTTCTTTTGTTTGGCTGCTGGGGTGGAAAGGGAGGGGGTGATATCACTCCAACTTACAGTACAGCAGTAAAGAGTGATTGAAGTTTATCAGAGCACAAGTCACATGACTTGGGGCAGCTGGGAAATTGACAATATGTCTAGCCCCATGTCAGATTTCAAAATTGAATATCAAAAAATCTGTTTGCTCTTTTGAAAAAATGGATTTCAGTGAAGAATTCTGCTGGAGCAGCACTATTAACTGATTCATTTTGAAAAAAATTTTTTCCCCATGACAGTATCCCTTTAAGCTGAATTCATACAGGAAATAAGACCTGTTATCCTGAATGCTAGGGACCTGGGGTTTTTACAGAATCTCCATACCTTAAGTCTATTGAAAAATTACTTTATTGGTTTTGCCTACTGTAAGGAATAATTATATCTTAGTTGGGATCAGATACAAGGTGTTGTTTTATTACTACAGAGAAAAAGGAAATCATTTTTTAAAAATTTGGATTATTTGATTAAAATGGAGTCTATAGGAGATGGACCTCCTGTAATTTGGAGCTTTCTGGATAACAGGTTTCTGGATAAAGTATCCCATACCTGTATTTATAATTGGCTTCGCCTAAAGCATGTTTAAAGGAGAAGATATGCAAACATTAACCAGTCCACTACATTGACCCCCCCCCCCCCGTTCACTCCAACCACAGCAGGGCCCCCCTCTGCAGAATGGACCAGTTACCCATACCGATTGGTTTGTGGCTACCCTAATCATAACTGGCCACTTGATATCCGACCATTAGGAACACATCAGATTGTCAGGAGAAAACTAGTACAGGTGACCTCTGTCTTTCATTCTCTAGTGCTATGATCAGCTAGATCAGATATGTGTCCATAGTCTTAAGCTGTATTAAAAGGGGAATTGATTAAAGGGAGGAGGGGGTCATTCTTCCACTGTATAGAGCACTGGTAAGGCCCCATCTAGAATATGCTGTACAGTTTTGGTCTCCATCACTCAAACAGGAGATTATTGTATTAGAGAGGGGACAGAGAAGGGCAACTAAGCTGGTACAAGGTATGGAAAATCTTAGCTATGAGGAAAGACCACCCATTCCGATTAGAAGAAAAGAGGTTCCGCCTAAATATTGGGAAGGGGTTTGTTACAGTGAGAGCTGTGAAGATGTGGAATTGTCTCCCTGAATCAGTGGTACAGGCTGATACATTAGATAGCTTTAAGAAGGCAGTGGCGTAACTACCGGGGGAGCAGGGGGTGCAATTGGGCCAGGGCCCGCACCCCCTCAGGGCCCCCTGGCAACTCGTGCGGCATGAATTCCTGACAGTTCTGGGCTGATTCCCGGGCTGTTCTGGGTGTACGGAGGGGGGCGGGAGCCTGGCTGCGCATCCTGCGCCAGGGCCCGCCCCCCTCTAGTTATGTTACTGTAAGAAGGGGTTGGATGGTGTTTAGCAAGTGAGGGAATACAGGGTTATGGGAAATAGCTCATAGTACAAGTTGATCCAGGGACTGGTCCCATTGCATCTTGGAGTCAGGAAGGAATTTTTCCCCCTCTGAGGCAAATTGGAGAGGCTTCAAATGGTTTTTTTTTTTCCTCTGGATCAACTGGCAGTTAGGCAGGTTATATATAGACTTAAAAGGTTGAACTTGATGGATGTGTGTCTTTTTTCAACCTAAGTTACTATGTTACTATGTTACTAACAGCAGCCCCTTTGGCATTTGCAACAATCTGGCAGGCTTGAACCCTTCTACCCATTGGAAATGCATTTGAGGATTTTTGGAATATGGGGTGTTTTGAAGAGTGTAGTGCAGCGTCGGACTGGATGTCCGGAGGCCCAACTGGGCTTCTGCCACAGGGCCACCTGTCCCCCACCTCCAGGTTCTGCTGCCCCCCCCTGGGCCCTGATACCTCTTTCTCCACCTGCCTAGAGGCCTGCCAAAGCCACAACCCCCCTCTGAGACCCTACTCTTTCCTGTGTGGTAGTTGAGGCCTTGGGGGGTGCATGATCAGGGGGCAGCATGGGACATAGGCGGGAGCGGGTCTGAAGGGGCCCACAAGTGCTGGGCTCAGTGGCCCAGTCCGAACCTGTCGCTGTGGCTTTTATTTGCCTGGCTAGAGATAAAAGAGGGCAGCTGAGCATGGCCGTGAATTTATACCAAGTAGGGAGACAGGCTTCATGGCGCTAAAAATCCATGTTACTGTCTAAGCTGTCCAAGGACAGACAACATCGATAACGAGGGACTGACAAAGTGTAGTATAAACTCCCTGTCATTCCCCTTTAAACAGTCCGTATGTTACCTTGTATGGATATACAGCTTCCCATGTACCCTCTGTCTCACTGTCATAAGTGATATCTTAATGAAATGTGTGTATTTGTCTATGGGAGAGGGGGGCTGGTAAAGGCTCGGAGATTAATCCCAAATCATTTGCCTGCGGACAGATTCATTTCCAGTACAATGTGCTCTGTCAGTACCAAATGGGACACACTGACACATTCTGCAAACGGTAAATATTGTCTTTTACATTCACCGATCTCTGACAAGGTGCCTAGTACTCTGTTAGTTCAGCCCTTCTGTTGTATGAGGGGTAATGTACCCCCGAGTGCTTTTATACAGGTCGTGGAACCCCAATGTGACTTCTAATACAAAAGTCATATGGTCCAAATGACATCACTATACACCGATTATAACTGATGACATCATTACGCACTGTATATTATACCAGGATATCATTTACAGGATATTCGTGTCCCTTGTATATAACAAGAATACAGTACATTTTTCAGGGGACCAGAAAAAATGATGTAAAAATCCAGGAAAATGTAAAATCACGGAAATACATTATTTATTACAACCACAAAAAATGGTGTGACACTTAAAATCAGGGTATGTTAAATTGAGATTTTAATGTAGAGGTATGAGATCCATTATCTGGAAACCCGTTATCTGGAAAGCTCTGAAATATGAAAAGCCATCCACATAGACTCTGATTTAATTAAATAATTCCTGATTTTTAAAATTGATTTCCTTTTTCTCTGTAATAAAGAAACGTTGTACCTTGTACTTGATCCAAACAAAGATAAAATTAATCTTTAATGGAGGCAAAGCAATCCTATTGGATTTATTTGTTTATATTATTTCTGAAAAGACTCAATGTATGGAGATCCCATTTACGGAAAGATCCCTTATCCGGAAAACCCAGGTCCCAAGCATTCTGGGTAACAGTGGTGTAAATTTACTTTCTTTTCTTACCCCACACGAACAGGCAGGGAGCAGGAGAATAAAAGCTGGTGGGCAGGTGGAGGGAGGGCCCATGAAGGAGTTACTGTGGTGGGAGAAGGAGCGGGCAGTAGTGGGGACAAGGGTCAGGACTAGGGATAGGTGACAAAATACTGTAGCACCTCAACCTCCCAGTGTTGCACCCTAGGCAGACGCCCCTCTGCGTAACTCTAGTTTCAGCCCTAACATAAGCATTCCTCCAAACTGTCCCATTTTTCACGGGACAGTCCCAGTTTTGACAGCTCAACCCGCAGTCCCAGATTGTTACTGAAATGTTCCAACTTTCTCTTTGATCTCCTGCACTGAACAGCCAGAAAAAGATACAAAGTTTCTAAATATGTGGCAGGTGTACTTTTGTAACAATTTAAGATAAGCAAAGAAACAATTGTTACAATTTAAGATAAGCAAAGAAACAATTGTAACAATTTAAGACAATTCTTTTCTTCTTCGGGCAACTAATTTCCCCAAAATGCCTTCCCGACAGCTAGGATGTGAATCGCCGGCGGGAGAGCACTCGCATCACTTCGGCTTCACGAAGTCGCAATTTCGGAAAAAAAATCAATCCAAGTGCCATCCCGCCGGCAATTCGCGGGATGGCATTTCAGGGAAATTAGTTGCCTGAAAAAGAGGAGATTCGTCGTTCGGCAACTAATCTCCCGATTAGCAGTGTGTGACACTACCCTATAGGGCAATTCACCTTCATTAGCAAAACTGTAATAACACATAATAACCATAGAAATGTGTTTAAACTTTCATAATCTGCCAAATTCTGTAAAATTAACATGGTGATTAGGGGGTGTGGCCACAATATGGGCGTGGTCAAAAATGTTCACCACGCAAATCATCTTGTCCCTCCTTCTATTTCCAAAATGTTGGGAGGTATACATAAGCACAGAGTAGCGATGAGCGAATCTGTCCGGTTTCGTGGAACGCATTGAAGTCAATGGGAAGCGACAATTTTTACAAGCGCGACAATTTTTCGCTCTCCAAATGTATTAAAGTCAATGGGCGTTTTTTCTTATGGGATTTTTCCGCTGCAAGTTTTTGCCACAGTTCTGAAAAAACAATGTGCACATGGCGAAATGCGTAAATTCTCCACGAATCTATGGCTGCCGAAAAAATTCGCTCATCACTAGGTCAGAGTGAACTTTGACCCAACAAATCTACGTTCCGTGCCAAGTGCCAGATTTTCAATGGGGTACAAGTCAGCCGGACCCTCGATGCAAATGCTGCAGCTTATTTCATAGAGAGTATCAAGGAGTTTCGCAGTGTATCTAATAATAAGAAAAGCAGCCCATACAGTATAATCGAGCCCATGACTCCATCCGTGAACCGACACGTGATCCTACGACTGATTAAAAGCAATCTTATGGCCTGAGCTGGAATCGGACCTTCAGCTTTAATTATCCCACAGCTCTATGACATTTAAATAATTATCTAATAAAACAGATTTCAGGCTCCAGGGAGCTTCAGGGTCTCCAATCTTACATTAATTTATTACTTTAATGAGGCTTCCTGGCCCAATTATTATGGGATTTTAATAATTAGCGATCATAACAAGAACCAGTTTAAATAAATCCAGAACCTCTGAGGGCAAAGGGAAACATAGTTGCTTAAATACTTGTTGCTCCTACCTTATGTTAATATATAAATATATTTGTGTAGGCCTTTATGTCTCCAATTAATGCCTTGCTATATTTTGTTATAATCTTACAATAGGAATTCAGTAGTAACCTTGCTCTGAATATCAGTAACATTACACCTCTCATTCTATTATACCTGCTATCCCACAGTCACACTCCCTTCCCAGAGACTATTATCCACTGTTACTATAGGCACCATCTCTCCCTACTATACCTGCTATCCCACAGTCACACTCTCTTCCCAGAGACTATTATCCACTGTTACTATAGGCACCATCTCTCCCTACTATACCTGCTATCCCACAGTCACACTCCCTTCCCAGAGACTATTATCCACTGTTACTATAGGCACCATCTCACCCTACTATACCTGCTATCCCACAGTCACACTCCCTTCCCAGAGACTATTATCCACTGTTACTATAGGCACCATCTCTCCCTACTATACCTGCTATCCCACAGTCACACTCTCTTCCCAGAGACTATTATCCACTGTTACTATAGGCACCATCTCTCCCTACTATACCTGCTATCCCACAGTCACACTCCCTTCCCAGAGACTATTATCCACTGTTACTATAGGCACCATCTCTCCCTACTATACCTGCTATCCCACAGTCACACTCCCTTCCCAGAGACTATTATCCACTGTTACTATAGGCACCATCTCTCCCTACTATACCTGCTATCCCACAGTCACACTCTCTTCCCAGAGACTATTATCCACTGTTACTATAGGCACCATCTCTCCCTACTATACCTGCTATCCCACAGTCACACTCTCTTCCCAGAGACTATTATCCCACTGTTACTATAGGCACCATCTCTCCCTACTATACCTGCTATCCCACAGTCACACTCTCTTCCCAGAGACTATTATCCACTGTTACTATAGGCACCATCTCACCCTACTATACCTGCTATTCCACAGTCACACTCCCTTCCCAGAGACTATTATCCCACTGTTACTATAGGCACCATCTCTCCCTACTATACCTACTATCCCACAGTCACACTCTCTTCCCAGAGACTATTATCCCACTGTTACTATAGGCACCATCTCTCCCTACTATACCTGCTATCCCACAGTCACACTCTCTTCCCAGAGACTATTATCCACTGTTACTATAGGCACCATCTCTCCTTACTATACCTGCTATCCCACAGTCACACTCCCTTCCCAGAGACTATTATCCCACTGTTACTATAGGCACCATCTCTCCCTACTATACCTACTATCCCACAGTCACACTCTCTTCCCAGAGACTATTATCCCACTGTTACTATAGGCACCATCTCTCCCTACTATACCTGCTATCCCACAGTCACACTCCCTTCCCAGAGACTATTATCCACTGTTACTATAGGCACCATCTCTCCCTACTATACCTGCTATCCCACAGTCACACTCTCTTCTCAGAGACTATTATCCACTGTTACTATAGGCACCATCTCTCCCTACTATACCTGCTATCCCACAGTCACACTCTCTTCCCAGAGACTATTATCCCACTGTTACTATAGGCACCATCTCTCCCTACTATACCTGCTATCCCACAGTCACACTCTCTTCCCAGAGACTATTATCCACTGTTACTATAGGCACCATCTCACCCTACTATACCTGCTATTCCACAGTCACACTCCCTTCCCAGAGACTATTATCCCACTGTTACTATAGGCACCATCTCTCCCTACTATACCTACTATCCCACAGTCACACTCTCTTCCCAGAGACTATTATCCCACTGTTACTATAGGCACCATCTCTCCCTACTATACCTGCTATCCCACAGTCACACTCTCTTCCCAGAGACTATTATCCACTGTTACTATAGGCACCATCTCTCCTTACTATACCTGCTATCCCACAGTCACACTCCCTTCCCAGAGACTATTATCCCACTGTTACTATAGGCACCATCTCTCCCTACTATACCTACTATCCCACAGTCACACTCTCTTCCCAGAGACTATTATCCCACTGTTACTATAGGCACCATCTCTCCCTACTATACCTGCTATCCCACAGTCACACTCTCTTCCCAGAGACTATTATCCACTGTTACTATAGGCACCATCTCTCCTTACTATACCTGCTATCCCACAGTCACACTCCCTTCCCAGAGACTATTATCCCACTGTTACTATAGACACCATCTCTCTCTACTATAACTGCTATCCCACAATCACACTCCCTTCCCAGAGCTCATTAAATGCCATAATGTGGCCCCACAAGACTGTGCTCCCAGACTCATCAGTGTAAATAATAAGAAAGGGTGTACACATCAGCCATACTTAATTCCTTATTTCTGTTGCTGAGTTCAGAACTGGGTCAGCTTTAAATAAAAATTAGATTCATGAACGAAAATTATGAGATCATTTATCAATGACGTGTCCTAGATTCTGAGCTGGGAGATCCCTTTACATTATGATTAAAGCCAGAATGGAAGCTGCCCCTGTAGGAAGGGAAATGTAGGACTTTGTTCATCCTTCAGCAGAAACAGATGA
The DNA here is from genome assembly GCF_017654675.1 of Xenopus laevis. NCBI lineage: Eukaryota > Metazoa > Chordata > Amphibia > Anura > Pipidae > Xenopus > Xenopus laevis. The sequence continues at coordinate 21,632,356 of NC_054371.1, read as the reverse complement.
GAAGCCGTACTGCCAATTATTTCTAGGCAAAAAAAAAAAAGAATTAATTATGATTTAGACATTGATATTCTGAGTCAATTTAAGATTCTCCTTGAGGTGTCTATATTTTTAGCAATTTTCTGTTTAAGTGATCTTTCTAATTTCCTTTTCCCTTAGCTGAAATGCAAATTACTGGATGTGATGGGTGGAATATTCATCTTTCAATCTGCCGTACACAATGGAGCCTGGTTGCCATGGTAGAACCGTAGCAACAACTGCATTTTGTCCCAGTAGTGAGATATGCAGAGATATAGCAGAACTCTTCTCATTAAGGTTCATAACTAGGCAGCCATCTGTGTCCTCCTTTGTAGCAGTTTCTTCAGCTTCATCTTTTGATGGTTTCTCTGCAGATCCCCAGATGTTTGGCCGCTGTTTATCTGGGATTCCATGACCCGGGTCAGACTCCCAATCTGTCTTGTTCCTGTGTTTGAAGGTCTCTGATGAACTTTGTGTGTTCAAATATGTGAGATTAGAGGTTTGTTATTAGAAAGTTGTGTGTCTGTGTTGTGCCCCTATGAGAGAAAGTGATTGGCTCCTGTACAAATGGCTTTTATTCTCAGCACAGGGCTTTTATTCTCCCCGCATTGAGCTAATTCTTGTAGTATGAACATATTTTCTCTCGGTGAGGCCATTGCTGATCCGAAACATCGTTGCTGCTGATATTTTGGTTTTCAAATTGTTTAGCAGCTCTGCCATTTGGCATTTGATCTTTTTTGTTAGGCTCCTATAACAACCAGGCCATCGTGGAAATAAACGACTAGTGATGAGAGAATCTGTCCTGCTTCGATTCGCTAAAAAATTTGCGAAACCCTCCCAAAAAATTGGAAAAACAGCAAATAATTTGTGAAATTAATTGAAGTCAATGGTGTCAAAATCATTTTGACGTGCGACAATTTTTCACACGTGCAACGTTGTCCAAATGCATTAAAATCAATGGGCGTTAAAATAATTTTGGTGCGCCAAATTTTTACACATGCGACTCTTTTGTCCAAATGCATTAAAGTCAAAGGGCGTCAACATTTTTTTTACGATCATCAATTTTTATGTGCGCAAATTTTTTTGTCACTGCAAATTTATGCAGCAGTTTTTGCCAGATGGCAACCCTAACTCTCTGGCCAAAAAACTCTGGGTGCTGCCCCCTAACCTCCCCATACGGCTCTAATTGTGGCTGCAAAAAATTAAGGGAGGGTAGAGTGGGGTTTTGGCTGGGAAGGGGGGGCCTGTGGGTGTATGCAGACCCCTGAGGTGGAAGCCCCAGTAGGCCCAGTGAAAAATTCGTAAAACGCATTGAAGTCAATGGGCGTCAAAGTAATTTTGACGCGCGTCAATTTAGGCACCCATGACAATATTTATACGTGCAGCTATTTTATCCAAATGCATTAAAGTCAATGGGCGTCCACATAATTTGGACGAGCGACAATTTTTATGCGCGCGACTGCTCTGACCCACAATCAAATTTTTTTACGTGGCTGATTTTTCACCGGTGAATTTTCTTCACAGTTTTGCAAATTTATTCGCCCATCACTAGTGATAAATACACCTCTAAAAATCCCATATGGGTGAATAGAAAGTGGGTGAGTTCTTTCTATGGTGATAAATAGTGATGGACAAATTTGTCATGTTTTGCTTCGCCGAAAAATGTGCAAATTTCTCGGGAAATTCTCAAAACTCGCTATTTTGTCCAAATGCATTAAAGTCAATGGGCATCTGAACTATTCCGATGCTCGCGCAAATGTTTTTGACAAGGCGGATTTTTCACCGGATTTTCTCAGTTTTCGCAGTTTCATCACTAGTGATTAATACACCTCTAAAAATCCCATATGGGTGAATAGAAAGTGGGTGAGTTCTTTCTATGCTGATCTCTAATGTCACATTTTGATAATTCTGCCCCTAAGGAATGAGCCTCAGTTTTTATGGAGCAGCACCTATAACTTAGTCTTTATCTGAATAACGAGAACCCTCTGTCTTGCCCTGGGGTCTTTGGGTAGATGCTAAAGAGACGCTGGACTTTCTGAGCTAAAATGACACAATAATATGTCTATTTTCTTTGTAGCACCTGAGTGACACAGCCAGACTGGATATACATTGTCCAATAATAGAATTTGTTTTGATCGTCGCTGTGTTATTTTTTTTGCCCCCGTCGTGCGCCTGTGTTTTTAGTATAAATACCAAAATAATTAAATTCCTGTTGTCAGACTCCCAACTGCTAAAGTGAGGAAACAACAACTCCCTGCAGAAAGCCAATACCTTATCTCTGTGTTCTTTTATTATTTATACCAGTGAGCCATCACAATCTCTCTAGTGAACCTCCAGCTGGTACTGAACACCCGTCCTCCAGGATATTACTAAAGTAGATGTCCACCCAAAAATGTATATAAAAAAAGTCATTTTCAAGGGTTTGCGCACCTTTAAATTAACTTTTAGGGGCCGATTCATCAAGAGTCGAATATCGAGGGTTAATTAACCCTCGATATTCGACTGGGAACTAATTTTGCGCAAATCCTGCGATCGATCGATCGAAGGATTTTAATCCAACGATCGAAGGAAAATCCTTCGATCAAAAAATCACAGGCAAGCCTATGGGGACCTTCCCCATAGGCTAACATTGACTTCGGTAGGTTTTATCTACCGAAGTAGGTGGTCGAAGTATTTTTTAAAGAGACAGTACTTCGATTATCGAATGGTTGAATAGTCGAACGATTTTTACTTCGAATCGTTCGAATCGTTCGAATTCGATCGAATTTAACCAATTCGATGATCGAAGTACCCAAAAAATACTTCGAAATTCGAAGTTTTTTACATTCGAATTCTTCACTCGAATTTTGTAAATCTGCCCCTTAGTGTAGTGCAAAGAGTGATACTCTGTTACAATTTGCAATTGGTTTTTATTTTTTATTATTTGGGCTTTTTTCATTTATTTATCTTTTTATTCAGCAGCTCTCCAGTTTCCAGTTTAAGCAATCTGGTTGCTAGGGTCCAAATTGCCCTAGCAACCATGCATTGATTTGAATAAGAGACAAGAATATGAATAGGAGAGGCCTGAATAGAAAGGGACGTAATAAGAAGTAGCAGTAACAATTAAATTGTAACTTTATTGAGCATTTGTTTTTAAGATTGATCCGCTTTTGAAATCTGAAGAAGAAGAAGAAGAAGGCAGATAATTCAAAAACTATAAAAAAGAAAAAAGAAAAAAATGAAGCCCAATTGGAAAATTGCTTAGAATCAGTAATTCTATTACATAATAAAAGTTAACTTAAAAGTGAACCACCCTTTAAAACCATTGACAATCAGTTTGGGGTCCCGTCTAAGTTGCTTGTTTGGGGCCCCCATTAACACAATCCCATATATCAACCAAATCCCTGTGGGACTTCACTGAAAGGAACTGGAAGATATTAATAAGTTAATCATATAACTAGTTCCATTAATTAAAGAGGTGGTTCACCTTTACGTTCACTTTTAGTATGTTATAGAATGGTTAATTCTAAGCATCTTTTTAACTGGCCTTCATTTTTTCTTTTTTTTTATAGTTTTTGAAATATTTGCCATTTTCTTCCGACTCTTTCCATCTTTCAAATGGGGGTCACTGACCCCATCCAAAAACAAATGCTCTGTAAGGCTGCACATTTAGGGGCAGATTTATCAAGGGTTGAAGTGAATTCGAGGGAATTTGAAGTAATTTTTTGGATACTTCGACCATCGAATAGGATACTACGACTTCGAAGTAAAAATCGTTTGAATATTCGACCATTCAATAATCGAAGTACTGTCTCTTTAAAAAAAACCTTGACTTCAATACTTTGCCAAATTAAACCTGCCGAAGTGCTATGTTAACCTATGGGGACCTTCTACAGTATTTTTCTAAGTCTTTACACATCGAATAAAAATCCTTCGATCGTATGCTAAAATCATTTGAATCATTCGATTGAACGATCTTTATTCGACCGCAGGATTGCCAAATTTGCTGAAAAAACTTCAAATTCAAAGTTTTTTAATTCGACCCTTGATAAATCTGCCCCTTATTTTCATTGCTACTTTTTATTACTCATCTTTCTATTCAGGCCTCTCCTAATCATATTCCAGTCTCTTATTCAAATCAGTGCATGGTTGCTAGGGGAATTTGTACCCTGGCACCCAGATTACTGAAATTGCAAACTAAAAAGCTGCTAAATTACACACTAAATAACCCAAAAACCACAAATAATAAAAAATGAAAACCAATTGCAAATTGTCTCAGAATATCACTCTCTGCATCATACCTAAAGTTAATTTAAAGGTGAAGAACCCTTTAACATAAAGGTAAACCACCCCTTTAAGCAAATTTCCGATATACTTTGATTAAACATTTTCAATGATTTAAAAGGTTACATGTAAATGTAATTGTTATTCCCAGTCCTGCCTCTTGTGCACAAGCCAGGCATGTTTTGGACATTGCACTAGGTCAGAGCTCTCAAGGGTAGGTGTCCCCTCTATACTCATTGCCCTGGGCAGGCTGGGCTTGATCCTTAGGAACAAATAGGTTTAGTTTGACCAGTTGCAGGTTAATATATTTCTGATATGGTGTTTCACTGTGGGATAGTTGATGTGCTATAAACACAGTACAGTTACGGGATCCATTGTCCGGAAACCTGTTATCCAGAAAGCTCTGAATTATGGGAAGGCTGCTTCCCATAAACTCCATTTTATCCAAATAATCCATTTTTTTTAAAATCCTTTTTCTCTGTAATAATAAAACAGTAGCTTGTACTTGATCCCAACTGAGATATAATTAATTCTATACATGTATGGGATCCGTTATCAATAAACCTGTTATCCAGAAAACTCAGAGTTATGGAAAGGACGTCTCTCATAGACTCCATTATAATAAAATTATCCAAATTATTTTTTAAAAAAAATGTTCCAACTTAGTTGATCCCAACTAAGATATAATTAATCCTTATTGGAAGCAAAACCAGCCTATTGGGATTATTTAATGTTTATATGATTTTCTAGTAGACGTAAGGTATCAAGATCCAAATTACAGAAAGATCCATTATCTGGAAAACCCCAGGTCCTGAGCATTCTGGATAACAGGTCCCAAACCTGTAATAATAAAACAGTAGCTTGTACTTGATCCCAACTAAGATATAATTAATCCTTTTTGGAAGCAAAACCAGCCTATTGGATTTTTATTATATATTATTATAATTATTATATATATTATATTATTATAGTTATTATATATTATATTATAATGTTTACATGATTTTCTAGTAGACTTAAATTACAGAAAGATTTGTTATCTGGAAAACCCCAGGTCCTAAGCATTCTGGATAACAGGTCCCATACCTTATAATATAATGGCTCAGGTCCCATGAGCATCTGTAGATGTTTTTGGAGTGAAAAGGAGAACAGACAGTGCAGTGGAACAACCTATTTAGATCTCATTTACAGTAAATAGGTCACATGGTGCTGAAACAGCATGCTGGGGTCTCCCACCTTCTGGTGCATTAATGTTTAGCTAATTCCTCCTACTTATTCATTATTCACGCTCCCATTGGAGGTGATCCATCAAAAGCCTCAGCAGCGAGAAACTAAGGGAAAAAGAGCCATCTGCTGCCACCAAATTTAGCATTCGGGTTAATGGGATGAGGAGGCCTTGACAGAAAGTGAAAGAAAGTTTTTGGTGTGAATAACTGAAATGAGGATTAATGGGGTTATTTTAGGGAAGTGGTTCAGGCAAAGCGTTAGCCTTTGGGTTTATATTGCACTGCAGTCACTGAGCACTGTGGGAGGCACATTTATCAAGGGTAGAATTTCAAATTCATATGAGTTTTTTTAAAACTTCCATAAACACCCATAAATTTGAAATTCGACCAATCAAAATTTATTGGTAAAATCAAATTTTCTCAACTCAACCCATGAGCTCGTAACGATTTCGATTCGAGTTTTTTTTGCAGAAAAAAACTCGAATGTCAGGTAGGCTGGCTGCAAACATCACTGGACCTCCCCCATTGAGTTATACAGCAATTCGTCAGGTTTTAGGTGGAAAATAGTCGAATTCGAGCTCTTAAAGGGCCAGAGTATGATAAATCTCTGAATTCAAATTAAAACTCAAATCGAGTTTGGATAATTCACAATTCGAATTTGAGAGTTTAACCAAAGAAAAAATTTGAAATTTCAATTCGACCCTAAATAAATCTGTCCCATAGAGTTATACTTTTATTAAGGTTCGAGTTGTTTTTTTTCCACAATAATTTGAGTGTTCGAGTTGTATTTTTTGGTCAAAACATTCTTAAAGGTTAAAAAAAAAAAACTTGAACATTCGAGATTTATTATACCTCGACCCTGGAAATAGCTAGAATCCGAAAATACACCACCGATGTCACATAGAAGTCAATGGCAAAGGTCCCTTGAACCATTTGAAGAGGATAACCGCCTGCATAATGTTAAAGTTTTGTTCAGAAAGCAGATACTGGCTGGAAACAAGCATGGTTGGTCGCTATGGGTATCAAGACCTGAGCCCTCAACATAGTGCAGTGCAAACGTCACTAGAAAATGGGGTGAAAAGGTGCAGAGGAATGAACTAAATAGTGTGCCCCATAATTGGTAAATGGGGCCTGGCATGGTTTACCCTTTATGCTGTTATTTATTATTTTTGATGTAAATATTTGTAATTTTAACATGCTGGCCAGTGGCAACAGAACTGCAAATGCAGCCCCAATTTACTTGCTGCCTCTGCTGTAGCTTCAAGCAGAGATTTTATTTATAAACAGGAATAATAGTATCACTGCTAGGGATGTAGCGAACGTCGGAAAAAAAGTTCGCGAACATATTCGCGAACTTGCGCAAAAATGCGAGCGGTTCGCGAACGGTTCGCGAACCCCATAGACTTCAATGGGAAGGCGAACTTTAACATCTAGAAAAGACATTTCTGGCCAGAAAAATGATTTTAAAGTTGTTTAAAGGGTGCAACGACCTGGACAGTGGCATGCCAGAGGGGGATCAAGGGCAAAAATGTATCTGAAAAATCTGCCTGTGTGTGCTTGGAAGAGATAGTGTAGGGGGAGAGCTGTTAGTGATTTCAGGGACAGATGATAGTAAGTTTGCTGGCTAGTAATCTGCTTGATACTGCTCTGTATTGGAGGGACAGAAGTCTGCAGGGATTTGAGGGACATTTTAGCTTAGGTAGCTTTGCTGGCTAGTAATCTACTGTTCTCTTTAAACAACTGCCATACGTTGACCTTGTAGGCATTGTTTGCCCAGTTTTTTTGGACGCAGCCACTGAAGCACAGTTGCCAGAAAAAATATGCCATATAAATGCTGAAAATAGTCATTTTTCGCCATACGTTGACCTTGTAGACATTGTTTGCCCAGTTTTTTTGGACGCAGCCACTGAAGCACAGTTGCCAGAAAAAATATGCCATATAAATGCTGAAAATAGTAATTTTTCGCCATACGTTGACCTTGTAGACATTGTTTGCCCAGTTTTTTTGGTTGCAGCCACTGAAGCACAGTTGCCAGAAAAAATATGCCACATAAATGCTGAAAATAGTCATTTTTTGCCATATACGTTGAGTCAACGTATGGCAAAAAATGACTATTTTCAGCATTTATATGGCATATTTTTTCTGGCCTCTGTGCTTCAGTGGCTGTGGCCAAAAAAACTGGGCAAACAATGCCTACAAGGTCAACGTCGTTGACCTTGTAGGCATTGTTTGCCCAGTTTTTTTGGCCACAGCCACTGAAGCACAGAGGCCAGAAAAAATATGCCATATAAATGCTGAAAATAGTCATTTTTTTGGTCGCAGCCACTGAAGCACAGTTGCCAGAAAAATTATGCCATATAAATGCTGAAAATATAAATTTTTTTGGTTGCAGCCACTGAAGCACAGAGGCCAGAAAAATTATGCCATATAAATGCAGAAAATATGCATTTTTTTGGTCGCAGCCACTGAAGCACAGTTGACAGAAAAATTATGCCATATAAATGCTGAAAATATAAATTTTTTTGGTTGCAGCCACTGAAGCACAGAGGCCAGAAAAATTATGCCATATAAATGCAGAAAATATGCATTTTTTTGGTCGCAGCCACTGAAGCACAGTTGCCAGAAAAATTATGCCATATAAATGCTGAAAATAGTAATTTTTTTGGTTGCAGCCACTGAAGCACAGAGGCCAGAAAAATTATGCCATATAAATGCAGCAGAAAATATGCATTTGTTTGGTCGCAGCCACTGAAGCACAGTTGACAGAAAAATTATGCCATATAAATGCTGAAAATATAAATTTTTTTGGTTGCAGCCACTGAAGCACAGAGGCCAGAAAAATTATGTCATATAAATGCAGAAAATAGGCATTTTTTTGGTCGCAGCCACTGAAGCACAGAGGCCAGAAAAAATTAAACCAGTAGGGTTTGCACCCTAGTTTGTAACGGTGGCGGAGGGAGGAGGAGGACGCTAAAGGACAGCTGTGTGTGGAGTCATGAGGCTTGAAGAGAAGGACAGCTGCATAGAAGTCAGAACAAGTCTTCCGGCGTGCAGTAACCCTCCGAGATCCACCCCTCATTCATTTTAATAAAGGTCAGGTAATCGACACTTTTGTGACCTAGGCGAGTTCTCTTCTCAGTTACAATCCCTCCTGCTGCACTGAAGGTCCTTTCTGAGAGCACACTTGAGGCTGGGCAAGACAAGAGGTTCATGGCAAATTGTGACAGCTCTGGCCACAGATCAAGCCTGCGCACCCAGTAGTCCAGGGGTTCATCGCTCCTCAGAGTGTCGATATCTGCAGTTAATGCCAGGTAGTCCGCTACCTGCCGGTCGAGGCGTTCTTTGAGGGTGGATCCAGAAGGGTTGTGGCGCTGCCTTGGACAGAAAAACATTTGCATGTCTGACGTTACAGACTGGCCAAAGGGCTTTGTCCTTGCAGGTGTGCTCGTGGCAGGATTACTGGCACCTCTGCCCCTGGAATGTTGATGAGTTCCTGAAGTGACATCACCCTTAAAAGCATTGTACAACATGTTTTGCAGGCTGGTTTGTAAATGCCGCATCTTTTCGGACTTGTGGTATGTTGGTAACATTTCTGACACTTTATGCTTGTACCGAGGGTCTAGTAGCGTTGCGACCCAGTACAGGTCCTTCTCCTTAAGCCTCTTGATACGGGGGTCCTTCAACAGGCATGACAGCATGAAAGACCCCATTCTCACAAGGTTGGATGCAGAGCTATCCATCTCCGCTTCCTCATTATCAAGGACTGCATCATCCACGGTCTCCTCCCCCCAGCCACGTACAAGACCAGGGGTCCCCAAAAGGTCACCACTAGCCCCCTGGGAAGCCTGCTCCTGTTGGTCCTCCTCCTCCTCCTCCACAAAGCCACCTTCCTCCTCTGACTCCACTTCTGGCACCTCTCCCTGCGTTGCAGCAGGTGCCTGGGTTCGTTCTGGTGATTCCGACCAGAAATCGTGCGCTTCCAGCTCCTCGTCACGCTGGTCTACAGCCTCATCTGTCACTCGTCGCACGGCACGCTCCAGGAAGAAAGCGAAGGGTATTAGGTCGCTGATGGTGCCTTCGGTGCGACTGACCATATTTGTCACCTCTTCAAAAGGTCGCATGAGCCTGCAGGCATCGCGCATAAGCACCCAGTAACGGGGGAAAAAAATCCCCAGCTGTGCAGATCCAGTCCTACCACCCAGTTCAAAAAGGTACTCGTTGACGGCCCTTTGTTGTTGCAGCAGACGTTCCAACATAAGGAGCGTTGAATTCCAGCGAGTCTGGCTGTCAGAAATCAAACGCCTGACTGGCATGTTGTAGCGCTGCTGAATGTCAGCAAGGCGTGCCATGGCTGTGTAGGAACGTCTGAAATGGGCCGACACCTTTCTGGACTGGGTGAGAACGTCCTGGAATCCTGGGTACTTGGAGACAAAACGTTGGACTATTAAATTTAACACATGTGCCATGCAGGGCACATGTGTTAAATTGCCTAGTCTCAACGCTGCCAACAGATTGCTTCCATTGTCACACACCACTTTTCCGATCTGCAGTTGGTGTGGGGTCAGCCACCGATCGGCCTGTGACTGCAGAGATGACAGGAGTACAGATCCGGTATGGTTTTTGCTTTCCAGGCACGTCATCCCCAAGACAGCGTGACAACGGCGTACCTGGCACGTCGAATAGCCTAGGGGGAGCTGGGGGTGCACAGGTGTGGAGGAGGAGAAGGAGGACCCAGCAGCAGAGTAAGAAGAAGAAGAAGACGAGGTAGAGAGCGATGGAGGAGTAGAGGTGGTGGCAGAACCGCGTGCAATCCGTGGCGGTGACACCAACTCCACTGTTGTTGTTGAGCTACCCATTCCCTGCTTCCCAGCCATTACCAAGTTCACCCAGTGGGCAGTGTAGGTGACATACCTGCCCTGACCATGCTTGGAGGACCATGCGTCAGTAGTCATATGGACCTTTGGCCCAACACTAAGTGACAGAGATGCGGTAACTTGGCTCTGCACATGTTGGTACAGGTGTGGTATTCCCTTTTTAGAAAAAAAATTGCGGCTGGGTACCTTCCACTGCGGTGTCCCAATTGCTACAAATTTGCGGAAGGCCTCAGAGTCCACCAGCTGGTATGGTAAAAGCTGGCGGGCTAAGAGTGCAGACAAGCCAGCTGTCAGACGCCGGGCAAGGGGGTGACAGTCAGACATTGGCTTCTTACGCTCAAACATGGCCTTCACAGAAACTTGGCTGGTGGCAGATGACTGGGAATGGGAACAGGTGGTCAAGGTGGAAGGCGGAGTGGAGGGTGGTTCAGACGGGTCAAGGAGAGCAGAGGTAGAGCAGTAAGATGCTGGACCAGAAGGAGTGTGGCTTTTAGTTTGCCTGTTGCCTTTGAGGTGTTGCTCCCAAAGTGCTTTGTGCTTGCCGCTCATGTGCCTTCGCATAGAAGTTGTACCTATGTGGCTGTTGGGCTTACCAAGGCTCAGTTTCTGACTGCACTCATTGCAAATTACAATGCTTTTGTCAGAGGCACACACATTAAAAAAATCCCACACTGCTGACTTTTTGGAAGTGTGCGATCTGGCGGTAACAGTAGAAGTTGGCGGAGTTGGCGGTATTGGCGGCAATGGCGGGTGCGTTGGCCGGCTGAACACAGGTGCCGATACATGTTGTTGCCCTACTGATCCCTGCGGGCTGTCCTCCCTGCTTCTTCTAAGTCTTATTCTCCTACTGCCTCTCTGACTCTCCGTCTCTCCATCTGAACTACCCTCCTCTTGCTCTCTTCTACTAGGCACCCACAAAACATCAATCTCCTCATCATCATTCTCCTCAGATGCATCAATTTCTTCTGACACATCACAGAAGGAAGCAGCAGCGGGGACCTCCTCCTCATCACTCATTATGTCCATCTCTATCGTGTTCTCTGCCAGAATTAAATCTGGTGTAAGGTCCTCATCTCCTTCATCTTCTTCTGGCAATAATGGTTGCGCATTACTCAGTTCAAGAAACTCATGGGAAAATAACTCCTCTGACCCCAGTGAAGAAGGGGCACCGGTGGTGGAGGAAGTGTTACGTGGGGTGGCCATAGCAGTGGAGGATGAGGAGGATGTTGTGGTAAAGTTAGAAACGGTAGAGGATGGGGTGTGCTGTGTAAGCCAGTCAACTACCTCTTCAGCATTTTGGGAGTTCAGGGTCATTGGCTTTTTAAAACTGGGCAATTTGCTAGGGCCACAGGATTGCATAGCAGCACGGCCCCTAGCACGGCCTCTGCGTGGCGGCCTGCCTTTGCCTGGCATTATTTTTAAAAAAACAACAACAACAACAAAAACTCAGTTGGTTTTTCTGGAAACGATAATACACACAGCTAGATGGCGGGTTGAAGAAAACACTGTGCAAATAATGCCTACAAAGTCAACGTATACACTACTACAGCGGTGGATACGGATTACGTAAAATATATTATGGCTGCTTGAAAAAAGTGACTCCGGTGTTTTTTCTGGAGACGGTAATATTATGGATATTTAGACAGAATGTGAACAAGGTCACACAGCTCGATGGCGGGTTGAAGAAAACAGTGTGCAAATAATGCCTACAAGGCCAACGTATACACTACTACAGCGGTGGATACGGATTACGTAAAATATATGAATGCTGCTTGAAAAAAGTGACTCCGGTGTTTTTTCTGGAGACGGTAATATTATGGATATTTAGACAGAATGGGAACAAGGTCACACAGCTCGATGGCGGGTTGAAGAAAACAGTGTGCAAATAATGCCTACAAGGCCAACGTATACACTACTACAGCGGTGGATACGGATTACGTAAAATATATGAATGCTGCTTGAAAAAAGTGACTCCGGTGTTTTTTCTGGAGACGGTAATATTATGGATATTTAGACAGAATGGGAACAAGGTCACACAGCTCGATGGCGGGTTGAAGAAAACAGTGTGCAAATAATGCCTACAAGGCCAACGTATACACTACTACAGCGGTGGATACGGATTACGTAAAATATATGAATGCTGCTTGAAAAAAGTGACTCCGGTGTTTTTTCTGGAGACGGTAATATTATGGATATTTAGACAGAATGGGAACAAGGTCACACAGCTCGATGGCGGGTTGAAGAAAACAGTGTGCAAATAATGCCTACAAGGCCAACGTATACACTACTACAGCGGTGGATACGGATTACGTAAAATATATGAATGCTGCTTGAAAAAAGTGACTCCGGTGTTTTTTCTGGAGACGGTAATATTATGGATATTTAGACAGAATGGGAACAAGGTCACACAGCTCGATGGCGGGTTGAAGAAAACAGTGTGCAAATAATGCCTACAAGGCCAACGTATACACTACTACAGCGGTGGATACGGATTACGTAAAATATATGAATGCTGCTTGAAAAAAGTGACTCCGGTGTTTTTTCTGGAGACGGTAATATTATGGATATTTAGACAGAATGGGAACAAGGTCACACAGCTCGATGGCGGGTTGAAGAAAACAGTGTGCAAATAATGCCTACAAGGCCAACGTATACACTACTACAGCGGTGGATACGGATTACGTAAAATATATGAATGCTGCTTGAAAAAAGTGACTCCGGTGTTTTTTCTGGAGACGGTAATATTATGGATATTTAGACAGAATGGGAACAAGGTCACACAGCTCGATGGCGGGTTGAAGAAAACAGTGTGCAAATAATGCCTACAAGGCCAACGTATACACTACTACAGCGGTGGATACGGATTACGTAAAATATATGAATGCTGCTTGAAAAAAGTGACTCCGGTGTTTTTTCTGGAGACGGTAATATTATGGATATTTAGACAGAATGGGAACAAGGTCACACAGCTCGATGGCGGGTTGAAGAAAACAGTGTGCAAATAATGCCTACAAGGCCAACGTATACACTACTACAGCGGTGGATACGGATTACGTAAAATATATGAATGCTGCTTGAAAAAAGTGACTCCGGTGTTTTTTCTGGAGACGGTAATATTATGGATATTTAGACAGAATGGGAACAAGGTCACACAGCTCGATGGCGGGTTGAAGAAAACAGTGTGCAAATAATGCCTACAAGGCCAACGTATACACTACTACAGCGGTGGATACGGATTACGTAAAATATATGAATGCTGCTTGAAAAAAGTGACTCCGGTGTTTTTTCTGGAGACGGTAATATTATGGATATTTAGACAGAATGGGAACAAGGTCACACAGCTCGATGGCGGGTTGAAGAAAACAGTGTGCAAATAATGCCTACAAGGCCAACGTATACACTACTACAGCGGTGGATACGGATTACGTAAAATATATGAATGCTGCTTGAAAAAAGTGACTCCGGTGTTTTTTCTGGAGACGGTAATATTATGGATATTTAGACAGAATGGGAACAAGGTCACACAGCTCGATGGCGGGTTGAAGAAAACAGTGTGCAAATAATGCCTACAAGGCCAACGTATACACTACTACAGCGGTGGATACGGATTACGTAAAATATATGAATGCTGCTTGAAAAAATTGACTCCGGTGTTTTTTCTGGAGACGGTAATATTATGGATATTTAGACAGAATGGGAACAAGGTCACACAGCTCGATGGCGGGTTGAAGAAAACAGTGTGCAAATAATGCCTACAAGGCCAACGTATACACTACTACAGCGGTGGATACGGATTACGTAAAATATATGAATGCTGCTTGAAAAAAGTGACTCCGGTGTTTTTTCTGGAGACGGTAATATTATGGATATTTAGACAGAATGGGAACAAGGTCACACAGCTCGATGGCGGGTTGAAGAAAACAGTGTGCAAATAATGCCTACAGGGCAAATAATGCCTAAAAGGTCAACTTATACACTACTACAGCGGTAGTAAAATAAAAAAAGTAAAATAAAAAAAAAATGAATATTAAAAAAAAAAATTAAAGTTGGTGCTGCTGAACTACTAGGAGCAGCAGATTAGCACACCAGTCCCACTCCCAACACTGCTAGACTAATAGCACTGGGCTCTTATAGTAGTAGTAGTAGTAGTAGTAGTAAAACAACAAAAAAATAAATAAAAGCAGTCCTTACAAGGACTACTGTTATTGCAGCAGTCAGCAGATGAGATCAGAAGCAGGACAGCTGCCCACTGCAGCTACATACAGAGCACTGCAGTAGAAGGTAGATTACTAGCCAGCAAAGCTACCTAAGCTAAAATGTCCCTCAAACCCCTGCAGACTTCTGTCCCTCCAATAACAGAGCAGTATCAAAACGATTACTAGCCAGCAAACTTTCAACTGTCCCTGAAATCACTAACAGGCAGCAGCTCTCTCCCTACACTATCTCTTCAGCACACACAGGCAGAGTGAAAAAACGCTGCAGGGCTTCGGTTTTTATAGGGAAGGGGAGTGGTCCAGGGGAGAGCTTCCTGATTGGCTGCCATGTACCTGCTGGTCTGGGGTGAGAGGGCAAAAAAAAGCGCCAACAATGGCGAACCCAAAATGGCGAACGTCGCGCGACGTTCGCGAACTTCCGGCGAGTGCGAACACCCGATGTTCGCGCGAACAAGTTCGCCGGCGAACAGTTCGCGACATCTCTAATCACTGCCATTGCTAAAAGCCAGTTGGAGATGTAGTTTATTAATAACTAAAGATCTTAGTGCTGGAATAGGGTCTCTGGATGGTTAGCTCTGTATCAAGTCAACAATGTACATTGAACTGAAAATAAGGATAAAGTCCCAACTTGTAGTAGATACTCCCAATTGCAGCCAAAAGATCCTTATCCTATGGGGGGATCGGCTCTTTGAGTAGGAAAAGCTGAAGAAGAACTCTCATTGGCTGCCAGGCACTTTGTAAGAAATATAAAGTAGAAAACCTTTAATTGTAACTGACATGAAGAAAAGTAGCCTGTGGTCCTGCACATTTATTTACTGATGTTATTTACATTAATTTACCTGTGATGTCCCATTGCTGCAGCAATAACAACATTAGATGACATCACAGTGCGCAGACATGTGATACTATTAGCCGTGACATCACAATGACACCATCCTGTATCTGACCAGTTACAACAAGACATTTGTCAGTTGGAGCAGAAGAGCAGACTAGGCAGACATGCAGAGTTTGATCTTTAGCAACAATCTTTTATTTCTATTATTTTTCATCAATTTTATCTTTATTGCTGTGGGCTTCCCAGTTCATAGACTGGATGGTAATGTATCCTGAGTTTATATTTATTTTCAAATCGATTTATTTCTTGTTTTTTGGTAGGACTGTGAGTGACAGTGCATTCAGTAATACAAGATGGGGTCGGGAGGGTTCTGTTATTGTGGGACAGAGTGTATATAGTAAGGTAAGATGTCAGTGGATAGGGTGTAATTGTGGGATAGAGTGTATAGTAAGGCAGAGGCTGTTAATAGAAGAAACCATAATCATGGTGTATATCTGATCTGTCCAATACCTACAACTGCTAGCATCACCCCCATTATGGCATTATGGGATAAATAGTTGTTTTTAAAAAGTGTGAGTTATTCTCTTAGTGTAATATATAGTAACTATTAACAACTCAGTGTTATACACAAAAGCACAGGCTCCTGTAATCTCCCTGTGAAACATGAAATAAATGTAATTTCTATATAACATTACACAGGAAGGTAAAATAACAACTATAATGATATTAATTTAATTATTAGTTATAAATGTATTTTATTCACACAGATCATCCCTAGCTCTTATTCTTATATCCTTTTGCCATTCTATATAACGGTCATGTGACATTTACTGGCCATACTGCAGCACTGACACTATTAGCGATTACATCACAATGCGCAGACATGTGACACTATTAGCTGTGACATCACAATGCACAGACATGTGACACCATCCTGTTTCCTGAGCACAAACAACACATTCGTCAGTTGGAGCGGAAGAGAGAACTAAGCAGACATGCAAAGTTTTATCTTCGACCAAACTCTTATTATTCTTTTATTTATCAATTTTATCTTTATTGTCGTGGGCTTCCCAGTTCATAGACTGGATGGTAATGTATCCTGAGTTTATATTTATATTTTTTTAGGAGGGGATGTGATAGGTAGTGCATATAGTTGAGAGGGTGTTAGACAAAGAGGCTTTAACTGTGGGATAGTGTATATATATGTGTGTGTGTGTGTGTGTGTGTGTGTGTGTGTGTGTGTGTGTGTGTGTGTGTGTGTATACTGTATATTTTTATTATATTTGTTATTGTAATGTTCCAACTAATTGTGTTTATTTCTTATAGGACCCAATGATCAGGAGGCAGAGGTTACAACAACCTATAATATGAAACAAATAGGTAATTGGATCATTATTAAATACTGAGTGTCTGTTATTTTCCTTTTCTCTCCATCTCAGGAGACCATCAGCTTCCCCCATGTGGCACTTCATATTATTCTTTATATTTTATTCCTGTCCATTTATTAATTAAATGACTGTATTAACAGTAATATCTATTCACTGAACTTAAAGTTTCTTTCCTGAACTCATTACATTCTCCTTTTTCCCCCCAGATTGGCATCCCATCCAGATTACTGACAGCATCAGTGTATATGGAATTGGTAAGATTTCTGTGGCTTTAATCTGTCTCTTATATTCATTATTTGGGCGACTTCTTCTATTTTTCTCCTTCATGCTTCAAATTTCTCACTTCATTAAAGGGGTGGTTCACTTTTCAGTTGAGTTTAAGGGGCAGATTTATCAAGGGTTGAATTTCGAAGTAAAAAAACGTAGAAATTCGACCATAGAATTGGCCAAATTCGATGGTCGAAGTTTTCTTTTTGAATTTTTTGGCCGTTTTCGGTCGAAGTAAAATCATCCGATCGATCGTAGAAATAGTTTGAATCGAATGATTGGAACGATTTAGTCGATCGATCGAATGATTTTCATAAAAAAGAAAATTTGACTTTTTAAAACTTAGCCAAATTTTGGCTCTAGGTTCTAGGAGCTCCCCTTAGGCTAACATAGCAATTCGGCAGGTTTAAAGTGGCGAAGTGGCGAAGTCGAAGTTTTTTTTAAAGAGACAGTACTTCAATTTTCGAATGTCGAATATTCGAAGTATTTTCAACTCGAATCGAAGTCGAATTTGGCCTATTCGATGGTCGAAGTACCCAAAAAATACTTTGAAATTCAACGTCTTTTAATTCAAAAATTCACTTCGACCTTTGATAAATCTGCCCGTTAGTATAGAATGAAGCATTCTAAGTAGGGATGCACCAAATCCAACATTCGGTTTGGGATTCTGCCAAGATTCTGCCTTTTTTAGCAGGATTCGGATTCTGGGCAGGCAGGGAAATTGCGTGACGTTTTTTTACAAAACAAGGAAGTAAAAAAAGTTTTCCCCTTCCCATCCCTAATTTGCATATGCAAATTAGGATTCGGGGGTTCGGCCAAATCCAAAATAGTGGATTCAGTGAATCCCTAATTCTAAGCAGCTTTTCAATTCGTCTTCATTATTTTTTTTTTTACATTATTTGCCTTTTTCATCGGACTCTTTTCAACTTTCAAATGGGGTTCACTTGGGTTCTGCAAAGCTACAAATGTATTGTTGCTATTTTTTATTACTGAACTTTCTATTCAGGTCTCTCCTATTCATATTCCAGTCTCTTATTCAAAGGCATGGTTGCTAGGGTAATTTGGAGCCTAGCAACCAGGTTGATGAAATGGCAACCTGGAGATCTAATGAATAAAAAACTAAATAACTCGAAAACCACAAATAATTAAAAATGAAAAACAATTGCAAATTGTCACTCTCTACATCACACTAAAGGTTAACTCAAAAGGGGAACAACCCCCTTCACATTTAAATACTAATAATAATAATGTGATATTTCCACTTTAAATTAAAATTTTTATAGAAAGTGCCCTTTTACAATAGTGACAAAGAACAAATGCAGTTTTATATGATGAGGAATCCATGTTAGATCCATGCCCATAAACATGTCTAGCACTTACATGGTTATATAATGAGTAACATATGTGTTTGTCATGTTGCAGATATCCCTATGAAAATACTTATTCGTGTTGCTGGTGGATGCATTGGCTTACTTATAATCGCAGTCCTGGCTTTATCTATTCGATACTGGTGAGTACTTTAAAAGAATACTACATCAACCAATCAGATGTTTGCTTTAAACAGATGAGCAATCTAATCTATGCTTTCTGCTGATTGGTTGCTATGGGTTACTATACCGGGACCAATTAGTGTGGCTTTTATATATGTATAAACGGAGTTACATTCACCCCTTGAATATTTTTTGCCAATATAGTGGCATTGTCTCATTATTCTATAAAGCCATGCTAAGCTTGTAGTAATTTCTGGTCTTCATAACTTCCCTATACACATTTGTTAAATAAAAACCATGACTATAATAATTAAAATATTAATTAATAATTATTTTTTAATTTCTCTCCCAGTAACAAACACGTAAAAGAACTAAAAGAAGCCGAGGAAGAGCTGCGTTGCCTCCAAGTCGTTGTACAAGGTAAAAATGATGACCTTTTTTTGTGTTTTTTTTTTTAACCTATAAATGTCTGAAATAGGTTCATATGGATTGAAAGGCACTGCCCCTATAGAGTAACTTTATCCATGACTGGAGCACTTGTTTTATTCCCTAACAATAAACATGAAAATAGAATCTGGGGAATAAAAACTGTAAAATAATCCTAATATTTCTTAAACCGTGATGCCGTGCCCACTTGTAGATTTTTGTAATGAGATTGTAACACAATAGAGGGGTGATATAAGGAAGGCTGTGGTCAGATCACCTAAGGCAATGGTAGTTTAGGACAGATTTAAAGGAACAGTAACACTAAAAAATTAAAGTGTTTAAAAGTAATGAAAATATCATGTATTATTGCCTTGCACTGGTAAATTTGATGTGTTTGCTTCAGAAACACTACTATAGTTTATATAAACAAGCTGCTCTGTAGCCATGGGAGCAGCCATTCAAGCACAGGATACACAGTAGATAACAGATAAGTACTACAATAGTTTATATAAACAAGCTGCTGTGTAGCCATGGGGTCAGCCATTCAAGCACGGGATACACAGTAGATAACAGATAAGTACTACTATAGTTTATATAAACAAGCTGCTGTGTAGCCATGGGGGCAGCCATTCAAGCACAGGGTACACAGTAAATAACAGATAAGTACTACTATAGTTTATATAAACAAGCTGCTGTGTAGCCGTGGGGCAGCCATTCAAGCACAGGATACACAGTAGATAGCAGATAAGTACTACTATAGTTTATAAACAAGCTGCTGTGTAGCAATGGTGGAAATTTAAAAAAGGCTATATGGCACAGGTTAAATAGTGGATAACAGATAACACCATTATTTTGTACAGAGCTTATCTGCTGTGTAATCTGAGCCTTTTCTCCTTTGAATGGCTGCCCCCATGGCTACACAGCAGCTTGTTGTTATAAACTATAGTAGTGTTTCTGAAGCAAACACACCAGTTTTACCAGTGCAGGGCAACACTGCATTATCTTTGTATTACTTTAATTACACACTTTAATTTTTTTGATGTTACTGTTCCTTTAAACTGCAAGGAGGTGAAAGAAAACAATCATATAATTATTACTATACTGTTAAATATAGGAATTGATTACTAGAGGGTATATTTATTAAGGGTCGAATTCCGAATTGAAAAAACTTCGAAATTCAAAAAGACCAACCAGAAATTAAGCGAAGGTTTTTTTTGGTTGAATAGGTCAGTTTTCGTTCGAATAGGTTCGAATTCGGCCGAATTAGAATCGTACGAATCTAAGGAAGTCCACCAATTGACTTCAAATAGGTTCTAAGAGGTCCCCCATAGGTTAAAACAGCAATTCGGCAGGTTTTAGATGGTGAATGGTCGAAGTCGAATTTTTAAAGATACAGTACATGGTAAATTTCGATATTCAAATTTAATTCTTTTCAATTTCGAATTGAATTTGGACTATTCCCTAGTCGAAGTACACAAAAAATAGCTGAATTTCATTCAAAAATTCCCCTCGACCTTAAATCTGCCCCTATGTGTTGTCACTGAGCAAACTGTGCCCTGTTATTATAGTAACTCCATTGCTTGAATGAACTGAACCGTTGAACTCTTATGCTTTAGGTGTTAAAGTACAGAAGCCAGAAGAAGACTCTAAGACAAAGGAAGATATTCCTAACAAAGAGATCTGTGCTGATACAGAGATAACAGAAAGTAAGTACAAACTAAGTGAAGTGGAGAAATGAGCTGAAGGTTGAGAGTAACATTTGTTATTCTGCTGTTCAGACATTGATTCATTGATTACTATGGGTTGCCACAGAGCTGCCTTGTATGAAAGAGTTAATTGAAGTGTTACACTCTTATGTTTTAGGTGTTAAAATACAGATGCCAGAATAAAACTCTAATAAAAAGGATGATATTCCTAAGAAAGTAATTAATAGAAAATAAAGGCAAGGAAGTACCTACAGAGTCTACTATAAAGACTGATCCCCCTCAAGAGATCTGTGCGGATACAGAGATAACAGAAAGTAAGTACAAAGTGAAGTAGAGAAATGAGCTGAAGGTTGAGATTAAGTATATTAGGGCAGCCAGACTAATACAATGGCAGGTTAGGAAATACTAAGGGGTTATGTATCCAAGGTCCAATGTTACAGTTTTTTATACCTTGAATAAACTCACAACTCAAATGGTTTCTTATTTAAGATAAAATTTGAATGGAAAAAACTTGAATCGCCGAGTTCAGGGTGAACAACCTGAAAACTCGAATTAATAAAAAAAAAACTTGAATCGCTCAAATTGAGATCAAATTTCTGGCAAAACCCTCCGAAAAAAACTCAAACATCTTCAATTGGTTCAAGAGACCTCTGCCTTTGGCACCTACATGACCTTGACAGGTTTTAGATGGTGACATTTCAGATTAGAGCTGTTTCCAGAGTCAGGAGTTTTTTGTCAAAAAACCCCCAAAAATTAGAATTTTGGCAAAAAAATTAACTCGAAAACTAAAATTTTCATAAAAAACACAACTCGATCCTTAATAAATAACCCCCTAAACGTGCAACCTGCTAGTTGTAGAGCTAGTAGTACCCTTATAGTGCTGGAGTAAAAGCAAAATATAAAAACTATTGATTTATTAATTTGTTACAAAGGAAAAATAAATATGCAGGAAATGTACTTTACGTGTAGCAACACCTAGTAACTAAACATTACCATTTGTTAATCTGCTGTTTGAAACCAGTTATCTGATTGGTTGAGAAACCAGTTATCTGATTGGCAGAGAAATGAAGGTTGGGAGTAGTTGCATTATGTCAACCAGATGAACCCAATGGCATAACACTATGAATTAATCCATTAGACGGATAACGATAGAAACCAATAGTAACCAATCAGCAGTTGACATTTGCAGATCTGTTGCTTAAAAAGCATACATCTACTTGGGTTTTTGGAGCAAAACTTGACCCCTGTTGGTTGGAAGAGTTAATAAAATTGTTTTAACTTTTTATTAGGAGTCAATATCCAGAATATGACAGACGACTCTAAGATGGAGAAAGAGACCTCTCATGAACAGGAAGAGAATGAAGTACCTACTAAAGGACCTGTATTGGCAGAGGAAACTCATGAACAAGAAAGCGGAGTTCATGAAAACAAAGGAGAAGTTGAGAATACGAACACAGGAGCTCAGAAAGCGAATGAGACCAAACAGAACCAAAAGAAGAAGAAGAGAATATAGAGAAACCACAAAAAGTAAAGAGTGGAAATGACACTTATCTGAGAGAACTAAAGAACATTCAAGATACAGAATGGAATAATGGCAGCCCTTTGTAACAGGCCTTTTTATGGGAAGCTTTGACCAGTGATCAATCCCATTTTCAATGCTTTTGTGTTAAACTTAAAACAATAAATAAATATTACATATAAGAGTTTCCTTATTATCCAGCTAATGTTTCATCCTTAATCTTTGTATTGTGCTGCATGGCTTCTTCTCCTAAACACGTGGCCTTTTAGCATCACAGGGAGAACTTGGAAAGAGCAACATGGGACCCTTGAGCTTATGCTGAGCTGCAGCCCCAAGTATCCTACCTGAGGTTGGGCTGTGAGTTATAGTTTAACAAAGGCTGGAGGGGCTATAGGTTGGATTTCACAATTTCTGCATTACTAGAGCCCCTGACCAGCTCAGCACAAAACAGCAGAGCTTTTCTGAACTATTTAGAACAGAACTCTATCCTCTCCAGCAACTGTTTTGGCCATGGGATGGTCCCTAAGGGAGACATTTGCACCAACAAAGATTCTCATTTTCCGATTTCAGAGCCTAAATACACATAAAATCCTGTTTTTCAGACAGTTAATTAAAAGCCTCGTTAAGTGAATGGGGACTTTTTCTGGTCACAATTCCCTGAGTTCATTAACAAACGGGGGAAAATATACATCAGTGGTATTGTATTGGAGAAATTCTCATTAAATGTAATATCACTTACAATATTTCACAGGAGCAAACATATTGCCGGTAGTCACTGTGATTCATAGAAAATAACATACAATGTATAAATGTGTCCCTAAGCCTTATTTTAATGGCAGAGATAGTGGGACAATGGCAGCTTCCAGGAGGCTCAAGCAAGGTCCTTGCACAAGGTCAGGGATGTTATGTTCTATACATGATGGGAGACTCCATGATTAGGAACCAAATTGACCTTCTCTGGTCTTGACCTTGGCTTTGTGTATAATCTGACTCCCTAAACAAAACAATCTTACCTTCATTCTCTTAGGTTGGTTATACAAGGCTGATTTGCTTGGTTTCACCCTAAACTGGGTCAACTTATCCAATGAATTTGTCACGGTCGGCACCCTAAATCCAGAACCAATGCTAAGCACCCTGTTCACAGCTCTTGCTTCTGCCTTTAACCGCGGGAGGAGCCCTCGGCTAATTGGATGCCACCAGGTCTTAATAAGAGGTGCCAAGCGAACGGTTCTGGACAAGCAAAAGGACACGACGGTAAAGCAAAGTCTTTTGGGCAGAAGGTCTCAGTGCAAGGAATAAACAGAAGTCGTAGTCAATCAGGCCGGGTCGGGGAAGGCAGAGTACAAACGGAGTCAGACAGGCAAGGGTCAAACCAGGAGATCAATCAGAAGGGATGCGCATATAGAAGAGTCGGTTAACCAGGCAAGGTCAGGATTGCAGAAGTCAGGATCGTCAAAACAGGCAGGGGTCACAACAGGTATCAGATATCAGACATAATACAGCCTCAGAAGCACCAAGAAATCACTAAAATTTATCCTATAATGGGCAGTGAGAAAATACATTTTGCCACTTTAAATACTTTGAATTTCGCGCCATTGCGCGCTGGCGTCAACACGCCAGCGTGCATGCGCCTATAAATAAGAAGACTGCGCGCCGCACGCGCTCTAAGCTGCCGGCAGAATGGAAGAAGAGGAGCGGCGTGGCGGGTCGTCACCGTCGATGGCGCGGCGGGCGTCCCCGCCGCACCACTAGACCACCAGGTTGAGTTGTTACAGTATTGGTCCTTAGTAGTGATGGGCGAATCTGTCTTGTTCCGCTTCGCCAAAAAATTCTCAAAACGGTGAAAAAAATCACAAGTTGGCAAAAAAATCGCGAAACGCGTTGAAGTCAATGGGCTTCAAAAGTGATAATTTGTATATGCGCGACTATTTTGTCCAAATGCATTAAATTTTATGGACTTCCAAATCATTTTGGCAAGCGACAATTTTTATGCACACCACAATTTTATTCGCGAGTGGGAAACACGTAGATCCATGACTGGCGAATTTATTCGTTCATCGCTAGCCCTTAGTAGAGTGGCCAACCCTGCAGTTTGCTTTAAAGGGACACTACCCTGCAATAAAACTGTATGTATTTATTCATATAGCTGCACAAATGTAAGCAGCTCTTACTGTGTGTAAACACAAACAAAGGTATAGTTGTTATAAATTATACAGTGAAAATAAATAAATCTATACTTAAGTGCTTAGGTGTTTCAATAACTATGATCAAACCCGGATTTGATGCTTTCAATGGCACTGCATGAAAATGAAATGTAAAATATGTGAAAATGTAAAATGGGGGTATGTAAAATCAGGATTTTTCTGTAACAATGGTATAAACTGTAAAAAAAAATAAGGAAAATTAATTGGGGATAAATAGGTTTTTTTTTTAATGAAAATGGCCCAAAATTATGGTGTAAAATGCAGGAAAACTATCTTAAAATCTGGAATATGCCCCTATTAAACTGCAAGAGAACATAAATTGACTGTAAAAAAAAAAGTAAAATCCAGGAAAACTTAAAATCCGGGACGTAAAAACAGGGTTCGACTGTAGATCTAATGATATATAGGGGACTCTATTATAAAGAATTTGGTTCTTGGTGAGTAGGTGCTACCCATGGCCATGCTATTGCTTGTCATTAAAAATTAATAAGGCTAAAAACGCCATATTCCATATAATTCTAATTCTATATAATGAACTTATTGCACGAGGCTAAAGTTTCAGCTTGTCAATAGCCGCAATGATCCAGGACTTCAAACTTGTCACAGGGGGTCACCATCTTGGAAAGTGTCTGTGACACTCACATGCTCAGTGGGCTCTGATTGGCTGTTGAGAAGCTAAGCTTAGGGCTCGTCACTAATTATCCAGCAGAAAATGAGCTTCCCCTGTAATATAAGCTGATGCTACAGGTTTGCTGATTATTAAATTCTGATGCTAATTGCACTGGTTTCTGTGCTGCCATGTAGTAATTATGTGTATTAATTACTAATCAGCCTTATATTGTGACATTTCTATTCTATGTGTACTGTATATTGTGAGTGGGTCCCTAAGCTCAGTAAGTGACAGCAGCACAGAGCATGTGCAGTGAATCAGCAGAAAAGAAGATGGGGAGCTACTGGGGCATCTTTGGAGACACAGATCTTTACTGCTAAAGGGCTGTGGTTGGGCTGGTACAGAAGCACAAAACATAATGTACTACATTTCTAGCTACTTCTTATGACTTTATATCAATTAAAGGGCTCAGCTGAAGGCAGCTATGTTGAATCAGTGATACAGGGATGGGACTTGTTATCCAGAATGCTCTGGATAAGGGGTCTTTCCGTAATACCGATCTCCATACCTTACGTCTACTAAAAATACTAATAGGATTGTTTTGCCTCCAATAAGGATTAATTGTATCTTAATCTTGTATCAAGCACAATTTGTACTGTTTTATTATTGCAGAAGAAAATAATTTAAACATTTTTGAATAATTTAAATGAAACGGAGTCTATGGGGTATATTTATCAAAGAATGAAGTTAATAGTGAAGTTCCGCCACTAGAGTGAAATTCCGCCAGTCTCCATTCATTTCTATGGGATTTTTATAGGCGTATTTATCAAAGGGTGAACTTTCACTTTCACCCATTGATAAATACGCCTTTCAAAATCCCATAGAAATGAATTGAGAGCTGCGGAATTTCACTCTAGTGGCAGAACTTCACTCTTTGATAAATTTACCCCATTGTGAGATGGCCTTCCTATAATTTGGGGCTTTCTGTATAACGGGTTTCCACATAACTGATCCCATACCTGTAATGCACAAGATGAGGTGAAGTCACATTAGTGCCAATAACTGATATATCCAACCACCCAGGTGATTCTTATCCCTCGCAGTCTGAGGTCACAACTGTAAGATCTGCAGTTTTCAGTAATGTTTGGAAGTTTGTTCCAAAGCCTGAAACCTTGGGGCCATCTAATTCCCTTTCAGAGGCTGTTATATTTGAAGACAAATAATATAGAACCCTGGTGTCATGGTTAAAAAAACCCACCTACTTCATAATTCTCAGTCAGATATCAGGCATTTTCCGATGGCGCAATTTTCCAAAACTGTTTTTATGGCTCCATGAACAACCCTGCAATTGTGGTATCACTGCAACATTTTTTCCGCTCCACTATATGGTATGTATGTATGGTGTCACCTTCGGACGTTCAACCAAGTACCGAGCAATTGGAGAATTTTGCATAAAACTACTTTTACTGGAGTGAACCACTTACATTCCATTATGACATAAAAGTGTACCGGTTTGGGTTAAAAAACACTTTTTCCTTAGTGAAGTTGTATTTTGCATGTGCCAAAATTGAACTATGGGAATGCCCCATTCTGTAAAAAAATAACAAGAAACTATTATTACATTTAATCATAGGGAAACACCACCCAAAAATAGTTTTTTGCCTAATGAATGAAAATATAATTATTAGGGATGCGCCGAGTCCGAATCCTAATTTGCATATGCTAATTAGGGGTGGGAAGGGGAAAACATGTTTTACTTCCTTGTTTTGTGACAAAACATATGCAAATTTGGATTCTGATTCGGTTCAACTGAGCAGAAGGATTCCGCCGAATCCGAATCCAGTTGTAAAAGGCTGAATCCCGGCTGAATCCCAAACCGAATCCTGGATTTAGTGCATCCCTAATAATTATTAGCAAATTTTCTTAAATTCATGGTGAGATGCCTGCAATGAAAGCCACACTGGGGTGGATCTGTGCCTTAAAGGAGAACTAAACTGTAAAAAAATGAATATGATTAAAAATGCCATATTTTATATTCTAAAATTATTGCACCAGCCTATAAAGTTTCAGCTTGTCAATAGCAGCAACGATCCAGGACTTCAAACTTGTCACAGGAGGTCACCATCTTGGAAAGTGTCTGTGACACTCACATGCTCAGTGGGCTCTGATTGGCTGTTGAGAAGCTAAGCTTAGGGCTCGTCACTAATTATCCAGCAGAAAATGAGCTTCCCCTGTAATATAAGCTGATGCTACAGGGCTGATTATTAAATTCTGATGCTAATTGCACTGGTTTCTGTGCTGCCATGTAGTAATTATCTGTATTAATTACTAATCAGCCTTATATTGTGACATTTCTATTCTATGTGTACTGTATATTGTGAGTGGGTCCCTAAGCTCAGTAAGTGACAGCAGCACAGAGCATGTGCAGTGAATCAGCAGAAAAGAAGATGGGGAGCTACTGGGGCATCTTTGGAGACACAGATCTTTACTGCTAAAGGACTTTGGTTGCCTTGAGCTGGTACAGAAGCACAAAACATAATGTACAACATTTCTAGCTACTTCTTTAGTTAAGATTTAGTTCTCCTTTAATGGACTGGTCAAAAGTGATTACCAAATTTACCTATATCGACAAGCTCTAAATGGTGACCCATGAGCATCAAACATACAGATTACATACATGTGTTATCCACAATGAGTTGAAGTGGTTGTTAGAGTTTATATTTGAACCACCTCTCTGTACTGCCTTGCTCCCAACTGCCCTACATCCTGCCTCTTGATTGGCCGATTCCACTCTAAAAGCAAAATACAATGATATCCTAATTAGGCAGCCATGTTGCCCCACACTTATTGCCTAGCAGAATGGAAGGGTTGTTATTATACACTGGACAACACCAAGTCAACAGGATGGTAACACCTGTGCAGCTAATTATTACTTTATTCCTACAGGCGTTAAACACACAACTAGGGGGGAATGGAGGTGCCAGTGTAAATAATCCCTTGCTGTTGTTTGTAATTGTTTTACTGTAGCCTCCCCATTACCAGGTGGCACCCATGAAGGCTTCCCCTCCATCACAGCACCACCCCGTCCTCCAAATGAACAATGAGATCCAGCCATCTTCCACCAGTGGAACAGGTTCCCCGAGGAATCAGGAGAAACCCTGCCGAGAGAACTCGTTTGCACAGAGTCTGCTGGGACGACAGAGATGATGTATTTATTTTGGAGGGATGTGTTCCAACAGGCAGCTGTTATTCCCAGACCTCACAGCATTTAAAACCAGTTGCCCCAGAATTATCAAACAGCAGATAAATCAGTATTTGTTATTACAGAGTTGTCACTGGCCAGGCCACTGGCTTTGAAACAGACCCCTTTGGTTCCATCCAAAACAAATAAACCTCTCTCTACCTAATCAGAACCCATGAAAACAGCCTTCCGCTGCCTCGTTCCACTTTCTATCAACCAGATCTGAGCTGCTAAAGAGCTGACTCTTCACTAATACACTGGCTCCAGCTACTGTATGGCCTGGTGTCTCTCTAACATTCAATTGCAAACTCAAAATCCAGCAATTTCGTACAGAAATGTTTTTCTTTTCACGCTATTTTGAATAATAAAAAATAATTTCTGTTTAAGAAAAGGTCGAGTTTGGGTAACAAATGGCGTTTATCTGTGTATTTTTGTCAGTGTTTTTATGATTGTTAAATGCCATGTTTATTTTCCCATGTCCCTCCATTTATTAATATTCAGACATCTTTAGGCTTGTCTGTTATTCTTTTCCTCCTGAAAACGTTCATTAGTCTGGAACCCTTGTAAGGGAAAATCTGTTCTGGACTGCACTGTAGTATGTTTGTAAAGCTGCCAAAATTCACCAAAAATGTTTTTTTCATACATGATATTTATTTTA
Organism: Xenopus laevis; assembly: GCF_017654675.1. Lineage (NCBI taxonomy): Eukaryota > Metazoa > Chordata > Amphibia > Anura > Pipidae > Xenopus > Xenopus laevis. Next base: position 21,603,420 of record NC_054371.1, on the reverse strand, counting down.
TAAAAGACCTGCAATGTTGAGGCTGCACAGGTCCAATGGGACAGAGCTTCAGCCAACTTGGACCTACTCACCTGCAACCTGACTCAGGCCTCCCTATCTGCTTTGTTCCAGTCCCAGGCCTAGCTGTGGTTAATCCTGATCCATGACCATTTACCATGGATCTGAAATTAAGTCACTCCAGAGGCAGCTCAACCAAGTAACAAAAAATGAGAGGAAACGAAGAGACCAACTGTCCAGATTAAAGGCCCACACTTTACCCAGGTACCCAGGCAGGAAACCTAGAGATCACCCACACAGTCAGGGAATTGGGGATTTTCCACCTGAAACCCAAACATTTTGTGGATATTCGGCAGGTGCCCTGATACAGGACTCTAGTCTGGGGGTGCAGACAGGGGATGGTGATCTGCAGGAAAAGGAATTGTGAGGAGAAGATTTATTGGTCTTAGAGTCATTAGAGATATGTGTTCTGTGTATAAAACCATTTATTTTACAGTGCTGTGGAATATGTTGGCACTTTAACAATATGTGTTATCCTTATTAATAATAATAATAATAATAATAATAATAATAATAATAATAATAATACAAAAACAAACTAAAGCTGGGCATGTACTGATTTGGGCCACATACAACATGCTGGTGCGATCCTTGTCTCACCGGTACAAACCAGTATAGGTCAGGAAGGCTAAAAGGCAACATACATGAACCAATAAGCTGCTGTCTCTGTTTGGAGACACTGGCTATGCCCAACTTTCTGTATGTATTGTTTGGGGTAGGGAAGAGCTTTTAATCCATACGGACCTTTGTCATTCTTTCTGTACTTGAGTCTTACATTTCAAGATCTATAATTAAAGAAAAATGTACTCCCCTGATTTTTGATTATCAGTGTACTCAGTTATTGTGTTTTAAAGAGAAGCTTGTCTTCAACATTGTTCTTTATATGAATATACCTGAAACAGCTTATATATTGGTGAAGGTGGTTCAAGGAGAACTAAACCCCCCTAAAAAGTAAAGACCCATCCACTACCCTCCATTGTCCTCCCCTTGCTTCCTCCAGCATAATTCATTACTGGCTTGGGCGAATTTGATCCGTTGCGTCACAAATTTGCCGCCATTGAAAATGTCGCTGACGCCCATTAAAGTCTATGGGTGTCAAAATTTTTTTGCCGCATCTCAAGTCTATGGGCATCATTTCGGCGATGAAACAAGGTGATACAATTTGCCCACCCCTATTCATTACTATAAAAAGTGTCTCTGAATCTCACTTCTCCATGCAGAGTAGCACAACGGAGCTCATGGGCTCCAACTTTGGACCATTAGAAATGGACCATCAACCCTGAGCTATTTGGCACATGCAAAGTGGGAGCCAGTCTGATATCCAGGCCAACTGCACATGCACCGGAAAGCTCCGGAAATTCTCCTCTGCACTACTCTGCATGGATAAGTCAGTGTGACTTTTAGGGACACTTTTTGCAGTTATGGACTAGGCAGGGAGGGGGAACAATGGAGGTCAATGGATGGGGCTTTTCTCTTTAGGGAGGTTTAGTTCCCCTTCAAGAACAGACTTTCATATGATTTGTGGTGCATATGAAATACATGGACATGCCAAAACTCTCCCAGAGCTTCCAGGGGCAACTGATCTTCTGATCATAAAGGCAAGACACATTGTGTAAAATTGGAGCTTGAATCTTTCTTATTTCAAGCAAATGAGAATAGACCCTGTTATGTTAGAACCCTCAGCGTTTCGAGAAAAAATATGAGAGAACTAGAAATTCAATAGGATAAACTGAACAGCAATAAAGTGAAGAGCGTTCAACTAAAGATTAATAAAGTGAAGTGTTTTTAACTCGGCCTCTAAAGATACCCAAGAAGTGAAGCAATAATAGTCCCTGAAAAAAAAGCCAATATATATGTAAATCTCTGGGATGGAAATCAATAAAGAGGAAAATATGTCCTGGGAAAATAGCAGCGGTTTTACTTTTCAGCTAGAAAATCACCAGCGCATGTATCAAAGGTGGAGAAGGGGGCGTTAATAATCCTCAAAAAACTGCAGTAATGTCGTCAGCCGTGGACACATATAATTGTAACCAAAATGTCCATTAACTGCTTGTGTGGTCAGTCCAAACAACTGGATTTCTGATCAGAATCTGCTAAGAATCGTTTAGTCAGATATGTTGGTAAATCTATTTTATCACTGATTAACACAGTAGAAGTCATTTACTTTGCAAGTGTAAGAATACTTGGCCATTAAAAAGCAGTTGTGCCCGGAGTCTGGCAGCGCTCTGCACCCTGTCGCAGCTTGGAAATCTGGCATGAGCTGCACCACTGGCATCAAACCCCTCCCATAGCGCAGCTGGTCTCTTTGATAGATGGTCTCTTTTGATAGTCTATGGCTAATTTGCCTACTAAATGTTACAATGAGCAGTTGAATGGGCAAATCTGACCATGTACTTTAGAATAATTACCCCAACAAAAATGGAGGGAGGCTTTAAAATAATGAAAGGCCCACATTTTTTTTGCTGGCTTTGATACAGTATAAAACACTTAGGGAGATGTAGTACAATCATACCCTAGGCTGAACATCTTAGCATTGGTAGGCAGTTATACTATATTCATTTATTATACTACATTTGTATACTCTTATACTATATTTGTACAACATCTGGCACCTGTTAAAGAGTGACTGAGATAGAGAGAGAAAGGGTGAGTGCAATAGAGAGAGAAAGGGAGAGTGAGATAGAGAGAGAAAGGGTGAGTGAGATAGAGAGAGAAAGGGTGAGTGAGATAGAGAGAGAGAGAAAGGAGGATTGCAATAGAGAGAGAAAGGGAGAGTGAGATAGAGAGAGAAAGGGTGAGTGAGATAGAGAGAGAGAGAAAGGAGGATTGCAATAGAGAGAGAAAGGGAGAGTGAGATAGAGAGAGAAAGGGTGAGTGAGATAGAGAGAGAAAGGGTGAGTGAGATAGAGAGAGAGAGAAAGGAGGATTGCAATAGAGAGAGAAAGGGAGAGTGAGATAGAGAGAGAAAGGGAGAGTGAGATAGAGAGAGAAAGGGTGAGTGAGATAGAGAGAGAAAGGGTGAGTGAGATAGAGAGAGAGAGAAAGGAGGATTGCAATAGAGAGAGAAAGGGAGAGTGAGATAGAGAGAGAAAGGGTGAGTGAGATAGAGAGAGAGAGGGTGAGTGAGATAGAGAGAGAGAAAGGGTGAGTGCAATAGAGAGAGAAAGGGAGAGTGAGATAGAGAGAAAGGGTGAGTGAGATAGAGAGAAAGGGTGAGTGAGATAGAGAGAGAAAGGAGGAGTGACATACATATAAAAAGAGTGAGTGGGATACAAAGAGAAAGGGTGAGTGCGATAGAGAGAGAAAGTGGGACTGGGATAAAGAGCGAAAGGGTGAGTGAGACAGAGAGAAAGAGTGCCTGGGATATAGAGAGAAAGGGTGAGTGGGAAAGAGCGAGACAAAGAGAAAGAATGCCTGGGATAGAGAGAGAAAAGGCGAGTGGGAAAGAGCGAGACAGAAAAGGAGGAGTGAGATACATAGAAAAAGAGTGAGTGGGATACAAAGAGAAAGGGTGAATGAGACAGAGAGAGAAAGGGTGAGTGAGTGAGATAGAGGGACACAAAAATTAGTGAATGAATGTGTGGGACCTGGATTTTACTATTGAGTGCTGTTCTTACATCTACCAGGCAGCTGTTATCTTTTATGGAGCTGCTATCTGGTTACCTTCCCATTGTTCTGTTGTTAGGCTGCTGGGGGCGAAGGGAGGGGGATGATATCACTCCAACTTGCAGTACAGCAGTAAAGAGTGACTGAAGTTTATCAGAGCACAATTCACATGACTGGGGGCACCTGGGAAACTGACAATATGTTGAGGCCCCTTGTAAGATTTCAAAATTAAAAAAAAAATAAAGTTTCTCTTTTGAGAGAAGGATTTTAGTGCAGAATTCTGCTGGAGCAGCACTATTAACTGATGCCTTTTGAAGAAAACATGTTTTCCCATGACAGTATCCCTTTTAAATGCCAACTATACAAATATAGACTTACATGGGGGGAAACGATTAAAAAAAAAAACATCAGGCCCCTTCCCAACCAATGCAAATGTTGGACCCTCGTTTATTTATTGTTTGCATCAAGCTTAGGTTTTTTTATCCTTAGAGGAGATAAAAGTCATCTGTATATTCCATATCGTTTTCCAATTACACTCTCCGGGGGGGAATCACTGGGTCCCTTTTGGTGACCTGCAGGTTACGTTTGCATATGTAAAAGCCTGCAAAGTTCAGGTCACTATATTGGCTTTTCACCCTGGATTCTTGTTTCTTGTTTGGATTAATTAGAAAGTCACAGCTTGTAAAACAAATCTATCACTCGTAGCCTTCACTCGGCTTCACTGGCTGCTGCTGGACCCATGATATTATATATATATAAAGTACCCCCTCTTGTAAAATATAAGGATATTATTAGTTACCGAGGAGTTTCATGACCATATAAAAACATGAGGCTGAAGGCCGAGTGTTTTTATACAGGTCATGGAACTCCGAGGTGACTTCTAATATCCTCATATTTTACAACTGGGGGTACTTTATTTATTATAATACACAAATCTCAGTGAGTCATGTGACAGAAATGACATCAGAACTCACCGTTTATAACTGATGACATCACTACTCACCGTTTATAAGGATATAATTTACAGGATATTCATGGCTTTTGTGTATTATATAGATATATATACACAGACGGAAGATCAGCACACTCTGACGCTCTTTTATTTCACATGATGGTATAGCATCTAATCCTATATACTGTATGTATGTGTGTGTGTTTGGTTATATTACAGGTATAAGTGATCTTTAGGGATGGGCAATTTGACCCGTTTCGTTTCGCCAAAAATTTGCCGCCGGGGAAATGTCGCAGACACCCATTAAAGTCTATGGGCGTCAAATAAATTTTGTCGGACGGCGAAATTGTTTTGACGCGCATCTTTTTTTAACAAGTCTATGGGCTTCATTTTTTCGGCAAAACAAGGCGAAAAAATTCACCCATCCTATGACAAATTGCCATCATTTTTATGATTTTCCTTCTTCTCCTGACTTTCATAAGGGGGTTCACTGACTCCATCTAAAAAACAAAAGCTCTGTAAGGAGACACATTTAGGGGCACATTTACTAAGGGTCAAATTTCGAAGTGGTAAAACTTCTAAATTCGACCATCGAATTGTAGAAATTCGATAGTTGAAGTGTTTTTTGGAGTGACTTTAGCTGTTTTCCATTTAATTCAAATCGTTCGATCGAAGTTGAAATCGTTCGATCGAACGATTTTAAAAGAAAAAATCTTTGACTTCTAAAAACGTAGCCAAATACTGTCTATGGGTTCTAGGAGGTCCCCATAGGCTAACATAGCAATTCAGCACGTTTAAGGTGGCGAAGTGTCGAAGTCGAAGTTTTTTAAAGAGACAGTACTTCGATTTTCGAATGGTCAAATATTTTAAGTTTTAGCAATTCGAATTGAATTTTGGCCTATTCGATGGTCGAAGTACCCAAAAATCACTTTGAAATTCGAAATTTTTGAATTCGAAAATTCACTTTGAATTCACTTCGACCATTAGTAAATGGGCCACTAACTGTTACTTTTCATCACTTATCTTTCTATTCAGGCCTCTCCTATTCAAATTCTAGTCTCTTATTTAAATCAGTGCATGGTTGCTAGGGGAATTTGGACCCTAGCAATACAGATTTCTGAAATGGCAAACTGGAGAACTGCTGAATATAAAGCTAAATAACTCAAAAACCAAAAATAATAAAAAATGAAAGGCAACTGCAAATTGTCTCAGAATATCACTCTCTACGTCATACTTAGGGGTAGATTCACTAACGGGCGAATTTTTGCCATTGTTAGCTTCACACAGCTCGGACCAGTTTGCCAGGCGCAAATGCGCTACGACTACGCCAATCCACTAATATGCGGTGTTTCGTCCTAGGCCCTGAACGCTGGCGACTTTTTGCTTGTGTTACTTCGGCAGTGCACGCATTTCTTAGTGAAGGTGTGCTAGTGATCTTGCGCTTAGGTCAATTTGCATGCGACGGGTAATTTAAAGTTGTATGGACGTCTTTATAATAAATGTTGGTGCAAATGCTTGAAGTTACCACCTTTTAATACAAATGTCCAGGGAACCTTAATAAAGACAAGAGAGTTAATATAATGCCCTACACATGAGCCCACTGTAAAATGAATGTTCCCTATATTATAAAATGTCTGGAGAAAACCGGTTATACAAAAAAATTATTTTAGGACTTTTGCAGGAAATTCCGCTTTAAAAAGGAAAAGTCGCCAGTGTTTTTTTTAACTGTAATGCATTTTAGGCTCACAGGATATGATGTAAGGGACAGAAGATTGAGGAAGATGTAGCTGCTTTTAAGCACTTCGTCTGCTTTGAAGTGGCGAAGTCAAATCTGTCAAAAGAGGTAACGTTCAGCAAAATCCGCACTTACTGAATTTGCAGAGTAACGACATTTTACCAGAGCAAAAAGTCGCTCAACGATAGAGTGTGAATGAACGCTAGCGACGGTCTCTTTCTTTAGCGAATTGACGCCTGTGCCTGTTAGTGAATTGGTGTTGTCCCTGCGAATGGTAACGATGTCGAAAAGTCGCTAGCGTTAGCCACTTCGCCCTTTAGTGAATCTGCCCCTAAAAGTTAATTTAAAGGTTAAAAACTCCTTTAAAGAGCAGTAACTCACTTGCTGCACTGACTAAAGAGTCGGCTCTATTTTATCCAGCTGCAAAATACAGCCACAGGCGGGTAACAATGTGCAGTGCCCAGGGTATTGGCTTATAAGACATTGTACCTCTGTATCACTTAGAAAGTCAGTTCTGCAGGGTCAGTATTGATTTAAAAGTCAGGATAGAAGATAAATTATACAATTCTCCACCTTATATTGGCGATAGATTGCATCTCCATTCCCAAGGGAGGCCCTCTTCTTCTCTAAACCCAGTTGTTTAAGAGGATCACAGTATTGTAAACCTTCTGTTCATGCCTCTTCTATTCATTTTCCAATCTGACAATCACACCATTGCCTAGTTGTTATGGGAATGGAGCAACAAGGTGGTGGTTTCAATTGCATACACAGGGCCGGCAGAAATATAGCTAAATAAGTGAGAAATAAGACAAAAGAAAACCCTTAATGAAAACTAGTTATGTATTAGGGTCATTTAGTTTGACCAGGTGCATGAATGCAAGGGGTATAGTGATGGGCGAATTTAGCGGGAAAAAAAATTTCGGAAAAAAACGGATGCCGGCGTTGAAAACGGACGCTGGCATCAAAAAAATGGACGCCAGCATCAAAAACGGACTCCGGCATCAAAAACGAGACGTCAGCGCCGTTTCGTGAATTTTTCGCAGTTTCACGAATTTCGCCGGAAATTCACGAATTTTTCGGTGAAGCAAAATGGCGCAAATTCGCCCATCACTAAAGGGGTACACAAATCTGGGGTCTGAGTGTATTTTGCACCTAGCACTATGTACAATGCAGCATACAGGCTAGCACTTATTTGGGATAATGTAATAAAGTTGGCCCAGGTCTAGTAACCCATAGCAACCAACTACTGTCGACTTCCAAGCAGCTAACCAGCACATACAAACTGCTGTTTGGTTGCTATGGTTTACTAGACCTGTAACACACCTTGAATAGTTTATTACATTACCTGAGTAGAGTTTAAAAAATGAGTTTTGGAGTCCGAGGGAATTAAAGCAGCTGTTAATGCAGTTATATCAATTTTGGCAAAGTTGTGCAATGTTTCTAAAATACTTCAATCTGTTCAGTCGAACACCAATGCGCCTTTTCTCTCATTTTGCCAAAAAGAAGCTCTTTAGCCTCCCAAAGAAAATAATGGGACCTTGCCAGGGCTGAAATGGCAAAAGACGTTTCAGAAGGTATTTTGATGGAAGAGGCTGTCAGTGCTGGAGAAATAGGGTGAAGTGAGTGGAACCCTTGTATCAAAGTCGTATGGGGGGGATCAAACGTTTCTGCTGGAGTTCTATACACAGGCAAAGCTGCACGTTTAAAACGTTTGATTTGACTCTGTATAAATAAGCCACTTCATTTTAGAATAAACTTACCCTTTAGCCTTTGTGTAAGAACAAATGTTCTCTTTTAGAGAGTTCTTTATTCATTTTTAATGATATGTTTGTTGCGTTTATATATTATTAGAGACTATTTTGAAATAAGTACAGGTATGGGATCCGTTATCTGCAGGGCCGGCCTTATGCCAATTGGACCAATTGGGCCCAATTGGGCCCCGCACCTCTGGGGGGCCCCGCACCACAGGGCAGCACAGATAATATTTCCCTCAGCACATGATGCTGCCTGACCTGCCCCCAACTTTGAGAGTCCAGCCCATCCCCAAATCCATAGGTCTAGCCTGCCCCCAACTCTCATAGGCCCAGCTTTCCTCCAACCTTGATAGGCCCTGCCTGCCCCCAATCTAACCAAGCCTGCTCCCAAGCTGAATCGGCCCAGCCCCAAACTAATTGGCCCAGTCCACTCTCCTATTTCCTCCCTCTCTCTCTTACCCTGTGTGCCCCTATTATGTTACCTTGTCTGCCCCTTTCCTTTCTATTTTGTGCCTGTATGCCCTTATTTTCCTAAATACTTGGTGTGTCAGTAGCCAGCAACACTTTGTCTAGGGGCCCCGCCAACATGGTCCCAATTGGGCCCCACATTTGATAGGACCAGCCCTGGTTATCTGGAAACCTGTTATCTAGAAAGCTCTGAATTACGGGAAGGCCGTCTCCCCTTCATTTCATCCAAATGATCCAAATCCAAAATGAATTCCCTTTTCTCTGTAATAATAAAACAGTATCTTGTACTTGATCCCAACTAAGATATAATTAATCCTTATTGGAGGCTAAACAAAGTTATTGGGTTTATTTAAAGGGATACGGTCATGGGAAAAAACATTTTTTCAAAATGAATCAGTTAATAGGGCTACTCCAGCAGAATTTTGCGCTGAAATCCATTTCTCAAAAGAGCAAACAGATTTTTTTTATATTCAATTTTGAAATCTGACATGGGGTTAGACATATTGTCAATTTCCCAGCTGCCCCAAGTCATGTGACTTGTGTTCTGATAAACTTCAATCACTCTTTACTGCTGTACTGCAAGTTAGAGTGATATCACCCCCTCCCTTTTCCCCCCAGCAGCCAAACAAAAGAACAATGGGAAGGTAACCAGATAGCAGCTCCCTAACACAAGATAACAGCTGCCTGGTAGATCTAAGAACAACACTCAATAGTAAAAACCCATGTCTCACTGAGACACATTCAGTTACATTGAGAAGGAAAAACAGCAGCCTGCCAGAAAGTATTTCTCTCCTAAAGTGCAGGCACAAGTCACATGACCAGGGGCAGCTGGGAAATTGACAAAATGTCTAGCCCCATGTCAGATTTCAAAATTGAATATAAAAAAATCTGTTTTCTCTATTGAGAAATGGATTTCAGTGCAGAATTCTGCTGGAGTAGCACTATTAACTGATGTTTTAAAAAAAAAAAAAACATGTTTTCCGATGACAGGATCCCTTTGATGTTTGAATGGTTTTCTAGTAAGATTAAGGCATGGAGATAAAACTAGATCCATTATCTGGAAAAAAAATATATCCATTATTCGAAAAACCCCAGGTCCTGAGTATTCTGGATAACTGATCCCATACCTGTACATTTTTTCTATTCTTTGTACTTTCCTTATTAGTTATAGCTTTTTTTAACAGTGTGCTTTACGGGTTCTGTGCCCCAAACCTAAAATAACCTTCCTTTTCATTTATGAATATTTAGCTTAACTGTCAGTATCTCAATGACAACTAAAGGTGTCCTGCTGAGTATTGCACTGGAAGCAAGAAGGTGGGTATATAGAAGAATGCAATATTATTGCTCTTATTAAACCCAGCACCTTGGGAACAAGTACTTGGTTAAATAACCCTGGAAGAAGCAATTTAGGTAGAGATTAATAGATAAAAGTTGGATATAGAACTCTGAAAAGAGAGAATACTGAATATAAAACAGTAGAAGTGAGAGGTCAGACAGGTATTGAAAATTAGGGTTGAGAACACAGTGGAAATAGTTAGTTGGGTATAGAACTCTGGAAGCAGAGTTGAGAACATGACTGTGGAAGCATTTAGTTCGGTGTAGGACCCTGAAAGCAGAGTTGAGAACACCACAATTTAAGCAATTAGTTGGGTGTAGAACTCTGGAAGCAGAGTTGAGAATGCAACTGTGGGAGCAGTTAATTGGGTGTAGAACCCTGGAAGCAGAATTGAGAACACCACCATGGAAGTAGTTAGTTGGGTATAGAACCCTGGAAGCAGAGTTGAGAACACAGCTGTGGGAGCAGTTAATTGGGTATAGAACCCTGGAAGCAGAGTTGAGAATGCAATTGTGGAAGCAGTTAATTGGGTGTAGAACCCTGGAAGCAGAATTGAGAACACCACCATGGAAGTAGTTAGTTGGGTATAGAACCCTGGAAGCAGAGTTGAGAACACAGCTGTGGGAGCAGTTAATTGGGTATAGAACCCTGGAAGCAGAGTTGAGAATGCAATTGTGGAAGCAGTTAATTGGGTTTAGAACCCTGGAAGCAGAGTTGAGAGCACCACCATGGAAGTAGTTAATTGGGTTTAGAACCCTGGAAGCAGAGTTGAGAACACAGCTGTGGGAGCAGTTAATTGGGTATAGAACCCTGGAAGCAGAGTTGAGAATGCAACTGTGGAAGCAGTTAATTGGGTATAGAACCCTGGAAGCAGAGTTGAGAGCACCACCATGGAAGTAGTTAATTGGGTTTAGAACCCTGGAAGCAGAGTTGAGAACACAACTGTGGGAGCAGTTAGTTGGGTATAGAACCCTGGAAGCAGAGTTAGTTGGGTATAGAACCTTGGAAGCAGAGTTGAGAGCGCAACTGTGGAAGCAGTTCGTTGGGTGTAGGACCCTGAAAGCAGAGTTGAGAACACCACCATGGAAGTAGTTAGTTGGGTATAGAACCCTGGAAGGAGTTGAGAACACAACTGGGAAAACAGTCAGTTGATTGTAGAACGCTAAAGGTTGGAAGGCAGGTAGACACTAGAAACTGGAAGTTGGATTAAAAAAACACAAAACCTGGAAGTAAGAAATTTTTAATAGAACCCTGGCAGTAGGAATTTAGGTGTAGATTCCTGAAAGAAGAACGGAGGGTATGGAACACTAGAAGCAGGGAATTAATTATAAAACACTGAATGCAGGAAGTTAGGTAAATGACCCTGGCAGAAGAAAACAGGGACTGGAGACTGGAAATTGAATATATAATCCTGGGTAAAGTTGGGTAAAGAAGCAGGGATTTTGGTATAGAACCCTGGAAGCAGGCAGTGGGTTTTAAATACTTGAGGCAGGAATTTGGGTAAAGATTGGAGGAAAGAAGAAGTTCTGAAGAATCCTGTTCATCTAATATCTCAAACAGACTGCTCATAAATGCATAAATATTTCATGTAAACAAAAGCTGGCTCTGCCTAGGGCCCCCGGTTACTTTCTCATATTTAATATAATGAGCATCGTTTGATCAGTATCAACCTGTTTACACAAAGTGGCCTTGGGCACACGGTGTTCTGACAAAATCCTGAAATATGTGAATGGTTGCTGGGTGTCTCCCTGATGTGAACAGATATCGAAATGGGCTATGGAGTGCCGTAGCGACATTACTTATGCAAGAATACTAAGAAGTGCTGGCAATTTAAAATTGTTTTTAACTGGCATGTTCGTTTGTGGTTTTTCAGTTATTTTGCTTTTTATTCAGCAGCTCTCCAGTTTTTATCTCATTTCAGTTATCTGGTTGCTAGGGTCCAAATTACCCTAGCAACCATGCATTGATTTGAATAAAAGACTGGAATAGAAATAGGAGAGGCCTGAGTAAAAAGATGCGTAATAAGATGCGTAGCAATAACAATACATTTGTAGCCTGGAAGATCATTTGTTTTTTTAGATGGGATCAGTGACCTCCATTTGAAAGCTGGAAAGAATCAGAAGAAGGCGGCAAATAATTAAAAAAAACGATAAACTAAGACCAATTTAAATGTTGCTCAGAATTGTTCATTCTATAACATACCATAAGTTAATTTAAAATTGACCCATCCCTTTAAAAGGGTTTATCATTAGGGATTGCACTTAATATGGTAGATTCCCCTAGACAAATGGTATATTTTAGTATTCAGCAATCTATATTTTCCTACAATATATAAAATGCTAAAACCAGATTTCTAAGTGTCTAAAATGCTGCTCATTGCACCCCCAAGTGACATTGATTTGCTGCACAGCTCAATTTGCAGCCCCTAGTTAACAGCCGTCTCCGCCCCAGCCAGACATCAATATATGTATTTTGTTCCTTTATAAAAACAGGGTGATGGTATTACTTTTAAGATTTAAGGGCAAGGTCTGTTCCTAGTTGCTGGTACCCCCGCTGTTCCATCTAATGAAAGCCCCCTCTCCTTAGTTGCCACAGAGCCTTGTAAGATTTAACAGAAAATTCTTGGCATTCCACAAAGTCTGACTCTCCATCTTAGGACACTGACTTCCCAAATGTCTCTCCTCTGCTCACAATCACCCAAACCTTCTCCGCTCCTCAGCCCTACAAAGTTCTGTATTTATTAGGGCTCTTCCATCCCACGTCTCATGCAGGGATTCTGTTTTTCTAAAAGCAGCAGGAGGATTTTCGACTTTAACTTTCCTTCACATCAAAGTACTTGTGAGATTATCTAGGCAATAAATCGTTTTCATCCCCAAATCTTTTCTTTAAGACATTGTTATATTCCGCAGACTATTACATCATGCTCCGAGGCTGCTACAGGAAAGCCTGCAGAATACAGAATCTGCTTTTATTTTTATATTCTTTACCTTTTGTACTCCAGACTTTTAGGAAACATTTTTAAAAAAAATTTCCCCAGTAGGTTCTCTTGTTTTCGATTCCATAGGGATTGAGGACCATATCAACGAACCAATGTGGTTCTCGATCCGACTGGAATTTTAAGCCTGATCATATCACAAAGCCCAGAATGCAGGAGTAGGGATTGAGGGCCACATCAACGAACCAATACAGTCCTCAATCTAACTGGAGTTTTAAGTCTGCCAACAATTGGACCACAAGGCCCGGAATGCAGGCAGAGGAATCGAGGAACGCATCAAAACCAATGCGGTTTTTGATCCAATGGGAATTTTAAGCCTGTCCGATCTGTATCTTTGGCTAGAGATCAATCGCAGTAGCCCATTAGAGGGCTCCATATCCTAGCCAATAAACTGTCGACTTTGTCTGTCCGCAGCTTTTCTTGGCCCATGTTTGGTCAATTTAGTCTTGGAAACTTGATTTTTAAAGGGAAAAGTAGTTTTATATAGTACTTTGCTCCCATGGACACAAAGTGCTTTCAGAGGACTTTATGATGCTCTACATAACTATCACAGGCACACGAATATTCTGGGGAACCAGACTTGTATCACCTCCCCACACCTACCTGATTTTATTTGGAGGGGCTGCCAATAGAAGACTTTCTATGGAAGAACGTATCATTATATATATATATATATATATAGCAGATGATCTCTTTTTTGGGAAGACAACCCTAAAATAGATACATGGACATGATCATGTTCAGTTTTCTCAGCAGCAGAATCATCACTGCTCTCAGCCATAAACTAAGGGGCCCATTTACTAACAATCGAATTTCTAAAAATTTGTGGTTTTCTATTTTTTTTATATATAAAGTTCTAAAAATTCAAGGGGCAGATTTACATAGGGTCGAATATCGAGGGTTAATTAACCCTCGATATTCGACTGCCGAATGTAAATCCTGCGACTTTGAATATCGACGTCGAAGGATTTACTGCAAATAGTTTGATCATACGATCGAACGTAAAATCGTTCGATCTAATGATTATATCCTTTGAATCGTTTGATTCGAAGGATTTTAATAAATCGAAGTTTTTTCTAAAGAGACAGTACTTCGACTATCGAATGGTCGAATATTCTAACATTTTTAGTTTGAATCGTTCGATTCGAAGTCGTAGTCGAAGATCGAAGTAGCCAATTCGATGGTCGAAGTAGCCAAAAAAATCATGTTTTTTTTAATCTATTCCTTCACTCGAGCTAAGTAAATGGGCCCCCATGTGTAAAAAGCACGAAAACCACTAATACAAAAAGTAAAGGTAAAAGTTGCCGAGGTCCAATACTAGCCAGTGGGAGCTGCGCTTATCCTATTGGACCATTATAAATCAAGTCGAACTTTAAGAGGTTTTCATTTTTTTTTTACTAGGGATTCTTCCAAAAACTTGAATTTTTAGAAGTTTTAGAGGTATTTGCATTTTTTTTGGATCATTCACGTAATTTTCCAGTTCAAACTATTTTTTTTATTTTTGGATCTTTTAATAAATGTCATGACATTTGTAGTTTTAGAGTTTGTGCGTTTAGTCGTGATTTCAACCACTAAAATCCGACCTTTGATAAATAGGCCTCCATCCTTTGCCCATACAGTTAAGCCTTTTAATTAAAGGTAGCTATATACTGTATATTAGCTATTTCCTAATATAACTTGATGTTATACTGTAGGTCCAAAGACATTTGTCTTGGCAGGGCTGGTAAAGCTGAAATGTGCTAGGTCGTATTGAACCCCAATAATCAAAAATGTAATTCTTATGAATCATGTCAAGTTTTATTTCACATCAATAAAAAAGATATATAAAATGGATGTGCACTTAAATATAGATTCTGGGTTATAAAACACAGACACGTTTTATATATACAGGTATGGGATCCGTTATCCGGAAACCTGTTATTCAGAAAGCTCAGAATTACGGAAAGGCCGTCTCTAAAATAAAATAATCCCAATTGTTTTAAAAAAAAATTATTTTTCTCTGTAATAATAAAACAGTAGCTTGTACTTGATCCCAACTAAGATATAATTAATCCTTATTGGAAGCAAAACCAACCTATTGGGTTTATTTAATGTTTAAATGATTTTCTAGTCGACTTAAGATATGAAAATCAAATTATGGAAAGATCCGTTATCCGGAAAGGTCCCGAGCATTCTGAATAACAGGTCCCATACCTGTATATGTCTGTGTGTGTGTGTCAAGGCTAGCATAAGGAAAAAAAAGCTTTTTTTCCTATGTTCCAGGTCTATATCTGCAGCAGATACACTGAAAATGGAGTTCCGAGACACCTGCCATTCTTGTAATTAAATGTTCAAGCTTGTGTTGAGTCCAAGCAAATTGGAATGATGTAGAGCTCCTCTCCCACTCTGTACAGCCCCCCGTGGAGCAGAAAAAGGAGTCCATCCATTACAAGCAGTTCTCACTTCGGAACATGTTGTGTCAGCTGGGAATGTTCTTATGTAGGACTGATAGGAGACTTTTAATCAACTGCCAGACAGTGGAAATTACTATGGTCCCTTGACAGGTTTCTTCTTGTTGTGATGAAGGCACAGAATATCTTCTTCGCTAGGAGACAGAGGCCTGAAACCTGTCATCCACCGACTAGGTCACACAGTGCAATAAATGACTAATTGCAAGGTTGTAGAGTGTAAAGTGTAGTATTAAACCACGGGGGAGGGGGACTCTTACAGGTTAAAGGGCTATATATTACAATAATACAAAAAAATCAGCCATTTTCTGTATAGTCCCTCCCTTGCCTCTAATACGAGTCAGCATTTCTAAGCAGGCAAGTTGGTACATACCCATCCAAACTCGCTGTGTATACATTGTCCCATAGGCCTATCTTCTGTAAGAGGAATAACTATAGAGAAAGCAGAGCCTGTGAGTGATATAACTTGATGTTACTGGGCCCCACAGCAAATTCAATTTAGGGCCCCAAAACACTGGTAGGTTGACCTAATATATCACAATATATTGCAATTACTCACTAATTAGACCCTCACTGGGCCCTCTACACTCCTGGACCCTCCTGCAACTGAAGGGTCTGTTTCCTCTGTAGTTTGGCCCCTGTCTGTGACTGTTATTGAAAAGCAGGAGGGCTAAGTGGGCCACTAACTCATGTGCAGTTTCAATGTAGGTTTATGGTAAACTTTCTATTCCTAAAGTTTAGGGAGGCCCTACAAAGATTGTGCCATGGGCACAGGGACTTCTAGTCACTTAAATATTGCTATGTGGTCCAGGGCCGGGCTGGACAGGGCAGGCGCCCCAGGCAAACCGGCCGGCTGCATCAGCCCCTCCGCCACGTGCACCCGTACATGAGCGCGCACATGTGCACTCGAACCTAAGCGCGTGCATGCACACTGATCGGACGCATCACCCATCGCATTAGCACACATGCGCACAAACAAGCACAACGTCCAGGACTGCAGACCAGACTTGGGTGGGCAGCAGTGAAAGGTACGTGCCTGTTGCCTCTCAAGCTTTGCGCCCTACTCTGCCTACCCCTAGTTCTGACCCTGATGTGGTCTGCAGAAAGTGGAGCAGAGATTGATATGAATAAAGGAAAAATAAGAGATCATTTAGTACCAGGTCTGGACTGAGATTCAAAATAGGCTCTGGCATTATAGGTACACAGATGTCCAAACAGTCCACATAGAGGCCAAAACAGTTCCCCACAGCCCAATAAATTAGTGACTCTCTGTGGCAAATTGCAGCAGCCCTTCTGGCATTTGCCAGAACCCATAGATTGCCAGTCCGGGCATGTTTAGTAAATGCAGGGCAGGGCGCAAAGTGCAAAAAAAAAAACAATTGCAATTCACCATAAGAAGATCCATGTCCAAAATAGGGCACATTCCCCTGTAAATAGAGTGCTGTCTGCATTCGGGATAGGGAGAGGCAGGTGGAAGTGTTTAGGCAACAAGAGTGCATAAGAGAAAAGGACATAATATATACAAGACACTGGAGCCAGTTGAATGAGACACAATGGCCATGTGGACATCCATGTCCTTCACACATGCCCTCTCTTTACTTGCAATATCTCTTATAAGCACCTGATATCAGCGAGTGCATCTACTGCCCTTTTGCTACTGATGGCAGGATCCAGTGCAGCCTTGATACAGGTAGCTACACATTATGTACTAAATTATCAGATCATTTAAGCAGTTTGAAAGCATTATCCGTGAGACAAAGGAAAAGGTGTGTCGTTGCTATAGGACAGATAACACAGTGTTACTAAGGTCAGGCCACTGATTTATGACATCAATATCTTGGATAGGATCCTGCTGGCTTATGTCCTCCTGCAAATAAACCAGCCATGGGAGAAATATAATTGTGAGCCCTTGTGTCCCTACGAGAGGGCGACTTGCATGACAGACCTTTAAATCAAAAGACATCGGTTCTCTCTCCCAGTTACACTGACTCCCACTGGGATATTTATCTTGTTGCCTTATAGTAAGCCACCAGGATTCCCACAATAACAAAACGGAAGGTGTTGTGTTCATCGTGTCAGTGGAAGAGTTCAGAAAATGTATTTTCAGGCTAGTGGGATAGTTCGGGGCATTACAGTAAGGCTTCCATAAAGCACATGTACCCAGCCACAAGGAACACCCAGACAAAGACAAAAGGTGAACCCATTATCAATGGGATCTTGTCATCAGAAAACATGTTTTTTTCAAAACGCATCAGTTAATAGTGCTACTCCAGCAGAATTCTGCACTGAAATCCATTTCTCAAAAGAGCAAACAGATTTTTTTATATTCAATTTTGAAATCTGACATGGGGCTAGACATTTTGTCAATTTCCCAGCTGCCCCAAGTCATGTGACTTGTGCCTGCACTTTAGGAGAGAAATGCTTTCTGGCAGGCTGCTGTTTTTCCTTCTCAATGTAACTGAATGTGTCTCAGTGGGACATGGGTTTTTACTATTGAGTGCTGTTCTTAGATCTACCAGGCTGCTGTTATCTTGTGTTAGGGAGCTGTTATCTGGTTACCTTCCCATTGTTCTTTTGTTTGGCTGCTGTGGGGGGAAGGGAGGGGGGTGATATCACTCCAACTTGCAGTACAGCAGTAAAGAGTGACTGAAGTTTATCAGAGCACAAGTCACATGACTTGGGGCAGCTGGGAAATTGACAATATGTCTAGCCCCCATGTCAGATTTCAAAATTGAATATAAAAAAATCTGTTTGCTCTTTTGAGAAATGGATTTCAGTGCAGAATTCTGCTGGAGCAGCACTATTAACTGATTCATTTTGAAACAAATTTTTTTTCCCATGACAGTATCCCTTTAAGATATTTTGTGCATTGAGCTACTAAAACATGCCTTACCCTCTAAACAAAACAGGGATTGTTTGTCCATTTCTAGCAATATATTTAACCTGACAAACTACGTCATAAGTCATGGCCAGTCCGACACTCACTTTCATCTGATTCAATGAGAATTCTACTGCTTGTGGCTACTTGGATACTACAACACAAAGCCGGCCACTCATCCTGTATAAACTACAGGGAGTCCGCACTTTACATATACCCGACTTACATACAACTCATACTTACATACGGGGGCTATTACAGTAACGTACTGTGGTTTGCTTGACCTTTATTAAGGTGGCCATAGACATAGTAACAATAGCAAACAAAAAAAAGATCTTTCCAAGAAAGATTATTCTTTTCAATACACACGTGTAGATGGTCAGATATACAGATAGAAACAACAGAATTCCACCTGTATCTGATAATTCATCACTAACAATGGCCGATGTTTGGGTCCCTTCAAAGGAACCTGATCAACATTTTCCGTCCAGCCCGATCGACGACCCGACCGATATCCAAGTCTTCTGCCGATATCGGTCGGCTCTTTTCCCATCTTACATGCACGAATATTGTACGAAAATTCCTTTCGTACAATATTATCTGTGCATCTATGGCCACCTTTATTAGCACTTAGTTTTAATAAACCACCTGCCCCAATTCCCTCTGGTGTGTGTTGACTACTGCAGAGCACGGAAAGGTAAAAATAAATACTATGTTAACACAGACATCTGTCTAAGTTGCATTTAATAAGTAAAGGTGTATTTTTTTCAAGTGACATACAAATTCAGCTTAAAGGGACACTGCATCAGTTAATAGTGCTGCTCCAGCAGATTTCTGCACTGAAATTGGTTTCTCAAAAGAGAAAACAGATTTTTTTATATTTAATTTTGAAATCTCACATATTGTCAGTTTCCCAGCTGCCCCCAGTCATGCGACTTGTGCTCTGATAAACTTCAGTCACTCTTTACTGCTGTACTGAAAGTTGGAGTGATATCACCCCCTCCCTTTCCCCCCAGCAGCCTAACAACAGAACAATGGGAAGGTAACCAGATAGCAGCTCCCGAACACAAGATAACAGCTGCCTGGTAGATCGAAGAACAGCACTCAATAGTAAAATCCAGGTCCCACTGCGACACAGTTACATTGAGTTGGAGAAACAACATCCTGTCAGAAAGCAGTTTCATCCTAAAGTGCTGGTTCTTTCTGAAATCACATGACCAGGCAAAATGACCTGAGATGCACCTACACACCAATATTACAACTAAAAGATACACTTGCTGGTTCTGAAATTAAATTTTATATTGTAGAGTGAATTATTTGCAGTGTAAACAGTGTCATTTAGAAATAAAAAAATGCATCATAAAAATCACGACAGAATCCCTTTCAGAACAAACCTACAGACCCTATCTCGTACATAACCGGGGGACTGCCTGTATAGCAAAAATGGCTCACCACTACATTTTAACCCATTAATTGGGGATGCAATAAGTCTGTGACCAGAAAATTCATACATACTCAATCATTTATCAATATCTATATAGCACATGAAGACACCCAGGAACACCCAGAAGAACATGTAACATGGTGCCACCACTAGTGATGGGCGAATAAATTCAGGAAACTGCAGCAAAAATTCCCCGGTGAAAAATCTGCCTCGGCAAAATAATGTTGACGCACGTCAGAATAGTCGCACACATAATAATTGTCATGCGTCAACAATATTTGGACGGCCATTGACTTCAATGTGTTTCGCAAATTTTTCGACGTTTCATGAAGTTTTTGGCATTTCGCAAATTTTGCGGTAAATTCTGTAACGTTTTTCGTCGAAACTGGTCAAATTCTCCCATCACTAGCCACCACGCCCTGCAGCGCAATGGCCAGAGTGAAATATTATGAATAACTGTCACTGAGGGATTGCTAACAAATTTCCACCCCTTAGTATATTTAATTTGCCTTGTCGTTTAGAAATAGAATTCCTTCTGTTTTTTGGTCAACACGATGGCACTTTTTTTAAGCAAATACAAAAATCATTTAATTTAATTAGCCTATACGATCAATTATTTTCCATATAAGAGGTCATGCCCTAGTTTCCCAGGGCCACCCTATTCAGTGAGAAAAGAGAGCAGATACTACATGGAGTAGAAAAACACAAGGGTGTAGGGTCATGACGGACGAGACAAAACCACCTTAGTCAGCACGAATATAAATTGCTGGGCCATCTGAGTAAACTGATTCCCACTGTCTTTCCATTCCATAGACTGACACTTCCAACGGTCAACTCTCGGGCTACATGTGGTGTGTGTGTGCATGCAAGTGCCTTAGAATGTGTGTGCAACTGTCAAGCATTTCGATTGGTGGATATGTTTGTAGTATATTCATACAGAATAGTCTTATAGAATGCTAGGTAAGTGAGTGAGGTCTGCAGCAAGTTCTGCTCTCCATTGGAATATCCTACTACTGCAAAGATGGGGCTAGACTGCTTTAATATACAAGAAACATGGCAACTAGCAGTTAGACTATGGGTAAATGGCACCATGTTAGTTAGCGCCACCGAGCCTTAGATTTCATTGAGTTTAAGGGGGGTGGATTTAGGCCAATGTTCTGCTGGGGTAGTCCACAGGGCCAAAATAGCTCTACTTATAGCATGTTTTATTGTTGCTTTGAAACCAACCCCCATCCTTCGTGTTTTGATGAACTGTCCTCAGTACGGGACTCTCTCTCTCGAGTGACCAGCGTATGGTAAAGAACACGAGACTAAACATGGTTTGTTATGGGAAGCGCCACTGAATGGCTCAGTGTCAGTCGTGCAAACAAGAGACCAAGCCCAAGTAAATATGTAAACCTCTGCTGTTGATGGATGGGGTCATATTCCCTGTGCCACTTAATAACCCTTTATTGAAGCTTCTTCGGAAAGAGCGCTGCTATCTACGCGTTATTAACTCCCAATCCATACACTAACAAGTGGCCCTGTAATTAGAACTGATGATGTACGATATAGGGATGCGGGGTGACTGTGTTCATACATCATACGATAACATTTAGCGCATTGCTATAATTAGATTTGTCCTGTCCATGCAATAAATCCGGCTCCCTCTGCTTCGAATTCCCATCTTAAATGAAATAAGCTAGAGATACAAACCAGGAAAACAGAAAATAACACTTTTAAAGGGGAAATATCATTATACAAAACAAGTCCAGAGTGAACTGCATTTTTAAAAGTGATAAGGTTCATATGGATTTCCAGTTCAGTCTAAATTCTTATTTCCGATCACTTTTCAGGGAGAAAGCCCCCCTGACTAAAGCTACTTACTTTATTTTGGCCGCCTGGGCCCTGGCATGATTAAAGGAAATCTATATCCCCCAAACAATGAAGGTCTCTATTAAAAGATACTGAGTAAAACAGCTCATGTGTAAAACCCTGCTTCATGTAAATGAACCATTATCATAATAATATACTTTTTTAGTAGCATGTGCCATTGGGTAATCATAAATAGAAAATTGCCATTTTAAAAATAAGGGCCGCCCCCTGAGATCTGTTGCTTAAGTATTCATTTTGGGGGTATAGTTTTCCTTTAAGTCTTGATCTTCTATTGCTGGTCTAGAAGTGAACTACATTGAATCGTCATTTGTCCTGCATTTGTCCTGGACTGCTGACTTGCCCGGCCTGTTTAATGGGCAGCACATTGCTTCCCATGGGAACCTCAATATATGCCAGTGAGTCATCCAGGGCAACTAGTATTGACCAATTTGTACACAATCATAGCACAACCCCAATTAAGCTGGAATTCTAGATAAAAATATTAAATGGAGGGAAAAAACATGGAAATTTGAGATGGTGGTGGCCCTAGACGGGGCATGGGGGTCTCTAATGCATCAACCCCGGTAGGCCTCGCATACCCCAGTCCAACCCTGTGGCCAAGTTATTGTTTGGGTCTTGCCTACCCTAGAAACTAGAAACCAGGCATTGGTTCAAAAGCTAAATATATTATAACCTCTTGTTTTATCCCTGGCTCACCTACGTAAGCCCTGATCTTATATCTTCTTTGTCTTGATGGTCCAGAATCAGCAGAAAGTTCTATTCCTTTATGCCAAAATTCTCCTATTTGTGTCACTAGCCTGTCCCTTTATGTAATATCCCAAATATCATTATAATTCCATTGCCCTACCCCCTATGTCACTGGTCCAGCCAATGCAACTATAGGAAGAATGGGTAGAGCAGAAGAAGCAGGGGCTGGTATTGTGGGAATAATTGAGCAAGCCAGGGTCCTACATTTACTGTGAAATACAGATGCTGTCATTTTTTATCCCCTGGGCACAGCAGGTGTTCTACCAGCTAAATAGCGACTAGGTAGCCCCCCCCCCCAATCACAGAAAGTGATGGATTTTAAAATAAAGAATGTAGGGCAACCCTACCTCTGTACATTAAATTCTACCCTACCCTGACCCTAATAAACCTTTACTTTACTTGGTAATTGCAAAATCCTAGGCATCTTCCCTAATATATTGTTATTGTTATCCGAGCACTGGCTCCTTGGCTGTAAGTCTTGATTGTCTCTCCAGCTAGAACTTGTTAAGCAAAGTTAATTTATTTTCCTTAGAACTTGCATCAACAAAATGAATACATCCATATATTACAGGTTTGGGAAGGGGAGTGGAGAGCTGAAATATATCACCAGGCCTTTCTAAACTCATTTCACTGCTTGGGGGGACAACTTTGTTTGGGGGAAGGATTGCCCAGGGACACCCCAGAAAGTAACAGATGTAGGTAGGGGAAGTGACTGTCAATTTATAAAACTGTCAGCATTATATGGTATATATAATATTGTTTATGTATTTTTTCCCCTGATAAAACGCATTGACTTTAGACTCATTACCACCTCAAAATAATTCAAAATCAACGTGTTTCTGTTAAAATCCTTTGGCAAATTTTCATGATTCAGTACAGACCTGAGGTTCTAGTATGAGTGATGGGAATACCTATTAAAACGCTTTTAAAAGACAAGTCATTAGGCCATACAACTCTAGGGCTCATTTTAATTAGGTATAATATCATGAGATTTATCATCTGGATAGTTGAAACTCTCAGAAATAATGAGTGAGAACTAGCAAGCATAGATCAGTCTTTTAGAGAAAGCAGTAATATATATACAGTATGGTGGTTTTTTACTAAACGTTAGAAAATTGCTTGATTTTTTTTTTATAAAATCAGACTTTTAAAAAATCACTAATTTTTCAAAATGTATTAAACCCCGAAGATGGAAAAGTTAGAATCTGACAATCCGGCATCTCAGACCTGTTGAGGTTGCATATACTGTAAGTCAATGGGAGAAGTCCCAATGATTTTGTGTGCTGGGTTTTCTGAGTTTTTGGGTGAAAATTCCAGAAAAATTGTGAAAATCTTGAAAATCGGATGGAAAAATCTGAAAATTGAAAAACTGATTTTTTCCGCAAAGCAATTTTTCCGGAAAATGTAATAATAAATAAACATAAAAAACCAGAGGGGATTTGATTGGAGTTTGTAGCAGAAAATATTCAGATAAATTCGGATGTGTGATGTGTGTGTGCTGACACGTGTGCTGACACAGGACACAATAGAGGAGATGGTTCTGCTAATGCTAAATTTCTGTGTCAAATAATGAATCACGTTGGAGCTTCTGCTACTCTGTATGGAAGAATGATAGACATTGGGATGGGAGAAGAGGCATCTCCAGGTAACGGTTGATTGGTGGAAAGTCTTCTGTTGATTCAAAGCTCTCAAGCATACGGCAACCACGAAGAGGGAAGAAGTAATATCACATTTCTTCTATAGCTGTATGAACTGGTTTGCTAATGGAAATGATCCCAGCTGGTGTCTCATCCCTATAAATATTGTAAGTGGGTCGGGAAGAGATTGAGGGTCTGTGCCAAGCCATGATCTATCCAGTGATGCAACCCATGATGAGTTGCAAAGGGAAATAGAAAAATATTATTTATATAGTGCTTTTCTCAAACTGGACTCAATGGGGCAGCATTATTAAAGGGCGAATTGTCGCCAGCGACCGCTGCACACACTTCGCCAGGCACTAAGCTAATACACTAAAATGCAAAATTGCGTCATGGGCGAGGAACGCTGGCGACTTTTCACTAGCGATACTTCCTCAGTGCGAGCATTTCATAGCGAAGATTCGCTAGCGTTCATTTATGCTTAGCGAAAAGTTGCTAGTGATCTTACGCTTAGGTTAATTTGAATAGGGCGGGTACATTAAAGTCATATGGACGTCTTTATTATAAATGTTGGTGCAAATGCTTGAAGTGGCCACTTTTTATTACAAACGTCCAGGGTCCAGGTAATAAAGACAAAAGAGATCATATAATGCCCTAGACATGAGCCCACTGTAAAATGAATGTTCCATGGCCTCAATGTCTGGGGAAAAATGTTAACACAAAACAATTTGTTAGGACTTTTGCAGGCAATCCTGCTTAGGAAAAAGAAACTTTAATGCATTTTCGGCAGACAGAATATGATGTAAGTGACAGAAGATTGAGGAAGATGTGGCTTTATTTTAGCAGTTCACTTGGTCTGAGGTGGCGAAGTCAACGAAAAGTCACCTGACGATTAAGTGTGAACGAACGTTGGCGACGGTCTCTTTTGCTAACGAATTGTCGTCTGCACCTGTTAGATTGGATTTCTGGTGAATTTTTGCTAGCGACGGCCACTTCGTCCTTTAGTAAATCTAGCACAGAAATCCATTTCTGTGCTAAGTGTATGATGAAACCTGGTTAAGTGATTTGTTCACAGAATTTGAATAAGGATATCCACTATCAAAGACAGGTCTAGGCAGGTTGGGTGCTATTTCCCTAACATAGTGGTTCCTAAACTATGGATCTAGCCCTCCAAGATGGGGTTGGAGTAGTGCTGGGAAGAAGGGTCACAGAGTGATGATGAGTTATGGTGAAACTTGCCTATTTGCTCTACTAGATAGTCCTGGCAGCCCAAGTAAAACGTCAGTTAGGG
The DNA here is from genome assembly GCF_017654675.1 of Xenopus laevis. Lineage (NCBI taxonomy): Eukaryota > Metazoa > Chordata > Amphibia > Anura > Pipidae > Xenopus > Xenopus laevis. The sequence goes on along the minus strand of NC_054371.1, from coordinate 21,578,198 downwards.
TGAGAATAGAAACTATATAAAGTGCCAGTCTGCTGCTCTGAATATGGTTTCTGAGCAAAGATCATGTAATGGAATGCTCGGGTCCAAGGAAAGTTCTTTTGCATAGGATAAATATGGGTGAGGATGATGGGATGGGTGAGGCCATGGCAGTATGTGAGGCCTTGAAAAATTTGTGAGAATCATTGTTCTACAGCAGGGATCCCCAACCTTTTCAACCCATGAGCAACATTCAGAAGTAAAAGGAGTTGGGGAGCAACACAAGTTCTGGGTGGTGCAAAATAAGTGCTGTGATTGGCTATTGGTAGGCCCTATGTGGATTGACAGCCTATATGAGGCTCTGTTTGGCAGTACATCTGTTTTTTATACAACCAAAACTTGCCTCCAAGCCTGGAATTCAAAAACAAGGTCCTGCTTTGAGGCCACTGGGAGCAACATCCAAGGGGTTGGGGAGCAACATGTTCCTCACGAGCTACTGGTTGGGGATCTCTGGTCTAGAGTCATTAGAGACATGTAAAAGGTACATCTGGTGGGTCCTGGAAAAACAATATACAGCATGTCACAGAAGGTCTGAAATTTAAAAAAAGGGCTTAAATAATGAATAGTCACTATTGAATAATGGCATGTAGTTCCCTGTTCTGTGTTCTTTAAATGTGGCTTCATTTAATTTAAAAAAATTCCAGGAATTACCAATGTGGCTCCCAGAGAGCCTCCTAATAGTAATGATCAGCCATGAAGTTTGCAGCAGATACTAAAACTAGTGATGAGCAATTTTTTTTCGTCAAGCATGAATTTGCGGCGAAAAAATGAACTTCATTATCTGCAATTTTTTTTCACGATACTGCCGCAAAAATCTACCGCAAAAAAATTTGCTGCAACAAAGACGAGAAAAATTGGTTGCCGAGACAAAAAATATCGCCATAAGAAAAAACACCCATTGACTTTAAAGGGGTCGTTCACCTTTGAGATAACTTTTATTATGATTCAGATGGTGATATTCTGAGGCAATTTGCAATTGGTTTTCATTTTTTATTATTTTTGTTTTTTTAATCATTTAGCTTTTTATTCAGCAGCTTCCAGTGGCGGAACTACTAGGGGAGCAGGGGGTGCGAGCAGGCCAGGGTCCGCACCCCCTCAGGGCCCCCCGGCAGTCCGTTCGCCCCTGACAAATGCGGCCAAATGCGCCGTACGGAGGGGGGCGGGCCCAGCTGCCAGTCACGCACCAGGGCCCGCCCCCTCTAGGATCGCTACTGGCAGCTTCCTAGTTTTCAAATTCAGCAGTAATCTGGTTACTGGGGTCCAAATTCCCCTAGCAACCATGTATTGATTTGAATAAGAGACTGGAATGTGAATAGGAAAAGCCAGAATAGAAAGATGAGTAATAAAAAGTAACAATAACAATATATTTGTAGCCTTACAGAGCATTTGTTTTTAGATGGGGTCAGTGACCCCTTTTTGAAAGCTGGAAAGAGTCAGAAGAAAAAGGCAAATCATTTAAAATCAATAAAAAAAAAATAATTGAAAAATTGCTTAGAATTTGCCATTCCATAACATGGTAAAAGTGAATTTAAAGGTGACCCACCCCTTTAATGCATTTAAATTTACTTTAATGTGTTTCGAAAATTCTGTGGAATTTTCGGCGAAGTGAAAGGGGAGAGATTCACTCATCATTAACTAATGAAAAACTCATGGCCCCATTCGACACAGAAAAAGATCTCACCCTACACCAATGCTGGGCCATGTCTTGTTTTAGATAGAAAATCAATAATCCATTCATATGTAAAGTTGGTGCAAGTTGGCTAATCCATTGTGTGCCTCAAAGTCCACTTTGTCTGGTGTTTACCAAGAGTTTGAATGGAAGCCATTGTCTGCAGACTGTGCTGGGATCTGGACTCCACGTAACCTATGGGTTGTGAACTTTATAAACCTCCTATGAACAAGTGAGAAATCGATATGAGGGTGAGACCGGCAATCCCTCTCACCCGGGGAAAAAGTTGTAGCTTAGCGTTAACCTCTGCACCTATGAATTATATACAGTAGTAAGGTAACAGCCAATCTTGTTTGCTCTTTAGCGATGGGCGAATTTATTCGGTAGGCGTGAATTCGCAGCGAATTCGCGGCGAATTACATCGATTCGTCCGCTGGCGAATAAATTGGCAAAACTGCTGTGAAATGTTTTTGAACGCCAGCGAGACGGCGTTCGCCATTTCGCCAATTTTTCACCATGTAACGAATTTCGCAGGAAATTAGAGGATTTTTAAGCGAAACGGGACAAATTCGCCCATCACTATTGCTCTTATATAGAGGAACAAGAAGGCATGGCTTTAAAGGAGAACTAACCGCCTCAATAATAAAAGCCTCATCTACTAAAACAGATAGTCCCCCCTTTTATTTTAGTTATTTAGACTAATGATCCTGGCTACTCAAGGGTTCACATTCAGGATAACCCACCTCTTGCATAACCCATTGTGCCATAGACATTAAAGGAGAAATAACCCACCCAATAAGAAAAGCCCCATCTTCTACCACAGATAGTCCCCCCTCCCTGCTTGGCAGGCCCGGACTGGCAATCTGTGGGTTCTGGCAAATGCCAGGGAGGCTGCTGTATGTTTCCATAGAAAGTTACCATATAGTGGGCTGGTCGGGGGCTGTTTGGGCTGGTAGGGGGCTGTGTACCAGGCCTGCTGCTCTGGGCCGGATTTACAGAGCGGGTGACCCTAGGCCTGCTGCCGTTTGTTACTAGGGTTGCCACCTTTGTAAAAAAAAATTTACCGGCCAGCGGGCAGGCTGACGCAAAATGAGGAAAAAAATTATGCAAAAAGGGGCAGACATTATTTGTGAATGTCCACAAATTTTCTTCATTGGGTCCAGAACACTGGGGATTGTCACAGGAATTTTTTAAAAATTGTTGTATTTCCTGCACATGCCCAGTGTTTCTGAACCAGTATGGATGTTTCTGGGCAGAATGCCGCCCCTAAAATCCCGCTGCCCTAGACCCGGGCCTTGGTGGCCTTTCCAAAAATCCAGACCTGTCCCTGCTTCCTACCCACATAGTGCATTATTTCAGAAAGTGCTCCTGGACAGCATGCTCAATTAATTATGCACTATATATTGCACTATGTGGGCTCATGGGCACCATCTACCGGGTTTTCAGTCTTTTTCGGTAAGGGAACACAGTTTTTGTCGAAAGCACAGTTTGAGCAGTCCGGTATCCGTACCCACTACACGTGTATCAAAAAGTTCCAAAAATTACCAAAGGGAAGGAAGACAGTGATGTGTGGGCCAGGTGAAAACTCACGGGCGGGTTTGGGCTGACTCCTGCACAAAATCTTCGTAGCACTTCCAGCAACGAAATTTATAGACTTGCGTCCACCCCCGCCGCTTTTGTGACATCACTGCGTGGCATGTCTATAAATAGAGGGGCAGCGGGTTGTGGTAAATTCTCGACTTGCACATCACTAAAGGAAGAGGATTTCGAAGGAGACCGAAGACCCAAAAGATGCCGCCAATGAGCTCCGAAAATTGCAAAAGGGAAGAAAGAGCTCCGCTGCGCTACTCAGCATAAATAAGTGAGCATGATGTCCTGAGGCACTTTCTGAAATAATGTATTATCTGGGTAGGAGGCAGGGAGAGGGCACTATCTAGAGTAGTAGATGGGGCTTTTCTTATGGGGGGGGGGGTTAGTTTTGCTTTATTGTCTATGGCACAATGGCTTATGCAACAAGTGGGTTATCCTGCATGTAAACCCTTGAGTAGTCAGGATAACTTCTCTACAACTACAATATACAAGAAAAAGCTACAGATACTGAAAGAAAATGTTCCTGTGAATGTTTTGCAGATTGTGGAACAGTACAGTTATTCCCAAGCTAATGCTGCAGGTGGGGAATTTTTGGACAAGTACTTTATAAATCACTGGACCTGCCTCTAACAGATGTCCAACAGGGTGACTCCCACCAGATATTCACTAGACGGCTCATCTACTGCAGGTATGGGACCTTTTATCTAGAATGCTCGGGACCTGGATAAGGGGTCTTTCTTTAATTTGAATCTCTATACCTTAATGCAGGTATCCCCAACCTTTTTGAGCAACATTCAGAAGTAAAAGGAGTTGGGGAGCAACAGGAGCATGAAAAATGTTCCTGGGGTGCCAAATAAGGGCTGTGATTGGCCATTTGGTAGCCCCTATGTGGATTGTCAACCTACATTGAGGCTCTGTTTGGCAGTACATCTGGTTTTTATACAACTAAAACTTGCCTCCAAGACTGGAATTCATAAATAAGCTCCTGCTTTGAGGCCACCGGGAGCAACATCCAAGGGGTTCGAGAGCAACATGTTACTCACGAGCTACTGGTTGGGGATCACTGCCTTAACGCAATTAAAATATTATATAAACATCAATTAAACCCAATAGGACTGTTTTGCCTCAAATAAGAATGAATTATATCTTAGTTGGACTCAAGTACAAGCTACTGTTTTATTATTACAGAGAAAAAGGAAATAATTTTTAAAAAATTGGGATTATTTAATTAAAATGGAATCTAAAGGAGATGGTTTTCCCATAATTCAGAGTTTTTTGGGTAACAGCTCCTATGATGCACTGCATCCACCCCACCTAGGGATGACACCTTTTTTGGAAAAAAATACTGGCCTTCCTGTATATTTAGATTTTTTCCATATTAATAACATTAGGGTCAAGCATCATTCACAGGCCGGTAAAATACTGGCCAGGTGGCAACCCTAATCCCACCTCCTGTTTCAAACTGTGCAGGGGGAACTCTGAAGGTAGCAGAGATTCCAAGGATTCCCTTTGGGTTGCATCAATAGGCGCAACAGACTTGCACCTAAAATATCACATGCAGATGTGTTAGCAGAAACGTCCCCATGAGTTCCTTGCCCAGTGGGATTATTAAAACTGCCCGAGAGATATCTGGACAATATTCGGTTAGATATCAATTGAACAGACTGTCCCGAGAACCCTATATACGGACTGGTGAGGGCCGAGAAGCCATATTTTATCAACTTGTTTAAGGCCAGCTTAAGTAAATCTCATTATTCTGCATTTACCAGTCCTTTAGCTAATTAACTTACCTGCACGACAGAGTAGCAACTTAAAGGGATACTGTCATGGGAAAACATTTTTTTTTCCCAAAATGAATTAGTGAATAGTGCTGCTCCAGCAGAATTCTGCACTGAAATCCATTTCTCAAAAGAGCAAACTGATTTTTTTATTTTCAATTTTGAAATCTGACATGGGGCTAGACATTTTGTCAATTTCCCAGCTGCCCCAAGTCATGTGACTTGTGCTCTGATAAACTTCAATCACTCTTTACTGCTGTACTGCAAGTTGGAGTGATATCAACCCCTCCCTTTTCCCCCCCTGCAGCCAAACAAAAGAACAATGGGAAGGTAACCAGATAACCGCTCCCTAACACAAGATAACAGCTGCCTGGTAGATCTAAGAACAGCACTCAATAGTAAAAACCCATGTCTCACTGAGACACATTCAGTTACATTGAGAAGGAAAAACAGCGGCCGCCAGAAAGCATTTCTCTCCTAAAGTGCAGGCACAAGTCACATGACTAGGGGCAGCTGGGAAATGGACAAAATGTCTAGCCCATGTCAGATTTCAAAATTGAATATAAAAAAATCTGTTTGCTCTTTTGAGAAATGGATTTCAGTGCAGAATTCTGCTGGAGTAGCACTATTAACTGATGTGTTTTGAAAAAAACATGTTTTCCGATGACAGTATCCCTTTAACCAATCGGAATGCCCAAGGGTTGTACATGCACACGCGCATATTTTAGCAGTATCAACACATAGGCTGTTGGATGTTCCAAAATACTGCCAAGATTATTTATAACCTTGAGAAAGGAGGCTCAAAAAAACCTTCCAAGGCAAACAAACAAACCCCACTTCCTAACATTCAATTGCACTCTACTTGTAAGTAAAAAAAAAACCCAATAAATTGCCATGAATTCCACCAGACATTCGTCATTCTCACATTTAAATGTTGTGATTTGCATAAATGAATAAATTCACTTGGAAAAAAAAGGGGGTTGGTTGTTAACATCTCCTATTTTTTCCAGAATAAAGGGGATAAAAAATGAATCACGGAAAACCCTGTAACGTAACAGAACAGGCCCTGTCCTCTGTAAGGTGATGATAAATATAGAATGTCAAGGTTAGATTGATTCCAATAAAGTAGGCGAGCCGTGAATGGGAGGGAGCTGTATAGGGGTGACAGCTGAACCAATGAGAATACTAATTAACATACATGAAGAGTGAGAAGAGTTCGTTCTCAGGACCGGACAGATGGCCTCTGACACTCACAAACCTCGCTCCTTCTAATCCTTGTTTGCGCCGGTGGCTGAGGAAATTTGCATTCATCCCACAATAAGCCACTGAATGGAACCCGCTCTCCTCCTCTTTGTCATTACCTCAAACACACTGCGGGCTATTGCTGATATGCAAAGATCATATAAAAGGAACGATTATTATCACGGGGAGCTGTGGAATGAAGGATGAAATGTAATGACTGCCTTGGGAACAAGGCGAGATAACTCAATTGCAAAGAGTCTGCGCTCGGTTTAGGAACATTCCTCCGCATCGCTAATCCGACGGCTTCCCAGAAACCGGCGCATTCATTGTCATGTTGGATGGAAAGCAATATATTGAGCCAATGAGTGGATGTAGGGGTTGAGCTGTTTACATTTGTTTTAGATCCTTGAATTACAAGTTAATCCAATTTGGGAAAGGAAAGTTCAATACCATAATATACATGTACGTTCCAATATCTCCCAGGCAATGTTATTAGCCAAGATCAGGGCTCAAGTGGTGTCCCAAACCATCCACCGCTATACTGAAAATACAGACGTCACGTCAACCCTGATTTGCCCCAGTCACCCGCTGGCAGAATTTTCACTCTAATGTTACCTACTTAATTTACCAAATTAGCTATTTGCCTAATTTTACCCCACTGCTGAAAAGTATTAAAATGCTCCCTAAATAGCCTGGAACAGGCAAAGCATGGGATGTGATCAGAGGCAGTGGCATAACTAGATTTTACTGGGTTCCACAGCAAATTATTTTTCAGGCCCCAAAATGTATAGAGCAGGGGCGTAACTACAGAGAAAGCAGAGCCTGCAGCTGCAGGGGGCCCAGGAGATATAGTCCTGCGTGGAACCAATTTGTTAAACCTGACCCGCAACCCGCATTCTTACCCACTTGGACCCACTACCCAACCCGCAAGTACCTTAGTCGCAACCCCATCTGCGACCCGCTGACCATCAAGAAACAGGAAGTGCTGTCATTGCGTAAACCAGAAGTGACGTCATTGGAAGTAGGCGTGATCAAAAAAAAGGAGTAAAACAGGAAGCGCTGTCATTGTAAACCAGAAGTGACATCATTGGAAGTAGGCGTGATCAGCAAAAAAGGAGTAAAACTCACTATTGAGAAGACCCGCGACCCTAAAATGAATTTGCTGTGGGGCCCAGTAAAGGGTTGCCACCTTTTCCAAAAGTTTTTACTAGCTGGTGTGGGGGGGGAAACAAAAGGGGGCGTTCTGTGATGCAAAAGGGGGTGGTGCCAAGCAACATGCCGCAAAAGGGGACGGAGCCACGTCGAGCGATGGCCAGAAGGCTGAAAAAAAGGTAAGTTCTAAGCGATTTGAGGGCAGGCCAAGGGCTTTTAAGGGTATTACAAATTAACCAGTAACTACATTGCCGGTAAATTTGTAATACCGGCCCCGGCCTGGGGCAGGTGTTTTTTACCGGCTAGGCCAGTAAAATACCGGCTGAGTGGCAACCCTAGCCCAGTAACATCAAGATACTCCACTGGTATAGAGGCTGACCTGTTTACCAATATTTATTGAAACTGTATATAAATAAGGACCTCATGGGGCCCCTATATCTCCTGCCCCCCCCCGCAGCCGCAGGGTCTGCTTCCTCTCTAGTTACGTTTCAATTTTTGTTTTTTGTATTGTTATTGCTACTTTTTATTACTAATCTTTCTATTCAGGCCTCTCCTATTAATATTCCAGTCTCTTATTCAAATCAATGCATGGCTGCTAGGGGAATTTGGACCCTAGAAACCAGATTGATGAAACTGCAAACTGGAGAGCTGCTGAATAAAATGCTAAATAACTCAAAAACCCCAAATAATAAAAAATGAAAACCAATTACAAATTGTCTCAGAATATCCATTTAAAACCTACTGACCCCATCTAAAAATAACAAATGCTCCCTAAGGCTACATATTTATTATTATTGCTACTTTTAATTACTCATATTCAGGCCTCTCCTATTCATATTCCAGTCTCTTATTCAAATCAGTGTATGGTTGCTAGGGTCATTTGGACTCTAGCAACAATATTGCTGAAATTGCAAACTGGAGAGCTGCTGAATAAAAAGCGAAATAACTCAAAAACCACAAATAATAAAAAATGAAAACCAATTGTAAATTGTCTCAGAATATCTCTCTCTATACCATACTAAAAGTTAACTTAAAGTTACCGTGAAGAGCCTTTTTAAAGCAAGGTCTCCACCCCTGTGTCCGTCGGTAAATGTATTTAAATCTGTCTGTTTGATGAACATTACTGGATCTTTAACTGTCTGTATTGAGAGGTTCTGGAAATATATAAATCCTTTAGAGAGTCACATCCTTTCCTTAACATTGAAATAACTGTGATAAATTTTGATGAGGAATATCGACTTGATTCTAGGGAGGCCAAACAGAAAAATATAATGAAATTAATTAGCAACAAAACAAATATCTTCCTGGCTGTCGTTGCTATTAGATTTCCCTTAGATTTACAGGGTCTGGCTGCAATGTACCTGCCTGCTCTGCTTAGTGTTCCAATTGAAGCAAATATACAATAATACAAACGTCAGCACGGGGTAATGGACAGCCCATTGGGTTTTGTCCAAACAAAGAAATATCTTGCTGGTGTTATGCTTAAATATTGTGATCATGGAATAGGGGCCTTGGCTGCATACAGAAACCTCAATCATAGAGGGGAAATAATGTATATAAAGGATGCAGTTTGTAAATGATCTATTGAATTAAGTGCCCCCTATAATGACCATATAAAAGCACAAGGCCGAGTATTCAGGTAATATCCTTATATTTTACAATAGGGGTTAATTTATTATTTGTATTTATTTATAATACACACATTTCAGTGAGTCATGTGACAGTGAGTCAAGCTCCAATTATAACCGATGACATCACTAAGCGTCGTTTATAAGGATTTAATTTACAGGATATTGAAGCTACAGGGCAGGGATTTCCTTCCTACTGTCTCTCTTACCGCATGACACTTAGGGGCACATTTACTAAGGGTCGAATATCGAGGGTTAATTAACCCTCAATATTCGACCATCGAAGTACAATCCTTCGACTTTGAATATCGAAGGACTTAAACTCTGTGTACTTATATACTTTTATATATATATATATATATATATATATATATATATATATATATATATATATATATATTGTATTTATTATGTTACGTGTCCTCCCTGTGTGTACTTTTATATATTGTACAACTCTCTGTGTCCTTACAGAGCTTTATGATTAAAGTTTTACATACATACATGTCATAGGAAAGTCTGAACAAGTCTGTCCCTCCAACCTCAGTTGGCAGCTTATTGGCTCATATATGGGGCCCTTGGAAAAGCCTGGCCAAGATCTGGCCTAATATTGGATAGATATTAATTAGTAGCAGTAGTAGCAGATGCAGACCCTGTTGGGGGTGGGGAACAGGGGGTCTGGATCCCGGGGTTTGCTCCTTCAATAGTTCTAAGAAAGCCCCAGCTGGGTGGGTGGTGGGAGGACTGGGTATGGGTAGGGGACCCTATGAAGATTATTTTTCTGCAAGGTGGCACGGGGCACTACTGTTACGCTGCTGATTGGCAGGTTTGAAAACCCTGTTGTAAGAGGTCCACGATAGCACAATGATGTAGTCCTTATCCAATGGGTCTCCATGTCTGCAGTATCAGCCAATCATTGTCTAACAGGGCCGGTGCTCCTCTTATGGCGCTGGACTTGGGTTAATCCCTGTCATAACTTAACTATACTCTGTGTGAATGTGGTCCCAGCCTGCCATAGACAGTAAGGTCCTATTAGAATATATTGGCACCCTCAGTGATATCCACTTTTTCCCTTTTAAAATCATTAAAAACAGTTTAGGAGGTGATTTACTAACCTTAATGCAGAACTGAATCAGTGCAGTTAGCCGTACAATTCAATCAGATCTTTGCTTTCAAATTTGTAATGTTTATATTACATAATTATATAAAAGTGAGGGACAATATCGAAAGCCAATATCCATGTTGCCGGCGGAACGCACCATGTACGAGTAACTTGAGGAGAGGACTCCATTGCACTTTCATATCAGCTCTTTTTCCATCTGTTCCTCCTGTGGGAAATAGAGGAAACCACCCTAGAAGCACAATCACAGTTTAAATTTTAATTGTCTTTTTTGTGGGCACTCGCCCAAAGCTCGTTCCATCTCTGTAATGGCGAGAGAAAAAAAATGACCTTTCCATTTGGGGGATGTAGACGTAGGACATCAATGCACGGTTGTTACTAGTGAAACGACTATTCAGGGAGAAGATTTTTCATAGGGAAGCCCTTAGATGTCTTAATAAATGGAAGGTGCCAGGAGTTTCTCATGGAAACAAAGACTGGGAATGGGGGCTTGCGCTCAGAGCTAAGTAGCAGTGCAGACATGGGAGAGAATTCAATGCTCCCAGCCCTGACAGCTTTATAACACTTGATACAATAGGCAGAATCTCTTTCCTGATGAGTCTAATTGAGGCGGCTCATGCACCCAGCCCCCCTATTGCTCCGCTCAACACCAGCCTGTTCTTCTCCATCTTGGCTGAACAAATCAACCTATCGGTCACAATGGTTCCATTCAGTGGCCCTGGACACACCTTTGTCATCATCTCCGCTGGAAAAAATTGCTGCTTAGCAAAACAAAAGGCTCTTCATAATCTGCTCATTTGGCCTCATTAGGGTTGCGGGTGCTCCGAGTGAAAGGGAAAGTTATAGGATCGGGTAAATACAGCCTTCCGCTACTTATACTGGGTGATAAAGACATGCTTTGGGGTTGTCCAGCCATGTGTGACATGTGGAGAAAACAGTCTTGTGGCAGCTTGACATCTTCATCTTATCGCTTCAGCTTCAGATTCTTAAAAATCTCAAGAAATATTAAATATGCCCATTTTTTAATGCCCTGCTCACATGAAGGGGCACCTGTAGATTAAATCTTTTGCATACCTAGATCTTCTAGAAGTGCTCCTCATTACCATAAATGCCCAGTGTTTTGATCACTTCTACAGTTGACCTGGAAAATGAATACTCATAGGGCAACCTCACCAAAAGAAGAGTGGGCCCCACCTCACCAAAAGAACAGTGGGACCCACCTCATCAAAAGAACATTGGGTCCCACCTCACCAAAAAAACAGTAGGCCCCACCTCACCAAAAGAACAGTGTGCCACATTAGGCTGATCAGATCAGAGGTTGCACATAGGGGTCTTGGAAAAATAGCAACAGGTTGCTCATTGTTGACGAGAACTGATCTGGTATCAGTTGAGGCCATACAGAAGTTGCTATGCTGTAAGGACAGCAACCAAAATCTGACCCCGTATGGAGGTCTCTGGCTGCCCCATAGAGCTTGCAATCTAAGCAATCACAACCTGGGTTCTTTGGAGGACAATGGACATAGAGGACTATGGACATGGAGGGCAATTAAACCCTTTAAAGTAGGTTTGTACCCTACATCCAATCATTTTAATCAGATGATGGTGGTTCTTCCTGAATACATAACAACGGTTGTTGCTAAAGGTTAACTTTCATCGGTGGGACGTGGCCCAATGTAGAGTGACAACTGTTGGCAGGAGGAGAATAAAGTCCCATAAAGTGATTTTGGAGCTGAACCACAGTAATGTATTTACTGAAAGTGAGTAAACTGCTCCTCCTGCTCTCCTCCAACTGCTCTGTAAAGTGCCATTGTCATGCCACAGCATGTGGCCTGGATCCTGGGGGGAAGGGGAGGTGGGGGAAAGTGAATGGGGGCAAACAGGCCTGGCCTGAGGGGCTGCTGTAAAATGCCAAAGACAGTTACTATTTATTGGGCTTGTGGTTGGCTCTTTTGGCCTTTGTGGGCCTATTATGACTCTTAAGGTGGCCATACATGGGCCGATAAAAGCTGCCGACAGACCGAGTCGGCAGCTTATTGGCCCGTGTATGGGGCCCTCCGACGGGCTTCCCCGATCGATATGTGTCCGAAAGTCGGCCAGATGTCGATCAGATGAGACTAAAAATCCAGTCGGATCGCGCCCGCATCTCTTCGTTGATGTGGTCCCGCAATCCGACCACCCGTTAGCCATCGTTAGGATTGATGGGCCCTAGGGCCCACAATCGGATAAGCCCGATATTGCCCACCTCAAGGTGGGCATATCGGGCAAAGATCTGCTCATTTGGCGACATTGCCAAACGAGCGGATCTCTTCGTGTATGGCCACCTTTAGTCCAGTCCTTGGGGACACAGTTACAATAAAGGGGAGCAAGGTTATAATAAAGGTGGGATTAAGGTTACAGTGAAGGGGGTTAAGGTTAAGGTGACGTCAACCCTCTCTGCACCTTTTGTGCTGTTCAGCCAGAGCTATTTACAAGCTGATAATTGCTTAGCACTCTATAGCCATCATGTTGTTTGCTTTACAAGCCAGTAAGTAGCTGAGACATAGTAAAAACATCAGGATAATTAACCTAATGGCTGTAAAACACAGACGTGCAATTTGGGGAGCTTTTTTTTTTAACACAGGGATACAACTCTCCCTCATCATTGTTTGGAGGCTGTAGTTGAACAACGGGAACAAAAAGAGACTGAACGTTACTTTAAACAACTTAACCTTGTGTTCCCTAAATAATGGGAGGAGCCGACACTCTTTTTTAACGATTAACAAACACACTGACTGTTTGCAGAACAAATGAGTTGAATGCTAATACCAAGTTTTTCACTGTGTTTCACTCAAAAATTAAGCCCATAGACTTCAATGGAAGAAAAAAATTTGCACATCAGATAAATTTGTTGCACATAGACTTCAGTGCATTTTGGCGAATTTTTGGCTTTTCTCGAATCTTTGGGGTCAGATTTGCCCATCATTAATAATAACTCCTGCTTCGTTTCATTAGCCCCCCCCCCTATCATTCTCAGGGAGACGTGGTACCCCAGGCTGCTATAATGCACTAGTTGCGTCTTGTAACATTTCAACAAAATTATCTGTATTTTGCCACTGTATGTATGTATGTACATATGTATTTATGTATGTATGTATGTATGTATGTATTTATGTATGTGCTCCCCAGATCTTGGTGCCGTTTCCTCTCGTGCAGGTGCATTATCATTGTTCTTCAGGTGTCTGGTGCAGTGGCGTAGCTAGTAGGGATGGGCAAATTTTTTGCCGCAGAAATGACGCCCATAGACTTGTATGGGTTTGCACGTCAAAATTTTTTTTAAAAAACTTTGCCGCGCTTCAAAATTTTTTTGATGCCCGTAGACTTTAATGGGCAAAACTAAACGGGTCAAATTCGCCAAACCATAGTAGCTAGATGTTATTGGGCCCCACAGCAAATTAAATTTAGGTCCCCAAAATATTAAATTGGCTTATTCTACTAATATATGTTAAGGGCAGAGATCTACACCTAGCAACAAATCTTCTTCAGGCAACTAATCTCCCCAAACTGCCTTCTAGAATGTAAGGCTTAGTCCACACCAGGCGATTCAGGGAGATTTAGCGCCTGGCGACTAATCGCCTCTTGTTTGAGTCGACTAATCTCCCCGAACCGCTTCCTCTTCTCCTGCGCCGTCTGTAATAAGAGTCGCCTACGTTATGACACACACGGGGCTTCGTTTTCTGAAGTTGCAACTTTGGGCGAACGAATCGTTTTCCGAAGAAAAAACCAGTGGGATGGCGCTTTGTTCTCCGAAGTTGCCTCACGATTCTAGCCGACGGGAAGGCAGTTCAGGGAGATTAGTTGCCTGAAGAAGAGGAGATTTGTCGCTGGGCGACTAATCTCCCCAAATATTTGTGTGTGTCTCTGCCCTAAAGCTGCTCATTAATTAGGGCCTCACTGGGCCCCCTACAGCAGGGGTCTGCTTCCTCTGTAGTTACACCTCTGGTCTGGTCACCTAATTGCAATGAGTGCACATACACTAGCAAGGAGTGTTACATTGTCATTAAAATACATAATTAATTGTGGCAATTTTTTTTGAACTTTGTACTCCTTTAGTAAATAATGGGCCAGATTCGATTCAGTAAGAAAAAGATTTCTCATGTGAAAACTCATGGACAAGATGTAATTTGAGTCGCTATTAGAAATCTTTATCACGTAAAAACTCTATGGGAAAAACTGGAACTGAATTTGGAGAAAAGTTTTTTCTCCTCAAATTGAATCTCGTCCATGGGGCAGATTTACTAAAGGGTGACGTGGCTAACGCTAGTGACGTTTCGCCAGAAATCACATCTGCAGGGAATCCCCAATTCATTAACAGGCGCAGACAACAATTCGCTAGGGAAAGAGACCGTCGCTAGCGTTCGTTCTCAGGCAAATGTCGTTGTGCCACAAATTCACTAAAGTGCGGATTTTACTGAACGTTACCTCTTTCACCAGAGTTGACTTTGTCACGTCAGACCAGACGAAGTGCTAAAAAGCAGCGACATCTTCCTCAATCTTCTGTCACTTACATCATATCCTGTCTGACAAAAATTTCAAAAACGCTGGCGACTTTTCCTTTTTTTAAGCAGGATTGCCTGCAAAAGTCCTAAGATAAAGTTTTTTGAGTTAAGATTTTTCCAACCATTAGAGGGACATGCTACATTTGTTTTAGGGTGGGCTCATGTCCAGGGCATTATATGATCTCTTTTGTCTTTATTAAGGTTCCTTGGACAAGCATTTGCACCAACATCTCTAATAAAGACGTCCATACAAATTTAATGTACTCGTCATATTCAAATTGACCTAAGCGTAAGATCACTGGCGACTTTTCGCCAGACATTAACGAACGCTAGGAAATCTTCGCTATGAAATGCTCGCACTGGAGAAGTATTGCTAGCGAAAAGTTGACAGCATTCAGCGCCCAGGATGCAACTTCGCATTTTAGTGAATTAGCGCATGACGAGGTGGTGCGAAGTGTTCGCTGGCGACAAATCGCCCTTTAGTAAATCTGCCCCCATGAGTTTTCACGTGATAAACCAAGAGATAACTTTTTCTAACTGAATTTAAACTGGCCAATATCTGAAACCTATACTGTATAATGCTACAATGCTAAAATGTGCCCCTACTCTGCTTCGTTCAATTATGAACAAGAGCGCACAAATGACCCTGTCCCAGCTTGCATATGGCAGTATCTAGGGGGTCCAACTAGCAGATCCCACTGAAAGTTTTGGTAGATGCAACCATTGATGGGTGAATTTCTCCCATTTCACTTTGCCGAAAAATTTGCGAATTTCCTGCGAAATTCACTAAATGGTGAAAAATGTAAACACGGAAATTCACATCGAATTCGGGCCAGGTGAATTTATTCGCCCATCACTAGATGCAACTGCTGGCTCATTTCATATTTAATTTATAGGAAGAAACTGGTTCTGGTTAAAAAAATATGGTAATTTGCAGCTAAAGATATTAGCAGATATCAGATAGAGGCAACAGTTCAAGCCTATGGATGTCCATGGAGGGTTGGAAACATCAACTCCATTCTAGTGATGTGGCAGCAGGTAGTAAATAGCCTGTTATCCAGCGGGTCAGTGGTCCCCAGCCTGCCGTGCTCCAACTAATTCCTCACATTCCCAGTGGCCGGGGCTACTAGGGTCAATCCCCTCAGGTGAGACCCTCCTTCATTCTTGTTGGGACTGTTCCATCACGCTCTCACCTGTCAGCTCGGTAAGAAATGACTTTTTCCAGACAAAAGTGCTGGCTGCTAATTTTGGCTTCAGTTACAGTCGCTGAGATCTATAGCATTTTCCCTTTATACTTATCTGATATCAATATAAACAACTTAATATATAATTATACCCCTTCTAACCTCTAGCTCCCATTAAGGCAGTGATCCCCAACCAGTAGCTCATGGGCAACATGTTGCTCTCCAACCCCTTGGATGTTGCTCTCAGGGTCCTCAAAGCAGGTGCTTATTTTTGAATTCCAAGCATGAAAGCAAATTTTAATTGCATAGAAACTAAGGAAAGTGTCAAATAGAGCCTCCTGTAGGCTGCCAGTCCACATAGGAGCTACCACATAGCCAATCACAGCCCTTATTTGGCATCCCAATGGAAATTTTCAATGTTTGTGTTGCTCTCCAATTCTTTGTACATTTGGATGTGGCTCACAGGTAAAAACGGTTGGGGATCCCTGCATTAAGGTGTTACCATCTCAGCTGCCACAGTCAGAACATCTCATATTTCCACCCATAGCCTTCCCATTGTGTTATAATCCCCTAACAAGAAGCAAGAAAGGAGACGTACAATAGAAGCCAAGGAATCAGGGTGACCATAGGAGAACCCTGAAACATTCACTGTCCTGGGGAGAGGCACAGGGTGGGCTGGAGAGGGACTTCTCAGCACGTGGTATAGTGAGTTTCACTGGGGACGACACACATGAAGTGATGGGATTGGGGTGCTGGTGGAGTTACCAGAAAATATATTTTTCTCTGGGTTCATGGTGTTATGGCTCTAGTCTAGGATTTCTCATCTCATGTAAAACCCTTGCCCTACTAATGGCACACACCAAAGGCAAACATCAACAAGTTTTTACAAAATAGGATGATAAAGTGATAGCAAAGTATAGTGGGTCAAAGAATATTCCTTCTTGGCATGTAGAAAGGACAAACTGGCAACAGTACCCCTAGTGTTCCCCAATAGCTGTTTTTTTTAGAGAATAGCAATATGGCGGAGGGAAATTACTTCCCATACTGACTAAACTAGGAATCGTGGTTAGAGGCCCATGACTTATTAAATGAAAGCTGTAATTATAGGAAGGTTGCCTCTGTGACTTGTGATCTACCACCAAGAAAGCTTCCCTTTGGCGCCCAGCCCTAATCCATTTGAGTGTCAGTGTGTGTCTGTACTCCCCTACCTGTCTCTGTTTACCTACAACAGATAATCCCAGATAATGTCATGGTAGCTATAGAATACACAAGAAGCTTTTGTTTGTGTTCTGCTGGTCTGGAGACTGGATCCCAGGTTATCAGTAAGGTTTACCTGTCTCACATCAAAATGCACAAACAAAGTCCAACTTATCCCTTTCCAGAAGCTTTTCTGTCACTGCTCAGCTCCAGGCCTAGATTTATCCTCCCAGCCTGGCAGACCTGTTCTGCAGCTTCATTGCTCTGCAGCACAATCACCGAATATAGACCGAAAATACACCCACAGCCTCCAGTTGAAATGTTTTCATTAATCCTCAATGGACCTTAAATTATAAAAAAAACACACTGTATAGTCATTTAATAAAGTTAAAAAAAGGGAAGAAAAGGGGAAATACACACACACACATATATATATATATGTAACTTGCTTATAAGCAGGAAGGTAGCCTGAAAACCAAATCAAAATTTGGTGGGTTATGGAAATTCTGAACACATTTCTGGGAGTTTTAGGGCAGAGACACACGCTTAGATTCGGGAGATTAGACGCCCGGCGACAAATCTCCTCTTCTTCGGGGTCACTAATCTCCACAAACTGCCTTCCCCTGCCTACCCGCCAGCGGGATGGCACTTGGAGTGCTTCGTTTTCCGAAGTTGTCCGAAGTTTCCTCGTGAGGCATAGTGAATTACCCTTTAGGGCTATTCCACACGGGGAGATAGCCTTGCGTTTGCGGTCGCGGCGACAAAGCGCCGCGCCAGTCGCCGCGACCGGCGCAGGCGACAGTTTTGTATGGGCGCCTATGTAAAAACGCCTGTGCTAACCACACGAGGCGATGCGCTTTTCAACAGTCGCCTGAAAATGCCTCGCCAGGCTTTTTCAGCCTCGCCAGGCTTTTTCAGTCGACTGTTGAAAAGCGCATCGCCTCGTGTGGTTAGCACAGGCGTTTTTACATAGGCGCCCATACAAAACTGTCGCCTGCGCCGGTCGCGGCGACTGGCGCGGCGCTTTGTCGCCGCGACCGCAAACGCAGGGCTATCTCCCCGTGTGGACTAGCCCTTAAAGTGGACCCGTCACCCAGACATAAAAATCTGTATAATAAAAGTCCTTTTTAAATTAAACATGGAAGCCAATTTCTTTTTTTTATTAAAGCATTCATAGCTGTTGTAAACTCATTTAAAAATATCAGCTGTCAATCAAATATTGCCTACCCCGCCTCTATGCCTAGGCATAGAGGCGGGGTAAACAATTACTTTCACTTTCTATTCAGCACTTCCTAGATGTCACTGCTCTCTACACATTCCCCCCAGCTCTCTTAACGATTTAATTGTGTAACCAGGGCATGGGGATGGACATTGGGTCCCTGTCCTCTGGTGCACAAACAAGATTCTGAGATGATACAAGGCTTGCCTTAATAACAGTGTCCTCAAAATGGCTCCCTCCTGGTTAATATAATTATGAGTTCCCAGACTGATGGAAACAATATTCAAATAATTTATACAGTGTAATTAAAGTTCATTTTGCTTGACTAACATGATAAAATAGGATTTGGAATAATTTTGTTTGGGTGACGGGTCCACTTTAAGCTGCAAGTCACAGTTTCCCCAAGAGACCGGCTTATCTGAAATAGCTACAATTGTATCTTTGCTTATCTGAAATAGTTACAAATGTATCTCAGTACAGGCGCTGAGTATACAGGGCTCTCTACCAAAAACACTCTTATTTAATTAAGTTTTAAAAACTTTGTATCTTTTTCTGGCGTCAGCGCAGGAGAGTGCAGGAGATCAAAGAGAAACTTGGGACATTTCAGTAAGAAACGGGGACTGCGGGCTGAGCTGTTAAAATCGAGACTGTCCCACGAAAAAGGTATGCTTTATGGAGATGCCAAAGTGATCCACAGGCTTAGTGACCATGCCATGGTCCTATTCTGCCCATGACCTGCCTATGCCATGAACCCTGCTCCTCTGCTTCGGACGATGCACCTTTTTGCATTTTCTTGGCACATCTTCTATAAATAAAGCCCTATATATCTAACGCATAAGGGATAATTTACAAACATGGTACATAGTGCAAAGTGCCATTTTTGGATAAAAATTTCATGTTTTTTCTACTCCAAAATGCAATTCCTGCATAAAAGTGGCATGTTATAAGTTGCATTCATTACCACTGCCTGCACTGCGTCAGTAAATGTGCAAATTCACTTGTACATTTTGTGTATCATACGTTGCACCTATTCACCAAACATTTTCAGAGTGGGAATGTAGTCACTTCCAGTCCACAAATGCACAAATGACCTTAATAAGGGCATTAGGGTCTAATTTGCTTGGTAATGGCACAAGAACATTAGGCACACTCACCCAAGTTTTCATTAGACCGGGCAGAGTGGGTGCCTTGGCAGTGCCACAAACACTCACTGAGTATTTTTTGGTATCATTACATGCTCCATTTTGCACCTGTGTTATTGCTTTGTTATAATCCTAAATGCACCTCCGATACAGGAAATTGTGTTGGCTGTGGATTTGACTTAATCCTGTTTTATAGCTACAAATCCTTAGGGCAGAGACACGTGCTGCGATTCGTGGAGATTAGTCGCCTGGCGACAAATCTCCTCTTCTTCGGGGCAACTAATTTCCCTGAACTGCCTCCCCTGCCTTCCCACTGGCTAGATGCAAATCGCTGGCGGGATGGCACTCGGAGCACTTCGTTTTCCGAAGTCGCCCGAAGTCTCCTCTTGAGGCTACTTCAGACTAGTGATGGGCGAATTTATTCACCAGGCTCGAATTCGCAAATTTTCCGGCTAAGCGAAACGGCGCAAATTCGCCCATCACTACTTCAGACGACTTTGGAAAACGAAGCGCTCCGAGTGCCACGGCGACATCGATTTACATTCTAGCTGGCGGGAAGGCAGGGGAAGCATTTTGGGGAGATTAGTTGCCCTGAAGAAGAGGAGATTTGTTGCTGTGCGACTAATCTCCCCGAATCGCATTGTGTGTCTCTGCCCTTAAAAGTAGCAGCTCTGTCTTTCTCCAGCAATCAGACTAACGTTTTCTGACCAAAAAGTACACAATTTCTGTCCTTCCCGCATTTCTGAGGCTGCCAGGGCATGCTGGGAGTTGAAGTCCAAGCAGAGCTAGAGGGCGGCCGTCTTACTATAAATCTCAGAATATGACTTTTGCAAAAAAAAACCCTGGAAATGATTTTTATTGATCTATCGCCGAACCCCTCCAGTAATTGCATATTTGCTTTGGGGACTAAGAGAACTCCTATGGAGACATTCACTGCACATTTCTGATTGAGTCAAATCATTTCTCCCAAATGTTTGTTTAATATTCAGTGAAATGATGTCATGGGCAGGTGAGAGTGGATATACGAGCTGATATATTTATGTGCCATGGGACAGAATGCTGGTTGTTGTACAATGTTTGTGTGTGTAGGAGGGGGGTTAATAGTTTATTTGTTAAAGAAATACTGACATGCTCCAGATTATAACAGCAACGTGTCAGTGTGGCTTTAAGAGACCCTCTCTGCCCCGGTGCTAAATTCACATTCTAAAACTTTCGCCGTCACACTCCAGTCGTTAGTTACTTCCCTGTGTCCCTGGCATGGCTCCCCCAGAGCTAACACAGGTGTGATTATGGACTTGCCATTGTACAGACCAAATCTGCAGCTGATTGGTTCATATGTGGGTGCATAACTAATCTGACCCAATCGGATAGGGTTGAAAAAATAATTGCAGTAATCTGCAGTATAAATCTACATAGAGGATATTATTCTGCCCTCTCCGGCAGAAAAACAATTATTGGGCACTCATTCCGTGCCAATTCGGAGCCCACAAACTCTCCTTTTCCCTCTGCTCCCCCTGCAGCCACAGGGTCTGTTGCCACTCTACAGGGTATCATAAATGAGGGTAGAAATTCAATTTTTGGCTGGTACTGCTCAGCCCTGTTATATGGAAGTCAGTACATGTGAGTATATATAGGAACTTGACTGGAAGGCTTTAACCATGAGCCAAAATCAGTGTCTGCCACGGTATGCAGATTTATTGGTACATCTTGTTTAATTTGTGCATTCACTGAGACTGCTCAGCCCTGTTATATGGAAGTCAGTACATGTGAGTATATATAGGAACTTGACTGGAAGGCTTTAACCATGAGCCAAAATCAGTGTCTGCCACGGTATGCAGATTTATTGGTACATCTTGTTTAATTTGTGCATTCACTGAGAGTGCTGTAATAGAAATAGCTTTCTGATAGCGTATATCACACGAGCACTCTGGCCTTAATCCACTGCTGAGCACTGTTACACATACAGAAAGAAGGGGCCCTCCAAAATGCACTGGCACACTCAGCACTGCTTCCTATATACTAAATATATATATATACTAAATACTTAATACCCCGTAGTATCATTGGCACACACTTTACTTATCATACACATAAGGGCTAGTCCACACGAGGAGATTTGGGGAGTATTTGTCACCTGGAGAATAATATCCTCTATGTAGATTTATACTGCAGATTACTGCAATTATTTTTTCACAATGACAGCCCTTGCCTTACTGTAGAAAATAATCCCGAGACCCTCAGACATAGATGGAAAGAGATTCTTGTTAGGGGAGGTTACATATATAGTAGATTTTGCCCTTTTTGGCAACTTGTGTTGGGCCCAAATTAGGCTGTCAGGACTGTGTTGGCTCCTGGGTAGGGGCATTGTGCCAAAGCAGGGGTGTTAGGAGGTCCTGCTTGATTGGCTGCTGTTTTGAGGTTCTGGTTACTCCTGGAACAACAGCTGCGTAACAATAGTATAAAACAAGATGTAGGGACCCATAGGGTTAATGATTCCCTTTAAAAGCCTACACTTCCTTGTATTCTGGTTGCTGGACAAAAGCCCATAGGGTATATTCACTAAAGGTCGAAGTGGCTTATGCTAGCGACTTTTTGCCAGCGTTACCATCCACGGCAACATCACCAATTCACTAGCGAAAAAGACTGTAGCTAGCGTTCGTTCGCACTCTATCGCCAGGCGACTTTTCACTCTGCAGCAAAGTGAAAAAAAGTAAATTTTGCTGTTAGCTTCCCCTTTACATTCATCCCCTCTGAGGCTTTCAGTGCACATCTAGCAGCACATACCAGGCTCTGCAGATTCCCCCAAAACAGAGGCAAACACTCGGGCCTCACCTGAACACCATGAAACAAGGTCCTTCTGTGAGTGAGGTCGGTCAGTGAGGGTCACCCAGGCCAACAAAATAACTGCTCTGTTCCCTATCCTTAGAGAACCCTATGGAATCCACTCACATCTGAAACAAACCACTATTTAGAGACCAAACACCTACAAGAAATATCGTAAGTGAAGAGGAGAATGTAATGTGTCAGGACTGTGTAAGGGGCTCCATGCTGAAGCCTATGGATATTGCTTTTAACATTATTTCTGGGTTTCAGGTTAATGTTCGGAGAAAAATTAGTGAAACAGGGATGGTTCACCTTTAAGACACATTTTAAAGTGTTGTAGAATTACTAATCCTAGGCAACTTTTCAAATGACCTTATTTTTTTTCTTTTATATAGTTCATAGTCAATTATTTGCCTTCTTCTTTTAGCTCTTTCCAGCTTTCAACTGGGGGTCACTGACCCCATCTTAAAAACATCTCTGTGAAGCGACACAGTCATTGTTATTGCTACTTTTTATCACTCATCTTTCTATTCAGGCCTCTCCTATTCATATTCCAGTCTCTTATTCAGATCAATGCATGGTTGCTGGGGTAATTTGGACCCTAGCAACCAGAATGCTGAAATTGCAAACTGGAGAGCTGCTGGATAAAAAGCTAAATAACTCAAAAATCACAAATAATAAAAAAAGTAATTGATCTTTCTTGGTACTCAACTAGGGTTGCTGCCTCCAGACAAAGACTGCTTTCCTTGTAGTTACACCAATGGAACCATGGCAATTTGTGTGTTCTAGCCGTGTTTGCTTGGGTTTCATCCCATGTCCTAAAACATACAGAAAGGAGAACTGGCTTCTCACATGATTGGTACAACAACCAGTAACATCAAAAATAGTTTTTGAAAAATTTGTTAGTATACATCGAAAAAAAAGCACCAAGACAAATGAAACTTTAAAATCACAAAGTCTTACCGAAACTCCGCTTGCTTTCCGCTTCAGAAAACGATCGGGCGATCCATTGTGTGGCACTCGATTTCTCCTCCCTGCTTTCCTCATAGCAGATAGCCATGGAGGAGAAATCGAGTGCTGCATGTTGGATCGTCGCTGTGTCGCCTTTTCTGAAGAGGAGCACAAGCGGAGTTTCGACAATTTATTTCTTAATAAATTTGTCTTAATCTTAATTTGTCTTGGTGTTTTTTTTTCTGGGTATACTAATGATTTTTTTAAAAATGTTTTTTTTGATGTTTCTGGTCCTTTAAATGGTAACTCTGCAGAGCAGCCAGTATGGCTGCCTCCATGAATATAAATGAATGCAAAAATGGAGATAACTGAGGTTCACTGGGCAGAATAATAATGTAAAAATATTGATGTAGGAAATAATGTACCCCCTATTTTAAAATCTTACATTATTAACCCTTTATACTGTAAATTCTATTAATTGTGGACTGTGTTTCTGTGTGGCCACACGTGTGGCCACACGTGATCTACTTTTGACCCAGGCAGGCATGCAAAGATTTCCATAACCACTAGCTCTTTCCCTAACCCCCCACATTGACATTACTAATTATACCCACACCCCACTATCCGATCTCAGACATCACAGGAGGTGGCGGGTGCAAGTATATCAAAGGTCAAGTTGTGTTTCCATGAAAATCTTTAGTTTTTTTTAGGGTAGTTTTCAGTCAAAACTAGAATTTTCAGTAGGGATGCACCGAATCCACTATTTTGGATTAGGCCGATCCCCCGAATCCTTCGCTAAAGATTCGGCCGAATACCGAACCGAATCAGAATCCTAATTTCCATATGCAAATTAGGGGTGGGAAGGGGAAAACATATTTTACTTCCTTATTTTGTGACAAAAAGACATGTGATTTTCCTCCCCACCTATAATTTGCATATGCAAATTAGAATTTGGTTCGGCCAGGCAGAAGGATTTGGCCGAATCCAAATCCTGCTGAAAAAGGCCGAATCCCAAACCGAATCCTGGATTCGGTGCATCCCTAATTTTCAGGTTTAAAAAAAACTTAAATTATTCTGTTTTTTCTAATAAAAAACTAACATTTTTAGAGATTTATTATATCCTGAAGCTGGAATTAGCTTGAATACGAAATACTCCAGATAAAACTTGTCCAGATCACGTAGAAGTCAATGGCAGAAGTCCCTTGAACCATTTGATGCTGTTATTAGTCTTCATGAGTTTTTTCTGTGGTTTCGCACGAAGACTCAATTAATTCGAGCAATCCGAGTTTTTTCCCGTGGAAAACTCGTCAATTCGAGAGATTCTATTTTTTTCCTGTGGAAAACTCGATTCTTTTGAGTCTTCAGGTTATTCACCCCAAATTCACTGATTCTAGTTTTTTCCCATTCGAGTTCTTTCTTAAATTAGAAACCATTCGCGTTGTGAGTTCATTCGAGGTCTAAAAAACCTCACAAATCTCTAAAACTCGACTTTTGATACATCCGAGGGGGCTGTGGCAGAGATAATAGCTTCATGTGTGTGGTGGGTCCTGGACCCACCCTAAAAGTACTGTATATGGGGAGCCCAAACTTGCCTTACCCTACGGGTCCCACAAGCTTCAGGCCTAACCAATAGCAAGTTGTTTGCCAAATGTTTTCTTACAGGTCATGGAATTCCAAGGTGACTTCTAACATATTCTAAAGAGGGGGCAGCTACTTTATTTCTTATAATAAACATGTTTCAGTAACTCATACACCACAAGTGACATCACTAATAACGGAATATATGACATCACTAACCGTTGTATATTTAACCAATTTTCCCGTTGGCTGAATCCCGTCAGGTTGAATGATTTTCCCAGTCGATTGTCAGGCGACTTTAACACAAACCCCCGTTCGTGATGTATCCCCCCCACCATGGCAGATATTATTTTTCATTCCAAGATTGTTTTTCCTTTCCATCTTTCATTCGGATAACATACATCACTGTCAGCTGCTCCAGACGGTTTCAATTTAAGGCAAAATATAACTTGCTGGGCTAAAAAAAAAAAAAAAGAACTTGCCGTTTGTGTTGTCAGCAATGGGTTTTTATTAAGTAGCAATGAGGCGCAGGGATGTACCCCAGGCACTTTCCACGTTACAGCGCCATTAGTTCATTATGATGTCACATCTGCGCTAGGAAATTCCCGGCAAAGGTTGGGACATATGTCTGAGATCATGTCATGTTGCTGAAATTAATTTTGCACAATTAAAATATGAGATGAAAGAATAAATATATCAGCAACTACATTATATTTCATTTACTTGAAATACTGCACTAGTGTCAAGCTCATGACCTGGGAAGCCGACCACAATGCAGCAAGGCAAGATTGTCTGAAAGGGATGATTTACCTTTAACTTAGTATATTATATAGTGAATAAAGTACCCCCTCTTGTAAAATATAAGGATATTATAAGTTACCGAGGAGTTTCATGACCATATAAAAACACGAGGCCGAAGGCCGAGTGTTTTTATACAGGTCATGGAACTCCGAGGTAACTTCTAATATCCCCATATTTTACAACTGGGGGTACTTTATTTATTATAATACACAAATTTCAGTGAGTCATGTGACAGAAATGACATCAGAACTCACCGTTTATAACTGATGACATCAGAACTCACCGTTTATAAGGATATAATTTACAGGATATTCATGGCTTTTGTGTATTATAAAATGGCTAATTCAAATCAACTTTTCAATTGGTCTTCATTATTTATTTTGTATGGTTTTATAATTATTCACCGTCTTCTGCTGGCTCTTTCCAGCTTTCAAATGGGGGTCACTGACCACATCTAAAAACAAAGGCTCTGTAAGCTCGTGTGTGGACAGTACCGTATTTATAGCTGGCACTGCCCTAGCCCGCCCCACCTTCTATGCTTAAATATCATGCGTTGATCAGATTGAAGAAAGGTAACTTTTAATTCTAGATAGGCGCCAAAAGGCCACCCCAAGCAGTGCCAGACCAAATTATGTTGATGCACATTCATCAACTCCCTCTCCAACCCCCACCCCCCTCAATGAAAAAGCTGCACACTGCTCCCTTATGGTTTGACCCTGCGGCCCATGGGGGCAGACCACGGGGTTGGCTTCCTCTATAGTTCTAAAGAATCCCTCCCAAGCCATTCCCCTGCTTTTTAGCGGGGGCAAAGGGAGGCATCAGATTAGACCAGCGAGTAAGGGCCAGTGGGGGCAGGAAGTAGGCAGGAGGGACAGGAAGTAGGCGTGTTGGGACAGGAAGTAGGCAGGAGGGACAGGAAGTAGGCATGTAGGGACAGGAAGTAGGCAGGAGGGACAGGAAGTAGGCACGTAGGGACAGGAAGTAGGGACAGGAAGTAGGCACGTAGCGACAGGAAGTAGGCAGGAGGGACAGGAAGTAGGCACGTAGGGACAGGAAGTAGGCACGTAGGGACAGGAAGTAGGCAGGAGGGGTCCCTCCGAAAACTTTTTTTGCAGGGGCACCTGGCGAACACCAGTTACTGCACTGAATCGGACCTAGAGGTAACTACGCAAAAGAATATGCCCATGTGCCCCCTCTCCGCTGCACCCTAGACACATGAATCTCCTGCCTATCCCTAGTGATGAGTTTTGCTTTGCCGAAAAATTAGCAAATTTCCTGTGAAATTCGCAGAATGCATTGAAGTCAAATTATTTATACGCACGCCTATTTTTGCCAAATGCGTTAAAGTCAATGGGTGTCCGAATAATTTTGACATGCAACAATGGTTATGCACGCGACTATTCTGGCGCGCAAAAAAAATCTTTGTATGTGGCGGATATTTCACAGGCAAATTTTCACGGCACTTTCGTGAATTTATTCGCCGGAGGTAAAACGAGGAAATTCCCAGCGAATTTGCCCCTTGTCGAATTTATTTACCCATCACTACCTATCCCTAGTTCCAGGGCAGCTCAATATTACTGTTTGACTGATACACTCTAGGGGTGACTATTCAGGCAAATAGTGAAGAATAGTAAAGAAAGAGCTTGTATCTATAGACAATAGAGAAATGGGAGAAAGGTAAATAAATCACTGCCAATGGATGACTGCCTGAGATATTGTGTGTAGTGCTAATGTCAGGAGAGAACATTCATTTCCCACTGTAGGGTGCCTATTCTGCAGGGTGCGTGATTGATGTCAGGCTTCTCACAGAGGCCTCTGAATGTGAAAGGATCAATGTGTTTTGGTCACTGAGCAGGTCACTTGGCTAGCAAATGCCGGGTCAGCGGCCGTGTAACCTCTCCCTTTCCCGCTTTTTATTAGAGGGGCTCAGTAAGATCTGTTTTCGTTCCCAATCCTTGCTGCCCTCCCTGTCGGCATAGATTGTTTTTAACAAATCCCATCCCATGAATGCGCTCCTTTCCCATGCGTGTTGTTGTTGGGGACAGTGGAGCAAAAGAATTGAAACCTTCACAGTGGGAGGAAAACAGGCTCATGGGATTCCTTCTTTCATGGCGGGTGGGGTATAGCAGAGCAGCAGCTCATCTGTACAGCTGACTTCCATTATTTTATCCAACTCATCGGCCTTCAATTGTTGCTCGGAGTTGTATTTCAGCAACAGAAATTGTAACTAAAGCCATAGGATCCGTTATCCAGAATGCTCGGGATCTGGGGTTTTCCAGATAACAGATCTTTCTGTAATTTGGATCTTCATACCTTAAGGGTCAGAGAATGTAAATCACCGGCGGGATGGCACTCGGATTGCTTCTTTTTCCGAAGTCGCCCGAAGTTGCTTCATGAGGAAACTTCGGACGACTTCAGAAAACGAAGCTCTCTGAGTGCCACCGGCAATTTAGATTCTAGTCGGCGGGAGGCAGTTTGGGGAGATTAGTCGCCCCGAAGAAGAGGAGATTTGTTGCCGGGTGACTAATCTCCCCGAATCTGAGCGTGTGCCCTGACAATAAATCTACTATAAAATCATGTAAACATTAAATAAACCCAATAGGCTGGTTTTGCTTCCAATAAGGATTAATTATATCTTAGTTGGGATCAAGTAAAAGCTACTGTTTTATTACTACAGAGAAATTTTAAAAAATTTGGATTATTTGGATAAAAAGGTGTCTATGGGAGATGGTCTTTCCGTAATTCAGAGTTATTTCAGGATAACGGATCCCATACCTGTATTAGTTTCCGCTCAGTCTCCCTGTGCTAAAATAGACACAATTAGACATATTGCACTTCATTAAAGGGGCTGTTCGCCTTCAAATCAACTCTGAGGGGGTTATTTATCAAGGTACGAATTTTTCTCAATATCGGCTGCTACAAACTCCGATCTAAGCCGCTTGGCTTTTTAACGCTTATTTATTATTACATTTTCCCAAAATTACCTTTGCGGGAAAAGCTCAGATTTTCACAATCTTTTCATGAATTTTCCTCGAAATTTTTCGAAGTTTTCACCCGAAAGCTCTGAAAACATCATGAAATTGCCCGAAAACCCCCGACACAACCAAAAATCAATAGGACTGTTCCCAGTGATTTTTATGCAACCTCAACAGGTTTGAGATGTTGTGTTTTTATATTCGGGCTTTTCAGCTCTCTGGGTTTAATAAATTCCAAAAAATTCGTGATTTTTTTAAAAGCCTATTATAACACAAAAACATCACAAATTTTGTGGATTTCTGGGAATTTCGGGTATTAGGATGTTAGTAAATAACCCCCTTAGTATGATGTAGAGAGTGAAATTCTGTGCAATTGGTTTTCATTATTTATTATTTGTGGTTTTTGAGTTATTTAGCTTTTTATTCTTCAGCTCTCCTGTTTGCAATTTCAGCAGTCTGGTTTCTAGGGTCCAAATTACCCTAGCAACCATGGACTGATTTTAATAAGAGACTGGAATATGAATAGATGAGGAATAAAAAGTAGTAATAACAATACATTTTTAGCCTTACGGAGCATTTGTATTTTTAGATGGAGTCAGTGACCCCCATTTTAAAGCTGAAAAGAGTGGAGAAGAAAAAGGCAAATCATTTAAAAACTATAAATAAAAATGAAGACTAATTGAAAAGTTGCTTAGAATTGGTCATTCTATAACATACTAAAAGTGAACCACCCCTTACAATCAGGCTCCTCACACTTCTGTTTAATTGTGCTGAGCAATTTCAGTTCATTCCATTCAGTTCCCATGAATCATGTGCAAGTGCTCCTATTGACGCAGGGGAACCCTGGAGCTATTGGCACCCTTGATAATTCTAGGATTTCCAATATGGGGGGCGTCAACAAGACAGCCCAGGCCTGGATTTCGGGTGCCCCATGGCCACTGGGTCCTAGTGGGGTCCTAGTGCCCGGCACCCGCACTCACACCGCACATCTGGGGCACATCTGTTTTTTTCCCCGGTGTCCCATCAGCCCAGTCCGACCCTGGGTTGCAACTGAAAAACCACTACATTGTGGGAAAAACATCAGGGTTGTACCGGCCTTCCTATATATGTATCTTTTTACCCTATTAATAAAATTGGGATCAACCATAATTTTTACCGGCCAGGCTGGTAAAATACCGGCCAGGTGGCAACCCTAGTTGTAAATGACCCTTAGGGCAGAGACAGACAAGAAGATTCGGGGAGATTTTAGTCACCCGTCGACAAATCGCCTCTTCTTCGGTCGACTTCTCCCCGAATTGCCTCCCTCCCGGCAAGGATCTTAATCGTCGGCGGGCTGGCATTCGGAGCGATTCGTTTTCCATCGCCCGAAGTTTTCTTGTGAGGCAACTTTGGACGACTTTAGAAAACAAAGTGCTCCGAGTGCCATCCTGCCGGCAATTTTGATCCTTGCGATTTAGATTCTAGCCGGCAGGGAGGCAGTTCCGGGGGTTTGGTCGCCCGAAGAAGAGGCGATTTGTCACCAGGCGACTAATCTCCCCGAATCTTCTCGTCTGTCTCTGCCGTTAAAGTACAGGATTTAAACATTCCCTCCCATCGCAGTTAATAGTAAGTGACATGAATATAGGAGTTCTGTTTCATCTTAGCCGATCGATGCCCGTCATTATTTCATTGTAGCTTTGGCACCAGAGGCAAATCAAACACAAGCCGCATACAGAAAAAACGTCCAACTAAAACTCCAAAAGAAAAACATCTATTTGTAAATGTGATGTGCTAATCCCCCTCTCCAGTGTTCCATCACACAGACGTTCCTGCTGAAGTCAGGTAGAGATTTATGAGAGTGCAGTTTGGCCTGGAGATCACTGTATATGTCAGAAGGTCATCACCCCCCATCTGGTTTGTGTAACTGAACCTCTGTGTACCCTGCAGTACAGTATTCCTCTCTGCTTTAACTATCTCCAGAGTTTGGTCGGCCGCTGATTAGATTCTCCTGCTGGAGCTGCATGTTTAGATTATCTGAAGAGCAAGAGATTAGGCTGGAAGAGGTGAGCTCACAAAACAAGATGTCTGTTCCCTCTGCTCTGATAACAATGCTGATCCTGCTTGCTAAACACAAAGGCATCTGCACTGAAGGATTGCAATGTTCTTATGGAAGGAGAACCCGCTGGGGCTTGGGGAACCGCTTGGGACTCATTTATGATAAACTGTCAGACGAGCAGAGCCAACTTGTTCAGATAAAGGGCAGCATTTCTGAGCCCTATGAATATCATGGACATATCAGGGCAGTCAGTTTTACACAAGAGCTGATTGTGACACGAGTTGGGAGCTGCTCTGTGTTCTTTTTCCAAGTCGCACAATCCCTGGTTTCCTTAAGGCCATGGTATTCGGCACGTTAAGGTATTTCATAAATGATAAGAAACAGCAAACTATTAATAATCACGGTGGGTCATCTAAGAGTGCAAGAGTGTGACCCTTAATGGTCCACCCGCTGCACCTTTTGACAAATACAAAATAAATCAGTGGGTGCAGGCCAGCCCCGTCCTTAGCAACAGTAGGGAAACTACCATGGGTGCACCCAGGCCCACATCTGAATGGGGTCTACAGGAGACACAATGGTTTAATAATCAAAGACTTTTTGAAGATGTTTGCCTATGCAAGCATGCATGTGAAAGGGGGAGCAATGATCCCTCTAATTCCTTCTCGGCTATGCGAGCAAAAAATTATTTTGTGAGCACATTTTAAACTTTTTTTTTCACTCAAGATTCTTTCTGCGCACCACAATCTGTTGTGTGCTTTGACCTCAAAATGTGTGTGCTTGTGCACGAGAACATTGGTGGTGGTGTCTACAGGTGGTGTCTAGGGGTGGGGCCCTGGTGCAAATCCTGGACCCCTTGCGACCCTAGTTACGCTCTTTGCCTTTTCTGCTCTTTAACCCCTAGGACAGGGCTCCCCAACCTTTATTTACCCAAGAGCCACATTCAGATGTAAAAATAATTGGGGGCAAATCAAGCATAAATAATGTCTCTGGGTGGTGCAAAATAAGCCCTGTGGTTGGCTATTTAGTAGCCCCTATGTGCGTTGGCAGCCTAAAGGCTGGTTTTATTCAACCATAACTTGTCCCCAAGTAGAGTTGCCACCCAGCCAGTATTTTACTGGCCTAGCTGATAAAACATCTGCCAGGGTCGGGGCCGTTATTACAAATTTGGCAATGTAGCTGCCCATAATTTGTAATACCCTTAGCAAAAGCCCTTAGACCTCCGCTCGAAACTTACCTTTTCTCCGTCTTCTGGCCATCACCCTTTTACACCACTGCCCACCCTGACCACCGGCCTGTAAAAATTTTGAAAAGGTGGCAACCCTATCCCCAAGCCAGGAATGAGGAATGAGGCCACTGGGAGCAACATCCAAGGGGTTGGTGAGCAACATGTTACTCACAAGCCACTGGTTGGGGATCACTGCGCTAGGGGGTGGCTATAGGGTGGTAGGTTGGTCATCTTAGTGCCTCTTTCTCCCACCCTTCATGAATGCTCAATGTCTTCCAAGTCCTAAATGACCCCTACTGAGTACATGTATTTTTTGTATAAAAAGATACAAAAGGCCCTAAAGTGACCAAACACTGACCAAATGGACAGATACTGTACAATTATCCAAAAGCATGCATGTGACCCTCCATTGTTCTGTTAATTCGGGCTGTGGCTCTTCTCCGCATCTGCTGTGCACCATGTATCCACATGGAAATAAGGGCACTGACCACGGAGAAGTCTTTATGAACGCGGCTGCAAGTGTGGTCGCGGCGCCCTAAAATAGATGCAAATGTCTCACTTATTGACATTATTCATTAATGTATTTACACTTTCATACAGTTCTGTCTGTCCCACCTCTTGTTAAACTACTCACATGTGCACCTATTGATGCTGTGGAACCCGGTAACTGCCAGCACCCTGAATGTGACACTATTCCAGGGTTCCCACAGGGGGTTTCATGAATAGGTGCAGCAGACTTGTGCCAAAATAATCACACGCTAATGTCATTTTAATGGAAATGATGTAATCAAAATTATTATTGGATAAATGGGTCACAAAGGCCGTGCCTTGTAATAACCCTGGAGCCTTGTTATATTGCTGCAGGAGTTAGTGAGCAGGAACATCTGCACATACACTGGACCACTAGTCACTTTGTATATAGGTAGAGCCCTGTGTGCAAAGGTGCAGATTCCATCTTGTTCTTTGCAGGATATGTAGGTCTGTATATTGGGAAGTGAGTTATATTAGGGTGATGGAAAATATTAAGAAGAAAAATTGTCCAATACCTCCTACTTGAACTATGTGAATTTTTTGAAAATTTCCTACTTGCCTTGCATGTTATTAAAATGAATGCAAAGTATTAGGGTTTGGGTGAAAGTTTACCAGTTTGTGTGTCATTTCTTCGATATTATTGTACATTTCAGTCTTGTTATGCTGCCCAATAAATAAGCAACTGGGGTTCCCTGTAAGTCCATGGGAATGAAATCCACTTCCATTAAGCTGGTCTATAAATAGGTAACTGAGCTTCGTAAAATGCATTTGCTGCAAGTGGAAAGCACCGTTTTGAAAATTGCTGTAATTTGTCATTTTAAACTGGTGACATTGAATTGTTTTTAAAGCAGATCTGTCTTTATGGGGGTGCAAATAGAAGTAACTGTCCAGTAGGGTTGCCACCTTTTCTGGAAAAAAATACCGGCCTTCCTATATATTTATCTTTTTTCCCTAATAATAACATTGGGATCAACCATCATCAGACTTCTGATCTAAGGGGCAGGCTCACTGTCTATGAATAAGTATCCTCTTGTGCATGCTCACTGACATCACAGGTGGGACTAGTGACATCACAGGTGGGACTAGTGACATCACAGGTGGGACTAGTGACATCACAGGTGGGACTAGTGACATCAGAGGTGGGACTAGTGACATCAGGGCGTTGCTATTGGCTGCTCGACATGTCAATCAATGTAAGTCCTGTCCGGATTTTCTTATTTGGAAAACCATGCACGCAGTTTTCACCCGGACAGCCCCTCCGAAAACCAGGCTTTCTGGGTTGAAACCAACAAGTGGCAACCCTATTGGCAGTAGAACTTTATATTAGGGTTGCCAACCTGCAGTCCTCCAGTTGTAATATACTTTGCAGCTAAAGGAACCGAATATAAATGGACCACAAAACAAACCAAAATCTTCTCTTTCTGAAAACATAAATATAAAATATGATCAAAATCCCGATCCAAACAACCATGACTTTAAACAGAGGGCGTATTTGTGTACTTGTGGTATCTGCATAGCGATATAGGAAGGAATAGAAGGATGTGGGACCTACTGCAACTTCAAACCTCAGGGAATACAAAGGTTTGACACTTTTATGAGATATCTGTGACAAAATGAATTAGATTTGCAGTAGAAAGGGCAGGCCAAGGCTGGTAGTAAAGCAATCTATTCTATATTGCCCAACCATTGCCATTGTCCAACACACAGTTGCCCGCTGTTTGCAATGCAGCAGCATGAACTTTGTCCTTCTGTGCACACGGTCTTGGCAGATTATAAAACTAGTAGGACTCAAACAGAATTGGAGGAACCATGTGGTTTCTACTTCCCTCACTCTTAAGGGTAAGGGCACATGGGGAGATTCGGGGAGATTAAGTCGCCCCAGCGACAAATCACCTCTTCTTCGGGGTGACAATCTCCCGAACTGCCTTCCCCTAACTTCCTGTTGGCTATAATGAAAAATCGCCAGTGGTATGGCACGCGTGACACTTCGTTTTCCGAAGTCGCCCGAAGTTGCCTCACAAGGCAACTTCAGGCGAGTTTGGAAAATTAAGCACCACGAGTGCCATACCACTGGCTATTTTTCATTATAGCTGACAGGAAGGTAGGGGAAGGCAGAAGAAGAGGCGATTGGTTGCAGGCGACTAAATCCCCCCGAATCTCCCCGTATGCCCTCACCCTGCAGATTGAGGGTAGTAGAAACCACATGGTTCCTCCAATCCTGATTGAGTCCTACTAGTTTTATAATCTGCCAAGACCGATGTGTTGAAGAGTAATCCGTAGGATCAAGAATCAACTCTTCCAGCTTGGCAACAGCCTCCAAAACCTGACTATCACCAGTTGTACCTGGAAAATGAATGGAATAATATACAGTCCTAAAGTTGGCAGCTAAGGTACATTTAAAAGACCCAACCTAATCAATTATTCCATGGTGACTCAGTGAGTCTTCAGCAAGGGTGGGTAACTGAAGACCCTCCAAATATTTTTGACCTATACCTTCCAGTGTCCCAGGCTTACTCTGTTATCCCTATTTTTTCCCTTTAAGTACTGTTACCACTTGACCAATATTTTACTGCTCGCCAACTGGTAAAAATAATGATTGATGCCAACAGATATAATGAAGGTCAATATTTTTGTTCAGAATAGGTGGCAACTCTACCTTCAAGGCTTAGAAAGGATATGGTCATCCAGGAGATGAGCCATTGCTATATCTAATGCTAGTATCAATTCCATATCTTGATAGGTAGAAAATAAAAATTGTTGTTCTCAAGCAGGTTATCCACTGGCAGACTCTAGCCTCCCCTTCTCTCCTTTCATTGCCCCTGTGTTTCTCCCATTGTTACTCATTGTTACCCTTCCCCGGTCACCTACTAGTACAGGTATGGGATCCATTAGAAACCCATTATCCAGAAAGCTCTGAATTATGGAAAGGCCGTCTCCCATCAAATAATCGAAGTGTTTTAAAATAATCTCCTTTTTCTCGGTAATAATAAAACAGTGTCTTGTACTTGATCCCAACTAAGACATAATTAATACTTATTGGAAGCAGGTATGGGATCCGTTATCCGGAAACCTGTTATCCAGAAAGCTCCAAATTACAGAAAGGCCGTCTCTCATAGACTCCATCATAATCAAATAATTCCAATTTTTTTTAAAAAAAATCCTTTTTCTCTGTAATAGTAAAACAGTAGCTTGTACTTGATCCCAACTAATTAATATTGGAAGCAGAACTAGCTCATTGGGTTTATTTAATGTTTACATCATTTTCTGGTAGACTTAAGGTATGAAGATCCAAATTACAGAAAGATCCATTATCCGGAAACTCCCAGGTCGCAAGCATTCTGGATAACAGGTCCCATACCTGTACATAATGGCACAGAGGCTAAAAAGGGAAATATGAATTTGTAGTAGGGATGCACCAAATCCACTATTCGGGATTTGGCTGAATTCCCGAATTCTTCGTGAAAGATTCGACTGAATACTGAACCGAATCTGAATCCGAATTTGCATATGCAAATTAGGGTTGGCAAAGGAAAACGTGGGTAAAATTTCCTTTCCTTGTATTGTGATAAAAAGACACGTGATTAGGATTAGGATCAAATTAGGATTCAGATTCGGTTCAGCCCAGGCCCGGATTTGTGGCAAGGCCACATAGGCCCGGGCCTAGGGTGGCGAAATTTTTGGGGCGGCACGCCGCCCAGCCGCATCTTTGAAGCACTGGGGACTTAACGCTCCCCAT
Source organism: Xenopus laevis (assembly GCF_017654675.1). Taxonomy (NCBI): domain Eukaryota; kingdom Metazoa; phylum Chordata; class Amphibia; order Anura; family Pipidae; genus Xenopus; species Xenopus laevis. Next base: position 21,542,054 of record NC_054371.1, on the reverse strand, counting down.
CGCTTCTGCCTCAGCGAGCGCAACAGCCGGCACTAGGACCCTGCGGACACAGGGCGGCGCGACCGGAAGCAACAAGGGTATGGCTCGTGCGGCCTTGGGGCGCCGCTTCTTTAAATCCGGCCCTGTCCAGGCACAAGGATTTGGCCTAATCCGAATCCTGCTAAAAAAGGCAGAATCCTGGATTCAGGGCATCCAAAATCTGTAGAGTCTCAGATCATGCCATCTGATCCCTACATTTTGGTTTTAGAGTGCAGAGGGTCCAGGGGGTTCCTCACAGTATACCAGGTTTTTGGGGGGATAAAGGCCTATAAATACAATAAATATATATACTATACATATACTATAAATATTGTAAATATAACTAAAAGTTCCCCTTCTTACCTGAATCCCTGCAAGCAATGAGCTGTGTGTGAGGGGAGATGCCGTAGCTGCTCGGTGCCCATGTATTGCACAACAACATTGTATCTCAGGCATGAAGGAATGTAAGTCGGTAAAGTCTTTATTATTGTGCGCTTTTACACATTACGCCTTTCCTTTTGTCATCTGCCAGATCTCATCATGCAGTGTTAAGAAGGGCAGAAAGCCCTTTTCTGCTTAACATTTCCAGCCTAATCCCATCTTTCTGGATGGGAAACTTGCTTCTGAAATGAGTCAGGAGAAAAAAAGAACTTGCCGAGTGTTACTGTGACCTTGCCAGAGGGTCGGCGTTAGAGAATAAGGGACCCTGGCAAAGCAAGAAGGCTGGGGGGCCCCATATGGTGAAGGGGATTTTACATAAATCAGTGATGTCTTTATGTGGGAGATGCAGTCAACAACAGCTGGGAGGCAGCAGGTGGGACATCTCAAACATCTGAAAATAAAAATTGTGACAGTTTAGGACTGATCTGCCCTCATTGCTTTCACCTTATGACCAAACTTGCCCCTGATCTGACCAAAACCCCTTGCCAGCTTGCCGACAGGGGTTTTTTATGAAAGACTTGTAATTCTGTGATAGCTTGGGGATGGTTTATGGTAGACCTGTGAGTGTGTGAATCTTGGGGTTGGTTTTATGGTAGACCTGTGAGTCTGTGATAGCTTGGGGATGGTTCATGGTAGACCTGTGAGTCTGTGAAAGCTTGGGGTTGCTTTATGGTAGACCTGTGAGTCTGTGAAAGCTTGGGGTTGCTTTATGGTAGACCTGTGAGTTTGTGAAAGCTTGGGATTGCTTTATGGTAGACCTGTGAGTCTGTGAAAGCTTGAGGTTGCTTTATGGTAGACCTGTGAGTCTGTGAAAGCTTGGGGTTACTTTATGGTAGACCTGTGAGTCTGTGAAAGCTTGGGGTTGCTTTATGGTAGACCTGTGAGTCTGTGAAAGCTTGGGGTTGCTTTATGGTAGACCTGTGAGTCTGTGAAAACTTGGGGTTACTTTATGGTAGACCTGTGAGTCTGTGAAAGCTTGGGGTTGCTTTATGGTAGACCTGTCAGTCTGTGAAAGCTTGGGGTTGCTTTATGGTAGACCTGTGAGTCTGTGAAAGCTTGGGATTGCTTTATGGTAGACCTGTGAGTCTGTGAAAGCTTGGGGTTGCTTTATGGTAGACCTGTGAGTCTGTGAAAGCTTGGGGTTGGTTTATGGTAGACCTGTGAGTCTGTGAAAGCTTGGGATTGCTTTATGGTAGACCTGTGAGTCTGTGATAACTTAGGGTTGCTTTATGGTATATAATGTTTCAGCTCTCTTGAACCTCCTTGTACTTTGCATCCCTCATCCCACTTTTACTTATTGGCCCACTATAAATATTTCCCTCAACCCTACAATGGTTCACTCCTCCTACTCATCTGTATATCCACAGGCTGACAAGACTCTATATGTAGCACTAGACTTTGCCTCCCAGGCCTGTATAAGACTTCTTTAATTCTCACATCTTCTGTATAGTTTCCTCACTCCCATTAAGGTTACAGTACACAACAAACAAGTAGTACAGGTATGGAACCCATTATCCAGAAAGCTCCGAATTACTGAAAGACCATCCAGGGCCAGATTTACATAGTGGGCGCCCCTATCCACTCCCCTTTTTTCGTGCAAATTTTCATCATCTGGACCAATGTGGGTGTGGTTGGACAGCATGCCGCCCCCCTAAAATCCTGCCACCCTAGGCCCAGGCCTAGGTTGCCTTTCCACAAATCCTGGCCTGAGACCATCTCCCAAAGACTCCATTTTATCCAAATAATACAAATGATTTCCTTTTTCTCTGTAGTAATAAAACAATACCTTGTACAGGTATGGGATCCGTTATCCAGAAACCTGTTATCCAGAATGCTCCAAATTACAGAAAGGCTGTCTCCCATAGACTCCATTTTATTCAAATACTACAAATAGTAAAACATGATTTCCTTTTTCTCTTTTATAATAGATCAGTAGCTTGTACTTGATCCCAACTAAGATATAATTAATCCTTATTGGAAGCAAAACCAGCCTATTGGGTTTATTTAATGTTTACATGATTTTCTAGTAGACTTAAGGTATGAATAGCCAAATTACAGAAAGATCCATTATCCAGAATGCCCCAGGTCCAGAGCATTCTGGATAACAGGTCCCAAACCTGTAATAATAAAACAGTCGCTTGTACTTGAGCCCAACTAAGATATAATTAAATCCTTATTGGAAGCAAAACCAGCCTATTGGGTTTATTTAATGTTTACATGATTTTCTAGTAGACTTAAGGTATGAAGATCCAAATTACGGAAAGATCCATTATCCAGAAAGCCCAGGCATTCTGAATAACAGGTCCCATGTACTAAGATATAATTAATCCTTATTGGAAGCAGAACCAGCCTATTGGGTTTCTTTAATTTTTAAATTACTTTCTAGTATAAAATCAAAAATTACAGACAGATCTGTTATCTGGAAAACCCCAGATCCTGAGCATTCTGGATAACAGGTCCCATACCTGTATTAAGTAATAGTGTCTCATTGATACTGTTAACTGTCAGTGGAATTACTGGCCGGGTGCAGCTGTATAATAAAGCCCCCCGCAGTCTGTACTTTGCCTGTATATTGATTTAAGCAATAGTAAGTGCTTCTAAAATGAAAGGTGCATATCGGCTGGTTCTTTCGCTTACATTAAGAGCTTGTTCGTAAGTTTCCTGTAAATTTATAACGTTTTGGAATTCTCTTGAAATAGCTTTAATGCTTTGCTCCTTTCGCATATTTTGGGGGCTTTAGAAACCTAAACATAAGCCCCCATAAGGTCATTTATCCCAGCAGCCTACCCATAAGGCTACTTTAGTTTAAAGGAATACCGCCTCGCTGTCGTGTGCAGATTTATTTACACAAAGTTCTGTAAATCGTGACAGCTCTGCAGTCGAACAGCAGCGCATTTTCCAGGAACTGAGGTTTGTACTTGAGTCTAAGTCTTATTCCTGTTAACTCATGATTGGGTGAGTCTATAAACAGGGCCATTTGGGTCCCATAGAAAAATCAGGTACCGTGTTGATTCTTACAAGTTATAAAATAAACTGAATGACTTGAGACACCCATATTGAATTTAAGTTCTCCTTAGAGAGGACTCAGATCACTTACATACCATCACTTCAGGACTGCGGTTTCCTCACTTTTTCAGGTCAAGCCTCACTTAGGATCTCAACATTTTACCAGGACCCCCTTACTTAATAATATGGATACCAAAACAAGTAAACAACTCTGTGTCAGCCATTCATTTAGGGTCTGGCCACACGAGCATATTTGGGGAGATTAGTCGCCCCAGCTACTATACAGGGTTTGATTATTTAATCAAAGAAAAGAGGGGTTACATAAATTACAAAACAAAATAGAAGGTGAGCCTCTGCCTTTTCTTTTTTCATTATTCATTATTTGTGCCCCTGAGGAAGACCGCTTTGGTCGAAACGCATTGGGCTCACCTTCTATTTTGTTTTTTTGTAATTTATGTTCTTTGATTAAATAAACATTTTTCATAATTTTAGTAAATCGAGTGTGCAATCCGTTCCTGGTTATTTGTATATTCGTTTTGGAGACCCTTATGGGGAGCCTTCCACAGATTAGAATCTCGTATTTGAACTTTAAGAGGCAAATTCATCAAGGGTCAAATATCGAGGGTTTATTTACCCTCAATATTCGACTGGGAATGAAAATCCTTCGACTTCAAATATCGAAGTCGAAGGATTTTGAGCAAATACTTCGATCGAACGATCGAAGGAATAATCGTTTGATCGAACGATTAAATCCTTCGAATCGAACGATTCGAAGGATTTTAATCCAACGATCGAAGGATTATCCTTCAACCAGAAAAATTTAGCCAAGCCTATGGCGACCTTTGCAATAGGCTAACATTGGGTTCGGTAGCTTTTAGGTGGCGAACTAGGGGGTCAAAGTTTTTTCTTAAAGAGACAGTACTTCGACTATCGAATGGTCGAATAGTCGAACGATTTTTAGTTCAAATCCTTCGATTCGAAGTCATAGTCGAAGGTCGAAGTAGCCCATTCGATGGTCGAAGTAGCCAAAACAACACTTCGAAATTCGAAGTATTTTCTTTCTATTTCCTCACTCAAAGTTAATGAATTGGCCCCTAAGGGTGTACATCTTCCTACTTTTTTCCTGTCTTCACCCTAAGGGCAGAGACACACGCTCAGATTTGGGGAGATTTAGTCGCCCTGAAGAAGAGGCGATTTATCGCCGGGTGACTAAATCGCCAGCGGGAAGGCACTCAGGGCTCTTCGTTTTCCAAAGTCACCTGAAGTTTCCTCATGAGGCAACTCCAGGTATTGAAGTGCACCGATTGCCATCCTGCTGGCGATTTACATTCTAGCCGGCGGGAGGCAGTTTGGGGAGATTAGTCGCCCCGAAGAAGAGGAGATTTGTCGCTGGACGGCTAATCTCCCCGAATCTGATAGTGTGTCTCTGCCCTAAGACCTTCCCAGTAGGGACATAACTATGTATGTTTATTAATAGCTATAAGGTGTTATTTACCGGCCGCAGTGCAGGGAGCAAAGTGCAAAACAATGGTGAAAAAATGGCTGCAATCTGCTTTATTTGGCACTTTGCTTCTTGCCTGCAGGTACCAGAATTACCACGGAATTTACAAGGAATAGGTGTGAAAAGGCACCTAATCGAGCCCCCTTCCACCCCCTGCCTTTTTTTCTAACTTGGTATCACACAGATGCCCAACTTTTGGAAATGTTGGCACCTTGCACCAGACCATTTAATCAGAAATGCAGAATGCAGGCAGACATTTCCAACTAAGGGGTGCTTTTGAACATGGGTCAAAGTTAATGTACAGGTTGCACTGACAGTACAGTACCCAAAAACTATTGCTTTGTGAGGCTACAATTCATATACGAGTCTCTCATTCCAACCACTCCCTAATTGCTAAGGGGATTTGACCCTAGCAACCAGATAGCTGCCAAAATAACTGGAGAGCTGCTGAACAAAAAGTGAAATAATTAAAAAAACGCATCTAAAAAATGAAAAACAAATGCAAATTGTCTCAGAATTTCCCTCTCTACATCTTACTAAAAGTTAACTGAAAGGTGAACAACCCCTTTAAAGGCTACCTGGTGGGTTGCTATGGGTTACTAGACCCTGGCCCGAAATAATATTCCAGTCTTTACAGTATTCTAATATGTGTGTGTGATATTTTGAGTTAACAGATGTACTGGTGACTGCCACTGGGTTTCTCACGCCTCAGATACAGGGCAAGAACTTTTAACTAGGGGTAATGGTTATATTTTACTCTGAATTAATCCTATAAGTAAATGAGAAATAATATCCATAATCTATATGTACTGCTTGGTGAGCACACTCTTGTAGCACAGATTTCCCAAGTGCTTGCTCCATGCGAGACATTAATGGAAACACTCTGCCCATTTTATTATTCCCCCAGCTGTCGCCTTCTCTTCTCTCTAAGACATATTGACACATAGCACAGCACAGAAAAGATCAGTCGCATCCTTTAAGATACTCATCTTTTCACTAGGGACATTCAAAGCAGCTTTGTTTGAAAACACACTTTCTGGACTAATCCACAGAGGAGCTTATAGTGGACATTCCCTTGTAGCAACATCCATTTACTCCTCTGATACAACATCACTCAATTGTCCCTCCTGTCTCAGTTACTCCAGAATAGGGCTTGTCTTTCCTATGCCTACAAGCATGACTATAGAACAGATATACACTTAGGGGGTTATTTACTAAACTCTGGTCGGGCTTTTTGGGGCAAAACTTAAATTTTTTGTTTTGTTTTTTAAACTCGAATTTTCCGAGATTTTTTTAAAGCCCGATGCAGCAAAAAGCCAGAATCTGAAAATCCTCCATCTCAGACCTGCTGAGTAGTGATGGGCGAATTTATTCACCAGGCGCGAATTCCCGCGAAAATTCGCCGACGTCAAAAAAAAGGGACGCCGACGTCCTTTTTTTTGGATGCCGGCACATTTTCGCCAGCGAATTTGCGACGGCATCAAAAAACGGACGCCGGCATCTAAAGCGGACGCCGGCTTCAAAAACGAGACGCCGTGCCCATCACTACTGCTGAGGTTGTGTATAAGTCATTGGCAGAGGTCCCTATCCTATTTTGAAGTTTCTTTAGTCTGCTCTGGAATTCTGACTTTTCAGGCAAAAATCCCAAAAGTTTGGGCTTTTCGGGAAAAATAAATATTGAAGAGGGATTGCCAAATAGTAAATGATTACTCACCACATAAAGAAAGATGCCCAGGTGCACCACCCTGAACCCTCAGCACGGGGAGCGGAAAAAACCCAAAAATTATTTGGAGCAGGCATTCAAAAAAAGGAAATCTTCTACCAGGCAGTTGAATCAAAGTGAAACGGTTTATTGTTGGGATGCACCGAATGGTTCGGGATTCTGTCTTTTTCAGCAGGATTCAGCCGAATCCTTCTACCCGGCTGAACTGAATCCTAATTTGCACATGCAAATTAGGGGCGGGGAGGAAAAGCGCGTGACTTTTTGTCACAAAACAAGGAAGTAAAAAATGTTTTTCCCTTCCCACCCCTAATTTGCATATGCAAATTAGGATTCAGATTCCGTTTGGTATTTGGCCATATCTTTCGCGAAGGATTTGGGGTTCGGCCGAATCCAAAATAGTGGATTCGGTGCATCCCTAGTTTATTGTGTCCACAGCCTTACGCATTTCATGTTACAAACACTCATAGGGAAAAAGCCTGAAAGAAGTAACGGGTTTTTGCTAGATTTTTAAATAACAAATAAGGTAAAATCGGGTTTGTAAGTTTGGTCATGGTTTTTTTATGTAAATAATGAGACAAATTCAGATTTTACTAAATAACCCTCTTACAGTTACAGAGGTACCTACATACTTTACTGGTATAGGATCTGTTATCTGCAAACCTGTTATCCAGAAAGCTCCAAATTACAGGCAGGCCATCTCCCATAGACTTTATTTTAATGAAACCATTTGAAATTTTAATACATATTTCCTTTTACCTCTGTAACAAAACAGGACCTTGTACTTGATCCCAATTAAGATATAATAAATTAATTAATGTGTATTGGTGGGAAAACAATCATGTTGGGTTTATTTAATGTTTAAAGGGGTTGTCGATCTTTAAGTGAAATTTTAGTATGATGTAGAAAGTGATATTCTGAGACAATTTGCAATTGGTTTTCATTTGTTATTATTTGTGGTTTTTTAGTCATTTAGCATTTTATTCAGCAGCCCTCCAGTTTGCAATTTCAGCCATCTGGTTGCTAGGGTCCAAAATAGAGGCCTAAATAGAAAGATGAGTAATAAAAAGTAGCAATGACATTATACCTGTAGTCTTACAGAGCATTTGTTTTTAGATGGGGTCAGTGACCCCCCCCCCCATTTGAAAACTGGAAAGAGTCATAAGAAGAGGGAAAACAATTCAAAAACTATAAAAAAGAAAATAATGAAGGCTAGTTGAAAAGTTGCTTAAAATTGGCAATTCTATAACTTACTAAAAGTTAACTTAAAGGCGAACCACCCCTTTAAATAATTTGAAGTTCCAAATTAAAGAAAGATCCCCTTATACAGGCCTCAAGCATTCTGGATAACAGGTTCCATACCCATATTTTGCCTTTACTGAACTAGAAACAATTATAATTGTATTGTTTTATCTTAAAATCCTGTTGGATCCCCCCACTGTCGGATCCAGTCATCACTGGGGACTCATTAGCAGAACAGGACTAGGCCAGACCAGCCGTTTACATGTACAGAAGCTCTCAGGCCTTATGTCTTATTTGTGCAACTAACAAGCTTAAGGGCAGAGACACACGTTCAGATTCGGGGAGATTAGTCGTCTGGCGATAAATTGCCTCTTCTTCAGGGCGACTAATCTCCCCCAACTGCCTCCTGCTGGCTAGAATCTAAATCAATGGTGGGATGGCACTCAGATCGCTTCATTTTCCGAAGTCGCCCGAAGTTTCCTCGTCAGGCAACTTCGGAAAACGAAGCACACCGATTGCCACCCCGCCGGCGATTTAGATTCTAGCGGGAGGCAGTTCGGGTAGATTAGTCGCCTGAAGAAAAGGAGATTCACCGCTGGGCGACTAATCTCCCCGAATCTGAGTGTGTGTCTCTGCCCTAAAGGGTATGCAAACCTGATTATAACAGTTTGCACAGTTTGATTCTGAACTAGAGTCCTGCACTGAAACAATTTTTAAAATACAGAACCAGCAGTGCAGTGAATAGGACAGACAGATACTGCTTACAATCACTCAATAGCAATTACATTTCCAAATAACAGAACACGTGTAATGAATTGTATTGGAAAGCTGCACAGAATTAAATTTGCTTTAAATATGCCAAAAATATATCACTGCTCATGTAAGTGGCCTCAAGCCCTTCAGGTGAGTGGTGAAATATTTTGAAGATTCCCAGCAAGACTGAGCAGCTGTGTGACTGCAGGTGTGACCCAGTATGGACTCACGTCTCCCCAATATTGCTTGGCATGTGTAGGATGCTGGGAGTTACAGTTCAACAGAAGCTGCAGGTTGGACATTGTTTTTATTATGAGATTGCCTGTAGCCAGCGCTGGTCTCACTCTGTACTCTAACAAGTGATGGACATTGCAGAAGAAAGGATTTGACTTGGGAAGAAATCATATATTGCAGAACCTGCCTTCCAAATGTTATTATAATAGATCTGCCTTTTCTTCAGATCCTGCACATCAGCTGTGGTCTGGCGCTCTTATTACATTTCCACCACAAAAACAGTTAAAACTCTTTGATCTTTAACCCACAGAATGCCGCAGATTTGTTCTGCTCTCATCCCCCCTGAAAACAAATGAGATCACTCAATGGAATGGAAGGGAATTCATACCAGAAGATTTTAGCAAAGGAAAATACTGCTTATCTTAAAGGGATCCCGTCATCCGAAAACATGTTTTTTCAAAACGCATCAGTTAATGCTGCTCCAGCAGAATTCTGCACTGAAATCCATTTCTCAAAAGAGCAAACAGGTTTTTTTATATTCAATTTTGAAATCTGACATGGGGCTAGACATATTGTCAATTTCCCAGCTGCCCCTGGTCATGTGACTTGTGCCTGCACTTTAGGAGAGAAATGCTTTCTGGCAGGCTGCTGTTTTTCCTTCTCAATGTAACTGAATGTGTCTCAGTGGAACATGGGTTTTTACTATTGAGTGTTGTTCTTAGATCTACCAGGCAGTTGTTATCTTGTGTTAGGGAGCTGCTATCTGGTTACCTTCCCATTGTTCTTTTGTTTGGCTGCTGGGGGGAGGGGGGAAGGGAGGGGGTGATATCACTCCAACTTGCAGTACAGCAGTATAGAGTGATTTAAGTTTATCAGAGCACAAGTCACATGACTTGGGGCAGCTGGGAAATTGACAATATGTCTAGCCCCATGTCAGATTTCAAAATTGAATATAAAAAAAAAAGTTTCTCTTTTTGATTTTGCTGAAGCAGCACTATTAACTGATTCATTTTGAAAAAAAATTTCTTCCCATGATAGTATCTCTTTAAGGTGGTCAAATACAGGCTGATAGCTCGGTACATCCAGACTAAAGCTGGCCCTAGACATGGGGCCCACTGACCGGCCTGTCTGATAATTATCTGGCTGAAAATCGGACAGAAATCACTTGGGCCAGTTTGAAATTGTTGTGGGGCAAGAATAACATCAAAACATGACTGCAGTCCTTGTACAAGTATTAAGGTTGCCACCCAGCTGGTATTTTGCCGGCCTAGCTGGTGAAACACTTGCCAAGGCCGGTGTTACAAATCTACCAGCAATATAGATGCCGTTAAATCTGTAATATTCCAAAAACCAGCCACTGTACTGCCCCCTTATGCCTCTGATCCACCCCAAACTTACCATTCCTCTTCATTTTCTCCTTCCCCAATCCTCCTGTGATTTCATAACTTCTCCCACCTTTTGTCACCACCCCACCACTCCTACAGACCATCTGGTGAGTTTATTTTCATGCACCCCATAATATGAGGGTAGCCCTAGGGCCAACCATGGAATCAGCCTTATTTGGCCCAATATGTGGGTGGCCAGATCAGACCCAGATCTGATGGTGTGTTACTACCTTTAGACCAGTGATCCCCAACTAGTGGTTCATAAGCAACATGTTGCTCACCAACCACTTGGATGTTGCTCTCAGTGACCTCAAAGCAGGTGATTTTTGAATTCCAGGCTTGGAGGCAAGTTTTGGTTGTATACAAACCAGATGTACTGCCAAAGAGAACCTCCTGTAGTTTACCAGTCCACATAGGGGCTACCAATAGCCAATCACAGCCCTTGTTAAGCAACCCTAGGAATTTTTTCAATACTTATGTTGCTCCCTTTACACATAAATTGGGGCACATTCACTAACCTCCGAAAATTCGCCAGCGGCGGGTTCGCTCACAGCGCAACAATTCATCAGGAGTAGATATGCCAGGACAACGCTAATTCACTAAAATCCAAAGTTGCGTCCAGGGCACAGAACGCTGGCAAAGTTGCGCTAGCATTACTGCACCAAGCGAAGCAAAGTTGCGCTACCGTTGCCTAATTTGCATATGGCGGGAAGTTAAAGTTGAATGGACGTATATGTTGCAGCAAATACATTGCACTACACAATCCGGCGGGAGGCAGTTCGGGGAGATTAGTCGCCCCGAAGAGGAGGAGATTTGTCGCTGGGCTACAAATCTCGGTGAATCTGAGCTGAATCTGACATTTGTCTCTGCTCTTAATGTATGGAGATCTAAATGATGGAAATACCCATTATCTGAAAAACAACAGGTCCTGAGCATTCTGGATAACTGGTCCCATACCTGTAATCAAACCTGCCCAATATCTGGCTTACTTTCAGATAACGGTTGGTGGGCTGATCAGTGAACCACATGCACAGGCCAATATTCTGTTGACTTGGTCTGGAAAAACTAAGTCAACAGATTTTATTGGCCCCTATATGGCCACCTTTATATCCAACACCCAATCAGCAGGTAGCATTACTATTTATCTGTTGAAATCGGAAAGCAAAAATCTGATGAGTTGTTGTGGGTTTATTACATTGTATTACTTTATATTATCCTGGGGGTATTATCCAGAGTTAGCTATAACATTGATGGAAATATCTCATGTTCCATCTCACATTATTTGCATGATATCTGTGCCTGTTTTCCCCCCTTTCCTAAATGACCACAATACAATATTATGCGCTTCTAATGAACCGGGAGCCCCTATTACTTTCCAACCACTGCCTCTTTAATGAGTCTCGTTATTCAGCTCCTCCAAAATGAAGACGTCCTCAGACAATGGCCTCGAAACAAAAGTCCCAGTAGCTAATGTGGGCCGCTCTCACTTGCCCCCGAATAGATGTTTCCCATCTTGAAAGGAAGATAAGGAGTTTAGATCTCAATTTCGGAATACAAGTGTTTGACAGGTCCCAATGAATCCTTTCATCCGTAAATTACACGTAGCTACTAAATCCCTTCCCTGCCCCGATCCCCTTTTTATACTGGGAGAATACGATGACAAAGGCTCACAGCTCTGCAGCGCACTCCTCTGTGGGATTAATCTGCTTTTGTTGACAAAACACAAATTACATCTTCTTTGCTAACAAACCCTCCTTCTCAGCTGGGATCCGCTCCTCAGGGATGGAATGCATTGTCTCCCGGGGGATTTAGAGGGTCACAATGAGAGCAGTTCATCATTAATAAAGGCCAACATGTGCCTCTTAAAATGTTCAATTAAGGGGAGAAACTATTTTTTAGTTTTACAATTTTTAACACCATAAAAACTCCCTGGAACCTAGAAAACATAAGCAACATGGCAATATTTACACTTTTTCTCTGTATGGAAAACTCCCAGGTGTTTACAGATACCTTACCCAGAGTATACCAGGGTTTTTCCCAACAGCTTAATCATATCTGATTATTTTACATCATCCAACTTTATGTTTGAAGTAATAGGCTGGAATATACCAATAGACAGCACGTTTTTTGCCGTCTCTGGACCATATAAATCCATGGACAGAAAAGTGTCGCCTACTGGCTGCCAGCTAAGAGGTTCGTATAAAAATAGTCATGTGGAAACTGTGTCCACTCCTATTGTTACACCCCTATTTTTTCAGAGGTTTAAGGGTACACAGCGAGACTCATTCAAATGAAGTGTACAAACTACATTTCAGACACAAACTGCCATTTTTTTTATCCACAATGCTGTGTTCGTAGCCCACAACAGCAACTGCACGTGTGTTGGCAGCAAATCACTTTCAGAGTTGACATTGCGCAGTTTCAGCATTAAACTAATATTGCAGTTTTGCAATAAATCTGCTGCACCTATTGACTCAAGCTGCTGTGGGAACCTTGAAATTACCACCACATTTAGGGCGGCGGCAGCCACAGGGTTCCACAGCGTTAATAGACACCCTTGTGCATGATTCAACAGAAGAAGTAGTGATCACGGTTGGGTTGGAGAAGTCTGGCCTGGAGGGGCCCATCTGTGTTTTTACCAGTATCCCGGTAGGCCAGTTTGACACTGGTCCACCATAAAGCCATAGCTGTCGTTGGACAACAATTCCCAGCACTCACTAAAGATTATAGGATCTGAACAGAGACTGGACTTGGAAGATGTAACTAGTAGCCCTGGAGGGAACTCTCCCCTTCAAAGGGCAGTTAATGCTAATGAATTTGAGGCACCCACCGCTAAGGCCCCTCTGAATCCACACAAACACCTATCAGGGTTTGTTGGTCACCCTCCTCTTTAGTGGAAAAAGAAAATATCCCCCATACCTTTTCTCCTATATCTGTAGCACCGTTGCTCATATTCTCTCTGCTCTGCTCCCAGCACTTTGGATACACATAGTAGAGTCCTGCACGGGTCCAACCAGAAGGGCCATGGCCGACCCGAACCCACTGAACTCTAACCTGACCCGCACCCAACACATGCCCCTACCAGTGCCGCTACCCAACCAGGACCCTACATTGCTAAGCTTCCCTTCAGACCCACGACCACAATAAGTGATGTCACCTTAGACCAGAAGTCACATCACTCTGGCTCCGATTAGGCAGGAATGGGATGAAAACATTGCCTACAGCACTAGGTAGGGTGGGAGGACCACGTCCTGCATCTTACCCGGGTACCCAGGCAGGTTACCCACGGACTACCCTCATGGTCACGGAAGCAGGAATTTTCTAACCAAAACCCGACCGATTTGTGGGTATTCCGCAGGTACCTGACCCAATGCAGGACTCTAACACATAGTTCCCTGTCATCCTTTGCACCGTAATGACCTGCAGGTCACATGGCATATTGATGCAGAGCTGCCAATTGAATGGCAAGCATCCCATTTTCTATTCGGATTCTAGTTTTGTCAGCTAAGATGGCGCCCATCATAATCATTGTAGCTTGTGACTGAAGACTGTGAGTCACATCACAGTAGTTCTATCATGGCTGAATGTTAAAACCACAGTGTTTCAGGAGGCACCTAGGGGCATGAGATGAGAAGTATAGTTCTCCTTTAAGAGCGATCATGTGTTTCCCTGAAGGTTGTCATGGAGTAGAGGGAGTTGTAGTCGGACAACAGTTGAACACATTGGGAGCCTTGATCAGCTTCTTCCATTGCCCTGGGTCGTCTGTTCTTTAACTCCTGGTTGTGTATGTAATATAAACAGCAGCCTTTCTAGATGACATATAGCAGTGTTACTAGCCAATAACTTCACGTGGTACTTTATATAGTGGGATTAGCTGCTTCATTTAGCCCCTGTATATCTGAGCGGGGCCGGTGACATCACGAGCCGTGTAAGTGAGCTGCTACTGTAAACACTGGGCTCCAGCCAGAGACGGGGAAAGCAAAACGCTGTTCTACATAGTCCTGCAAAGTATAACAACATGACAGATACGCAAAGCTTACATATACCTGCAACCTCGCTAGGGACACAAGAAGTCTCAAGGCTTTTAAAGGAGAACTAAGGAGAATAAAGCACTCTGCCAAAAAAAAAAAGCCATACTTTCTGTTTTGAGGTTCTGTACCAGCCCAAGGCAACCACAGCCCGTCTGTGTCTCCAAAGATGCCCCAGTAGCTCCCATCTTCTTTTCTGCTGATTCACTGCACATGCTCTGTGCTGCTGTCACTTACTGAGCTTAGGGACCCACTGAATAAAAAACTAAATAACTCCAAAACCTCAAATAATTGAGGAACATCACTCCCTACATCGTACTAAAAGTTAACTCAAAAGGTGAAAACCCCCTTTAAGGCCCCACTCCAGAACCATGAGATCACACTGGTACTTTTTAGCCTGCTACTTAAAGGGTTACATTTTAAAGGAAGGAGTAAAGAAAGGAGTGCAAGTTATCTGAATTTGATTTTCTCCTAATAAGTTCTGGAGCCCTGTAAATGTGCCCAACATTGCGTGCAGTGCAAGCATAGGCCTGACCTCATTTCAACTTCTAAGCACTTCCAAAATCTTATTGCTTGACGTGTGGGCGTGCGAGGGGAAATCTGCTTAGCTTGCACCTTCCTCCAAATTGAAGGCTCTGAAATGATGATGGCTGCTGAGTAGTTTCCAATACTTCATGTGGTCTGCGCCTTATATTTAACAGACCATTTACGTATCACATCATGAAAACATATTCTCCACTTTATTCCGAACGTCATCTCAGTGCAACAAGTGCTTTTCTGTGTGATGATGAGTAGATTCGGTCTATATGCCCCGGAGTCTTAGGAAACTCATAGGGAACAATGTAGGTCTCTATAAATAGATATTGCATAAAACATCTCTTATGTAAAAATAACTGCTTCGTGTAAATAAACAATTTTCATAATAATATACTTTTTTAGTAGTATGTGCCATTGGGTAATCATAAATAGAAAATTGCCATTTATAAAAATAATGGCTGCACCCTGGGGTCGTATGATTCACTGTGCACACAAACAAACTATACTTCTTAGGTCACATGAGCCAATTAACAGACAGTGTCTTTTGCTTCCTCACTTCTTCCTGTTACAGTTAGAGCTGCAGTATTTCTGGTCAGCTGATCTCTGAGGCAGCACACAGACCATCACAAAATAGTGGCTCAAGGCAAGCAATGTAAAAGGGCAATATTTACTTTAATATATATACAGGTATGGGACCTGTTATCCAGAATAGACCTGGGGTTTTCCGGATAACAGATCTTTCCGTAATTTGAATCTTCATACCTTAAGTCTACTAGAAAATCATGTAAACATTAATTAAACCCAATAGGCTGCTTTTGCTTCCAATAAGGATTAATTATATCTTAGTTGGGATCAAGTACAAGCTACTGTTTTATTATTACACAGGAATTATTACAAAAGGAAATCATTTATAAAAAATTGGATCATTATGATAGAAGGGAGTCTATGGGAGATGGCCATTCCGTAATTTGGAGCTTTCTGGATAATGGGTTTCCGGATAACGGATCCTATACCTGTACCTGTTTGGTAAGATTCTTTAATATGCCACTTAATATGATATAAACTATCTGTTGCTTAAGTATTCATTTTGGGGGTATAGTTTTCCTTTAATGTCGCCGATGGCTTCTCTGCCTCATAAGGTGTCGGAGGCTCTGACTGCATGGCCAGGACAGATAAAAGAATTGTATATTCAGTACATACTCAAAGCTCAGGTCAGCTGTTGTTAAACTACAGCTCAAAATTGCACCCCCCCAATGCACCCCAATCTAATTACTGCGTCTAATTCAAAGTGCAAACAAAAGTCGAGAGGCCCAAGTTTGCCTATAACTTCCTTAAAGGAGAAATAAAGCTTTATATAGCAGACCTCCTAACTGTCCCATTTTCAGCAGGACAGTCCCGCTTTTGACAGCTCAACACCCAGTCCCAAGTTTGTACTGGAAAGTCCCGACTTTCTCTGCACACAGAAAAACAAGGTTTCTAACTTAATTGGCTTTTGGCTGAGAGCCCAGAACAACTAACAGGTGCAAATAAGATACTTTGCAACAATTTTGTAGTAATTGTAACATTTTTAGATAAGAAGGTCCCTTGGGAAAAGTTAGACTCACAGCTTAAAGGGCAATTCACCTTCATTAGCAAAACTGCAATAACTGGGAAAAAAACCCACAGAAATATGTTCAAACGTTCATAACCTGCCAAAGTTTGCAAAATGAACATGGTAATTAGGAGGTGTGGCCACAAAATGGGTGTTGTCAAAAAAATTTGAAGATTTTTTACTTCGAATCCTTCACTTGAAGTTAGTGAATCGGCCCCTTAAAGTTAACTTAATGGTGAACCACCCATCCATACACATTGGCTTCTTTGCAATAAATAACTAAAATATGTGATTTGTCAAACATTTAGGCAGTAGAAAGAGTAAGTTGGAAGTTAAAAAGTCATTTATTAGAACAAGAACAGTCTAACACATTTCAGGCACTTACTCGTAGGTAGCGTTGCCACCCAGCAGGTATTTTACAGGTCTAGCCGGTAAAACACCTTCTAAAGCTGGGGCCGGTATTACAAATGTACCGACAATGTAGTTGCCATTATATCTCAAATGCTCCAAAGTTCAGCCCCTGCCCCCTTAAGGCACCGATCCACCCAGAACCCAGCCCAAACTTAGGGGTGTATCCTTGTGTACCGAAATAAATTACTTAATTATCTTAATTACTTAATTATCTTTTCTTAAGTCTGTCTGGAAGATTGGTCTTTGGAAGTTCCTGCTCCTTTATTCATACAGTTTATCCACCCCACTTACCCTTCTTTTTCTTGTTCTCCTTCCCTCCATCCTCCTGCTGTGCCCGTGATGTCATAGCTTTGACCACATTTTATCACTGGCCGCCACTCCTAAATCACAACCCACCCCTTTTGCTGCCCCTCCCACTTCTGGCCAGTAAGTTTATGCCAAAAAGGTGGCCACCCTTTTCATAGGCCAGGAGTCTGTAAGTAAGAGCCCATAAATAAATACCCTGTTTCGTACGAAACATGTTATGCTGTTTTTGTCATAATAAACAACTTTTTAACTTTCAAATTACTCTCACTACTCCCTGAATTTTTGATGAATCCCATACTCAAGTTATTTATTGAGGTTTCTGTAGTGAGACCATCCTTTATTTAGCCATTAAGGCTCTACTTACTGCATATTATTTATCATTTCTCAGAGCACAGTTTACACACACTGTTTTACACTTATAGCTTATTTGCCCAATCAGATACTGTACATGTGTTGGACAGAGACATACTCATTTGGTGACCTTGCCAAACTATCAGGTCCCAGTGTGTATGGGCAGCTTTATTTTAGTATTACAGAGGTTCAGTACCCTTATAACAGTTATGATTAGGGCATTTATAGTTCTCCACAGCAGCTCCACATCTTCTGAACTTGCTAGGCCATCTTTTGTGTGCCAGGGGCACTGCACAATCATCAGTAGATTCTGGGCTGCTGTTGAGAAGCTAAATTTAGGGGGTAATAGAAAATCATCAAAATGCTAGCAATAGTTAAGAGGCTACATTTATTAACATACAAAGTGTAATCACAATGTTATTCCCATAATGCTGTGTGTTTTTATTTGATGCTCTGCTTGAAAGTGATGACTGATTATTTTGACGCAAGTGTGCCTATTGATGATGGGCACTGAGAGAACCATGGAACTACACCTGATCCATAGGTTGCAGTAGCTCCAGGGTTCCTCTGTATCAATAGGCACAACTGAGGGAACCCTGGAACTACCACCTGATCCAGAAGTTGCAGTAGCTCCAGGGTTCCTCTGTATCAATAGGTGCAACTGAGGGAACCCTAGGACTACCACCTGGTCCAGAAGTTGCAGTAGCTCCAGGGTTCCTCTGTAGTGATGGGCGAACTTGCGTTGTTTCGCTTCGCCGAAAAATTAGCGAATTTCGTGCAAAATTCGAGAAACGGCGAAAAATTCTCGAAACGGGTGAATTTTTTGTGGGGAATTTTCGCGGGCTTTTCGCAAATTTATTCGCTGGTGGCGAATCGCGCAAATTCGCCGCGAATTCGCGCCTCGCAAATTAATTCGCCCATCACTATTCCTCTGTATCAATAGGCGCAACTGAGGGAACCCTGGAATTACCACCTGGTCCAGAAGTTGCAGTAGCTCCAGGGTTCCTCTATATCAATAGGCACAACTGAGGGAACCCTGGAACTACCACCTGATCCAGAAGTTGCAGTAGCTCCAGGGTTCCTCTGTATCAATAGGTGCAACTGAGGGAACCCTAGGACTACCACCTGGTCCAGAAGTTGCAGTAGCTCCAGGGGTTCCTCTCCAGCAATAGCTGCAACTACGCTGGATTTAGAGACAGGAAGGATTGAGTGAAGCCAAGCACAACTATATGAAAGTGCAAAAAGATCTTTTTAACACAAGTTCCTGCACAAATGACTTCAGGGGAATTTACACAGTGGAATACACTGGTTTCTATGCTGTCGTGTAATGTGAATGAATTACTAGAATTGTATTGTGAACAAATTTAACTGGCCTGAAATCATGGCAAATTACTGTAGGAGGAGAGGGTGGTCCCTGAGATGTTTCATTGCGTGCCATGTAATGTGGATCTGAATTAAGTTCTGATTGATTTTGTATTTCAATTTGCATTCTTTATTTGTTCTGTGTCTTGTTAGAAGAAATTGGGAGTTAGTAGGGGCATATTCAGAGGCACAGGTTTTCCCTGCTAAGGGATTGTGAGAGAATTGGGCTGGACCAGAAGCTCAAGACTTCAAGTGTAGCCTCTGTCCAACCTAACTCTTAGTTATACCTTAATTGTCCTATAAACCCTTTGATTCCATAGATTGCAAGGGTAAGTATAAATGACAAGGCAGCCTTAGGTGAAACAAAATGCTTGGAACTGTTGTGGCAAAATTATGCTGAACAATTGCAGTTCTTCATCCCCCAATTTAAAGAGTACAACAAGTAAACCAATTTACTTGTTGATATGGTTGAAAACGTCCTTTTCATAATTATTATCATCATTAATGGGTTCTTTGCGGAGCAGGAAGCTCACATTGGTCAATGGATTTATTCAATACAAATTAACTTAACCTTGTCAGGTAAATTATTGCTTGCAAGTTATCATTGCTGTTATTGTTCCTCTGGTATAAAAACCAATTACAGAGTTAAAAGAATTTGCCCTGACTGGTTATTCATTACTAAACTGCCACTGTGCCTGTTTTTCTCTGTGTTTGTTTATTGGAAATATTAAGAGGTAAATGTACAATTACTATTTTCCCTCTAGTTTTTCTAGGGGTCTTACTGGTTAGAAGTTGCCATTTTCTTCAGCTTGTTGTCCATGTTATTTCTTTTTAACACCCCTCCTATTGGGTTATCATTACTTTATAAGAAGCCTATCAGCCACCACTATAATTGTTGGACAAATTAGGAAGCAAGGAATATTTAAGAACGTCACTGCATGATGTAGACTTAAGTTTTGCTTTCAATGGAGCCAGGATCCATAAACCATGGAAAACAGACCCAGACCATTACAACTCTCCCTCTATACTTGACTTCACACAGGTAGCGTTCTCCCGAAATCAACATTCATACCAGATGGAAAAATAGCATTTATCACTTCACTGGAGTTTTGGAACTCAACAGTGAGTGTTCCAACTGATATTGCACATTGGAGGCCCAACCAAGAATCCTCCTTGCAATCACAGGGTCCTTCTTCAGCTCTCCCCCCTCCACCCCTGTGTGCTGCATCATGCACCTCTTATCTCCTACCTTCTTCTTAACTTTGACTGATTGGTGTAGAAGGCCTTGTCTCACCAGGTTGTTTCCCAGTGTCCGGCCACCCCAGTCCGACCCTGAACTAATAAAGTTACTGTGTTTTTGGCTAAAAATGTGTCAGGATACTTTTGGCCATAAAGTGTATATGATAAATTCATTTAACATCTATCTACATGTAGAAAAAGGTTAACAAAAACAAACTCAGTATAATTTTATATAAAGCTTTATTTGTTAAGAGACTTGGTAAATGTTACAAAGTTACACAATAGGACATAGTTGATGTAGAAAGAATAATGTAATGGTGATCAAACAGCTGCTGGTATTTGAATGGTGGCTTTTCATACTAGTTACTTTTTGCCTTTTTTCTTCCCTCTCTTCTTCTTCTTCTTCCCTTGGTTTTGTGCTTTCTGATCACCATTGTTCTTATTATCAACTACTTCTTCTTTCTTTTCATGAACTCTACTTTCTTGTTCATCTGTTTCAATGTTTATAATAGATTCTTCCTTCCCTTGTTTCTCTTCCTCTTTTTCAATGGCATCTGTCTTATTCTTAGAGTCTTCTTCCATATGCTGCATACTGACTCCTAAAAAAAAGTTCAAAAAGTTTAATGAACTCTTTCAAACCATGGGGTCACTATACTAATAGGGGCAAGCATTTGCTCTTTGGGAACCCATAACATTAATCAGATGTCTCCCTTTAAACAGCAGATGAGCAAATGGTAATGGTATCTGCCATATTGCTACATTGGCTAACCCAATTCCACTACTCAACCGTCAGCTCATTTCTCTACTTCACTTGGTTTGTACTTACTTTCTTTTATCTGTTTCTCTGTATCAGCACAGATCTCATGACGGGGGTCAGTCTTTATAGTCTCTGTAGGTACTTCCTTCCCTTCATTGTCTATTTCTTTATTAGGAGTATCTTCCTTTGTCTTAGAGTCATCTTCTGGCATTTGTATTTTGGCTCCTAAAAAGTAAAATCTCACAGTTGAGCTTTTCCAAACAATGAGGTTAGTAAAATAAAACATTCAATGACATTAAAGTTTGCTTGGTGGCAAGCCATAGTAACGATTCAAATGAGATGTCTGCTTTCAAACTCCAGTCTAGCAAATATTAACTGCTGATCTACATCTGATCTACAAGTGGTGTCACAATTTAAAGGGGAACAGTCACCCAAAAAAAATATTCAAAATCCTATTTTATCACATTAGTCAAGAAAAATTAACTTTAATTACACTATATAAATTATATGAATCTTGCGTCCTTCAGTCTGGGATTTCAAAGTTATAGCAAGCAGGCAGCAGCCATTTTGTGCACACTGTTATTAAGGCAAGTCTTACATCAGCTCAGAATCTTGTTTGTGCACCAGAATGGGGGACCTGATGTCCATCCCCATGTCCTGGCTACACAATTAAATGTTAAAGAGAACGGGGGAATGTGGGGAGAGCAGTGACATCTAAGAAGTGCTAAATGGAAAGTGAAAGTAATTGTCTGCCCCGCCTCTATGCCCAGGGCATAGAGGCGGGGCAGACAATATTTGATTGACAGATGAGATATTTTAAATGAGCTTACAACAACTATGAATCTTTTGATAAAAAATAGAAATTGGATTTCATGTTTAATTTGAAAAGGACTTTTATTATACAGATTTTTGTGTCTGGGTGACAGGTCCGCTTTAAGTCAATTTTGGTTTCTCTTTCTTAATGCAACTGTTGTTACTTTCCATATTATGCCATTTTCATATTCATGGTTTGAGGAGAGAACAAGTGCTAATCAGACCAGGATAATGTTACTCTATAGCAGGGATCCACAACCTTTAGAACCCATGAGCAACATTCAGAAGTGAAAGGAGTTGGGGAGCAACACTAGAAAAATGTTCCTGGGGTGCCAAATAAGGGCTGTGATTGGCCATTTAGTAGCCCTTATGTGGATTGTCAACCTACATTGAGGCTCTGTTTGGCAGTACACCTGGTTTTTATGCAACTAAAACTTGCCTCCAAGCCTGGAATTCAAACATAAGCCCCTGCTTTGAGGCCACTGGGAGCAACATCCAAGGGGTTGGAAAGAAAAATGTTGCTCATGATCTACTGGTTGGGGATCACTGCTCTATAGGGACAGTCCCTTTCTATCCATATCAACCTATTCTAGAGATTTATCGGGTGAAAATATCACAGACAAAAAGTCAAAAAGTCTTACCATGTACAACAACTTGGAGAAGGCGCATCTCTGTTTCGGCTTTTCTCAATCCTTTTACATGCTTGTTGCTGGGAAAGAAAAGATAAAATTCTTTTTTATGAGCATATTCTAATGTAAAATGTATATATAATCTTTAAAGGGTGTTATAAAGTTTAATTATGAGTTTAAAAAATTATTACATGTATTCTATGGCATCATCGAACAATGAGATTATGCCAATATATTTTACTTAGGATTTGAATAAAAATATAATAAAGTTATCTCACTATTTAAGGGTTATGTTGTTATTGCTGCAGCAATGGGACATCACAGGTAAATGAATGTAAATAAATATAGAAACACGCAGGGCTACAGGTCAATTTTATTCAATAGCAACATGTTTCCGAAATAAAAGTTTTTATTTTATTTTTATGATAACAATATAGGCTCGAAGCCTCACTTATCAAAAAAATGGTGAAATTGTCTGATGTAAGAAAAAAAAACTTAAACTCGCCAGCAGTGATGGGCGAATTTGACCCATTTTGTCACGAATTTGCAAAACAGGCGAAAAATTAGCAAAACGATGATTTTGACAACATTGTCAATTCACTGGCGTCAAAATGGGCGCCAGCATCAAAGTTGATGCCTGCGCCTATTAAAGTCAATGGGCATCCGTTAATCGTCTAAATTGTCGCTTGCGTAGATTCTGTCATCAGCGTCAAAAAAACGTTGATGCCAGTGAATTTTCACAGCAAATTCGCTAATTTATTTGTGCGACTTTGCACCTGCCGAATAAATTCAAATGGCCGCGAAAATTCGCCGCATTCTTTTTTTTCGCGGGCGTCGTTTCCCTAAATTTTCGCCGTTCGCCCTTCACTATTCATTAGCATAATTTAGATTTTTTTAATGCAATTGTTTTATGGTAAATCATTCAAATTCAGGGGGAAAAAATGTGGTGTCGACTGCAATTTTGGGTGATTTTGTGCAAAATTGTGGTCTTCATAAACTTACACACATACACAACTGTACACAATATCTTACATTTGCATTCCCTTCCACTAACTCCATATTCCACGAACTCCATCTGTATATTATAGCAAATGGCAGAGGGGCTGCTGTAAAATGCCATAGACAGATGCTTTTTATTGGGCCTCAGTTTACTTAATAGGGCTGTTTCCCTTTCAGTTAACTATAGGTATGGGATCCGTTATCTGGAAACCCGTTATCCAAAAAGCTCCAAATTACGGCCGTCTCCCATAGACTTCATTTTATCCAAATAATCCAATTTTTTTTAAATTATTTCCTTTTTTTCTGTAATAATAAAACAATAGCTTGTACTTGATCCCAACTAAGATATAATGTATCCTTATTGGAAGCAAAAACAGCCAATTGGGTTTATTTAATGTTTATATGATTTTCTAGTAGATTTAAGGTATGAAGATCCAAATCAAGGAAACATCTGTAATCCGGAAACCCCCCCCAGGTCCCGAGCATTCCCGATAACAGGCCCATACCTGTAATAGTATGATGTAGGGAGTGATATTTTTCGACAATTTGGTTTTCATACTTTATTATTTATGGCTTTCAAGTTATTTATCTTCTTATTCAGCAGCTCTCCAGTTTGCTATTGCAGCAATCTGGTTGCTAGGTTCCAAATTACCCCAGCAACCATGCATTGATTTGAATAAGAGCCTAGAATATGAATAGGAGAGGCCTGAATAGAAAGATGAGTAATAAAAAGTAGCAATAACAATACATTTGTAGTCTTACAGAGCATTTGCTTTTAGATGGGGTCAGTGACCCCCATTTGAAAGCTGGAAAGGGCAAATAATTCAAAAATTATAAAAAATAAATAATGAAGACTAATTGAAAAGATGCTCTTTTAAAATCATTGGGTGTGGCCAGAAAAATAACTGGACATGACAGTCTTCCAGAATTATACTATGACAGGTCTCTGCTGTCAATTATGATCAATTACTGTGCTGTGGAATATGCCTGCTCTCTATTAATAAAGGACAGATGATAATAATATTACTTTTCATCACAACAGACAGAAAGCCACATGACTACCAAAATTATTTTGCCGCGCGTCAATGTCGGTGCCTGCGACAATTTTTATACTTGTGGCTATTTTGTCCAAATGCATTGAAGTCTATGGGAGTATGAATAATTTTGACGCGCAACAATTTTTATGCGCACGACTATTCTGACGCGTGCCCAAATTTTTCCGATGCGTCTGATTTTCCGCCGCCAAATTTTCTCTGCAGTTTCACAATTTTATTTGCTGCCGGCAAAACGCAGAAATTCCCAGCTGGCAAATTTATTCGCCCATCACTATTTATAGAGGCTTAAAGATGACAAAAAAAAGTCAGCACTGAAGTAAATAAGGTTTTCATTAAAAATACATATTTTTGAGGCCTTGTGCACTTGTATTTTGATTTACATGTATCTGCAGGGCAGCCATCAGGGGGGGACAGGGGGGAGAGTTGTAGGGGGCCCGAGGGTAAGGGGGGCCCGGCCACATTGCACTTACTTGATTAGCCAGGCCCCCCTGCTTTCTGAGAGCTGCCGACTTCGGGAAGGCAGGGCGGGAGCACAAGGGGAGGTATCTTCTGTCCATTACTTCCCCTTATTGGTCACTGAGTTTAAGTCCCGGTTGAGCTGCTCAGGGATTGGATAGCTGAGGTTTGAACTTCTCCTCCAGCTCATCCAATCACCATGCAGCTTTACCAGGACTTGAAATTCTGTGACCAATAAGGGAAGAAAATGCTGTCACTGGAAGAAGATGCAGCCACCTGTGCTCCCCTCCTCCCTTCTGTAGTTGGCAGCTCACTGACATCAGGTGGGCCACACTTATGAAGTAAGTGCAACATGGCAGAGCCCCCCTAAAGGTAACCCTTTGTGGTCCCTGTTGTGTGGTGGGGCCCTGGGCACAAATTTTTTTTTAAACTTCTGGGGGGGCAAGTTTTTTTACATGGACGTTTAAGGGGGGCCCTGGCCACCAATTTTCTAATAATGTGGGGGGGGGCCCTGGCCACCAATTTTTCCCCCCATATGGTGTCCTAGCCACCAATATTTTTGAACGCGGGGCCCTGACCACAAATGATTTTTTTTAATGGGGGGCCCTGACAATATTTTTTTATTAACATGTGGGAACCATAGCCACCAATGTTTTTTTAGTGTGTGGTGGAGGCCGGACCTGTAGGTGGGGATTGTGGTGGGCGCAGCCCAGGGGGCCCAGGAAATTTTTTTGTATGGGGCCCTGCAATTTCTGATGGTG
This sequence comes from Xenopus laevis, assembly GCF_017654675.1. NCBI lineage: Eukaryota > Metazoa > Chordata > Amphibia > Anura > Pipidae > Xenopus > Xenopus laevis. Next base: position 21,516,459 of record NC_054371.1, on the reverse strand, counting down.
GCCCTGGGTATCTGTTATCCAGAATGGTCTGTAAATGGGGTGTCTGGATAAGGAGTCTTTTCCTAAATTGGATCACCATAAAAAAAAATCATTAGAAAATCATGTAAACATAAAACAAGCCCAATAGGCTGGTTTTGCTTCCAATAAGGATTAATTATATCTTAGTTGGGATCAAGTACAAGCGACTGTTTTATTATTACAGAGAAAAAAGAAATAATTTTTTTAATTTGAATGAGTTGATTAAAATGGAGTCTGCGGGAGACGGCCTTTCCGTAATTCTCATAATATGGGCTTCTGGATAATTATCCCATATCTTTACTTTAATGGTTGTTGCAGTCAGTGGCGTAACTATAATGTGCTGGGACCGATTCCCATCTTCCCGCCCACTTTACTGCTGACTCTGCCCCGCCCATTTCCAGCCTCCATCCCACCCACTCCCTGCCCTGACTCCGCCCACGCCTGCCTGACTTGCGTCCCAGGTAAGAGAGCTGCCATAGTAGCTATAGAGAAAGCAGACCCCACAGTCTGGGCCCACCTGCAACTGCAGTGTCTGCTTCCTCTATAGTTACACCACTGTTGCCAGTGCTTGGCCAGAGTTGCACTGAATCCTGCACAGTATTTATTCGCTCAGATGTAAAGTGCAAGGGGTTCATACGCCATTAGGCATGTGTATTGCTATTGTCCCTTTTGAGTGAAATGCTATTTATGGGCAGTTCTCTCAGTTCAATTTGCATTGGTAAGCATTTAATGAGTTAATTACTATCTGACGGAATAATAACATTAGGGATAAATGTTCCGTGTGATTATTGATTAACTAACTTGCCCGCCTCTATATTTGTGTGCCGTCCACCACCCTCCCCGCGGTCAATCGATCCTATTGATTAACATTCTGCACAGGGTAATGGTTTACTTGTCTTGTATCTGAAAACGTCTCGCTCTCACCAATCATTGTCCTATTATGTTGCAGTGGAATCTTAGAGCCCAGGGCCGGATACAGATGTGACTGAAGAAAAACAAGATGGAGTTCCCATTCTGTATTAGAGTATATCAGAGAGAGTTGTAGCCGTGTGGAATAGCATCGCCACCCACTTGTAGCTTCATAAATAATACCGTGTAACACTGGGCGACTATGGGGCAACAGATGCTATTTCCCAACAGCTGCTCCCTCTGGCAAAGGAATAAGCTAGCAGCAAGCAATGAGTTAAACAATAAGATGTAACTTGGGCACATGCACTGGCAGATGGGGTCCCAGTATGTCATTAAAGGGGCTGTACACCTTTAAGTTAACTTTTAGTATATTATAGAATTATTCATTTTTTTCAATTTGTCTCCATTTGGTTTTCAGTTGGTCTTTATTTTTTCTATCTCTGTCAATCTGTCATCACTCTCTATTATCTATCTATCTATCTATCTATCTATCTATCTATCTATCTATCTATCTATCTATCTATCTATCTATCTATCTATCTATCTATCTATCTATCTATCTATCTATCTATCTCTCTCTCTCTCTCTCTCTCTCTCTCTCTCTCTCTCTCTCTCTCTCTTTTTATATATCTCTATCTAACTATCTCTCTATCTATCTGTCTGTCTGTCTGTCTGTCTGTCTGTATCTATCTATCTATCTATCTATCTATCTATCTATCTATCATCTATCTATTTATCTATCTATCTATCTATCTATCTATCTATCTATCTATCTATCATCTCTCTCTCTCTCTCTCTCTCTCTCTCTCGCTCTCTCTTTATCTCTTTTTATATATCTCTATCTAACTATCTCTCTATCTATCTGTCTGTCTGTCTGTCTGTCTGTCTCTATCTATCTGTCTATCTGTCTATCATCTCTCTCTCTCTCTCTCTCTCTCTCTCTGTCTGTCTGTCTGTCTGTATCTATCTATCTATCTATCTATCTATCTATCTATCTATCTATCTATCATCTATCTATTTATCTATCTATCTATCTATCTATCTATCTATCTATCTATCTATCTATCTATCATCTCTCTCTCTCTCTCTCTCTCTCTCTCTCTCTCGCTCTCTCTTTATCTCTTTCTATATATCTCTATCTAACTATCTATCTATCTATCTATCTATCTATCTATCTATCTGTCTGTCTGTCTGTCTGTCTGTCTGTCTGTCTGTCTGTCTGTCTGTCTGTCTGTCTCTATCTATCTGTCTATCTGTCTATCTGTCTATCATCTCTCTCTCTCTCTCTCTCTCTCGCTATCTCTCTCTCTCTCTCTCTCTCTCTCTCTCACACAATCTACCTACCTAACTATATGTGTATGGCAGCAGACATATTTATAGTGGCAATTGTGGGGGTTAAGTTGTAGCTGAGAGTTGGCGCTGGCTGTCACTAGGATGACACAGGTATGAAAGGAGCAAGAGACCATTAAGCAAACACAGACACCTATTCAGTGCTACGTGTCTCGACTGTGTGAAGCACTTTTGTGCATGATTGGAAGTACCTCATGCTGTAACGATATCTGTCAGCAATACTGGAAGATAAGGGTGAAGAGACGCTTTAGGTTTGGCCTGTGGTAAAGCCTACTCTGCATTAAGTGAAAGTCCTGCCAGCCATTTTCTACTGGGAGCAAGACACAAACCAGCCGCCGGTTGAGACCAAGATAAGCAGTCGGTCTGTGTGTCCTGTGTATAAACTGTACATGATACTCACTGCCATCAACCCCACCAAGCTGTGAGGTATTATACAATTTTCTCTAATACCACTGATATGTTTGTTTGGGCAGATATGAAAAGAAGCTCCTCTTTGTTCCGGATCTACCAGTGCTGTATCCTGAGGAGAGGTGATGCTAGATGAAATTTCCAGTCTGAATACACAAACTGGCGACTGATGAGACTGCAGGACAGTTGACTGAAATTGCCCCTTCTCTGGTGCCTACAATGATGGAAATCTTAAAGCCACACACATCTATAAGTCACTTATATTCTACTGTTGTTGATAAGGGGCTGCACCCAGAAATCTGTAATTAGTTTAGCCAATAAAGGGATACTGCCAATCAAGGACCTGATTTTCCTGAGGATGAAATGCTAACTGCCATATTGCCTGCCACAACTGCCACATTCTCAGTAAACATCATGCAGCTCAGACTGGAAAGGATTTGGAGCTTTGGGTGCCTAAACATGAAATATTATTCTGCATTATCCCAATGTTATTAACGAAGGATGAGCTTTGGCATGTTTTTATACAGGCTAATTCCAAGAGAACGCATGTCACCTAATCTTTCTAAGAAGCAGTAAATAAACTGTATCCCACACACACACCGACGCAGTCGAGGGAAGAAACAACGTTTTCAAATGTTTTTGCCTGTAATCGTTGGGCGAATATCGAAACAGTGGGAAAAGCTTGCCACATTATGTAAATGTTGTTAATATCTTCTTCCATCTATCAAGTTTGCCTTTAGCTACACAACTACCCGGCATAATGAAAGCGAGCCTAGTGCTGCCACAAAGTTAATTGAAAACATGCAGTAACGTGCTGCTGTCGGGCTGGAGTCGTTTCCCTGGGATTGGAGTACAAGTAAAAACAAGAGAAGGAGTGAAAGTGAACCTGTGAGTAGCAGCTAGTGAATAACCACAGCTCACAAGATGTTCTCATATACTCACCTGTGCTACTGCCAGACAGGCTGAAGATAATCGTGCCATATCTCTGCTCTACAGAAACTTGTCCTAGGCCCAGGCCTACCTCTTTGTTTCCAGGCCCATCTGTGCACCAGTCCCATTTAGGCTATTAACTGGCCAATCTGTTGAAATATCAAAACACACTGTAGCAGACAGCACCATCAAGAATATTCGTTTAAAAAGCCTTTATTTTGCTATTTTTGGCTTTGTGATCAGGACAATTACGACGTTTCAAGCCAAACAGTGGCCCTTTATCAAGCGATTGGAGTGGACACCGAATGACGTGCACCTGATTATCAATGGGGAATTGGAGTTCCTGGTGAGTGCTGGCTCAACTGGATTTTCTCAACCTGTTGAAATGACAATGTGTGACAGATCACATCTACTACCAGGGCCGCCATCAGAAATGAAAAGAGTAAAAAATAAATATTGGTGGCCAGGGTGAAAGTTTTTTTACTTCCAGCCCATCACTGCTGTCAGGGAGTTGCAAACTTTGGAAGGAAGGGCAAGGTGTCTGCATATTCTTTTCCCAGTCCCAGTACAGCTGCACAGGGATTGGATGGGTCAAATTTGATCTTCCCCTCCAGCCTATCCAATCTCCCAGAAGCTTTTCCTAGCACTTAAACTTCAGTGACCAATGAAAAGTCGAGAAAGTTGTTACAGTAAAGATGATGCCACCTGTGAGCTTTGCCCTCCCTTCTGAAGTCTGCAGGGGGGCCTGGGCCCCCGTAAGACACAAAAACCCTTTCGGCCCCTGTTCCCCCCTGATGGAGGCCCTGTCTACTACTACTGCTTCACATCCCAGTATTGGCTAAAATATACTATTCGTGCCATGAGCCTAAAGGCAGCTATACAGAGATTGGTCCCCATACAGTTTCTGACCATTCGTTCTATACTGTAGGTTAAATGGGCAGATACTGTACAAGGCTCCACCTTTCTATCATTTTACTAATTCACAGCCAGCGTCAGACTGGGGGATTGGGAGCCCACCGGGGCTGCAACACCAAGGGCCCTCCTTCCGATGTCCACCACCCTCCACCACATCACGTTGACGTTGTGTCACATAATGTACCACCATCCTTAACTTAACTTGGGTGGTTGATGAGCCTGGGCAAGTGGGGTCCATCAAGTTTCTTCCCAGGGTTCCACGACCCAATCTATCTCTGTTTACAGCCACAGTTCTTCTTCAATTCCACATTTGCTGATGCACCATGCACACAGATATTAGTAGACACTGTTGGGGTACACTATATATAGCCAACTTAACATTGTCTAACATTGTGTCAGGCTGGCTGGCCACTGCATTTCTTATTTCTTATATCTACTACTGTGTTATAATCTCCTCAAAACTATCCTGAAAATGAAAATGTAATATAAGCTTCATCAAGTTACTTTTCAATCTCCCCCTCTCAGCATCTGATTTTCTTAATTCTCTTTTTATGCAGGAGTCGGGAGTCCGATTCTGAATTGACCGTTATATCTAATATAGCGTTTGGGGGGGGGAGTCCTTTTGCTTTTGTCGAGTAGATGTATTAGAGCTCACTCTTAAAATTCTATCTCTTTACATGCAGGATTTGTGCCAAAGCCATAAATGGGATAGCTACCTATATAGCCTCACAGGGAGATGCCACAAGCATAGCTCAGCAGGAAAATAGTGCCGTGGCCCTTTAAAGGAGAAGGAAAGCTACTGAAGCAGTTTATGTCAATAGATTAGCCACAATAGTTCAAGCTATAACAATATATTTATTCTGCAGAATGCTTTACCATACCTGAGAAAAAAAGCTCTAGAAGTGTTCTCTGTTTGTTTAGGATAGCGGCTGCCATATTGGCTTTGTGTGATATCACTTCCTGTCTGAGTCTCTCCCTGCTCACCCATAGCTCTGGGCTCAGATTACAACAGGGAGGGGAGGAGGGAGGGAGAGAGGAGCAAACTGAGCATGCTCAAGGCCGTGCCCTGGAGGTTTAAGCTGAAAACAGGAAGTCTGATACAGAAGCCCATGAGTACACAATAGAAGGAAAAAAATGTGGTGTTTCTTTTGACAGAGGACTCAGAGCAGCATTACTTTGAGGGTTTACTGGTGTATTTATATAGACCTTTCCAATAAAGCTTACTTAATTTTAGCCTTTCCTTCTCCTTTAAAAAGCAACTTTGACCAATATTGACCTGGTTATGTTCCTTTCCTACACTGAGAATAAATCATGATGTCTATTCTCTTCTTCCTGCTGTGTTCCAATATCTTAGATAGCTGCTAAAGCAATACTCAGAACATGTTGTAACAGTGAACGGCTGTCACAGGAGTCTCCTCTCTGCTCCAATAACACTGACCACTTAAGATGTAACATAGAATTTCCTCTAAGGAAAGCAGTTTGGTTAATAGATCTGTATGTTTTTCCATAGGACATTAATTAATCACACATCCCAGCGATGTGCTTCTTGACCTCCTAGAAGACCCGATCTGTTTTTGAGATGTTTTTCCAAGTAAGTAAGCATGGAGTTATCACTGTTTCACAAGCCAACCACTTCCTGGGCTATAAATTGTGCTATAAAGGAGTTTTATGCTTAATGGACCTTATATTGGAAAGATAAAGTGGTCTGGCTGACTCCATAGTTGACTAGGATTTTTGATTTTTCTTTTTTAGGTGGAATGTAAATCAATTTTATCATTACAACGTCAGCCTGCAGATGTTTTAAAGGTCTACTTTAATTTCCATTTGTAGGGTTATGTAAGGAATGCTAGGCTCTGTTACAGGCAGTAAAGTGTGTCCACCCTCGTTGCATATTAATCAAAGGGTGGTCGAAACTCTATACAAGTGAACTGGATAAAGAAGCTGTTTTCAAATAATTATCTCTTCACTCCAGTCTAGCCCTAATTTAGTTTTGCTCCCTTGAGTAGCTGCCAAGTGGCTGCCCAGTAAAACGGAAGGACTGAAGCACAGAAGGGGTTCCATTACTATGAAATAAATAATAAACACAGTAAACAAGCATGGACCACCCCAATTATCTTTGTGTCTGCCAGCCATACAATGCATTGTTCCTCCTCTAGGTTGGATGTCTAGGTTTCTGTTTCAGAAAAAATGGGTGGTATTCAGTCTTTTTACAGTATTCTGTATCAAAAAAGGATCCCTAGGATACCTATGTTTTTTCCAGAAGCAATCTGGTTCTCTACAGCAAACATTTTTCAGTTCAAGTCCCTCTTCAAGGTCCAACTTTGGTCAGGGCCTCCTTTTAGTTTAAGGTTAGAGGTCTGGTCAATTGGACACATCAGTGGTCAATCAGCCACAGTTCCCAGAATACAGAAGGCAGTAAATAGGTTTTCATCACTCATCAAACCCTAATTGACCAGGTTTGGAAGCAAGATTTGGTTTCATAAAAATCAGATGTGCTTCCAAACAGAGCCTCCTGTAGGTTTAAGATAGATAAAGTGTCGAGGAGCAAATCAAGCATGAACAATGTTCTTAGGTGGTTAAAATAAGGGCTGTGATTGGCTATTTGGTAGCCCCTAAGTGGACTACAGGAGGCTCTGTTTGGAAGCACATCTGATTTTTATGAAACCAAATCTTACTTCCAAACCTGGAATTCAAAAATAAGCACCTGCTTTGAGGTCACAGAGAGCAACATCCAAGGGGTTGGAGCTTATGAGCCACTGGTTGGGGATCACTGATCTAGGAAAACATACTCCCCAAATCTCACCTTAACTGGCCTCCAGGCTGAGGCCCCTTACTGTTTCTTCAAGATCACCCAAAGGGGACTATCCACACAGTTTGGGAACCACTGTTCTATGCACAGTGATTCTTTCCCAGTACTTCCCAGAAGTTATATCCACAAAACCAGTTTCTGTTAAAGTGTAAAGCAAGATTAGTAGGTTTCATCTTTGCCCCACTTTGCCTTCACCATAAGGCTTTTCACATTTCAAAGATACAGGAACCAAAGTAAACCTTCCCTGGATAAACAGAAAAATATACATTGTTATGAACATGCCTCGTGGGGTTAATACAGCGCACAAAGGCAATCTAAACTCCACTTAACCCACATAATGCCAAGAGTGGAACACTGTTATGGAGGGTGACGGTTCTCCATTTTAGTGCTGTAGGCTGAAGGCAAACATAATGTGTATGTTGAGCAAATATGAGAAATGTATTATGGAAAGTCAGTGCATCACTCATTCTGAGTGTGGGGAAGAATTTGTTTGATAAACAGAAATCCGTTTGCTTTGGCACCGCTTGTTGATTCTATCTTGACTGCTCGTATTTGAGAACATTTTACACATCACAGGTTTCTTCTAATGATGTGATCGTGGAACTCTTCCAAGAGGTTTATATGAGGTGCCCCAAGTATCCAGGTATATTTTGCCTTTTTCGTTTTCAGTTATATCGGGAGGTAGTTGAAATGTACCCCTTCTCCATAAAAATGATCTTCCTTGGCCCATAATCCTTGGGTTTTTGCTGGAGCTGCAGTCTAAACCTTGTCTAGTATAGGGGGCCCAATGGGACTTCTAAATAATGCTTGTGTTCCCATGCCAATTTAATACACTCCCATCCTGAATGGCTACTATCAGTTCATTTAAATTCATTCTCAAAAAAACACTGATGCTGACTGATAATCTTCTTTTTGTAGCCTCAGCATTTCTGCGAGCCCTTAGCTTCTGCCTTTGAGTAATAACCTCATCCAGTATGAACATTTAACCTAAACCCCTTAGGGTTACCCCCCTGTCTCTATAGTTAAGCCTCACAGCAGGCTCAGAGACACAGAGCTTGAATTTCCCACATTTTTTCCTTAGACGCCAATCAGGATTTTTGCTCCTGGAGAAACACTTGGTCCTGTTGCTTTGCTATAATTTGGCTACAAATAATGCATTTCTCTAGGGTTAATGGCTATTTGTAATCTATGAAATATTGATGTTATTGTCCTATTTTTGCACTGAACACTAGTGCATGTATTAGAAGCAGAATACAGTAGCAGTCGGTATAATACAGATCTGTTGGGGATAGAATGTTGCCGGACTACAACTATCTGCATGCTTTTGCCCTTTATTATTATAATGAATTAATAATTATATGTTGAAGAATGCTGAGAGTTATAGTCCACAAACATCTGGAGAGCCAAAGTTAAGAAATAGGGTGTAAAGTGCATGTAAAGTGTTATGGGTTATTAATTAAGTGCATGGTAGGGTGCAAAGGGTAAAAAATGGAGGCAGTATTTCACAAGACTCACAAGCATACCCAAGGGGCAGGGCCCTCCGACAGGCTTCCCAGATCGATATCTGGCTGAAAGTTGGGCAGATGTCGATTGGGCAGGGTTAAAAATCCAGTCGGATCACGGCCGCATCTGTTCGTTAATGCGGTCCTGCGATCCGACTACCCATATTGCCTACATTAAGATCCGATCATTGGGTCCTGGGGCCCACGATCAGATCAGCTCGATGTTGCCCACCTAAACGTGGGCATATTGGGTAGAGATCCGCTCGTTTGGTGTATGTCCACCTTAAGATATTCAACTGCCTTATTTTCTTTCTTTCTTTTCATTTCTTTTTCCTACTTTTGATTTATGTTTAAAAATGTTCTTTTTTATCTTCAATAAAACTGTTAATTACAAAAAAAATAAAATGGGGGCAGTTTGCCATGTTTCTGCACTTGCACCCTGCCTGCAACTATAATAATATATACAGTATGATTACTTATTTATTTACCAAGCCTCTATGGAGGCACTCACTTGCACAGAGTACAGTTTTAGCCTTATTGTGTTATAATCCCCAGGGGTTGTCTGACATTTTTTGTATCTAGCATTGGCATTTCTCTACATTAAGCAGAATTAAGCAGGAACTGCACCCCATGTTTGGTTTTAATATTTAGAGGCAAATAGCATAAATCTATAAATGAACTGGCAACCTTTCAACACTCCCAGATACGTATGTTAGGAGTCATGTATTTATAACTTTTGATAAGTTTATAGCAGGGGATGTGGTTGGGGTGTGACAGGTTGTGGTTGATGTAAGGTTGCCACCTTCTGGCCATCACGTGATGTTTCTCCGCCCCCTTTTGTGGCACGGCCCTCACATCTCCGCCCCTTTTTGCATCCTGGCCTGCCCCTTTATGTCACAGCAGCCCCTTTTGTTCCTGTCCCCACCACTGGCAGGTAAATGTTTTTTGAAAAGGTGGCAATTCTAGGCTGGGGTGTAAGTAGGGTTGCCATCTGGCCGGTATATTACAGGCCTGGCCGGTAAAAATGATGGTAGAGCCCAATGTTATTAATAGGGAAAAAAGATAAATATAAAGGAAGGCCGGTATTTTTTTCCAAAAAAGGTGGCAACCCTAGGTGTAATAGGGGGGTGCAGTGTCATGACTAGCATACTCCATAACTGCAGGCACCCTCGAGGTGAGGTGGGCCCTGCCCCTGTGATAACCCAGTGCAGGGTGTTGTGAACTGGAAGAATGCACACAGGAATGCCAGACTGCAGGGTAGAAGTCAGCTTTATTCATGGCTGCTCTCTCCATACTGTTTGCTCCTCCCCGTTCACTTTCCCTTCCTGTGTCCATTACCTTTCTCATTACGCAATATCTCAATACTAAGTTGCTAATGCACATTAAAATAAACAGCGCCCCCACAATGCAAGTGAGAGTGGTCAGCAGGGGGGTTGGTTTCACTGGGGGCTAAGGGACTAAGCTGCTCGGCCCTCCAAAATGGGGCCCTCACAGGGGCGATCCTGGCCCCTCCACCGCCTGAGGCAGCAGCAGTTGCTGCTGACCCCCCCTCCCCATGCGCTTGTCAAAAACAACTTATAGCTTACAGGCTTACAGGTTGTTCTGGCTGATAAGTGCTGCATGATAAATGTTTGTTCTGTGTCGGATAAAGAGTACTGTCATTGGTTTTATTCGTGATGGGAGAATCTGTCCCGTTTCACTTCACCTAAACTCCGACAAAAACGCGAAAAATTTGCGAAAAGTATTGAAGTCAAGGGGTGTCAAAAATGTTTTCGTGCACAAAATTTTTATGTGCGTGACAATTTTTACATGAGTGACGTTTTTTTGTCCAAATGCGTTAAAGTCAATGGGCGTCAATTTAATTTTGACCTGAGACAATTTTTATGCGCACACGACAATTTTTATGCGCTCAACTCCTTTGTCGAAATGCATTAAAGTCAATTGGAGCCAAAATAATTTAATGCGTGACAATTTTTATACGATCGACTTTTTTGTTGCAGTGAATTTTTTCAGCAGCAAATTTTTGCAGCAGTTTCGCATAAAAAATTCACAGGTGACGAAATGCGGATCCATGCCTGGCGAATAAATTCACCCATCACTAGTTGTTTTACACAGGAGCCTCTATATCAGATAAGCCAGAGCTGCAAGGCAACAAGCAAAGGCTCCAGTACAAAAAACAAGCCTTCTCTTGCAAGTATGTAGACCCTCTCCCCTTGCTGAGTCTCAGGAGGAGCTGGAGGGAGCGATGGAAGTGGCAGTTGCATACACATGGACTCTCCAGCTGGGAGGGAGACTTGGAACAGGACACCGATTCATGTTACTAACAGCGCTGCGGCCTGTAGTTCACACCATGTTCTTGGGTCAATCAGAGGTATAATCCTCAAGGAGACAATCAGCAACAGTGTGAATTCTCTTGCACATATTCTGCTTTCCTTCCATTTCCTGCTAATAAAACCCGATCATATAACTTGTAAGGAAAGATCCCTTAAATAAATATAAAACAATTCTCTTTCTCCCTCCTAGGTAAAGTAAATCATTCCTCTTTATGTGTGTGTAGCCTCAGATTCACCCCGATGGAACTAGAAACATGGTGTGGCCCTTCCTGCTATCACCCCTGTCTGTAGCCTTATACTGAGGGACTCAAGACCAGGACAAGTTTAGGTACAAGTACAAAGGACATACATACTATACAAATTATATTTCTGTTACAGCTGCTCAATGTTTTAGCCTGTAGTTATCTGGCTATTTGTTGGACTGCACCTCCCAACATTTTACCAACAGCCAAATAGTATCCAACCAATTAGGTGCCCAAACCACTCACAGCAGAAGACCTCAGTTTTCCTCCTCCATTTCTCCTTGCAAGACATTTTCCTGGACAACAGCAGACAAGCATAGCAGTGTCACCAATACTGTACAGTGGTCACCTTTGCACCACATCATGACAACATCATAAGGCTCTTCAGTGCCTGAACACCCTTACATTTTATTATAAATGATATTTCTGCCTGCAAACCTTGCCCAATTGTAAGCAAGGCCAGATTTAAAGACTTTACGCCCCTAGGCCAGCCTGTCTGTCTCATGGCAACCCTACCTCTACCTGCTAAAATTACCTACCGTGACCATCTCAGCACCAATGTCCCCTCTTCTCTAAGGCCCCACCTTTAAACCTGACTACTCTAATTCACATTACCCTCCGGCCCCCTTTTCTTGCATTTTATTCTCTCACTTCATTCCACCATCCCCATTTCTATCTTGCTAAGCTATATCCTTTAACCCCATTACCTTTTTGCATTTGTGGATCTTTATACAATGCTATAGATTAGGCATGGCAGAAGGAGTCTTTTAAACACTCCAGATTTCAGAGTTCCATGGACTACAAACTGAGCCCAATGGCACCCAGTAGAATTGGGGTTCCCCCGGGTCTCTAGTCTTATCCTGAAGTTTCTTCATTACTTAACTTGGCTTAGAAAGACCTGCACTATATCTGTAGCTAATGGCAACACCACCAGATCACCAATAACCTACTGCATGGCTTCTTCATGGCATATTGTGGTTTTGGCAGCAGTTAGTATTTGTTGAGTTCCACAGTCTTCCATCACAGATATTTTACTGTTTCATAAAACTGCACATCAGTGTTCTGGCTCTAACACATGAAAAGTGCTGACTCTTGGAGATGTGAATATTTTGAATCCAACCTCATGTACTGGATACATCCTTTTTTTGTTTTGTTACCTTCCTCCCATGGAAACCTGATATTTAGGAATCTTTATGAAATTTTATTACCTTTTTTTTTCCTCCTCTGCTGTTTGGTGTTCCGGTTGTGGAAGGAACAAGGATACATTATGTTGTTAGAGTGTCTTACCTACATGCATTATTGAACTTCAACATCTAATTTATTGTTTTTTCCAGGAAATATGTAGCGCCAGCTAAAAGGTATGAGAAAAAAAACCTTTGGTTTAAAGAGCATTAAACCTGGTAACAAATTGCTAGGCCAGTAGAGAGGCAATGGTTTATATTCAGTTTCTTTATCCGCCATTTCTTCTCAGTAGGGCTTATTTATCAGTGGCAGGTGTACTGCTGGCCATGTGTTAAAGGAACAAGTTCAGTGTAAAAAACATAAAAACTGGGCAAATAGATAGGCTGTGTAAAAAAATGTTTCTAATATAGTTATATAATAGCTGGAGTGACTGGATGTGTAACATAATAGCCTACTAATAGCACTACTTCCTGCTTTTCAGCTCTTTAACTCTGAGTTAGTCAGCGACTTTAAGGGGGTCACATGGGACATAACTGTTCAGTGAGTTTGCAATTGATCCTCGGCATTCAGCTCAGATTCAAAAGCAACAGTTATAACCCATGTAGCCCCCCATAAACTTACTGATTGGTTACTGCCTGGTAACCATTCAGCGGAAACCAAGAGAGCTGCAAAACAGGAAGTAGCACTCACTTCAGCCTTTATAGATGACATTTTTGGCTAACTAACTATATTGAAAACATTTTTTATTTTGCACAGCCTTTTTATTTACACAATTTTTATTTTTACACTGAACAATTCCTTTAAGTACAGGCCAGTCAGCTCTCTGAACTAATGCATTAAAGGGGACCCGTCACCCAAAAAAAAAAAATTCTAAATCCTATTTTTTCACATAAGTCAAGCAAAATGAACTTTAACTACACTATATAAATTATCTGAATCTTGTTTCCTTCAGTCTGGGAATTCAAAATTATAGCAACCAGGCAGGAGCCATTTTGTGGACACTGTTATTAAGGCAAGTCTTGTATCATCTCAGAATCTTGTTTGTGCACCAGAATGGGGGACCTGATGTCCATCCCCATGTCCTGGGAATGGTAAAGAGACTGGGGGGAATGTGGGGAGAGCAGCATGGGTGTCCGCAGAAAATTTTCCAGGGTGGGGCAAGGAGGCATCTGTGGGCGGGCCTGTGAGATAGGTGGGTGTGTCACTGCCATCAGGGGTGGAGCTATGCCACGGCGATCAGCTGATCACCAGGTCAATCAAGGGAATCCTGCACAGTTTCCCTAATTTGAAAAACCATCCAGGAAGTTTTGTCCCGGGCAACCCTTCAAAATACCGGTTGTCTGACAAGTGGCAACCCTAGTTCACACAAAGATGGCACAGAGGCAAGTACATGCATAAATACCCCCAGAACTCACAAACAGATGGTACAGGGGCACGTACATGTATAAATACCCCCAGAACTCACAAACAGATGGCACAGGGGCAAGTACATGTATAAATACCCCCAGAACTCACAAACAGATGGTACAGGGGCAAGTACATGTATAAATACCCCCAGAACTTACAAACAGATGGCACAGGGGCAAGTACATACATAAATACCAGCAGAACACACAAACAGATGGCACAGGGGCAAGTACATGTATAAATACCCCCAGAACTCACAAACAGATGGTACAGGGGCAAGTACATATATAAATACCAGCAGAACACACAAACAGATGGCACAGGGGCAAGTAATTGTATAAATACCCCCAGAACTCACAAGTACAAGGCTGCAGACTGCAATAGATAGGGCTTTCCTTCCTTCGTTTTCTCCCGCGCTGAAATCTGTGCTACTGGCCAATCAGATGCTCCCTGGCTGCTCTCTCTCTCTGTCACAGCTGAAGTAATACCATCCGGCAGCACCGTGACAAGGGAGGGGGGAGCGAGCAGCTAGGGAAGGAGCTAAAAGAAAACTCTGCTGCACAGAAGAAAAATCTTCGAGGGATCGCGACAGAAACCACAGTAAGCTGGGGCCAATGTACGAACAGGTGGAAACTTATGTGCACAGTCCCAGGGGGGGGCACTGCCCCCTCTTGCCCCCCTCTGTGGACGCCCATGGAGAGCAGTGACATTTAGGAAGTGCTCAATGGAAAGTGAAAGTAATTGTCTGCCCCGCCTCTATGCCTAGGCATAGAGGCGGCGCAGATAATATTTGATTGACAGCTGAGATTTCCAAATGATCTTACAACAGCTATGAATGCTTAAATAAAAAATAGAAATTGGATTTCATGTTTAATTTGAAAAGGACTTTTATTAAACAAATTTTTTTGTCTGGGTGACGGGTCCACTTTAAGGGCAAAAACAAGGTTTGGGAAGAAGATGCACATGCCTAGGGTGCCACGTTTGGGGAAGGGCGCTATATTGGCACTTACCTCTGCTGCCTCAAACACTGAGCTCTCAGTTTCAGATGGGGTGTGGTGGGGGCAGCAGTGAAGGGTAATTGGCAGCAGAAGAGATGGAAAATTGCCAAGTGGGAGGGTGAGCTGAGGGAGAGGCTGAGGGCAGAGTTTCTGAGCAGCAGCAGCAATGGATGGGCATAAGTGCAGGTTATGCCAGGGGCTTGCATTGTGCACCCCTCTGTGTTGGCCTGCTTTGGAACTTAAAAGCTGGTTTAATGGATTAATTCAGCTATTAAAACACTATGTATTAAGAGCTCATGTGCACCTACCTGCCCTCCCCTATAGCAGCATATTGAGCTGGTTCTACTAATCTTGATACATCAGCCACAGTCCCAACATAATCAGTACTCAGGGTCAGACTGGGCTGAGGGGACACAGAGAAAATACCCAGTGGGCCCCACCGACCCAGATGATCTGCTCCTCCTCTGAGACTTCTTTTCACTACTTCTTGACATCCCCTTGCCCTGATTACGCCCGCAGGGAGAGTACAATGTGTAGACTGTGGGGAGGCAAGGATTCACTTCAGTGCCATGGGACAGTGCAACTGAGGTGGGGGGTCTATGAGGGCCTCTAAGGCAGAAGCCATGGTGGGCCCCAAACCCCCCAGTCCGACGCTGTCTGTACTTTTACATAATATCTACCTAGAGATGAAGCTACCAGATGATGTAGCTAATGCACTAAGGTTTGGGGAAAAAAGCTCAAAAGTGGAGCAATTTTTTTTCACCCATTAAAAACCAAAACCAACAGAGAAGTTCTAATAATGCCGTTTCTGGTTTTCTGTGTTTTTGCCTCATTTTCCCCATGCAAAAAAAACAACACAATACTGTATTTTCTAGTGAAACAAAACACATGGAGAAATAATGGTCATTTTGCATTCGGTAAATAGAAGGTACCTCTTGTACCTAGTGAAACGTGCAAGTCCGAGGTGGGAAAGTATCCCATTACCTGTCAGTTGAAATTGCGCTCAGATTTATGATATTCACTAGGGATGTAGCGAACGTCGGAAAAAAAGTTCGCGAACATATTCGCGAACTTGCGCAAAAATGCGAGCGGTTCGCGAACGGTTCGCGAACCCCATAGACTTCAATGGGAAGGCGAACTTTAACATCTAGAAAAGACATTTCTGGCCAGAAAAATGATTTTAAAGTTGTTTAAAGGGTGCAACGACCTGGACAGTGGCATGCCAGAGGGGGATCAAGGGCAAAAATGTATCTGAAAAATCTGCCTGTGTGTGCTTGGAAGAGATAGTGTAGGGGGAGAGCTGTTAGTGATTTCAGGGACAGATGATAGTAAGCTTGCTGGCTAGTAATCTGCTTGATACTGCTCTGTATTGGAGGGACAGAAGTCTGCAGGGATTTGAGGGACATTTTAGCTTAGGTAGCTTTGCTGGCTAGTAATCTACTGTTCTCTTTAAACAACTGCCATACGTTGACCTTGTAGGCATTGTTTGCCCAGTTTTTTTGGACGCAGCCACTGAAGCACAGTTGCCAGAAAAAATATGCCATATAAATGCTGAAAATAGTAATTTTTCGCCATACGTTGACCTTGTAGACATTGTTTGCCCAGTTTTTTTGGACGCAGCCACTGAAGCACAGTTGCCAGAAAAATTATGCCATATAAATGCTGAAAATATAAATTTTTTTGGTTGCAGCCACTGAAGCACAGAGGCCAGAAAAATTATGCCATATAAATGCAGAAAATATGCATTTTTTTGGTCGCAGCCACTGAAGCACAGTTGACAGAAAAATTATGCCATATAAATGCTGAAAATATAAATTTTTTTGGTTGCAGCCACTGAAGCACAGAGGCCAGAAAAATTATGCCATATAAATGCAGAAAATATGCATTTTTTTGGTCGCAGCCACTGAAGCACAGTTGACAGAAAAATTATGCCATATAAATGCTGAAAATATAAATTTTTTTGGTTGCAGCCACTGAAGCACAGAGGCCAGAAAAATTATGCCATATAAATGCAGAAAATATGCATTTTTTTGGTCGCAGCCACTGAAGCACAGTTGCCAGAAAAAATATGCCATATAAATGCTGAAAATAGTCATTTTTTGCCATATACGTTGAGTCAACGTATGGCAAAAAATTACTATTTTCAGCATTTATATGGCATATTTTTTCTGGCCTCTGTGCTTCAGTGGCTGCGGCCAAAAAAACTGGGCAAACAATGCCTACAAGGTCAACGTATACACTACTACAGCGGTGGATACGGATTACGTAAAATATATGAATGCTGCTTGAAAAAAAGTAACTCAAGTGGTTTTTCTAGAGACGATAATATTATCAATATTTAGACAAAATGTGAACAAGCTCACACAGCTAGATGGCGGGTTGAAGAAAACACTGTGCAAATAATGCCTACAAGGTCAACGTATACACTACTACAGCGGTGGATACGGATTACGTAAAATATATTATGGCTGCTTGAAAAAAGTCACTCCGGTGTTTTTTCTGGAGACGGTAATATTATGGATATTTAGACAGAATGTGAACAAGGTCACACAGCTAGATGGCGGGTTGAAGAAAACAGTGTGCAAATAAAGCCTACAGGGCAAATAATGCCTAAAAGGTCAACTTATACACTACTACAGCGGTAGTAAAATAAAAAAAAGTAAAATAAAAAAAAAATGAATATTAAAAAAAAAAATTAAAGTTGGTGCTGCTGAACTACTAGGAGCAGCAGATTAGCACACCAGTCCCACTCCCCAACACTGCTAGACTAATAGCACTGGGCTCTTATAGTAGTAGTAGTAGTAGTAGTAAAACAACAAAAAAATAAATAAAAGCAGTCCTTACAAGGACTACTGTTATTGCAGCAGTCAGCAGATGAGATCAGAAGCAGGACAGCTGCCCACTGCAGCTACATACAGAGCACTGCAGTAGAAGGTAGATTACTAGCCAGCAAAGCTACCTAAGCTTAAATGTCCCTCAAACCCCTGCAGACTTCTGTCCCTCCAATAACAGAGCAGTATCAAAACGATTACTAGCCAGCAAACTTTCAACTGTCCCTGAAATCACTAACAGGCAGCAGCTCTCTCCCTACACTATCTCTTCAGCACACACAGGCAGAGTGAAAAAACGCTGCAGGGCTTCGGTTTTTATAGGGAAGGGGAGTGGTCCAGGGGAGAGCTTCCTGATTGGCTGCCATGTACCTGCTGGTCTGGGGTGAGAGGGCAAAAAAAAGCGCCAACAATGGCGAACCCAAAATGGCGAACGTCGCGCGACGTTCGCGAACTTCCGGCGAGCGCGAACACCCGATGTTCGCGCGAACAAGTTCGCCGGCGAACAGTTCGCGACATCTCTAATATTCACTACATGGCACACATTTTTGCACCGGTGGCATTAGGAAAGATTTATGCCAGATTATGCCAGGTACAATTACGGTGGAATTCTGTTAAAAAAAAAACCAACTGTCTCTTGTGGTTAAAAAAAACATGTCAATTTGTTTTTGTTCAACAACTCTGCACGTTTTGAAAATACATGTTATTAATAATAATAATAATGTGATTTTGTAACTCAGCCCTAATGGCCTTTGTTAATGATACAATATTATGGCACAATTGTGCATTCAATGTCTAATTATTATGCATAGCGAGATCATCGGGTTTGGTGTTGTTTTTGGTTTTGTGACTATTTTTATTTGCCCTTTGCTCTCCTACACTCATGAGGTAATACTAGTTCAACCAAAATGGAAAGGATAAATATGTGATGATCTGATGGAAAAGAAATGTGAAGAATTAATGCCGTCTACAAACAGGGAACCTGACTGCCAGTATCTGATGATGGGAATGCAGCAGTAAAATATTGTAACACAGAGAACATGGGAAAGGTAAACATGGTGCTGGTGACCTCCTCCCTCCCAAGCTCCATCTCACTTCTACGCAGGAATGTAAGAAATACTGTAAGTATTCCCTATAAAGCTCCTGGGGGTTGGGATGTTCAATGGAATGGAACGAAAGGATATGTAATTGAAGCCAAACCAGGTCCCTTCTTTCCTCTTATGCCGAAGTGCACGAAAAAATGAATTCTGCTGAATCACAAACAACAGCTTTGGCCAAATCTGAAATGTCAAAGATCTCCCTGACAATGGGGCAATAAACAGCCGCAGCTGAATTATACATTGCATTTCTCTGGTCATAGATTGCTGGTTGGACAAGCAGTTAAAGAGGTGTATAGAAGCTGCAGCTTTGTTTAAAATTGAAAATGACACCTCCAAAACTACAGGCAGATTGCTACATTTTAACTTTAATTTGGATCTTTTGCAATAAGGTCAATGCGTTTATTAAACAGTAAAAATGGAAATTATTATTATAAGTGATAATCTCTTTTTAAAATGCACTTGAAGGGTTAGAGAGTAGGAAGCAGCTACTGTACCTTTTTTATAGCTCTATAACGATTAGCTGAAATGCATATAATCTATTTTGCTTGAAAGGGACAATGAATTATGTGTCTCACAGGAAAGGGTCTACAATTAAAGCAGACGTTATGCCAAGTTATTAATACAACTATATTTTTTCCTCATAGAGACAGCTGATACGTGCACTCTCAAGATCGCAATTGTCTCCAAGTCATTGGGGCAGCCAACGTGGGAACCATAATCATGTACAATGCCAATCAGACTTATGTGACTGAACACTAGCGTAATTGAGAGTAATAAATCCAGGCATTGTATTCAGGACAGGAGCATTCCGTTTCACAGCAAAAAATGTAGTCATCTTTAATGCATTTTATTTTTTAATGCAGTGATAAGCAAACCTTGGTAAAAGAAGAGGCGAAGTTGTGGTAAGAATGCAGAGAGGTCATTAGTAGGACCTCAGCAGTGAAAAAGTCTTCAACTGAGTGTAGAGAGTATGTCCTTGGTAGACTGCAGACAAGCTAAACTTGGTAGAGAAGCTGACTTTGGGAGAATTCTGAATAGCCGTATTTTGTAGAAACCAAAGAAGGATACAAAAAGGAATATTTGGTAGACTGAAGAAAAGATGAGACCTTTGTAGGATGCAGAGAGAAGCCCTTGGTAGAATTTAGAGAAATCAACCTTAATAGAAAGCAGAGAAGCTGACCTTTTTAGGATGCAGAGAAGTGTCTTTGGTAGAAAAATATGGCCTTTGTAGAATGCAGAGAGAGAGAAGTCCTTGGTAGATTGAAGAGAAGCTGAGACCTTTGTAGTATGCAGAGAGATAAGTCATTGGTAGAGTAAAGAGAAGCTGACCTTTGCATGATGCAGGAAGAAGTCCTTGGTAGAATGCAGAAAAGGTGAATGCAGATAAAAAAAGTCATTTGTACAAGACATACAGTATAAAGAGACATTAGCACAATACAGAAATGTATTGGACAGAATGCAGAGAGGTCCTTGGTACAATGAATATATGATGCAAAATGTAATTTTCGATACAGAAGTTTTTACCCATGTTGTTCCGAGAAGTGAACGGTGTTGCAGCATGCTTGACATGCACCAATATGGACATTTTTGTATATCACATGCATCTTCTTGTGCAATCTATTTATCCTGCATTTCTGTTCGAATGGCCATAATTCCAACATTAATATTAGCATTAGCCCCCAATTCACTTGTGGAAGTCAGTTGCAACTAGGGATGTATCAAATCCACTATTTTAGGCCAAACCCCCAAATCCTTTGTGAAAGATTCAGTCAAATACTGAACTGCATCTGAACCCTAATTTGCATATGCAAATCAAGGAGGGAGAGGGAAAAGATTCTGATTCTTGATGAAAATCGTGTTCAAATACCAAATCCTGGATTTTGTGTTTCCTTAGTTGCAACTATTGACAAAACCCTGGAATGACCAGCTTTTCCGATCCATCAGTAGTACCAGTTTGATGCACACTGTTCATCGTGATAGACTGGATGGAAGCAAGAAGTCCCAGGTTGCTAGGAGCATGTAAGGGTGCAATTACCTACATGCACTCTCAATTCTGCATCATAGCATTTTGCACTTGTGCTGGCTTTCCTTTATAAGCCCCAGTGATGCATTATACTCAAACTCCAACCCATCAGTGGTTGTTAAGGTGGCCAACGATCTTTCTTGGGCGATGTTTGGGTTCCTTCAAAGGCACCCGATCAAAATTTTCCATCCAGCCCGATCGCCGAGCCGACTGATATCCAAGTCTTCTGCCGATATAGTTGGCTCTTTTTCCACCAAACACAAACCGAATATCGTACGAAAATTTGTTTCATACAATGTTATCTGTGCATCTATGGCCACCTTTAGGCTCATTTAAACATTTGCTCAGGTTCTGATTTGCACAAGGCCTGCAATGGCCATGATATTGGGTGTAGGGTTGCCACTGGCCTGGCCGGTAAAAAAGATGGTTGATCCCAATGTTATTAAGAGGGAAAAAAGATAAATAAATAGGAAGGCAAGGATTTTTTCCCAGAAAAGGTGGCAACCCTAACTGAGTGGCAAGCAGGCAGATTAGAGTGAAACTCCTCTACACCAGCAACATGTTACTCTCCAACCCCTTGGATGTTGCTCCGAGTGGCCTGAAAGCAGGTGATTATTTTTTAATTACTGGCTTAGAGGCAAGTTTTGGTTGCACAGAAACCAGGTGTATTGCCAAACAAAGCCTGTAGGCTGCCATTCCACATAAGGGTTACCAATAGAAAATCACAGCCCTTATTTGAATCACCTGGGAACCTTTTTCATGCTCATGTTGCTCCCCAACTCTTTCTACAATTGAAGGTGGCTCATGGGTAAAAAAAAGGTTGGGGACCCCTGCTCTACACCAAGCACTCATAAAAAGGGAGGGTGATGGATGGCTCTCTGCTGTGTGCGGTTAAATCCCAAACTTGCTGCTCTTGCCTTGAAAGCTACTTGGCACTTGGGGTGGCAGAGCAATTGATTCTTGGTGACAACAACATTATTTTTTCAAGTATCTTCTTAACAAGTGACCATTGCTTCAGGAGCACCCACACCTAGGTATTTTACCGGCCTGGCCGGCAAAAACGATGGCTGATTCCAATGTTATTAATAGGGAAAAAAGATAAATATATAGGAAAAGGTGGCAACCCTACCCACACCCTCAGACTGGGACACGACTGACACTGACTCCTTCCCTCCAAAAGGCGCTCTTAATTAACAACAAAACGAAATATCTCTCAGCCTTCTTTTCAATGATCTAAATGCCTTCGATAACACCTCACATTTTGGCTTTGTTGCCTGGTATGTCTCTGGCCGGCTGCCCATTAGCACACCCAGATCTACTGTCAGGGCTTGCTTAGCGCACCGAGAGTCACGTATCCTTGCTTACATAAACCATTATAAATATAATACACTGACTTCTCCGGATAAAAGGCATCAAACGGTGGGTCATTGAGGTAATGTATGTACTCAATGAAAACCGACACCTGTTGACACTGGAGATTTAGTTGGGTGATATCATCCCCTTGATTCTGCCCTTTGTTCTGACTCATGAACAAGCAAACTGCTCGTGTTTTCACTTTTTTGTCACCTGCATTTGTAACAGTATCTTTCAAAGTCTACTGGAGAGTCGTGCCCCTTTCCAGCTTATCCTGACCTCCGTCCTGATCCGTGAGATAATTAGGATAATCTTTCAAAGGAAGCAAAAAAAAAAAAAAGCCTGTTTGTAAATTGTATTGGTAATTATTTTCCCTTAAAGAGGAAGTTGTTATCCTGGTTTTTTTTATATAGGTATGGGATCCGTTATCAGGAAAACCATTACCCAGGGAGACCTGAATTACAGAGAGGCCAACCTCCCATAGACTCCATTTTAATGAAATAATTTACATTTTTAAATTCTTCCTCGCTATAATAATAAACCAGCACCTTGTACTTGCTCCCAACTAAGATATAATTAATCCTTATTGGAGGCAAAACCAGCCTATTGGGTTTATTTATTGTTTAAATTATTTTATGTTGTACTTAAGGTGTGAAGATCCAAATTACGTAAAGACTCCTTATCTGGAAAACCCAAAGTACAGAGCATTCAAAATAACATGTCCCATACCTGTAGTATAAAGTATTCTGTGGTACTGTACTGAGATCATTCGCATCAGTCCCTCGCCCAGATGATTTTATTTATTTATGTATTTAAAAATGATTTTCTTTTTCGCTATAATTATTGACCAGTACCTTGTACTTGCTCTAGTCTCAACTAAGATATAATAAATCCTTACTGGAAGCAAAACCAGCCTATTGGGTTTATTTAATATTTTCATAATTTTCTAGTAGACTCAAGGTATGAAGATCCAAATTACTGAAAGACTCCTTATATGGAAAACCCATGGTCCAGGGCATTCTGAATAACAGGTCCCATACTTGTATATAGTATTCTGCAGTACTGTACAGAGAGCATTCGCATCAGTCCCTCGCCCTGTTGAGCTTACGATCTATGTCCCTATCAAATTCAGACAAACTTCGGTCAATTTTATCAGTAGCCAATAAACCTGTCTGTATGTTTTTGGTGTGTGGAAGAAACTGGAGCACCCGGAGGTAACCCATTCAAACATGGGGTGATCATAGATTAAATAAAACTCAAGATAAAATTTACAGTTGGTATTCTTTTTTTTTTTAAAACAGTGGTGGGAGCTGCCATAGTTAATAGCACTGGGTGACTTACATCTTGAAATTCTTCCAATGCAGTATCAATAACGATCACTAGGGGCGCTCTTACTGTTATTGCCTATGAATTTTGGACTTTTAAAGTGTATCCTAAAAAAAAAAAAAGAGGTTTCTAAGCCAAAACAGTAGAATAAATCAATGAAATCAGAGATGTGGCAAGACAAGGATCTTCAGTGTCAGGCTTTCCAGTTGATGGGGGATGCTGGGAATCAGGAAATGTGGAAAACATCATTAATATCTCTTTGCACCGATCCTGCCCAGGCACGCACAATGATTTTAACAAGTGCTGTTCAGATAAGGAACCTGTTTATGCAGACTTCTTGCTGAATCAGAATGCCAATCATGCTATTGTCTCAGCCCTGCCTGTGCCAACTGAATGTTGTAAGGATTATTTATGAACACAAGGGCAAGTGCAAAAGTGCTAGAATGAATGCCAATGCGTTTACTGCTCCTGCCATTGCACGCAAAGTACTGGATGCAATAATGCAAGGGAATTCCAAAATAGACATTATGTTCGAGTTCCCTTAGCTGTTTTGCACCTACACACCATCTCACCTGTATTTACTCAGGACTCACCCGATCACCCTCACTAATAGGTCCATTACTTGCTGCCAGTAATTTGCACCTGAAACCTAACTAAGGGTCAGGGCACACACTCAGATTTGGGGCGACCCCTGGCGACAAATCTCCTCTTCTTTGGGGCGACTAATCTCCCCAAACTGCCTCCCGCCGGCTAGAATTTAAAATGCCCGGCTGGAAGGCACTCGGATCGATTCATTTTTTGAAGTCGGCCGAAGTTTCCTCGGGCGACCTTCGGAAATCGAAATGCTCCGAGTGCCATCCCGCCAGCGATTTAAATTCTAGCCGGCGGGAGGCAGTTTGGGGAGATTAGTCGCCCCGAAGAGAGGAGATTTGTCGCCGGATGACTAATCTCCCCGAATCTGAGCGGGTGCCCTGACCCAAAAAGGTGGCTTTACACAGGCAGATTAAAGCTGCAGATAACGGTCCTTATCTTATCTGCCAGTTTATGGGGGCTTCCAACGGGTCTCCCGATCGATATCTGGCCAAGATATCGATCGGAGAGGTTTGATTTTTCAGGCGATCGGGGACCGCATTGGCTAGTTGATGAGGTCCTCATCCCATTGGGTCTTTGTAATCCGATCATTTAGCCCTCAGGCCAAACATTTGAATTAACCCAATTTCACCCTCCCATTGGTGGACATATTGGGGAAAGATCTTATTGTGTATGGCCACGATAAGTGAAGCAGGGAGGCGGGGCAGAACAGGGGTGTGGCCAGACCAGGACAGTGGGCAAGGCAGATAGAGATGACCACCGTTCCAGCTAAGAAACCCATGTGCTGCAACTTGAGCAATTCAGCCTTATTACTACCATTTGATTTATAAGACATATCTAGGGTGTCATACAATGTGGCCCACCACCAGCCTCCTATGAACAGAGCTGAAATCTCGTCTAAATTAACTGATCTCGTTGGCTCCTACACAAGCAGATGTACTTATACCCTAACAAACTTGCTGATGGGGTCCTTTGTAAGAACATCATGTACAGTACCGTTCCCAGACAAGGCAAACAATATGACACCTCCCGCTCATGCTTAAAGAGGTGGTTCATCTTTGATGTAACTTTTAGTATGTTATAGTATGTCTGATTCCTAGCAACTTTGCAATCGGTCATTATTATTTATATATTTTTGTTTTTAAGTTCTTTGCCTTGCTCTTTTTCCTCTTTCCAGCTTTTAAATGGGGGTCATTGATCCCCATCTAAAAAACAAATGCTCTGTAAGGCTACACATGCATTGCTATTGTTACTTTCTATTACTCATCTTTCTATTCAGCCCTCTCGTATTCATATTCCAGTCTCTTATTAAGAGATGCATGGTTGCTAGGGTAATCTGGACCCTAGCAACTACATTGCTTGAATTGCAAACTGGAGAGCTGCTGAAAAAGAAAGCTGAATAACTCAAAAACTACAAATAACAAAAAAATAAAAAAACAACTGCAAATTGTCTCATAATATCACTCTCTACCAGATAATACAGAGTAGGTGATACATTTTATTGGCTGAGTAGATTTAAAACATGTGAGCTGTAGGGACTTCTTGGGTCCCTGCATCAGGCATGTATACCTATTGGCAGCTGGGACTACCTATTGCCTGGCTGTTATTTTACCTGCCTGGCCGGTAAAAATGAGGGCTGATCCCAATGTTATTAATAGGCAAAAAAGATAACTATATAGGAAGGCCGATATTTTTTTCCTGGGACCTAAGTAGTCCTGAAAGTTCAGAATAACCCCTTTAAAAGCAATGTATGTTGTCTTATATTTCTGATTTCATAACTAAAACAGAAAATATGCTACAAAGACTTTTTGGAGCTGAGTTAAAGGATAGTTTTTAAATGTCAACCTCTTTACCATATCTTCCTACACCCTGGCCATAAATAGCACTGACCAACATAAACAGCTGCAATTCCATTTTTTCTTATGCTTATGCACAATATCATGTTATAAGGTCTCAATAATGAAAGGACAGCGGTGAAACATGAACTTCTAATTACGACCTCGCTTGTTGCTCCCATAATGTGTTTGGATAACCCAAAAGGCTTTCTTGATATGAGCTGCAGCCTCGATTAGAATGGCACGAGCCCTCGTTACAAATACAATGTGCATCACTTATTGCCTATTCCCCGCCACTAATTGCAACATGTGACCACAAATTGGTGTGCAGTTAGCAGTAATTATTCCAAGTGCCGCATGCTCCTTCTTTTTTTTACAATGTGAGTCTTTATGTGGGATACTCTCTGAATCCCTTCCAGGGAAAATAATCGTTTTGGTGTCGGTACCAGTTACTGTGGTTCATAAATCACTACTGGAAGAGAAAGGGAGGGCAGCCATGAAATAATAAGTGGATATTCTATAAAGAATATGGACCCTTGACTTCCATGTGGTTCATTCAGTGGTGGATCCAGTAGGTTCGGTCGGATAACATAATTGTAGACTGTAATACTGTTATTAAACAGGACCTCTTTGTTCTCGGGAGAGGAAAACAATTCATGCCTTGGGGTAATTTTCCCTTACAGTCTCCAAGCCCAGGTGCTCATGGGAAACTTTTGTGGCTTCCAGACTCTCCATTAGCAAATTGCTTTTTCCTGGTGCCATCTACACGGCAGATTGACTATATAACTTTACTTTAAAAACTCACATGAGCCCAATTTTACTTCCAAATAGAGAGAAAAATATATGCACACATAGGTATCTCCCTCTCATTCCTTCCTCTCTAGGCAGGAGCTTTTGCCTTATAAAGTTCTTCTAGTTCTGTTGTAATGTTGGGTGTAGGCTTCTAAAATGTTGCTGTATGGAAACATACATGCCATACAGTTGATTAGTAATTGGTTGGCATATCTACCATTATATTGTCAGGTAAGCCTGTGGTTAACCACCGCTTCTCCATTTCCCAGCATGCTTTTGGCTGATCATTGAGGAGTAAGTGTAAGGGATAACGTAGGGGGCGCTGTGGAGGCAGCAGGAGGAAAGCGAGTCTTTTAGGCAAGAGCTCGCTGAACCCACGGGACACAGACAGGAAAGGGGGAACAGGGTGACATTGGCGATGAGTCAAACTGGAACAGGTGCAGAGCGGAACTGGACGTAGAGGCGAAGATCAGGACTGGACTAGACAGGATGAAGAGGGCGAAGGTCAGGACAGGAACAGACTGGATGGGACAGGACGGTGCAGGCGTAGATCGAATCAAACTGGGGATAAAGTGCAAAAGGAGACTGGAGCAGAAGGAGAGGATGGGAACAGAAAAGCAGGAAAGCGAGAGAACTGGATAGCGAGAGGACTGGATATAAGACAGGTTAGGTACAAGGCAGAACAGAAAGCAGGAATCAGGAACAGGCAAGGCAAGGTCGGTTTAAAGTCAAGGCAGGGAAAGGTACTAGGTAAGGTCAGGTTTGGAGTGAGGAGCAGAGCATGATCCAGAATAGCAAGGGAAGCTGGGCAGGGCAAGGTCAAGGCAAGAAATTCTGCTGGTTTACTGAGTTTCAGTGAATTCTGGGAGCAGCAATGGAATTCCCCCGATGAACCCCATGGTTCACTCTCTGCTCCCCTAGTAGTTACATCACTGAATTGACTAAAATTCTCAGAATGACTAAAACACAATGACAAATTCACTTGGTTGTTTCCAAGCAGATGTCTATTTGCCATAATATCAACCAATCACAAGGAGAGCTTCTGGGGCATTGTGGAAATTGCTTACCAGTCTGTCTCTTTCCAAAACAGAAACATTCCTCTCAGTCACAGAACTGTCAAATGGGAATATCTTTCTACAGTTTGTTTTCTTGTTTTACTACAAGATTGATCGGAGGATTCAGAGCTAATTGTTGGTTGGCTGCTATGGGTTGAAGATTTTGAGTAAAATGTCCCTAGTTTCTTCATGGGTTATAGTGAGTAAATTTGTGGAGATGTTCATTACAACTCTAGTAAATGGTTGTGCCATATTGCACTGCTTTTACATTGGCACATCATATACATTCAGGAGGTGATAATGCCTTTTGAAGACATCAGTAGAGCCCATGTCATCTGGCTTCTTTGCTGGGACCTCCTGGTTCTTGGCTACTCTTCCTAATCACTGGGCAAGGGGAGCAGCCGGCAAGTGCTCATCTCCCTTCCACCTATTTCCCTACTTGCATTACATCACTCCAACAGCCTTATTGGTTGAATATGGTCAGCCAATCAGGGTTGACTGTTCCCTATATAAGCCCAGTGCTTCTAATTTCCTGTGCCTTGTCTTGTCTTGTTCCTGTCCTGTCATCATTGCAACCTGACCTGTTCTTATTCTCTAGTCCTGCTCTTCTTCCAGTCCTGTTCCAGTCACCAATTGCTCGTCTGCACCATCCTTTTCCTGTTAGGCCTGTTCCTGTGTCTTCAATTGTGTCTCTGGTTCTTCACCTGTTCCATCCAGGTCTCTATGCTCACTCCTCTCCCTGTCATCATCCACTCCATCCCTATCCTGCCAAACCTAGAACCTTCACCATCATCACCCTGTTCTTGTTTCTGTACCTTTGTCACCCCTTTTCTGTACCCGTCGGCCCGCAGGACTCTAAAGAATCCCTTAGTATCACTTACACAAGGGCAGCTGGGGGACATAAAAATATTTTGCATTGCCATGCAGGGCTCTAGACAAAATAATGTGACTATTTAAAGGATAACTAAACTCTAAAAATGAATTTGGCTAAAATGCCAAATTTTATATAATGACTTTATTGCACCAGCCTAAAGTTTCAGCTTGTCAATAGCAGCAATGATCCAGGACTTCAAACTTGTCACAGGGGGTCACCATCTTGGAAAGTGTCTGTGACACTCACATGCTCAGTGGGCTCTGAGCAGCTGTTGAGAAGCTAAGCTTAGGGCTCGTCACTAATTATCCAGCAGAAAATGAGCTTCCCTGTAATATAAGCTGATGCTACAGGTTTGCTGATTATTAAATTCTGATGCTAATTGCACTGGTTTCTGTGCTGCCATGTAGTAATTATCTGTATTAATTACTAATCAGCCTTATATTGGGACATTTCTATTCTATGTGTACTGTATATTGTGAGTGGGTTTCCTTCTCCTTTAAACTTAAGTTAAGCTCCTTTAAGACTTTAATGTGTTTTTTTCTACCAGCACAATCAGTCACACAAATGGGGTAAATACCGGCCTTTAGGTAAGATGCAAGTTCCAATTGAAAGCCATGTTTGTGCGTGTGTTTATTTTATCTCCAGTGCCAACAGCAGTATTGGCCTTGTGGGTAAGTACAGAAGTCAGGGAGTAGCAAAAGTAGTGGTATCTTAGAGGCTAGAGGCACTAGCTGTCAATGATACTCATGCTGCTTGCTGGACAACAATAACTGCTTATATAGCAACAGCAAGAGCCCACTGATAAGCAAAAAGAGCAAATACACTTTCACTGGCCATTGAGTTATCTAAAATAGAAGATAAAATTGAGAACCTGAATAAAACTGCAGAGGTATTTCAAGGTATATCAGTGCTATAGGTTTCTCCTTCTTCCTGCTAAAGGATACTATTCTACAACCTCAGTGCTATAAAGGTTCCTTTTATACCCCACATCCTTGTTCTAATTGGATTATAATGATAAGAAAACATGTATATCTTTCTCTGCACTCACCGATTACAAACCTCACCATTCATAAACCATCAGTTCCTCTAGTTCACGCCAAGTCTTAGAAACCAGGCAAGGGGATAGCTTTCCATGAAACCAAAACCCTTTGTCCTCAGATACTCCATTCATAGTATGGATTTGTTTTCTGTTTACTGACTAAATCTACATATTTCTTAAAGTTAAAAAAAGGATTTAGTTTATCTCCTGATTAAATGGCATTATTATGGAATTAGCCGATATATACAGGTAAAAAGTCACCATACCAGCTACATGAAAATGCTGTCTATATACTTGGAAAAAATTAATGTTACATGAAAATATTGATGGCTATTAAGAACCCACTTCAGTTGGCATCATTTCTTGATTAGGTATAACTTCCCCACCCCCTTCAAATTCCCTATCTGTTCCACTTCCCGCTGCCTCCTTTCCCAGGCTGTGCAGGGGAGCTGGCAGCACACTGCAATGTAGTATAGGAACCAATCAGCAGTTAGGATGACCTGATAGGGAACTGAAGCCTGCATTTACTTGTTTGACTGCAGGGCTGTGATTGGCTATTCCCCTACTACTGCGCTTCTGGCAGGGACTGGAAAACATACAAATTTATTGCAGAACCTAGAGTCAAATTTAGGACCCCAGTGCTGCAAGGTAGAATTGCCACCCAATGAGCTGCCATATACCATATTAATCATTGTAGTATCTTTATAATGGTAAGGACAGTTGATGGTCGAAAACTCTCAGTCTAAGTTCTGTTTCTGTTTTTGCTACTAAGTTTCAAACAGGATATTGCTGCAGGAGAAATTTTACAAATAATATAATTGAGAAATATTTGGGGATTTTTGTGGATAACAGACTGCGTAACTCTAGGCAGTGTCATTAATGGCTACTAAACAAATAGTACTGTCTTCTCGCAAAAAAAAAAAGGCTTTGACTTGGGAAATGAAAACAAAATTTTGTCTTTCACTTCACCACAAATGGTTCTTCACTGTGCAGATAGTGAGGATGTGGAATTCCCTGCTGGGTGATGTTGTGCTGGTAGATTCTATTACAGGTGTGGGAACTGTTATCCAGAATACACTGGACCCAAGGTTTTCCGGATAACGGATGATGGATAAATAAATTAGCACTCATTTTTGCTTCCAATAAGTATTAATTATATCTTAGTTGGGATCAAGTACAAGGTACTGTGTTATTATTAGAAAGAAAAAGGAAATATTGTTTAAAATAATTAATTATTTGGATAAAATGGAGTCTGTGGAAGATGGCCTTCCCATAATTCGGCGTTTTTGGATAATGGGTTTTGGGTTAACAGATCATATACCTGTAATGCCTTTAAGAGTGTGTAACGATTTCATTATCAGAAACCTTGCTAGGTGATGGGCACACTCACAGCACACAGGGGATCCCTGTAGATTCCGGTTCACTGACACCCTTTAGGAGCCCTGGGCTTTCTGCTGCAGAAAACACAAGAGAAAAGTGCAAACCAAACAACAAGTCCATAAACGAGGTACCGGCAAGGAATTAGAGGACACGTAGTCGAGAATCAGGGGAAAAGTTCAAGGCAGGCGGCAGGAATCGGAGTCAGAAGTCAGGCGAGGGTCAAAACCAGGAATACAATTACAGAATAACGCTTCGGCTTGAACAGAAAACTGGAACCTAGCTTGGGCACTCTCAAAATGGTGAACTGGCCTTTTAAGGATGATTTTGTGCCAAATTCAAATCTGGCTCCCCTCGATGACATCATGACGCTCGGCATCATGATGCAGGCGCCAATGGGACTGGGAACCTGGAAGTGCGCACCTGTGCACCAGGGCTGCTCGAGAGACACGCCAGGAGGTAAGGGGAGCCTGTAATCTCCCGGCGCATCTTACAGAGTGGCTTGGGTGACTGTTTGGCAATAGTTATATCTAGAACTATGATTATATATGATATGTCTCTATAGGTAAAACTGTATATATGCACTGGGGGTTGTTTGGAGGGGTTGAACTTGATGGACTATTTTCTTTTGAACCCAATTGAACTGTGTAACTGTGTAAGTATCCTAAGATTATGTAAAGCAAAAATAGTAGTTCTTTCTCCATGAGCCAGAGTATCATTGTTTAATTTCAGCATATCCTCACAACATAAAAGTGGTTCTGTTAGTTCTGGAAAATGTATCCACTCGGCATTAAGAAATAGTATAAAGAAAAACTGAACTTTAGTGGTTTCTTGGTAAATTGTAAGACCAGAGCATTACTTTTGAGATCAGTCTAGTGTTAAAATTAGTAAATGAAGGTAAAATCTTCATATTTTTGCAGCTCACTTCTTTCTAGTACCCAACTATCCTTTACTACGATAGGAAGCTGAGGCTTTGCTAGTTGAAATATCATTACTAGGTGGTTGGTCAGCAAGAAACATGTTCATCTAGATGTCATCTTCCATGAAAGTGAGTGAGGGAAATAAGAATTCAATGCAGACCATTGTAGAAACAAGGGGGCAAATTCACTAAGATTCGTAGTTGCGCCAGTGTCCTCTTCGCCGCACTTTGCCAGGCGTATTTTCGCCAGCGCTATGCAAATTCACTAAAATGCGAAGTTGCGCTCAGGGGAAGCGTAAGGTTGCGAAGTTGCACTAGCATTAATTCGCCAACCAAAGCGAAGTTACACTAGCGATGCTTAATTTGCATATGGCGCCAAATTGAAGTTACAATGGAGGTATATAAAGCATCACTACACAAGCCTGGGAAACCCTCAAAACAGCAAATACAATTTTTATTTTGCCCTACACATGTGCCCACTGTATAGTTAAGGTGCCATGAGTTAGGAAATGTAGGGGGGAAGGAGGGGAGCCCCAAAAAAATTTTCAATCTTTTTCAGCCTATCACCCATAAAATAAGAAAAAAAGCCAGCGTTTTTTTGGGACTTAGAAAATTTTTTAACTTTTTTTGAAGCAATCCCTATCTACTCTATTGCACTTCGCCTGGTCTGAGGTGGCGAAGGAAGTCTGGCGTAAAAGGTAGCGTTCAGAAAAATGTGCGCGTCAGTAAATTTGCGTAGTTACGTCCGTTGCGCAAATTTGCCAGGCGTAAGGGTGCGAAGTAACACTAGCGAATTTACGCCAGTGTCCGTTAGTGAATCGGCGAATTAACGCTAGCGTTAGGCGCTTCGTCCTTTAGTGAATTTGCCCCAAGGAGTTGGACAGATTTGATTTCCCGGCAGTAAATAGTTTGCTTTTCCTTTACTACGACAACTGAAACAATAAAACATTATTTAGAAAGCTCAGTTAGTTGATCATTTTCTCTTCTCTTCAGAAAATCTGAAATGAACCTGCCTTAACTATAATTAAATATCCTTTTATACATTTCCCCCCCCAATCACTCGCTTTGGTTATTTTTGCATTTGAGCGCTCTACCTGGTGTAATGTTGGTTCGCCTTGGAAACATTCCAAGTACACATCACACCCACAGAACTGGATTTAATGGCTCTTTCCGACTGCCTGTTCCGATGCCTAGCCTTCTCCAGACCTGTCATGTAATATAGCGTTTAATTAACTCTTTTAGCCTGTAAATTATTGCCCATCAAATTCAAGCTTTAGGGTTAGTACACAGGTTATAAATCTCGGCAGTCAGAAATCAGGTTTGAAAAAGTCGAGGGAAAAAAAAAAAAAAGCAAAACTGTATTCTAGCCGCTTGGCGAAAATGTTTCCAATAAAGTCCTCATTTCATTTATAGATTTAATTCCCGTAGTCTAAAAAAACTTCTGGAAATCTTTCCATCAAGGGGTTGTTTACGCTCAATTATCCCTTGACTTGTCGGGGATGGCTGGTAAATAAGGACTTTGTTTTCTTCCAAATCCGCCCAGAATGATGATAAGGTTGTTTATTTGTAAATTTGGAATATTATGTTCTCTTAAGCTCAGCTGAGCCCCTTTCAGTGAACAGATCGTGCTCCTCATGCTGATTTCTCATTACAGATCAACGTTGCCACTCTTGGGTTTCAGACATGGAGGCAGTACTGTGTGCCTTTTAGCAAATGAGGGATGTGCCCCTTGCCACTAATGGCTCCTGGAATCGTTAATCCTTTAAATGAATGCAGTCAATGTTACATGTTGAACACTGCACAAAGGCTCCTATTTGTAACCTGCTCCCTTTTCATTATGTTCCTTAAATATTTTACCTAAGGGTTTCCTTTTCCTTAAAGGAATAGGGTAATAGAAACTTTTTAACCATCAACGTGTTCTTTCTTATACGACGTACTATAGGAACAATTGTGTTAGGTGTGCCAAAGAACCGTCTGGGGTTCCAACAAAGAACGTGGAAGTCCCTGACGCTATCACTTTTATACATCCACTTATTTATTTTCCTTCATGCCATGATATTAAGAATTTCAGTTTTTTTGTCTATATATTTTTAACTCAACCTGTTACTTAAAGGGATCCTGCCACGGGAAAACTGTAACGTTAATAGTGCTGCTCCGGCAGACTTCTGCACTGAAATTCGTTTTTCAAAAGAGAAAAAAGATTTTTTTTATTGGTGCTAGACATGTTGTCAGTTTCCAAGGTGCCCCCATTCATGTGCTCTGATAAACTTCAGTCACTCTTTACTGTTGCAGTGCAAGTTGGAGTGATGTCACCCACCTTCCTTCCCCCCCCCAGAAGCCTATCAATAGAACAATGGGAATGTAACCAGATAACAACACAAGATAACAGCTCCCTGGTATATATGAGAATAGCACTCAGTAGTAAAAATCCAAGTCCCACAGTGACACCTTCAGTTTCATTGAAGAGGAGAAACAATAGCTTGTTTGAAAGCAGTTCCATTGTGAAGTACTAGCTCTTTCTGAATGGACAGCATCAGGCAAAATGAACTGAGATGGCTGCCAACCCAGCAATATTACAACTATAACTTGGTTCAGCAATAAAATTTTATATGGTATAATGAATTATTTGCAGTGTAAACAGTGACAGCATCCCTTTTAAATTCCTGGCAGCTCAACCCCCGAGATAATTTTTTCCCAAAATGCTCCATTTCTTTTATTAATATGGACACCTAAAGTGTTTGCCACTAAGCGGTGCATACCCTTTGCATTTTAGCTAAGCAATAGAGATATGGGATCCATTATCTAGAAACTCTGAATTACAGGATGGCCATCTCCAGTAGACTCCGTTTTGATAAAATAATTAACATTTTTGAAAATTATTTCCTTTCTCTCTGTAATAATAAAACAGTAGCTTGTACTTGAGCCCAACTAAGATATAATGAATCCATGTTGGAAGCAAAACCAGCCTATTCGGTTTATTTTAATGTTTTTACGGTATAGAGATTCAAATTATGGAAAAACCCCTTATCCAGAAAACCCCAAGTCCCAATCATTCTGGGTAACAGGTCCCATACCTGTACCCTATTCCGAAACTGTGTATGAGATCCATTATACAGAAACCCGTTATCCAGCAAGCTCCAAATTACGGAAAGGCTGTCTCCCATAGACTCCATTTTATCCAAATAATCAAAAATGTTTAAAATTATTTACTTTTTCCCTGTAATAGTAAAACTGTACCTTGTACTTGATCCAAACTAAGATAGAATTAATCCTTATTGACTGCAAAACAATCCAATTGGGCTTAATTCATGTTTAAATCTTATTTTAGTAGACTTAAGGTATGAAGATGTAAATGACGGAATGATTTTTTATTCTGAAAACCCCGGGTTCCAAGCATTCTGGATAACAGATACCTATACCCTTTTGGGAAGAGGGCGGAGTAAAGGATGTGGCTCTGATATATTTATGATATATTTCATAATTGCTGTTCTGGATCCACATTTGGAGCATTATAGCAACTGTATTATGGATTCCAGGTGATTGAACTATTCGCTATCTCCTTCTCCCTCCATTAGCGCATCCTCTTCCTAAAAGATCTGTCTTCATTCATCATAGTCCAAGGATTGTCAGCTTGGCTACAAATGTCAGAAGATGCAGTTCAGCTACATCTGAAGGCCCACCAGTTGTCCATTTCTGCTAATTGTGAGCTTTATTACTGTCCTCTGAATGGCTAAATAGGATGGTTATGCCAACAAAACACTGAATTTTAAATGATATGTTGAGATGACTGTTCCACTCAACCATGACGTTGTTTATGACGGATACACAGAAGGTCACAGCTATTCCTCCATGGAATGGCTCATCTATCCTTCCATGGAGTTCCATTGCTTTCTATAAATCTATAACACACATATGCTTATGACTAAAGGAAATCCAGAAGTTCTGTATTAAATGGGGAGTCATTTTGTAGAGTGGTGAATCGCTTTAGGGTCAAAACTATCACCCAGTGTTATGCTGGTCCAACCAATGAATGGAACATCTCTAAATCAGGCCGTGCTTGTCGAAATAATGAAAAAGAAATGCCATAGTCAGCTGTATGCAAACCATGATTCCAGGGTACAATGTTTTAAACAGCCTTGTAACATGAGTAGCTATTTTTAACTAGCCGGCCCACGGTACGTTTTATTGCTGTTATCCTTGTCATTTTTGCTTAGGCGCTTAGCTTGCTGTCAGACATACTGACTCCACTTAATAAACTCACTTACAGCCCAGCATTCTTAAAGTAATAGTGTGAGCGGCACATACATTAGTTATTTTAGCATTAGACAAACAGCCTTTTTCTTCTCTCTCTCTCTCCAGTAGTTACAATGGACTTGCTGTGGTCAACAGTTTGTTTGGCAGGAGACTTTTCCCTGGCAATCAGAAACATAAATTACACTGTACTTCTCTAGAAAGAATGGCCCTGTAAAAAGATTACCTTTCATGTAACAAATCAAAGCTGCTCTTTTCACAAGGCCCCCGCTGTTCAGGCCTAGAGTGTTGATTGAATCAAACACATTAGTGAGAGACAAACTGTTTTCTGTTCGGCAACAACCAGAAACAGTTTGGCTCTATCGCCGAAATATATATATATTGGTTTACAGTTAATTAGAAACTGCAAACAAATACTTGAGTCAACAGTAGTGAGGACTGCAAAAACAACTTTTTCTGCCCGTTGCTAATAGGCATGTAATGGGCATGGCTATGTATCAAGGAGCCGTTAGGTAGGACATTGGAAGAGGGTGACTGTTCTGATCTGTAACTACATATACTTGAAGATAACATGGGATAGTAGCTTACATTCCTCATATGCATTTCAATACACAGCTAGGGTTGCCACCTGGCCGCTAAAAATGATGGCTGATCCCAATGTTATTAATAGGGAAAAAAAAAAAAAATATATATATATATATATATATATATATATATATATATACCCCTTCTTAAAGCTATCTAATGTATCAGCCTGTACCATCTTCACAGCTCTCACTGTAACAAACCCCTTCCCAATATTTAGGCGGAACCTCTTTTCTTCTCTTCGGAATGGGTGACCTTGTGTCAGCTGGAAAGACCTACTGGTAAATAAAGCATTAGAGAGATTATTATATGATCCCCTTATATATTTATACATAGTTATCACCCCTTAAACGCCTCTTCTCCAGAGTGAACATCCCCAATTTGGCCAGTCTTTCCTCATAGCTAAGATTTCCCATACCTTTTACCAGCTTAGTTGCCCTTCTCTGTACCCTCTCTAATACAATAATGTCCTGTTTGAGCACTGGAGACCACAACTTTACGGCATATTCTATATGGGACCTTAGAGAGGGTGCAGAGAAGGGCAGCTAGTTGTTACTTCTCCTGCGGGGCCAGAGGGGTTCTGAGGCCTGGTAGTTATGCTAATGACTATACTGTAAGGCTAGGGCCACACATGGTGGATCTCGGCCATGGAGAAAGGCAGGTCAAGAATTGCCCCCCCGCATGCATTTCTTTGCTCGGGTGCAGACAGACAAGAAGGATTTTGGAGCGAAATGCAAAATCTTGCACCAAAATACAATGTGTCTGCCTGAGCTAAGGCAATGTATACAGGTTCGGGTACATCGAATAAAAGATCAGCAGCAGAAGAGCAGTGAAACACAGGCCAAGATCTGCTACATATGGCCCTAGTTTAAAGGCCCCCATATACGGGCCAATAAAAGATGCTGACAGACCGAGTCGGCAGCTTATTGGCCGGTGTGTTGGGCCATACGACGGGCATCCCAGATCAATATATGGCCGGAAGTCGGTCAGATACCGATCGGACAGTGTAAAAAATTCTGATGGATTGCGGCCGCATCTGTTCGTTGATGCAGTCCCGAGATCCGACCGCCTGTACTGGACCTAGGGCCCACGATTGGATCAGCCCGATATCGCACCCACCTCAATGTGGGCATATCGGGGAGAGAGCCACTCGTTTGGCAACATCGCGAAATGAGCAGATCTCCATGTGTATGGCCACCTTAAGAGCTGGACCTGGTTACTGTGTTCTCTGGTGGGTTCTAGGAGACCTTGTTCCCCAATAGGCCTCTAAGCCTGAATCCACTGTAAACTGAAGGTTGTATTCTGTTGTGTACTTTTATTTGGAAGTGAGTTCCTTCTACTACTAGTGGTGTGGTAATGGCAAGGGTATATTATATATGACTCTTTGGCTGTCTATTGTTCTTTAATAGCAGCTGTATGTCCACGTGTTGGCCAGCTCCTGCTTCGCCTTGGTGTCCCTACCTAAAACTACATTGTGGAACTTTAGCAGGTACGGTTCCCACCTTGTTTGCAGGCTTCTAAAGAAAGCTTGGTGCAGGTAAGTAAAAATGTTTGAGCAAAAGTTGGAGCTAGAAGATCGACAATACTTGGATTGACAAACTCTAGATGACCAGTAGGACACAGTATACCAGTTAAAACATACATGTTGTCAATAATCTGAGTTAATCTCAAAAATACTAAAGCAAACACAAGTTAAGTCTTCCAACACAATAGGATTGTCCAGTTCATTTTACTACAAGTTATAAAATAAAGGCAAATGGTCTGATTCAGTGTAACAGGCAACTGCACCGGGCAGTTTAGCATCTGTGTTAGTAAATTAGCCACTGTGTACTTTTAAGTGTATAAAGCATCCGATATGACAGAAAAATAATATCCATTTATATTTGAATGTGAGACTCAGGTCGTAAGAATTGAACAGGAAATTTCCAAAAACATTTAGCAGGAATCAGGAAATTCTATGTATCTTTGTGTCTTTTTAGCCCAGCGGTAGCATTTCCCCCTCTCATAAAGGAACATTACATCTAGGGGCAAATTTACTTAAGGTTGAATATCGAGGGTTAATTAACCCTCGGTATTCGACTGTCAAAGTTAAATCCTTCGACTTCAAATATCGAAGTCGAAGGATTTAGCGCTATTCGTTCGATCGAACGATTAAATCCTTCGAATCGTTCGATTCGAAGCATGTTAATCCATCGATCGAATGATTTCTCTTTGACCTAAAAAAGCTAGCTAAGCCTATGGGGACCTTCGAAGTCGAAGTAGCCCATTCGATGGTCGAAGTAGCCAAAAAAAACATTCGAAATTCGAAGTTTTTTTTATTCATTCCTTCACTCGAGCTAAGTAAATGGGCCCCCAAATGTACGTACTGTGTAAGCAGTAAATAAGATGCCCTTATGCCTTGGCTCAGCACCGAATGAACAGCCTTCCTCTGCCCTGACTGAAGAAAAGTCAACAAAATCTTTCTGGGACATGGTTTCCGGGGGCCAGATGATTTAATCGTTAATGAATCTTTCTGTTGCCTGCTAATTACCATTATCTGTGGCCAGGAGCCACAGGCCGCATACAAAAACACTTCTAAAGTTTTCCTGTAAAAAAGGCCAAGGGCAAATTAAATAAGCACAGCTTGATTAAATTTATACCATGTGCCCGAACAGGGCTGCCCAACTGGGCCACACCGGCCAGCTGTGACTTCTTACCTTGTGTAATCTTTAAAAAGTATCAGTACTTAGATGAACTGGCCCCTGCGTTGTATACACCTCAAACTCAGACAGTAAAATCCTGCATTATTCACACCTGTAATCCCCCCTGCATTGTTGACACCTGTAACACTTCTATTGTTCACACCCCTAAATCCCTGTACTGTTCATACCTGAGACTAGACTGAAACTACCCACATCGTTCACCTTTTCACACTCATACAAACTGCTGAAGGGTCACTAGGACTGTGTCACTGTATGTAGCACAGTATGAACTGTTCATCTTAGAGTGGTCCTGATAGGTTTCCCTGTCTCCTGCTGTATTCTGCCTGCCTTAAACTCCCTGTGTGTGCCATACTCTACCTGCCTTATGTTCCCTGTGTGTGCCATACTCTGCCTGCCCTATGCTCATTGTGTGTCATACTCTGCCTGTCCTATGCTCCTTGTGTGTGACATAATCTGCCTGCCCTATGTTCCCTGTGTGCAGTGTTGGACTGGGACACCAGGGGCCCACCAAAAAACATTAGACCAGTGGCCCACCAAAAAGCGATCCATTTTTTGTGACTGCTCCCTATGTGTGTCATACTCTGCCTGTCCTATGCTCCCTGTGTGTGTCATACTCTGCCTGCCCTATGCTCCCTGTGTGCAGTGTAAGACTGGGACACCAGGGGCCCACCAAAAAACATTAGACCAGCAGCCCACCAAAAAAATTCAGACTAGGGGTCCACTCTCAGTACTATTTTTTCCACTCCTCTCTCACCTCTATTCTCCTAGTCTCTTTTCTTTACATACCATAATCTATTATTCCATCTATTAAGCCTCTTTGTACTCATAGAAATAAGGAATGACCATGAAATAGGCCAAATGTTTAGCAGCATGAGGGCCGACTGACACCTGAGCTCACCTGAAATTTTCCTGGTATCCCTGTGGGCCAGTCTAACACTGCCTGGTTGTGCTGGCCTCAGTTCAATGTATGAGTCCACAAGCTCATGCATGTTCCTTGGGAGTGGGTTAGAGTTAGGTGCAGGCCATAGTTTTTATATCATTAATGTGCGATTGTGTTGTGTTTTGTGCAAACGAGGGTCTTGTTATGAGGTGGTGCTATAGTGGCTTTACAAACATAGGAGTGTTGTGCAACAAAGGAATGCTGAAAATTGGCATTCCCATTGTACAACAAGGCTTCTGATTGGAAACCCTGTACAATGAATTATTGGAACTTAACCCAAGACCACAGCAGGAGCTAGCAATACTATCTGCTCCCTTTCAGCATCCGCCAGTAGTAATAAGGAAAGTGTGCCACTATTCCTGCACCCAACAGCCATTTCAACAATCTAATTATATGATACCCACATCGCTATTAACACTAAAGTGATCAGTAATAAAATCTCAGGCCCATACAAGCAGCATGTGGCTTTCTGTATGCTGTTACAAGCTCGAGGCTACAGGTACGAAACTGATAACACACCGCTAATATCACTCGAGCAGGAACAACAATTTGTAAAACCATCTGCACTGTTGAAATACATTCACGCCGGAAAAGAAACAGTACTTTGTTCATTGTTACAGAACATAAATGCCTGCAGCTTTCAATGGGGAAACCACAGAATTATTAGGCCAGCCACTTTCAGCTGCTCCCCTATGGCTGTTGGCCAACATTCCCCTGTAGGTGTCAAATAGCAGCCAGATAATGGCACGGAGAAATGATCACATTGAGCCACTAGGACCTTTTCTTGTACTGTACACTTCAGTTAAAGTGCCACTTAGTGATTGCAGCCCATAACACGCCTTTCTGGGGAAGGAGCGACTGTTGCTTTGGCTTGGGTTGATTATAATCTTTGGCACGGCTCATTGTAACAGTTAATAATATAAATAATAAAAAAATATTCAGATCATGGGAAATACTTATAATTATAGCTCATGTTATTGCTGCCTTGCAGTCCTGGGTTTAATTTCAGCCAGGGCACTATCTGACTTAGCAGCCCCCTACGTTTGCTATATAAGTACAGACAGATATCATAAATCTACACACTTAGCAGTCCCCTATTTTTGGCTCATACCCTGGGTGAAGAAAGTCTATTAAATGATAGAGCACTTGTAGTCTGCGGTACTAAGCACAGACCTGCAGGGAGAGGTTTAGCCTTCATATACCTATATACAATGCAGCACAAGGTAAGATGATAATCTGATTGTGAAAAAAAATAAAAATTGAAAATAGAAGTCAAAAAGGGGAAAGTGCCTTAAATATAAGTAGGGATTTAACCCATGTGTTATTGTTTAAATTGCCTGACAAAAATAAGGGCATCACACAGGGGCAGATTTACATATGGTCGAATATCGAGGGTTAATTAACCCTCGATATTCGACTTTAGAAGGTAAATCCTTCGACTTCGAATATCGAAGTCGAAAGGATTTGCCGCAATTAGTTTGATCGAACGATCTAACGAAAAATTGTTCAATCAAATGATTAAATCCTTCGAATCGAACGATTCGTAGGATTTTAATCAATCGATCGATTGATTTTTCTACGACCAAAAAAACCTTAGAAAGCCTATGGGGACCTTCCCCATAGGCTTACATTGAGGTTCGGTAGGTTTTAGGTGGCGAAGTAGGGGGTCGAAGTTTTTTTAAAAGAGACAGTACTATCGAATGGTCGAATATTCACACGATTTTTAGTCAAAGTTGTAGTCGAAGGTCGAAGTAGCCAATTCGATGGTCAAAGTAGCCAAAAAAACATTCGAAATTCAAAGTTATTTTTATTCTATTCCTTCACTCGAGCAAAGTCAATGTGCCCCTGTACAGTGTATGAAAGAACCTTGCTTCTCTTTACATTTATATTTCTACATAAAACTGCCACATTGCTTTCCTTAGAGTTGTAGTCTCCAGACTGTTGAGGTTCAAGGCGCCATTGAGGTATAAACCTGGTGCAGGCCTCTTAACAATATAATATTGAAAATATTATATTAAAATAATATGAAAACATTTGCGTATCTGCCATTCAGCTGTGTTTCAATACTATCTAGACATCTCCAGAGGCCTTACGCGTTTCATGCTCAATAGGTACTTAGTCAGTGGCTTAGGCTTGTTGAGCAATTAACAATTAAAGGTTTTCCTCTCCCTAGGCTGAATGTTTGGGGCCGGATCAATTGGACCACTGGTTCTACTTAGTGGGGG
Source organism: Xenopus laevis (assembly GCF_017654675.1). NCBI lineage: Eukaryota > Metazoa > Chordata > Amphibia > Anura > Pipidae > Xenopus > Xenopus laevis. The sequence goes on along the minus strand of NC_054371.1, from coordinate 21,473,641 downwards.
TCATTTATAAACAGAGGACAACTTTACTTCTGGGCTGTAACCCATGGCAACCAATAAGATGATTGCTTTCAGTGCTCAAGATGCAGCTGGCTGAAAAAAGCTAATCGCTGATTGGTTGCAATGGGTTACTGTCCAGGTGCAAATTTGTACTGTAGATAGTGAGTGGGTCCCTAAACTCTGTAAGTGACAGCAGCACAGAGCATGTGCAGTGAATCAGCAGAAAAGAAGATAGGAAGCTACTGGGGCATCTTTGGAGACACAGATCTTTACTGCTATAGGGCTGTGGTTGCCTTGGGCTGGTACAGAAACCCAAAACATAACATACAACATTTCTAGCTACTTCTTTAGTTACACTTTAGTTCTCCTTTAAGGAGACAAAATATGCATTGCCTCCTATAATGAAGAAACACTGTCTTAGCCAGTACATGATGAGGGCATAACTTAATTTGTATGAGCAGAACATTACTTATCTGCATATTTATATTTTTACAGATCAGTGGGTGCTGCCATATTGCTTTGCCATTAGAGAGTAAGGGTATATTTTACTATCTGTAGCTGTTTGCACATTAGCTGACGGGTGACTTCAATCATCAGTCACCTTCCAAGAAAGAGAACTTTCGGCATACCACACACCCTTTTATTCATTCATGATATTTTAGCATCTGCAGGATTTTCCCATTTTGGGAGAACCACAGGAACCAAAGTGCTGATCCGTTAATCCTAAATACACACAAGATTTGCAATTTTTTTTTGGTTGTTGGCTGACATAACCCAACGTTACGCGGTGGCTCATCAGATCCATTTGGGAGCCACAAGGGGCGCATGTGTTGTCTGCACTCTGGTAGTTTCAGCTCGTAAAACTCAGCCTGTCTGCTCCAATATCTTTAAAAGTGAAGATTGTAATTGCAATTTCCCCTTGTCTTGAATATAATCAATGTATAGAAAGGGAAAACCCTTTGGAGCCCTGTGCTAAGGTGGGTTCATAGGCATCAAGTGTTTGAGTACAGGAATAAGGTGCAGTTAAATTCAGACAATACTGTAAAATGAAACCCTGCATATATGTGCTGCCTGCACCCACCAAGAGCTAGGAGGACATGTACATGGATATGCCAGAAGCACAGATGAAATGTAGAATTGTCTGTGGTCCTGCTCTAAATTACAGCCTTAATGGAATCAAGTGGCCCAGCTGATCCATGCTGTTACTAAGACAGAGATCCCACTGACCCCACCTTGGCTCTACTGGGGAGAACAAGCTCAACCTCAACACCACAATATACACTTGCCCAATTGTACCTATTATTTCACATTTTGATTGCAACCAGAATAGATATAGCCAGGAAGTGGAGGACATCGAATATCCCTTCCATACAAGACATAAAGCAAGAACTTAATCAAAATGCAAGATTTTGGCAACCATGGAATACATATTATATGCCCTAAAATACTGATTATTGGTATACAATCTGCCTGTCTGTTCACAATATAAATATCCTGAATCTGACTCCCTCCAGAACCACTTTCTTCTCTTTTTCTTCCTTTGTTTATATAAACTATAGTAGTACTTATCTGTTATCTACTGTGTATCCTGTGCTTGAATGGCTGCCCCCATGGCTACACAGCAGCTTGTTTATATAAACTATAGTAGTACTTATCTGTTATCTACTGTGTATCCTGTGCTTGAATAGCTGCCCCCATGGCTACACAGCAGCTTGTTTATATAAACTATAGTAGTACTTATCTGTTATCTACTGTGTGTCCTGTGCTTGAATGGCTACCCCCATGGCTACACAGCAGCTTGTTTATATAAACTATAGTAGTACTTATCTTTTATCTACTGTGTATCCTGTGCTTGAATGGCTGCCCCCATGGCTACACAGCAGCTTGTTTATATAAACTATAGTAGTACTTATCTGTTATCTACTGTGTATCCTGTGCTTGAATGGCTGTCCCCATGGCTACACAGCAGTTTGTTTATATAAACTATAGTAGTGTTTCTGAAGCAAACATACCAGTTTTACCAGTGCAGGGCAACACTGCATTATATTGTCATTAATTTAATACACTTTCAGTTGTTGGTATTACTGTTCCTTTAATTCCAGTGGATATATTCTTGCCACCCTTCAAGTTATATGACCAACCAGCCAGCTCCTCTGAACAATGTTCTCTTCTACTTGTACATGGTATTATTTAGAATCAGCAGGACATGAAGAGGAGATGCAGCTTTTCCTTCTTTCTCATCTGCACAAGTGCATTCACCCACTCATAGGATTCATAGGAAGATGGCATTTTCAGTTTGGGCAGATCTACTGCTATCCAATTGGGTGAAAGAATGGCCTGTAGAAAATTGGGTATTGTAATTGAATTCTGGGCATGTATTGTCAGTTTAAATCCTGAAATTACTTTGTACCTGTCCCTGGGACTTAACCCCCCCCACCACTTCTCCCATGGAGGGTATCCTATGTATTTATTACCCTTCCTGTAAAGAACTGCCTATTTATGCTTCTTTTCACTTTTCCTCCAGCATGAAAATGCTTCACACTTAAATTCAGTTAATTCCCTTATATTTTTAATTGCTTATGAAATCACAATTCTCCCTTATATTTTCTAAGATGGGAATGCTAAGGACCTGAAGTCTTTCATGTTGTTCATTCTTGTTGTTTAGGCATATATAATGTAGTATATCAGTATGATCAATATAATCTCCCTCTTCTACTATGAACTCTTCTTTTATAGTTGGATGCAGGAGGGGATGACCCAAGATTCTACAGTAAAGATAAGGTTTATGTGTAAAGAACATTATTAATTGTGTCCTGTATTTTGTACCGCTTTCATTTTATCATAAAGTAACACTTGTTAATTAGCGGTGACTGATTTAGAACCTTCAATAATGAACAAAGATATTTGCAGTAACTTGTGCTTAATGTCTAATACACATAACCAAGGTAGCAAAGGGAGGTTCATTATCATCGGAAATAATCATACATCCGTAATAGGTGGAAAAGTGAGTTCTTGTTTCCCTTAGGTCCCCATTGGAGTACACTACCCTCAAACTTTTTGTGGGTATCCCCATATGGTGGTTATGTCACAAGGGAGCTTAGAGACCAGTCAATAATTAGATTATGGGAGCCACAGAGAACCCACTGAAAGAGTACATACTCCATTTGATATAAGGACCTATAGTAGCTATATTGATCAAGAGACTGTCAAGTGAAACATAGAAGAAGGTACAAATGCTCAATCATGTCCAAGGAATGATCTGCTTCCCGCCAAGCAACCAGTAGCACAAGCGTTGGCCCAGCCAACGGAAATTGTCTAAGGTTCCCAGACTGTGTTCCCTCCTCAATGAGACAACCTACATAAAGTCTCTTTATCCCACAATCACCAGTGTTAGAGGAACAGTCCTTGCGTTTCTATGTATGAGCAATGGACATTTATGAAAATCAAGGTTCTCAGGTGAAGTTAATGCTACCAACACATTGACAGTAGAACTGAACTTGCAATTGAGATCCCACTTTATAACAGTTTAAGGTGGTTTCCAAACCTGTAGGGCTAGGTAGCCTGGAGCAGTAGCTCATGGGACTCAACCTGAAGATCAGTTAAGTGTGTGAATGAAAACATATAGACTTAGATATTTTTGTAACTATGGCTGAATAGTCACTGCAATGTTTTTTATTTCTGGAAATTTATTATGGGAGAATAAATGCTGGATGTCAAAAGGGGCCTTGTACTTAAAAAGTCTGAAAACATCAGAACCTCCAGTGGGAGCAGCCCTACAGGAGTCCTTGATTTAAGGATTGTGCTACTCAGTCACGTAGTTTATGTTATGCTAGTTATGTAAACTGCTTTGGTTCCTCGTGATACGAAAACATATTTTTTGTCTTATATGTCCATTATACTTTGTTAAATGGCAGGAGGGAAAGGGAAAGATGAATGAAGGCTGTTCTGATACAAGTAGAATGTTTAATGAAAGCCTAATTGAGATACTAGTTACAGTATAACCAATAGCCTGGAGGGAGAGTGTATATAGCCATTGTTTGTCCAGAATTTGTGGTGTTGCTGTTGTAAAAATATAATGAAAAGGGAAATCCAAGTCGCACTTATTTTTCCCAGTGCTGAAAACCAATGGCATTTCTTTACAACACATTTAATAGATGCAGTTGGAGGTTAATAAATGTAGCAACACTGTTTAAATTAATTCATCTTAAAGATTTATTTCAGTATGGCCTGAGTATTTATTGACTTCATAAGATATCGAGTGACTTTCGCTGCGCGTTATTAAGCAGCAGTATATCAATGCACATGAGACTGGCATAGTAATGTGAAAAGCCCCCATTGTGACAACAGACCAAGTGCATTCCGGCTCTCGCATGGACAAACTATACTGTTTGCTTTATATGTATGTGGGGAGCTGAGGTTACATCTTTAAAGCCGATTAAGTACAGAATTGTGAAATTTCGGAGCTACTCGCCATGGACAGCCTGTGTTTCCATTGTAAACTGAAAGTGTATCCCAAAATAAGCAAAACTTAATTAGCTTAAAGTAAAGAAAAATAACTCTGGTGTTTCCTTACACAATTCCTTTGGCTATCTGCAGTTAAAGTCTCCCCGTTTTTATAATGGCAGCTGCTTTTATTGCCTCTTGGCAGGGGGATAGGGGAGGAAGTTATTTTAACTAAATTGATTTTGCTCACTACTGTTAGTTGCTCGGGGACCGGCAAGCAAAGGAAGTGAAACTGTTTTCCAAATATCCAACATTTATATGTCACCTATTTGAGTTAAGAACTCTAGGTTGGCCGGTTAATGCCTGTTGTAGCTTACTCTGGCATGGAATCCTTACTCTAAAAGCTTAGTCCTTGCACAAATGAAAGTAAACAGACTATGGCTGACAGGGAGATTTGTTGCACAACTGAAGGCGACAAATCACTAAAAAATGGGTTCTCCATCGGCAATTAAACTTACCAGTGGTAAAACCTCCGCCAGGCAACTTTGGAAGAACAAAGCAACGTGTAGCTTTTACTACTGGCGATTTAAATTATTTTTTAGGAGAAAATCTCCCCATCGGCCATCACCCTAAGCACCTTGTGCCATAGGTTTAAAAGTTGCATGCTCTGATATCCCACTAATGAATCCAGAGTTGGACTATGCAGGTGGGACACCGGTAAAAAACGATGGGCCCGGCTTTCATGGACCCCGCAGACCCTGGGCCACTCCACACCCAGACTGTACCCTCTCCCTATGCACAGCCACAAAGTTAAGGAGGTAAAGGGTACATGGGGGGTGACAGACACCGAGAGAAGGGCCCATGTTTTTTTAGGGAGGACCCTTGAAGTCACAGTCCCAGTGGACCCTGGACATCCCAGTCCGACCCCGAATCAACCCATGCACCAACTGGATAGGCACGTGGATGGCTACATTCTGTTTACTGAGGCCAACAGTCTAAGGGGCATATTTATTAACACTGGAGACAAAAATCACCGGTGATGTTCCCAGAGCAACCAATCAGCAATCAGATTGAACAGTAGCAAAGGCAAAGATCTGATTGGTTGCTATGGGCAACATCACCCTCCCAGCACAGCGCAATATGTTGGCGCTCTAAAAATCCATGTTAATAATAACAATAATTACCAGCAATGTTTGTCTCCAGTGTTAATAAATATGTCCCTTAATGTTCATATCTGCCATAGGACAGGCGGTAAATACGTGGCCTAATTGGAGCCAACGCTCCCCAATTTGCTGAATAATACACAAGTTAGGAGACAGATAGGGGTGGAAGGGGAGACTCCTATGTGCCTCCACCATCCAGGCCCTCATGAATACAGTGTTTCTGACAATGCTGTATTCGTGGCGGCAGCCAAAGGTCTCTGTGCTTCGATTAATCCCATTTTTGCACTTTATCCAATTTGTAAATAAGTCCTGAAGTGTAATTTTGTATGTTCATAATTGGCCAAACTTCCTGACCAAATCTTGGGCAGCTTCATTGAAACTGTAAAGCTTTAATAAGAGTTAAGTTAACTGAAATGAGAAATGTATTTAAAAAGGCTGACATCTGAATAATTGTGATCATTAGACAAGGTATTATTCCATGTATAAGAATCATGTCTAAATGACTGTATCACCTTATAAGAAACTATCTTTGAATATATATATATATATATATATATATATATATATATATATATATATATATATATATATATATAAAACTTAATCTCCACAATACAGAATGGCAAGCCTTTGGGAAATCAGTCAACCGAAACATAGAATCGGCACGTATTCATGCATATAGGCTGGATAAAATTGAATTCCTTCATTGTCAAAGCCACTTGAACACACTGTCAACTGAAAATATGTCCATGTTTAACCCCCGCAACACAAATCCTTCTCTAGAACAATCTGCTTGTGTTGATAATGTTTATAATATGTACATCTCCAATGTCTTGCCTACAGTCAAGCATCGCTCTTCCAACAAACAATCAGCCACGTCCTTGATCAATGCTGATGGGTGTCTACTCTAGTCATTGTTTGCAAGTGTAAATTAAATTATTCTGCATCAAGGCTATAGATTCGAATAGATTAATAGGTGTGCTGACTTAGGCAACTTCCAATAGGAACCATGTCAGACGGATGTAGATTAAAAGGATCAAACCACAGACAAATTAATTTGAGAGCTCATGTAATTTGAATTGATTTGGCTCCATGGTACATCACACTGTATAAGCAAGGGCAAGTCATGTTTCGAATGTTAAAAATTTTAAATTTTTAATTAATAAAATGAAGTCCAGCTATTCTTTTAGAACTTAAAAAACACCAAGCTATGGGGTAATAGAGCAGCATAGACCTGGGGCTTGCTGGAAATGGCATGACAATTCAGCAGCAATTTAATACTGCTTTTATGATTAGTGATGGGCGAATTTATTCGCCAGGCGCGAATTTGTGGCGAATTCTGTTTTTTTGGAACCCGGCACATTTTCGCCGGTGAATGTGCGCCCGGCATGCAAAAAACGGGATGCCAGAGCCGTTTCATGAATTTTTCGCCATTTCGTGAATTTCGCAAGAAATTTGCAATTTTTTTGGCGAAGCAAAACACCCCAGGATGTCAGGAGACATCAGGGTTTATGCCCTTTCCTTTCTACTAACTCTGACCCTGTGAAAATTCTAATGCCATTGATACAAGTTTGCATTAGTCATTCCCACTTCAAAGCTGAGGGTACACAGATGATATACCAATAGATATTAATTTACCAAAGAACCCCCTTAAAGACCAAGTTAAGAAATAAAACATAACAAAAAATTTGGTTACAAATGTTTAGGTGCTCTACCAGCCCAAGGACCTAATCCTAGCTTCTCATCATCAGCCCATCATCATCATATTCGAGAACATGCCACTGGCACCCAAAAGATCAGATGATGGGAAGCTGTTGTAGGCAACTTTGAAGGCATGGATCATTATAGGGCTGCTGAACCTCTGGACTGTACAGTTCACTATATAAAATATAGCCATTTTATTATTTTTATAATTTTAGACCTTTGCTTTTGGAACCATGAACCATTTATTCAAATAGAGAGGAACACTGCTGGGGCTGTATAATGTGCAATGTGCTCCATGCCATTTACATTGCTATATTATAATAAATTGTTATATTTAGAGGTTTACAAGAAGAAGACGATAAGTGCAATGCCTGAAATTTACTGGTCAGTTCACATACAGTCAGAGTGAAAACATATGTGGATAGTTTGGATATTGTGGGAAAATTACATGCGGCCCAGATATTAACTGATGTTTACTGAAGATGTGGTCAGCTCAACCTGAGCCATTCTCATGTATTAGCCTGCATCAAATGTCCTTTGAAAGAAATATTTCTTTTAATATGGTACAACACAAGGTCATTCTGTACCTCCACTGTCCATAACCTTGATCTAGTGTTGCCATTTGAAATGTGAGATTTGTTCTAAGGGATGATTTTTACTGTGCGTCGGGCCAGGGTTTTTATCATTTCATTTTACAGCCTCTAGAAGAAAGTGTTCCAGAGTTGTTCTCTCTGTATCCCCATGATAGCCTCCCTAATTGCGTTTTGTTGAAAGATTTAATTTTGTTTTCCATAGCTGGCTCATGTGGTGTCATCAGTGTGCATGGCATATTTACATTGAGATGTTCACAAAGCCACCTCCAACCCCATCATGGCACATCTGCACAGGAAAATCTTTTGAGACAAATAACAGTGGGCCAATTAGACAAACATTCACCCTAAAATATTGAGAGGTCAATTAGAAAATAAATAAATACATTTAGAAAAATAAAATAAAATTAATTAGAAAATAAATAAATACATTTGATTGAAATACCCTGTAGCCAATGTTGATGGACTGAGGTCACCTTGTAACCAATGAGAACATTAGCATGTTTGAAAGATTTGATTAGTAATTAAAAACTCTGCTGTAGTGTTTCAGAAATCTAATATACTGAAAGTTAAAATGCAGAATATCATTAAGGGTTAAGAAACAGTAAACAACTGGTGGTGCTTATTTAACCACAGTTGCTAATCTTGAATCACTGGATAGATAGTACTCTTTAGAAGAGTGCCAGCGGCATGGGTCATGGGTCAATTGCCTTCTCTCCATGGGTCAATGCAGTACCACCTAAAGTGATGGTAGCAGAGATGCGCAGATGCATTGGACATTTGGATGGGGCAGTCAAGATGGCATGAACATATCTCTAAAGATAGGCCAGCATTTTTTGTTCTCTAAAGAATAGAGGCATCTGCCCTGGTTTCCAGATTAGGTACTGGGGTAATCAGGTCTTACAAACTGGCAACCTCCCAAGTTGAGGGACTTTCCTTGTCTTTTAAAACAACAATGTTGTTGGAGGAGCCTATAGAACCATTGAAGACCCTTCACTTGGACAGCATTGCATTAGAACATTCACAAGAGAAGATCAACTAGGAGCCTCAGGTCTAGACCAACTTGCAGTCTTTCATAGCATTAGAGCATTCACAGCCTGGTCTTGACTATGGATGCACCAAATCCACTATTTTGGATTCGGCCGAACCACCGAATCCTTCAAGAAAGATTCGCCGTAATACTGAACCCAAATCCTAATTTGCATATGTAAATTAGGGGTGGGAAGAGGAAAACGTTTTTACTTCCTTGTTTTACGACAAAAAGTCATGCTATTCCCCTCCCCACCACTAATTTGCATATGCAAATTAGGATTCGGATTTTGTTTGGCCGGGAAGAAGAATTCGGGCAAATACGAATCCTGCTGGAAAATGCTAAATCCCGAACCAAATCCTGGATTCGCTCATTCCTAGTCTTGACTGACCTGTATAAAATTGGAGTATTAGAACATTATACAAATGAAAAATAGCTGCCAAATTCAACAGAACACAAAAAGTGCATTTTCTTGCCATAATTGCTGTTAACTATACAATACACATACAGACAGTGTTGGACTGGCCCATCAGGATACCAGGAAAACTCCTGGTGGGACCAGGTGTGAGCGGGCCATTCTGCTTCTAAGCATTTGTAACAATTTCATGTTCATTCCCTAATTTTTTATGGAAACAAAGGGGCCAAATAGATGGAGAATAGAGTATGTTATGTAAAAAAAAGTACTAAGACGATAAAAAGATTGAGCGAGGAGTGGAAGAAAAATAGCCCGGAGCATTGGGCCCATGGTCTAAGGTTTTCTGGTGGGCCCCTGGCACACCAGTCCCCCACTGCATACACAATCTATATACAGAGTAGTAGACTTAGTTGCCTGAGCCATACAGCCATAAGGCCATTAGACTTTATCATCCTTCATGGTTGGTCTATTTATGACACAAAATGACACCTTTGTTTTACTGAAGATTTTTACACTGTTGGTCTCACATTTCAATGAGAAGGCCCCAGTGTGTACTCATAACATAATAAATATCCTGAGAAACGCAATACCATAGAAACTAGATCCCAGGCCATAAATGTAAATGACCACTGTTACTCCTACATGCATATAAATAACATAATGTTCATATAACTGTCTCTTCTTGAGCAACCATTAGGTTCTATCTGGAAAGAAACACAATCCCATGTAGTATGATGGAGCCATAAAGGCAGCAGATGTTGCTTTGCAGACTGTCAGGATGTCCTTGAGTGAGTCTAATGAATCCCACCTGGACAGTCAGCAAAGCGTTCAATTTTGGGACTTTCTGCTACTGCCCCCTTGCCTACCCAGATAGTAAACAAATGCATCATTAGCTGGTTAATCAGCAGTGATATACTGTGAGTGGGCCTGGTTTCAGTTGTGTAGGCAAGAATAAAAATGCAAGTACTGTACCAGGGGCAATAGATATATGACATTAACTCTGTAACACAGTATTCACTGGTTTTTATTCAATGTTTTATTTTGTGTTTGAAGATACTTAAAGCGAACTTTTGTGAACTTTATTTTTTCCATCATGATAAAAGGGAGGTCAGATCTGTAATGCAATGCCTCATTATTTACATCAGTGTAGTACAGAGGCAGGGGAGAAGCTACAGGGGTTGCAGGAGCTGTGATTGGTTGTGGGCCCAAAGTGCCTTAGGTGGTCCCATGGATCTCCCATAGATATAAATCTTTCAGCATAGAAATACTACAGCATGAAGGAGATATTTCACAACACAAGCAGGAGAGAGGATATGGTCATAGGTTTAGGATAAAGTTGAAAAGATAAAATTTGTCATTTGCCCTGGGAGTTGCAGTTTAACAACATATGGGAGGGTAATAGATACCAGCCTTAGGTGTGGTGAACAGCTTCTACTCTGTACTGTATATATATATATATATATATATATATATATATATATATATATATATATATATATATATATATATATATATATATCTATATCTATAATGGTGGATTTCAACCAGAAGAACCTATTTCCAGTTGCATCTGTAGTAGTAAGTCATCTCAACTGGACACTCAATTAAGAAAGCCAGTCGGATGACTAGCGAAACGTCTTCAAGAGAAAAAATACAGCAAGTCCAGTTTATTTGACTACCTAATATAGTAATACCATGACCTGGATGAATGAGAATCTTCACAGACACTATTTCCAGATGGTACTCCTACCTGGGGCTCCACCTTCAAAAGTTCCATGTACTCCTAAGGAGAGCATATTATTTCAAGACGCAATAGCGCTGATTTAAACTGGAAGTGTAACTCTTCTAAGTTAGGCAATGGGTCAAAACAGCTGATTGTGTATTCTGTCTGGACACACATCTTAAGAGATCTCTGGATTGTGGTATGTTGGAGCGTTTCTTGCCAAATTATAACAATTCTTCTGCTATGTGGTAGGGAATCTGTTATCCAGAAAGCCGTTATCCAGAAAGCTGCAAATTACTGAAAGGTCATCTTCTATAAACTTTATTGTAATCAATTAATCCAAATTATTTAAAATTTAATTATTTCCTTTTTCTCTGTAATAACAAACAGTACCTTGTACCTTGTACCTTGTACTTGAGCCGAATGTTGGGTTTATTTAATGTTTACATGCTTTTCTAGTAGACTTAAGGTACGAAGATCCAAATTACGGAAAGATTCATTATCCAGAAAACCCCAGGTCCCGAGCATTCTTGATAACAGGTCCCATACCTATACAGTACATTTTTTTATTTACACTCTCTACTTACAGAATGCATATGAGCTGGGAGCAGCTTGCTGGGTATTGCCTATATATACAGTCATATGAAAACGTTTGGGAACCCCTCTCAGCCTGCATAATAATTTACTCCACTTTCAACAAAAAAGATAACAGTGGTATGTCTTACATTTCCCAGGAACATCTGAGTACTGGGGTGTTTTCTGAACAAAGATTTTTAGTGAAATTAAATGAAATGAAAATGAAAAACTGGCTGTGGAAAAATGTGGGTACCCTTGTAATTTTGCTAATTTGAATGCATGCAACTGCTCAATACTGATTACTGGCAACACCAAATAGGTTGGATTTGTCATAGGCAGGTGTGTCCAATCATGAGATAAGGTATTTAAGGTGGCCAATTTCAAGTTGTGCTCCTGTTTGACTCTCCTCTGAAGAGTGACAGCATGGGATCCTCAAAGCAACTCTCAAAAAAAAAAACAAAGATTGTTCAATTTCATGGTTTAGGGGAAGGCTACAAAAAGCTATCTCAGAGGTTTAAACTGTCAGGAATGTAATCAGGAAATGGAAGGCCACAGGCACAGTTGCTGTAAAACCCAGGTCTGGCAGGCCAAGAAAAATACAGGAGCGGCATATGCGGAGGATTGTGAGAATGGTTACAGACAACTCAAAGATCACTTCCAAAGACCTGCAAGAACATTTTGCTGCAGATGGTGTATCTGTACAACTGTATGGCAGGGTGATGAGAAAGAAGCCCTTTCTGCATTCACGCCACAAACAGAGTCGCTTGTTCTATGCAAAAGCTCGTTTAGACAAGCCACAGTCATTTTGGAACAAAGTCCTTTGGAACAATGAGAAAATTTAGTTATTTGGTGCTTTGCATGGCGGAAGAAGAACACCGCATTCCAAGAAAAATACCTGCTGCCTACTGTCACATTTGGTGGAGGTCCCATCATGCTGTGGGGCTGTGTGGCTAGTTCAGGGACTGGGGCCCTTGTTAAAGTCGAGGGTCGGATGAATTCAACCCAATATCAACAAATTCTTCAGGATAATGTTCAAGCATCAGTCACAAAGTTGAAGTTACGCAGGGGTTGGATATTTCAACAAGACATTGACCCTAAATACACTTGGAAATCTAAGTTAAGTTAGGCAATGGGTCAAAACAGCTGATTGTGTATTCTGTCTGGACACACATCTTAAGAGATCTCTGGATTGTGGTATGTTGGAGCGTTTCTTGCCAAATTATAACAATTCTTCTGCTATGTGGTAGGGAATCTGTTATCCAGAAAGCCGTTATCCAGAAAGCTGCAAATTACTGAAAGGTCATCTTCTATAAACTTTATTGTAATCAATTAATCCAAATTATTTAAAATTTAATTATTTCCTTTTTCTCTGTAATAACAAACAGTACCTTGTACCTTGTACCTTGTACTTGAGCCGAATGTTGGGTTTATTTAATGTTTACATGCTTTTCTAGTAGACTTAAGGTACGAAGATCCAAATTACGGAAAGATTCATTATCCAGAAAACCCCAGGTCCCGAGCATTCTTGATAACAGGTCCCATACCTATACAGTACATTTTTTTATTTACACTCTCTACTTACAGAATGCATATGAGCTGGGAGCAGCTTGCTGGGTATTGCCTATATATACAGTCATATGAAAACGTTTGGGAACCCCTCTCAGCCTGCATAATAATTTACTCCACTTTCAACAAAAAAGATAACAGTGGTATGTCTTACATTTCCCAGGAACATCTGAGTACTGGGGTGTTTTCTGAACAAAGATTTTTAGTGAAATTAAATGAAATGAAAATGAAAAACTGGCTGTGGAAAAATGTGGGTACCCTTGTAATTTTGCTAATTTGAATGCATGCAACTGCTCAATACTGATTACTGGCAACACCAAATAGGTTGGATTTGTCATAGGCAGGTGTGTCCAATCATGAGATAAGGTATTTAAGGTGGCCAATTTCAAGTTGTGCTCCTGTTTGACTCTCCTCTGAAGAGTGACAGCATGGGATCCTCAAAGCAACTCTCAAAAAAAAAAACAAAGATTGTTCAATTTCATGGTTTAGGGGAAGGCTACAAAAAGCTATCTCAGAGGTTTAAACTGTCAGGAATGTAATCAGGAAATGGAAGGCCACAGGCACAGTTGCTGTAAAACCCAGGTCTGGCAGGCCAAGAAAAATACAGGAGCGGCATATGCGGAGGATTGTGAGAATGGTTACAGACAACTCAAAGATCACTTCCAAAGACCTGCAAGAACATTTTGCTGCAGATGGTGTATCTGTACAACTGTATGGCAGGGTGATGAGAAAGAAGCCCTTTCTGCACTCACGCCACAAACAGAGTCGCTTGTTCTATGCAAAAGCTCGTTTAGACAAGCCACAGTCATTTTGGAACAAAGTCCTTTGGAACAATGAGAAAATTTAGTTATTTGGTGCTTTGCATGGCGGAAGAAGAACACCGCATTCCAAGAAAAATACCTGCTGCCTACTGTCACATTTGGTGGAGGTCCCATCATGCTGTGGGGCTGTGTGGCTAGTTCAGGGACTGGGGCCCTTGTTAAAGTCGAGGGTCGGATGAATTCAACCCAATATCAACAAATTCTTCAGGATAATGTTCAAGCATCAGTCACAAAGTTGAAGTTACGCAGGGGTTGGATATTTCAACAAGACATTGACCCTAAATACACTTGGAAATCTACAAAGACATTTATGCAGAGGGACAAGTAAAATATTCTGGAATGGCCGTCACAGTCCCCCAACTTGAACATAATGGAAAATCTATGGGATGATTTGAAGCAGACTGTCCATGCTCGGCACCGATCAAATTTAACTGAACTGGAGAGATTTTGTATGGACGAATGGTCAAAAATACCACCATGCAGAATCCAGACACTCATCAAAGGCTATAGGAGGAGTCTAGAGGCTGTAACATTTGCAAAAGGAGGCTCAACTAAGTATTGATGTAATATCTCTTTTGGGGTGCCCAAATTTATGCACCTGTCTAATTTTGTTATGATGCATATTGCATATTAACTGTTAATCCAATAAACATTATGTCACTGCTGAAATACTTCTGTTTCCATAAGGCATGTTATATAGTAAAAGCAAGTTGCTACTTTGAAAGCTCAGCCAACAAAACTCCAAAGAATTAAGAGGGGTTCCCAAACTTTTTCATATGACTGTATATATATATATATATTCATGTCCAACAAATTTATTTATTTTATTAATTTGTGCTGGCACAGAGGAGACGGATGGGTGCAGCAATGCTGAGAGATCTCATACTGTGAGCACACACTGTATTACACTATTACCTCATACAAGAGTAAATTAGAAAAAGAAACTTGATATGAACTACAGAGAGTGGGAGTGGGGTGTGTTATTAGGACTTGAGTTTCCTGCCTTTACTACCATTTACTATTATTTGTTACATGCCAAATGACACATGCCAGTGATTCTGTGTTTGTCTTAGTGCTCAGAAGACTGACGCCACCAAAGGAGTGCCATAGACAAGTGGCGTTCTTCATAGGGTGTTGGCATATGTGAATTAGGCACATAGAGTCAATATAAATCTGGACATAATATCACAGTGATACTGCTTCTAAATAAGCGACTATGCACTCATTTTCCTCTAAATGTTGAATAAAACATATTGCTTAATATTATTCTGCTCTGGAAACATCAAATGATATGAGTGGCGGCTGCCATATTGTTTCTCAACAGAGCAACCAGTTAAATTCCCTATAGCAACCAGTTAATTTTCCTATTATGGAGGCCATATTCTCATGGAAAAAATGCAGAATTATCTCTTTGCTTTTGCAAGTTGTATATTTGGAGAAGTGGAAATGCCCTCAGGGGGCGTTGCTTCAGGGCTTGTAATGGCACCCCTGCTGTGAGACCTAAGGGGACTACACAGACACAAAAAAGAAAGAAAGTTGTCTGAATAGATCCATGATCCAGAATGCAGGGGCCAATGTATATAAGTGGATAAATAAGGTAGGATTGAGCAGCTATGGGGATGAATGTTTGGAGGCATTATGGAGGGACCCCGAGTCCTTACCTATACCCACAAGTGTTCTTGTTGCGTAAGACCTATATCATTTATATAAAAATACTGTATATGGAAACATATGGAATTTTTACAATACTTTTGTAAAATTATAGATTTTTTTGTTGTAATCATAGCTGTCCGGTAGGACCGTTTCTTCTTCAGATAAAGCCAACCTAGCTTAACATAACCAGATGCATAACATAGATACCAGATGCTATGTGGTTCCCATTAGGAACACTAGGATGTTCTCTCTCCTTAAGGAAAAAAAAAATAAGAAAAACCTTTTGACCTATTGTGAGGCCTCATGTTCCCCAGCAAGCCTCCAGCTGGTATATAACAGCTATATGACTGGGAGTTTGACATTGCCAATATAAATTATACTTGTCTTTTAAGTCAATAAAAATATATATAAACTATAAGAAGTGAAATAAAGAAAATAATAAAATTCTCTAATCCCAGACAATAGTATGTCACACGATTTTCACTGTCTTCGCCAAGCCATATCTCATTACCTAAATAAAACCATCCATGTCAGTCCCCTCTGGAACAGAAAAGCAATATACAGTCCTATGAGACAGGACAGGAAGACGAGACCTGATTAATGTTCCAGGTTTTTGCCCAAACTCATTTTACTAGGTAAGTCTCTTGGTCAGTAAAATCTTTATTCCACTGTTAAATAAGATCTTTATATTCAAATATACAATACCATGTAAGTAACCAGAATATAACCTGAAGCATGCTATATAGAGCAAAAGGAGCCATTAAAATCTTTATACTGAGAATGAACACCTGGTACCAAGCTGTCGGGCTGCTATAAGTGCCATGGCCTTGGTTCAGCTTATACCTCTCTCAGTTTCAGAACAGGGAGGCTTTTTAATATCCATATAGAGTTGGTGTTTCAAGGACACTTAAAAATGTTTTTTCCCTCTGGAGATGGAGGAAGCAATACTATTTTTTGCAAAAAAAAAAAAGCCCTGTGAGTGCTGATTCACTTTCCATGATACCAGTGGTGTTACTAGATGTTACTGGGCCCCACAGCAAGTTAATTTTAGGGCCCACCACATATCCAGAGGTTCAATATATGTTGAAATTATGGATGCAGATTTGGCCGAATCCTTCTGCCCAGCCGAACCGAATTTGCATATGCAAATTAAGGGCGGGGAGGGAAATCACATGACTTTTTGCCAAAAAACAAGGAAGTAAAAAATGTTTCCCCTCCCCACCCCTAATTTGCATATGCAAATTAGGATTCGGATTCGGTTCGGTATTCAGACGAATCTTTCGCAAAGGATTCGGGGGTTCGGCCGAATCCAAAATAGTGGATTCGGTGCATCCCTAGTTGAAATTGACCATTATTTGAGCCTTATGGGGCCCCCTATACCTCCTGGGCCCCCCTGCAGCCGCAGGTTCTGCTTCCTCTGTCGTTATGTCCTGGCATGATATAGTGAGCAAAGTGCCGTTTTGGACGCAATCACAATGCTTTTTTCTCACAATGCTCCAGTTTTTCCCAGAATTCATGCATCATTGTGCACAAAATACGACCACTGAATTGCGAGCAATTATGCTGCGTCTGACTCTTGTGTCTGGCATAAATCGGACACAGTTGGGTCTTTAGTCGCAACTGCGCTGTTGCAATTGACGCTGGCCACTGAGGGAACCCCCGGAGATACCACCTGGTCAGGAGGTGGCGGTAGCTCTACGGTTAGGTTAACACAACACCGTGCTTCAAAAGGTACAGCTACACTCAATTAGGCTTGGAATGCAGAAAGGACTGATCGACTCTGAGTGCAACTATGCTATAAGTATGCAGAGCGCATTTGGATGCAAGTATCTTTAGTGACAGTGGTTTTAGTTGTGCAATGAATCTGTGGACATAAATGAACACTACGTTATACAAATTTATGTGCCCCACCATGGCTGCCCACACCAGGAGCTCCTTTCTGTGCAGGTGGCCTGGTGTATGGGGGGAGACCTGGATTTCATTCTTTTGCGCCCCTAGGCGCTTTCGTGCGCACCCATGTCCCCCCTCGCAAGTGCACGCATATGTGCCTCTGCATCTCTGATGAGGGACACAATTTTAGGGTGACAACAGATAACTGCTGATTCTCTGTCATGAAAACCCTGTGGTTCTCTCTGGAAGCTGCTGCCTCATACATTGTATCATTTTATCCAGAACCACTGCCCGCCCTGTCACATGTTGCTGTGTGTGTGTGTGAGACAAGAGTGTTAGAAAATGGCTTCTGTGTGTGAGAGGATGGCTGTTTGTTTCTGTGTTTACTATTGTGTTTATTGGTGTGTGTGTGTGTGTGTTATTGTGCAGTGTGGGGGCGGAGTTATGGCTACCTGTGGCTGCTGCACCAAGGGAACCCACCAGATTCCAGTGTAAGCTCTTCTGTATATGTGCTGTCAGGATAAGGTAGGTTTTATTCTTTGTTTATCACCCCCCATAAAGTAGGGTCGGAACTACGGTTGCCACCTGTCTGGATTTCACCCGGACAGCTTGTTTTTTTGAGGTTAATGAGACAATTGAGGTTAATGACATGGCGATCAGCCAATCACTGATCGCCAGGTAATCAGTCCCACCCCTGAAATCATCAGCTTTTCTCCAACATCACTGGCGCGCCCTGACATCATCAGTCCCGCCCCCCTGTCTGTTTTCCCCAAACGGAAAGGTGACAACCCTAGCCGGAACAAGGGGTAGGCATAGGGTTATATACGACAAAGTCCAGCACCCTTATAGGGGGTTTCCTAGTGAATGCTTAATCACCACCACCCATATCACTAGGGAGCTTGCTAAATTCAATGTCCGCTCACCGTTTAAACAAAGTGGTTAGGGTGCACGATGCCCCGAACCCCGCTTTTATTATGTTAGGCAAATCCATCCATGGAAAATGTTATCCTAAATTCCAATCTCCCATTAACAGCCGTATATGCAAAAGCTTATCCGATTCGTGGTGTGAACTGGGTGCTGCCGTCCGAGTCTGTCGCTAAGGAGGCAACGTGTGCAAAGAAGAACGAAAGGTTGCGCCGCACTCCTAAGGCCAAAGATCGCTCAGTTCAATGTGAAGTTAAAACATCCGTCATTATTCGTTACATTCAATTAAAAGGACAAAGCAGCCCAAGGTCTGACGCGTTTCGTAACAACGTATTTCCTCATAGACCTTCCCTGAGGAAGTAGGCATAGGGTTGCCATCTTCCTGCTGGTTTAACGCCGGACTGATGTCGCAGGACATGGTCGTGATGTCTCAGGGACAGGCGATTCATCAGGGGGTGGGGCTATGATGTGGTGATCGGCGATCGATGTGTCAATCATGGGGAATCCTTCCTAATTTGGAAAACTGGGCAGGTAGTTTTGACCCGGGCAACCCTTCACAAAACTGGGCTGTCCAGGTCAAAACCGGACAGGTGGCAACCCTAGGTAGGCAACAATGAAGGGGCGTTGAACAGATGCCTGTTAAAGGGTCCTCTGCCATCCCCTAGTCCGGGTTTCCATACTCCCTCCTTCCTGGATTCGGTGTTCTCTGCTGTTTTTTTCGCGTCCCCCTCCTGCATGTGACATCACAGAGCGATTGCATTGAAGTGATAGGATTATGACATAAGGATGGAAATCTTTTCAAAATTATATTACTGTTATGCACAGTAATGCATTTTATTGTTTATTATTTAAACTGTGCCCCTTAGTTACACATAGGGGCATATTTATAATGCTGTGGAAAACTAAATTCACCAAAAAAAAAAACCTGTAAAATGCCTTGTAAAATAAATGGCAAATTTATCAAGGTGTGTTTTATTTTATACCATGTGAAGGCCAGATTTGCCAGATTTACATCACACTATTTTATACAGGGCTGTCAGGCTTCACCTCACTATTATTTTAGGCATGTAATAAAAAGGGAACCTCAGGAGGGAACTTGGCTTAATTATACAGGTATGGGACCTGTTATCCAGAATGCTCGGGACTTGGGGTTTTCTGGATATGGGATCTTTCTTTAATTAGGATCCCCATACCTTAAGTCTTCTAGAAAACCATTTAAACATTAAATAAACCCAATAGGCTGGTATTGCTTCCTATAAGGATTAATTATATTTTAGTTTGAATCTATGGGAGACAGCCTTTCTGTAACTTGGAGATTTCTGGATAAGAGGTTTCTGGATAACAAATCCCATACCTGTACTAACATAAACATGCAAATCATTGGGGTCAGAGGGAGAGAATGAGCTACTAGAGACGTATTCAGTCTGGCAGCATCAAGGGAATTAGCCATAGCCCTTGTCTTTTATTACTACAGTTAGGATTATTTGTTCTTCCTTTGTCATGCCCCAAAGCAGGTGTAACAGCAGCTGATGGTATGTTGTAAAGATAAGAACATATCAAACAGAAAACCTATTCTGCCCTGCCTCGTGTTATATAGTTAACCCTTTAGCAGAACTTCCCTCTCTCTGGAATGTGGCAAATATTGTTATAGTCTATGGGTGCTATTTAATAATATAGGTATGGGATCCTTTATCTGGAAATCCAATATCCAGAAAACTCAGAATTACAGAAAGGCCGTCTCCCATAGACTTCAAAATTATCCAAATAATCCACATTTTTAAAAATTATTTCCTTTTTCTCTGTAATAATAAAACAGTAGCTTGTACTTGATCCCAACTATATCATTAATCCTTATTGGAAGCAAAACCAGTCTATTGGGTTTGTTTAATGTTTAAATGATTTTCTATTAGACTTCTAGTAGGCACGAAGATCCAAATTACGGAAAGATCCGTTATCTGGAAAACCCGGGGTCCAAGCATTGTGGATAACTGGTCTCATACCTCTATATTCATAAAATGGGCTATTCATTAGTCAAACTGTAGGCTTTGTATAAATGTAAACCTCCACAATTATTCCTGTTTATTTTCTTTTTTTGGGATTTTAAAGGTCATTTATAATTTCCTGGGACGCAAGTGCAAGTGTGTGTAAAATGCCTATGTGCTCCCACAGTCTGCTGAGTGCAAAAAAAATTGCAGATTAAAAGATTTTTATCGGCTACCGATAATATTTCTGCATGTATTGCCTATCTGACTATATCAATGTGAAACTGTCACTTCTATTTGTCGGACATAACTTTCATATGTTTGCTGTCTGTCAATTAATGGCCCGAGCCGAGCATCACGTGATTTGTTCTCTTTACTATTTTATATTAATCTGAATGGTCAGTTGCAGGTGGGAAGATTGTCGAGTAAGAAGTCTCACACCCTTAAAATTAATTACGAGGTGCTAATCCATAGGAGGCTCTCCATGTGGGTCTCCAAAGCTAACATACAAGAATCCAAGAAACGGATTGCACGCTCGATTTACTAAAATAAAAAATGTTTATTACATTAAAGAAAAAGGGAGGTTACAAAAATTACAAATATAATAATTGGTGAGACAATTGTCAGACATAGGCTATAATCTGCCATAATATGGCCAGTTTAAGGGGCAAATTCATCAAGGGTCGAATATCGAGGGTTAATTAACCCTCGATATTTGACTGGGAATGAAAATCCTTCGACGATTAAATCCTTCGAATCGAACGTTTCGAAGGATTTTAATCCAACGATCGAACGATTATCCTTCGACCAAAAAAACGTAGCCAAGCCTATGGGGACCTTCCCCATAGGTTAACATTGGGTTCGGTAGCTTTTAGGTTGCAAACTAGGGGGTCGAAGTTTTTTCTTAAAGAGACAGTACTTTGACTATCGAATGGTCGAATGGTCGAACGATTTCTAGTTCAAATCATTCGATTCGAAGTCGTAGTCGAAGGTCGAAGTAGCCCATTCGATGGTCGAAGTAGCCAAAAAAACACTTAGAAACTCAAAGTTTTTTTTCTTCTATTCCTTCACTCGAAGTTAATGAATTGGCCCCTTAGTGTCCAATTCACCAAGTGACTAGGCTAACCATAGATGCAAAATAGTACAAAACGATGGTTCGTACGGTTTTCAGACAGTGTGGAGTGTCCTGACAATTTTTGGAGATCGGTTGTTCAGTCGATGGGACAGGTTAAACGATTTATATCAATTAACGATAATATATCAATGAGAAACTGTCACTTCTATTTGTCGGACATAAGTTTGCTGTCTGTCAATTAATGGCCCGAGTATCATGTGATTTATTCTTTTTATATTAATCTGAATGGTTAGTTGCAGATAGGAAGATTGGCACGGATGATCGTTCGTCCGACATAAGATAATAATCTGCCATAATATGGCCAACTTTAGTGTCCAAGTCACCAAGTACAAGTCTTTCCACTGCATGCCACCGCTGTCATCCCCAGTGCCACTTACCCCTCATGGACCCCCCAGGTCACTGCCACTTCCACTATTTGCCTGCTCCCATCCCCAGCAACTGCTTAAATTGGGCTTGGATTTGTACAAAGGACACAAAAGCCCAGGCCTAGGGTGGCAAAGTTTTAGGTGCGGCATGCTGCCCATTTGCCACATTGATAGGGAGCTGCACTGGGTCAGCTTTTGTATTTTCTGTCCCCGGTGCAGCTCCTGTTTCTTTAGGTAGATGTGATGCATGCAAGGATTGAGGATCGGACTGGGACCCCAGGAAAAACCCGTTGGGCCCCCGCAGGCCCAGACCTGCTCCCCTGGCTGAATATCTGATGTGCAGCTATTTTGCGCACCAGAAATTTAGAGGTTGAAAAGGGGCCACCGGGGACTGCCAGGAGGACCCTTTGTTTTGCAGCCCCAGTGGGCCCCTAAGGCTCCAGTACGACCCTGTTGAGGGGAGTAAGAGTTGCACATATCCGAAGCAGATCTATTGCAGGTGCAGTTAAGGGGGTAGGTTAGAATACAATTGCAGGCCAGCCTAGTGACATATCAATGGAAAATCCAGAGCTGCACAATTGTGCCCACCCTCCAGTTGTTCACGAGCACATGCTTCTCCTGTCTACACCTACTTCCCACCCAATTAGTAAAACCTAGTGTAAGTCAACAAATAAGTATCATCCCAATTCTCAGTCAGGCTTACCGTCAAGTGTCAGCAATTTTATAGTCTTTTTGCTCGGTGTGTCCATGTGTAAGCAAGAGTAAGGCCAATGATACACTTTGTGGTTTCTATGCTGGAGTATTTCCACCGCAGAAGAAGCACATGAAACCACCCATGTTGAAGAAATACGCCAGCAGAGAAATCGACAGGCAAGACAAGGGGAAGACTAAAATCATCATGTGTAGTTTGCTGGAAAATTTGTGAAACTGCAAATTTTTTTTTCGAAAAAGCGACGTTTCACAAAATGCATTGAAGTCAATGGGCTTTTTTACATGTGACAATTTTTTACGTTTGGACAATTTTTCTTGCTCCAAATGCATTAAAGTCAATGGCAGTTTTTTCTTATGGCGACTTTTTTGTTCTAATGCATTAAAATCAATGGACTTTTTTTCTTATGGCGACTTTTTTGTCCTAATGCATTAAAACAAATGGGCTTTTTTTCTTATGGCGACTTTTTTGTCCTAATGCATTAAAGTCAATGGACGTTTTTTTCTTATGGCGACTTTTTTGTCCTAATGCATTAAAGTCAACGGACGTTTTTTTTCTTATGGCGACTTTTTTTTTCCTAATGCATTAGTCAATGGACGTTTTTTTCTTATGGCGACTTTTTTGTTCTAATGTATTAAAATCAATGGGCTTTTTTTCTTATGGCGACTTTTTTGTCCTAATGCATTAAAGTCAATGGACGTTTTTTCTTATGGCGACTTTTTTGTTCTAATGCATTAAAATCAATGGGCTTTTTTTCTTATGGCGACTTTTTTGTTCTATTGCATTAAAGTGAATGGACGTTTTTTTCTTATGGCGACTTTTTTGTCCTAATGCATTAAAGTCAACGGACGTTTTTTTTCTTATGGCGACTTTTTTTTTCCTAATGCATTAGTCAATGGACGTTTTTTTCTTATGGCGACTTTTTTGTTCTAATGCATTACAATCAATGGGCTTTTTTTCTTATGGCGACTTTTTTGTTCTATTGCATTAAAGTCAATGGACGTTTTTTTCTTATGGCGACTTTTTTGTCCTAATGCATTAAAGTTAACGGACGTTTTTTTTCTTATGGCGACTTTTTTTTTCCTAATGCATTAGTCAATGGACGTTTTTTTCTTATGGCGACTTTTTTGTTCTAATGCATTACAATCAATGGGCTTTTTTTCTTATGGCGACTTTTTTGTCCTAATGCATTAAAGTCAATGGACGTTTTTTTTCTTATGGCGACTTTTTTTTCCCTAATGCATTAGTCAATGGACGTTTTTTTCTTATGGCGACTTTTTTGTTCTAATGCATTACAATCAATGGGCTTTTTTTCTTATGGCCACTTTTTTGTTCTAATGCATTAAAGTCAATGGACGTTTTTTTCTTATGGCCACTTTTTTGTCCTAATGCATTAAAGTCAATGGACATTTTTTCTATGGTGATTTTTTTGTCAAAATGCATTAAAGTCAATGGGAGGTTTTTTCTTATGGCGATTTTTTCGCAGTTCTGCGAAAAAATTTGCACATGCTGAAATTTGAATTTAGGTGCAAATCCATGGTTGCCGAATAAATTCGCTCATCACTTATCATGAGGCTAATCATGTTGCTAGACCTAGAAAATTCTGTAGCCAATTAGTGTGTTTACATATTTGAAATGAAGTTAGGAACAACTAGACTAGACAACTAACATGGCGCCAGTATGGACTGTTGACACCAGTCGCCTTTTTTAAGATAAGGATTATCTCTTCTAGATTTGTCATGGGTGACTCCAAAGTCAATCAGATGAGTTGTGAAGGCTCAACTCAATGAAAAGGTCTACAGGACCCGACAGCCTGTTTGCTGTTGTAAGTTGGGAATAAATACACAACAGCTGTACCATGGAACCATAACACTTTCAGCTGAATTATATACAGAACACTTACTTCAGTGACATATGTTTGAACTGAGAGATAAATTACAAACATAGTCACTTTCCATTGCTTTAACAAGGAAGATGATGTCAGGATAGAAGCAAGGGGACACAGTTCAATGCTATTAGTGAAAAGTGAAAATAAACATGTTATTAGCAAGTACAAGGGGTGGGACTGCAGGTTTGGGGGTGAAATATGGCAAATTGATCCATTTTTCTTGGTGGTCAGCTGAAAAGTAATGTTATGGAAAACAGCAATGCACAAGGATTCATAAATATATATATATATATATATACTATAACAAACAAGGGAATAGCTATAGTCAGGTGATCCCACTGGTGTCTAATAAAAGGGCAGCCAAGTTTGGGAGGTTTACTTTGAAAGCAGAAAGTTAAGTTGCAGGTAAAACCAAGTCCCTTTGTAAAATGTATAATTAAGCAATTGAATTCTTAATGAATCAGATGAAAATTGAGCGTAGGACTGGCCAGATATGGGATGACTTTGACGTAGTTGGCCAGCTTAAATATATTGCAATATATGGACAAACAATCCCTGTTTTGTTTAAAGGGTAAGGCATTTTTTAGTAGCAGTATGCACAAAATGTCTCTGTCTTAAATATATTGATAATGGGTTGAGTGCAGAGGACTCTTGTATTTGACCATATATATATATATATATATATATATATATATATATATATATATATATATATATATATATATATATATATATATATGAGCAGCTATACACATAGAAAATGTCTCATCCTTTATTCCTGTATATTCCTGTATATATATATATATATATATATATATATATATATATATATATATATATATATATATATATATATATATATATATATATATATATATATATATATATATATAGCACCAGCAAGTTATACACAGCTGCCTTACATTAATTTATAACAAACAGGTCTAATAATGATTTCATAAACAAGATTTACAGAGCAAAAAAGGGATTAGAAGGCAAGCAGCTTACAATCTAATTACATTTATTGATTCAAATGATTGATATGAAATGACATGCAGGTTATTAACATCCTCTAGTCATCAAAGTGTTTTCTTGGAAGTGGAAGTCCTACAATGTAAAGTACTGCGATGCATAAATCACAAGATCTACTGTGTCCTGCCATCTTCTAATGTTCAAACAAAGCCGTCTGTTGTATTTGCTAGATCCTCAGATCATATAGTTGCATTACATGCCCCCAAAAAGCCCTGCCAAATTCTGGAAGAAAGATATAGATCAGGCATGTCCAAAGTGCGGCCTGGGGGCCAATTTTTCAAATTTACACCGGCCCTCAGCCTCCATCATGAAATTAATAATAACGAGGCCCCGCAGCACAGTGCGACCATGAATCCCATAGCAGTAATATTAAGGCACATTAGTGAAATGATCTGCCACTTGGTCTATACTAAAGAAGTATGGCGTCTCTACGTTCCAGTCTATTACTAACACCTTCAGCACACAGGCAGCAGTATAGACCAAGTGGCAGATCATTTCACTAATGTGCCTTAATATTACTGATTACTTGATTCCTGTAATTTAATGTTAATGGTTCAAAGGATGTCGGGCTGAATGGTCGGCCCCAAATGTTTGGGCACCCCTGATATAGATTGAAAAAATAAAATTGTGATCACATTTGCTATTTAATTTCTATTCTATTTTCTATTTAAGTTATTTTCTTCTGGATCAACTAGCAGTTAGGCAGGATTTTCAGCTTATCTCTCCCTACTATACCTGCTATCCCACAGTCACACTCCCTTCCCAGAGACTATTATCCACTGTTACTATAGACACCATCTCTCCCTACTATACCTGCTATCCCACAGTCACACTCCCTTCCCAGAGACTATTATCCACTGTTACTATAGGCACCATCTCTCCCTACTATACCTGCTATCCCACAGTCACACTCCCTTCCCAGAGACTATTATCCACTGTTACTATAGGAACCATCTCTCCCTACTATACCTGCTATCCCACAGTCACACTCCCTTCCCAGAGACTATTATCTACTGTTACTATAGACACCATCTCTCCCTACTATACCTGCTATCCCACAGTCACACTCCCTTCCCAGAGACTATTATCCCACTGTTACTATAGGCACCATCTCTCCCTACTATACCTACTATCCCACACTCACACTCCCTTCCCAGAGACTATTATCCACTGTTACTATAGACACCATCTCTCCCTACTATACCTGCTATCCCACAGTCACACTCCCTTCCCAGAGACTATTATCCACTGTTACTATAGGCACCATCTCTCCCTACTATACCTGCTATCCCACAGTCACACTCCCTTCCCAGAGACTATTATCCCACTGTTACTATAGACACCATCTCTCCCTACTATACCTGCTATCCCACAGTCACACTCCCTTCCCAGAGACTATTATCCACTGTTACTATAGGCACAATCTCTTCCTACTATACCTGCTATCCCACAACCACACTCCCTTCCCAGAGTCTATTATCCACTGTTACTATAGGCACCATCTCTCTCTACTATACCTGCTATTCCACAGTCACACTCCCTTCCCAGAGACTATTATCCACTGTTACTATAGGCACCATCTCTCCCTACTATACCTGCTATCCCACAGTCACACTTCCCTTCCCAGAGACTATTATCCCACTGTTACTATAGGCTCCATCTCTCTCTCTACTATACCTGCTATTCCACAGTCACACTTCCCTTCCCAGAGACTATTATCCCACTGTTACTATAGGCACCATCTCTCCCTACTATACCTGCTATTCCACAGTCACACTCCCTTCCCAGAGACTATTATCCACTGTTACTATAGGCACCATCTCTCCCTACTATACTTGCTATCCCACAGTCACACTTCCCTTCCCAGAGACTATTATCCCACTGTTACTATAGGCTCCATCTCTCTCTACTATACCTGCTATCTCACAGTCACACTCCCTTCCCAGAGACTATTATCCCACTGTTACTATAGGCTCCATCTCTCCCTACTATACCTGCTATCCCACAGTCACACTCCCTTCCCAGAGACTATTATCCCACTGTTACTATAGACACCATCTCTCCCTACTATACCTGCTATCCCACAGTCGCAGTCCCTTCCCAGAGACTATTATCCCACTGTTACTATAGGCACCATCTCTCCCTACTATACCTGCTATTCCACAGTCACACTCCCTTCCCAGAGACTATTATCCACTGTTACTATAGGCACCATCTCTCCCTACTATACTTGCTATCCCACAGTCATACGTCCCTTCCCAGAGACTATTATCCCACTGTTACTATAGGCTCCATCTCTCCCTACTATACCTGCTATCCCACAGTCACACTCCCTTCCCAGAGACTATTATCCCACTGTTACTATAGACACCATCTCTCCCTACTATACCTGCTATCCCACAGTCACACTCCCTTCCCAGAGACTATTATCCACTGTTACTATAGGCACCATCTCTCCCTACTATACCTGCTATCCCACAGTCACACTCCCTTCCCAGAGACTATTATCCACTGTTACTATAGACACCATCTCTCCCTACTATACCTGCTATCCCACAGTCACACTCCCTTCCCAGAGACTATTATCCACTGTTACTATAGGCACCATCTCTCCCTACTATACCTGCTATCCCACAGTCACACTCCCTTCCCAGAGACTATTATCCCACTGTTACTATAGACACCATCTCTCCCTACTATACCTACTATCCCACACTCACACTCCCTTCCCAGAGACTATTATCCACTGTTACTATAGACACCATCTCTCCCTACTATACCTGCTATCCCACAGTCACACTCCCTTCCCAGAGACTATTATCCCACTGTTACTATAGACACCATCTCTCCCTACTATACCTGCTATCCCACAGTCACACTCCCTTCCCAGAGACTATTATCCACTGTTACTATAGGCACAATCTCTTCCTACTATACCTGCTATCCCACAACCACACTCCCTTCCCAGAGTCTATTATCCACTGTTACTATAGGCACCATCTCTCTCTACTATACCTGCTATTCCACAGTCACACTCCCTTCCCAGAGACTATTATCCACTGTTACTATAGGCACCATCTCTCCCTACTATACCTGCTATCCCACAGTCACACTTCCCTTCCCAGAGACTATTATCCCACTGTTACTATAGGCTCCATCTCTCTCTCTACTATACCTGCTATTCCACAGTCACACTTCCCTTCCCAGAGACTATTATCCCACTGTTACTATAGGCACCATCTCTCCCTACTATACCTGCTATTCCACAGTCACACTCCCTTCCCAGAGACTATTATCCACTGTTACTATAGGCACCATCTCTCCCTACTATACTTGCTATCCCACAGTCACACTTCCCTTCCCAGAGACTATTATCCCACTGTTACTATAGGCTCCATCTCTCTCTACTATACCTGCTATCTCACAGTCACACTCCCTTCCCAGAGACTATTATCCCACTGTTACTATAGGCTCCATCTCTCCCTACTATACCTGCTATCCCACAGTCACACTCCCTTCCCAGAGACTATTATCCCACTGTTACTATAGACACCATCTCTCCCTACTATACCTGCTATCCCACAGTCGCAGTCCCTTCCCAGAGACTATTATCCCACTGTTACTATAGGCACCATCTCTCCCTACTATACCTGCTATTCCACAGTCACACTCCCTTCCCAGAGACTATTATCCACTGTTACTATAGGCACCATCTCTCCCTACTATACTTGCTATCCCACAGTCACACGTCCCTTCCCAGAGACTATTATCCCACTGTTACTATAGGCTCCATCTCTCCCTACTATACCTGCTATCCCACAGTCACACTCCCTTCCCAGAGACTATTATCCCACTGTTACTATAGACACCATCTCTCCCTACTATACCTGCTATCCCACAGTCACACTCCCTTCCCAGAGACTATTATCCACTGTTACTATAGGCACCATCTCTCCCTACTATACCTGCTATCCCACAGTCACACTCCCTTCCCAGAGACTATTATCCACTGTTACTATAGGCACCATCTCTCCCTACTATACCTGCTATCCCACAGTCACACTCCCTTCCCAGAGACTATTATCCCACTGTTACTATAGACACCATCTCTCCCTACTATACCTGCTATCCCACAGTCGCAGTCCCTTCCCAGAGACTATTATCCCACTGTTACTATAGGCACCATCTCTCTATACACCTGCGATCCCACAGCCCAGAGCAAGTGTCCTATATTGGGCTGTCCAGATGATTCTGTAATGTTTCAGTTGTACCATGTTAAATGCAATGAAATCATGTATCCTTTTTATGCAGCTAAGTATATATATATATATATATCTTTTCAATGAGCTGTCCCTCTGAGACTTGGAGCCCTCCTCCCCCCACCCCCCAGAACTTGTTGGATTAAAAGAGAAATGTATAAAAAGCATCTGCAAGGAACAAGCCGTTCTCTGATATAGTGACTGTGCAATCTCTCAAGGATCCACGGGACTCATAATTCCCCTTATTGCCTGGAGTAGGTAGCATAGGTTGCTGTGCCAGGAGCCTGTCTGACTTCATTTTATGATGGAATGTCTTGAGAAACCCTTTATTGGCTCTGTTTGCAAACATTGTCAAAGCAAATCCCTAACACAAACTCTCAGCGACCTGTTTATTGCCTCCATCCTGTTGACTTGTCTCTTATATTGGCTGCGAGCTTAGTGCACAACTAACAGCTGAAAGACGTTGCTTTTATTATCAGTTAGGGAGAACATCTGTCTCATACAGTTGCATTGTTGGGCTTTGGAGCCAGTGCTTATAGGGAAATAATCTCTTTCGGAATTCGCTGCAGGAGAATTAAAACTGCTCCTCTGCTAAGCACTATACACAGTGGAGGCAGGAAAGTCTTTGGAGGGGGGTCCAAATAAGGTTATCTGCCTATGACATTCTCATATGGTGGGGTCCTAGGGAGTAATAGTTGCAGTTTAGATGGGGTGGAGATAGCAGATATAGGACCAGATTCATGTATCTCATGCTTTATCATGGACGAGATTCAAGTTGAGGAGAAGAAACTTTTCTCCAAACTCAGTTCCAGTTTTTTTCCATAGACTTCAACAGAGTTTTCACATGATAAACCGCGAGTTTTTCTGAATTAAATCTCAAATTAAATCTCGTCCATGAGTTTCCACAGGATAAATCTTTTTCTCACTGAATTGAACCTGCCCGTTACGGTTAGATTCAATTCAGTGAGAAAAAGGTTTATCACAGGAAAACTCATGGACGAGATTCAATTTGAGATGCAATTCAATTCGGAATTTTTTTTCTCAAATTGTATCACGTGAAAACTCTGTTAAAGTGTATGTTGAAAAAAAGGGTGAATTAGGACAAAAGTTTTTCTCTTCTAATTAAACCTCGTCCACCTGAACCATGAGAAAACTTTTTCTCACTGAATTGAATCTGGCCTATAGTAGGGCAAGTTGGCATAATTCATCTGGTGAAGGTAAACTTTTAAGTTCTCCAGGGTACTGCTAAATACCAACGTAAAATTTGAGGAAATGTAAAATCAGGGAAGAAACAAACTGACTAATGAGTGTCTCAATTATAACATAGGACTCCGGAGTACCAAGATAGTTCAGTGATTCATTTTATTCATACAGTGCACTGTATGAATAAAATGAATCACTGAATTATCTTGGTTCTCCGGAGTCCTATGTTATAATTGAGTAAGTCTGCAGGTCTGGCGGGGCCCTGACTCTGAAGTGGAACCAGACATAATAACAAAAGGATCACATCATCCATAAGATTATATCTTTGACTAATGAGTGTCCATGAACAATTAACGGATAATAATAATCGAGGAAAATGGAAAATGTAGAATTGGGGTTCTACTGTAGGTCTATGATAACTGTAATACTGTCTATCAGCTTCTGTTAAAGTCCAGTGACAGATGAAGGCCCATATGTGGTGGAAGTTGCAGTCCAATGAGAGCTGTTGGCTTGTAGGTTGGCCATCTGGTTGTATACTTGCCAAATAAGATTATCTGCCTATGACATTCTCATATGGTGGGGTCTTAGGGAGTAACAGTTGAGATGGGTTAGAGATAGCAGATATAGGGTCAGATTCAATTCAGTGAGAAAAATGTATCTCGTGGTTTTTCACATGAAAAGTCATGGACGAGAAGTTGAGGAGAAGAAACGTTTCTCCAAAGTTGTAGTCCAATGAGAGCTGCAGACGTGTAGGTTGGACAGCTGGCTGTATACTTGCCAATACTTGATACTGATTGGTAATTCCTGAACAACCTGGCAGCTCGTTAACCTATGCATGGTGATACAATTATACCTCCATGGCTGGTCTCGCCATTCATAGGGCTGATTGGACAATCTTGTTGGGCAAGGACTTCATTGAGCTGTAGACGTGACTTTTTAATGAGTTTGCAATGGGCCTCTAAACAGGGTCTACATCACAGAACAGCCCCTAATTTGGAAACCCTCAAAACCAAGCATTTTGGAAAAGAGGACCCATGTTTTTAAAGGAGAACGAAAGCCTAACTGAAGAAGTAGCTAGACATGTTGTGCGTTGTATTTTGGGCTTCTGTACCAGCCCAAGGCAACCACAGCCCTTTAGCAGTAAAGATCTGTGTCTCCAAAGATGCGCCAGTAGCTCCCCATCTTCTTTTCTGCTGATTCACTGCACATGCTCTGTGCTGCTGTCACTTACTGAGCTTAGGGACCCACTCACAATATACAGTACACATAGAATAGAAATGTCACAATATAAGGCTGATTAGTAATTAATACAGATAATTACTACATGGCAGCACAGAAACCAGTGCAATTAGCATCAGAATTTAATTATCAGCAAACCTGTAGCATCAGCTTATATTACAGGGGAAGCTCATTTTCTGCTGGATAATTAGTGACGAGCCCTAAGCTTAGCTTCTCAACAGCTGCTCAGAGCCCACTGAGCATGTGAGTGTCACAGACACTTTCCAAGATGGTGACCCCCTGTGACAAGTTTGAAGTCCTGGATCATTGCTGCTATTGACAAGCTGAAACTTTAGCCTCGTGCAATAAGTTCAGTATATAAAATATGACATTTTTAGCCACATTAATTTTTAAGGTTTAGTTCTCCTTTAATCAGGGTACTTGCTGATATACAAAAAGCTGAAGCCTCAGCAGGAACTTTATGAAAGCTACAGAATTCAGTACATGGCACGACATGTTCCTCTCTCCCTGTGGAGAAATTGGAAGCTTTGCAGATATTCTCTATATTTTTTAAGACCTTCAAGGAGTTTTCACAGAAAGCACAATAATCTGTGTAAAACTGTGTTGAAACATGGGTTTCCTAAACGGTTTGTGCTGGGGATTATGCTTCATTGTGAGGGTGATCCACTTCAATCTTCAGTACAGACACCCCTCCACAATACCCACCAAAAATTTTTCTACAGATCTGTTTGTGCCTCGGAATTATTATTAACGCTCTCCGTTTAAAAGGTTTTGTGCTCAGCTGTATGCTAGTACAATATGGGACTTGTTATCCAGAATGCCCAGGACTTGTTTTTTTTTGGCTAAGGGATCTTTCCGTAATTTGGATCAAAGTATTTTAGGTCTTCTTAAAAAGCATTTATACATTAAATAAACCCAATAGGGTTGTTTTGCCTCCAACAAGGATCTTAGTTGGAATCAAGTACAAGGTACAGGTATGGGATCCGTTATCCAGAAACCCTTTATCCAGAAACCTGGGAAGGCTGTCTCCCACAGACTCAATTTTATTCAGCTAATCCAAATTAATTCCTTTTTCTTAGTATATTGTACTTGATCCAAACCAATATATAACGAATCCTTACTGGAGGCAAAACCAGCCTATTGGGCTTAATTCATGTTTAAAAGATTTTCTATTAGACTTAAGGTATGAAGAACTAAATTACAGAAAGATTATCCAGAAACCCCAGGTCCCCAGCAGTGTTTTATTTTATTGTTATAGTGAAAAAGGAAATCATTTTTAAAAACTAGAACTATTTGATTAAAATGGAGTCTGTGGGACATGGCCTTCTCATAATTCTGAGCTTTCTGGATAATGGGTTTCCAGATACCCTATCTCACACCTGTAATGTGATTGGTGACACATGGGGAAAAATATTCCAGCCAATAAAGCTTCTGATCTGGTTTTTTAGCAGTTGGGGCAAATTTAACCACTGGCAAGGGTTTCTGGATGACTTTGCATCCAACTCACAAGGTTACACAAGGTGTAACATACAACTATGTTATTATTATTTTGGCCAATGACCACACACACAAGCTGATCACTAGCTGCTAACTAATGTTTAATCAACTATTTTGTTGAGAATTGCACAGATGTTTTTTTATGGTACCATTTCCCTTTAATCTTACCTAACTGGTATATATACTGGAATATATATTTAAGTAAATATTGCCCTTTTACATCTCTTGCCTTGAACCACCATTTTTTGATGGTCTGTGTGCTGCCTCAGAGATCACCTGACCAGAAATACTGCAGCTCTAACTGTAACAGGAAGAAGTGTGAAAGCAAAAGACAGAAGAACTGTGTTGATTGGCTCATGTGACCTATCATGTATGTATTTAGGATTACCCAATGGCACATACTACTAAAAAAGTATATTATTATGAAAATGGTTTATTTACATGGTTTACATGGTTTTACATATGAGCTGTTTTATACAATTTATTTTTATAGAGACCTACATTGTTCAGGGGGTATTGTTTTCCTTTAATATGGGGGATCATTGACTCTGGCAACCTATTGCTCTGTAAGGCTAAAATACTACCTTGTATTACATTTTACATAGGCCAACTCCAATTCATATTTCAGTCTCTTATTTAAAGCACTGTCTGTTGCTAGGGTAAAATGCACACTAGCAACCAAATAGCTGCTGAAATGCCAAACTGGAGAGAAAAAAAAAGATAAATCATTCAAAAATCACAAAAGAAAACAAAAAACAAGACTCGTTGCAAATCATCTCTGTTTGCATGATACTTAAAGCTAATTTAAACTATATGAAGCATAGTTATTCTCATGTCATAGGTACAGAAAGATTCAATCCAACACACAAATGGTGCTGGTGTTATTTCCCAACCATAAAAAGCAAAACATAAACAATAGACCAAATTAATTTTTAATCTTCAAGCAGACAAAATGAAGCTTTAAAATAGTCATGAAGATAAAATAAGGCACACTGCTAAGACTTTTATTGGCTGTCATAAAGATTTCCGTGCAAGTATGAGCTATTGATACAGTAAAATAAATATACAGTGCAGGCCTGTTATCTGTTTGTAATGCCCCCATTTCTATGTAGAT
Organism: Xenopus laevis; assembly: GCF_017654675.1. Lineage (NCBI taxonomy): Eukaryota > Metazoa > Chordata > Amphibia > Anura > Pipidae > Xenopus > Xenopus laevis. The sequence goes on along the minus strand of NC_054371.1, from coordinate 21,438,723 downwards.
ACAGCAGAGAGCTCAGTATATCTGTGCAATAAAATGACCAGCTTTAAAGAGGTTAAAATGCAGAGGCTAAATTACCTTTATTTATTACAGTATATATTTAAATCCAACAAATTACAAATTCTACTTTATATAAAGATTCTGCATTCTGCCACTAGGTGGTGCATTCAAGAGAATCCAACAGCAGGGGAAACAATCTCGAAGAATGGCATTGCTGCAAAGTTTCTAGATATCATTGAAAGCAGCCTTCTCACTCCCATATCGATAAACTATAGCAGCATAAAATAGTTTGCCAAATTTGATTTCTTGAGGGCAGAATGAGACACGAAGGAATATATGGCAGGAAAATGGAGATAATAGAGACAGCACAAGATAAGTGAATCTCTCAAAATGCTGCATTCGAAAATGACCATTAACGGTGCGGTTCTTTTCATTAATTTTTAGTCAGTTATAGGCTAATTCTAAGCAACTTTTCAATTGGTCTTTATTATTTATAGTTTTTAGATTATTTGCCTTCTTCTGCTGTCTTTTTTAGATTCCAAATAGGGGTCATCAAAAAAAACAAATGCTTTGTAAAGCTACAAATTTCTTGTTATTGCTACTTTTTATTACTCATTTTTCTATTCAGGCCTCTCCTATTCATATTCCAGTCTCTTATTCAGATCAATGCATGGTTGCTAGGGTAAGTTGGACCCTAGTAACCAGATGGCTGAAACTGCAAACTGGAGAGCTGCTGAATAAAAAGCTAAATAACTCAAGCACAAATAATAAAAAATGAAAACCAATTGCAAATTGTCTCAGAATATCTCTCTCTACATCATACTAAAAGTCAATTTAAAGGTGAACAACCCCTTTAATGTGTTTCAGGTAGGACCTCTGTGGTCTGAGTGGTCATTTGTAGAAATAGCAAGAATATATTTGTCATTAATAAGGCAAAAGAGAAGGAGATGGTTATTTCATTACACTTCCCTGGAGAAGCTAATGTTTGTCCATGGATGGCCATCTTAAACTTAAACTGGGAAATAAGTAAGGAGATGACAGACTAAACAGGAAATGTGTGAACTTTTCAATTGGTCTTCATTATTTATTTATTTATTTATTTATAGGGTTTTTTTTCCATTATTTGCTTTTTTCTTCTGACTAATTCCAGCTTTCAAATGGGGGGGGGGGTCATTGACCCCATCTAAAAAAAACATATGCTCTGTAAGGCTTCAAAGGTATTATTATTGCTACTTGTTATTTATCAGTCCTCTCCTATTCATATTCCAGTATTTTATTAATTTGGACCCTAGCAACAAGATTGGTGAAACTGCAAACTGGAGAGCTGCTGAATAAAAAGTGAAATAACTAAATTAAACAAAATAAATAAAATGAAAACCAATTGCAAATTGTCTCCGAATATCACTCCCTAAATCATACTAAAAGTTAACTCATGGGTGAACAACCCCGTTATGGGAAATATAAGAAAAGGTGGAAAGAAAACACAAGGAGAAGAGGAGTAGAGCCAAGAAGGAAGGAAAGAGAAAATGGCAAAATGAGTGGAAGACAGAATTATAGATATGGAGAGAAGAAAAGAAAGACACATCTGGCAAGTAAGATAATAGAAATTTGAATAGAGAAAGCAGATGCTGGAAGAAAAGAAGAATAATGAGAAGTAAAGATATTGACTACATGTGAAGAAACAGAGAATCATTTTGAAGGCAAAATCAGAAGAAGAGGCAGGGAAAATAAGTTGAAGGGGAGAAGGTGAAAGAGAGAAGTTCATGTAGAAAATGGGCAGAAAGAGATGGCAAGGGAACAAGACATGAGCATAAGGAACATAAAGAAAGAAGCCCTTGGCATTTGGTTGGGTGCACAGCACCCCCACTTCACCAGTTTTGGGAATCCAATGGAAAAATAACAATGACATTTCTAGGCCTACACAGCTTTAGTTAGCGCTAAACCTGATTAATTCAGCATGAGCTGTTGGATGAAATAAAAAACAAAACCTTGGTTATTGATTTTATTCTTCCGCGATTCCAGACGGCATGTCACCATGGCTGGGACAATCAATTGCTTGCACATTCCAATAATATTATTATAGCCTTCAGCTTCTGAAAGAAGAAAAAAAATCAGCTCTCACAGGTTCACATGAACGGTGTTTTCAATACTAATCTGTTTTGTGTACGCCATTGTTCGGCAGCGCCCGCGAGTCAGCAAATGTCTGTGGGACATGACCCGACCAAATGATTTCCCCTCTTTGTTCTGTAAATCCTTGGCAGAGAAAATATAAAAAGAGCAGATTTGGAAAAAGATAATACGGAGCTCTTCCCACCAACATCTGATTACTCATTATTCTTGATTAATAATGCTCACAGCGCCAACGTCTGGATGGGTATGTTTTGCATTGTGCGCCATACGTATATCAGGCCCTGTTTCTTTTATTTAGAATTACTTTAAATAAACATACTATCCAATAGTCCCTTGGCCCTTGATCGGGAGTAGGAGTTATGAGCGCTGACCTTGAAAATGTCAATGGAGAGGGCAAGTAGAGTCAACCTTCTTGTCTTTGGTATGTGCTTATATAAACCTACTAATGTTCCTTCAGCAGCACACCTGATGTAGAGGCGCTGAGTGAGAATTCTGCATTCTGATGCCTGTCAGTGGTCTAGTACATTTATTTACTATCTCTTCTAGTAGTTGTCTATTTACATCAACGCTAAAACTGTCAGTCATTGGAATGGCCTCATGACAAGCATCTTGTGTCCAGTTGGGGACTATATCTATGTGCTTCCATTTGAGACTCATTTCCCTTAGCATGTTGTGTGCGTATAAACGTTGTCATCTACATCAGGGTTTATTAGATCCGATGCTTTTGTCAGGCTCACTTGTATCCTTGTCAGGCTTAACTTGTATCCTTACTTCCCATACAATAAGACACCTTATTCTCCAAAATAGTAAACATCTAGGGGGTTATTTATTAAAATCTCGAAAAATTGGAGTTTCCACTATAAAACTAGAATTTTTAGAGGACAAAAAAATTGAATTTTTTGAGATTTATTATACTCTGATGCTGCAAAAAGCAAGAATCCGAAATCTGCCATCTTAGACCTGTCAAGGTCCTGTGGGAGAGGCACCTATCTCAATTTGAAGTTTTCATGGTCTGCGCTGGGTTTAGCCCAAAAATCTGACTTTTTTGGGCTAAAATCCCAAAAATTAGAGCAATTCGGTAAAAAGCCCGAAAAATTCAAGCAAGTCGGGTTCGCTCGATTTCATCAAGTTTTTCTGAAATCGGATTAAATTGTGTTTTTTAATTAAGCTAAAATCAGCATGGGAGTTTGATTGTGGTTTGTTTTTTTTTTTTTATATAAAATATGAGATGAATTCAGATTTTAGTAAATAACCCCCAAAATGATTGTATTCCAGTTTTGTCTTTTTTGTGAAAACAATGTAAAAATGTATATGCTAGTCATGTTTGTAGCCCTCACTCTGATTTCAGTAGTGAAATGTCAAATGGATAAGGTCCAAGTGTTTCTGAGGACAACATTTTGCATTTGTACATATAAGCACGACCATACTTTCTAAATAGGCACCCAAAAGCTTATGGTTATATTAGTAGCTTCAGGAGGGAGGTTGATGAATACATCTAAATATGGTATCTTTTATCCGTAATCCCATTATCCAGAAAGCTCCGAATTAAGGAAAGGCCGTCTCCCATAGACTCCATTTTATTGAAATAATCCAAATTTTTTAAAATGATTTCCTTTTTCTTTGTAATAATAGTAGCTTGTACTTGATCCCAACTAAGATATAATTAATCCTTATTGGAAGCAAAACCAGCCTATTGGTTTTATTTAATGTTTACATGATTTTCTAGTAGACTTAAGGTATGAAGATCCAAATTCTAGAAAGATCCATTTTCCGGGAAACCCCAGGTCCAGAACATTCTGGATAACAGATCCTGCTGAAAAGTCCAAATTCTCATCCCTACTAGAAAATCACTTTAACATTAAATAAAGCCAATAGGCTTGTTTGGCCTCCATCTTCGTTTTGTGCTGTGTTATTTGGAATGAATTTGGATGAAACAGAGTCTATGGGAGATGGCCTTTCCGTAATTCTAAGCTTTTCTAGATAACAGGTTTGTGGATAATGGATCCCATATGTATATATTAATTTTTGTAAGTTTTTAAGCCTCCAGCCCTTTACCAAAATCCAGTGGCGGAACTAACGGGGGAGCAGGGCGTGCGAGCGGGCCAGGGCCCGCACCCCCTCAGGGCCCGCCCGGCAGCCCGTGCGCCACTGAAAATTCGGCCGTACGGAGGTGGCGGGGCCCGGCTGTGCGTCACGCGCCAGGGCCCGTCCCCCTCTATTTACGCTACTGCCAAAATCCGGCCATGGTCAAGGTCTGAGAGGAGGTGGGTGAAGGAGTGTGCCCAGGACAGCACTTAGGGGGAAATGCAATAAAATTCGCAAAGATTACAAATTTAAGAATAAAAATTCATGTCGCAATGTAATATTCTTCATTAGGCTTTTATTGCATTGTGAATTTTAATTGTGCATTGTGAACCTTTAAGACCTGCGTGAAGATGGCACGCTTTTATAGTTTGTACACTATCGCAAACTATAAAATTCACAATCGATATCCTACTGTTACGTAAGGGGGTGTTTGCGATCATTTATTTGCGTGTTTTTTTTTATCGTCTGATATTCCCCCATTAGTATGAATCTGTCACTGCATGTGCATGGGTTCTGCCCTATTGCTAACATTAATGTAGATATTTTTTATAGACGGCAATAGAACAGCAGTAAAAAAATATATAAATAGATGGTACTGTAGCAGCTTATTATATAATCGGTATTCTTATTATAATAAGCTGTACCCTCATAAATTTGTTTCCCATTTTAGCATAGAATAAAACTGGTGCAATAGAATAAGAACATCATGACCTTATGAAAATGATAAAGTATTTGTGTTTTCTCTGGCCTATATACAGTATGTAAGCAGGGATATATATGGAATGGTTCTAGCGCTCCCATGATGGAGAGGCTGGGTGCATTAGCTAAAATGTGCATATACATATATTCAGGTTCTTGACATAACCTGATCAGGTATGAGAATATTTATAAATATCATCAATCTGCAGCTGCACAGGACCATTTACTGAATCAAATGAGCTTTCCAGAAGGAGCCTGTACATCACAGATATTTGACATGAGATTATTTTGCCAGCCACATGCCGTATTCTTCTTTGATTACGTTTTTACATTTTGATTTTTACAGTGTTGCGAATATCACACTAAGGGGCTGGTTTTTATGAAAACAAAGCCAACTAAGCTCCCTTCCATGAACTGAACTCAGTTAGCAATGAGCGTCAATTCATATCGTACAAACTCGACTTTATCTCGTTTTTCTTTTGGGTTATCGGATGAAAACCCGACTATTTTTTGAATATACACCGCAGATCACAATGTCAAGAAACAACTTCAGGTGCATCTGCCGTTGACTTCTACATGATCTCAACAGGTTTAAGATGGCGTATTTTCAGATGCGGATTTTGGGGTATGATAAATCTTTAAAAATGTGAATTTTTCTTTTTCCACGTAATATTCAAATTTTCCCCTTAAAAGCCAAAAAATACTTGCTATATACCAGGAACAGAAGAATGTTAAATGAAACATCCAACCTGTGGCCCAGTGGTGGTAGTTGGAGTTATATTGTCATCATTATGGAAGGAAAATCCATAAAGCAAATCCAACCAAGCAAGTCTTCTGCTTATCTTCAGTCTTTAGTTCTTCAGTTGCATGTCCCACAATCTACCTTCAGCTTCAAGCTTCTTTGGAGGTACTAGTCCTTCTGGCAATTAAACGCCCCTGTGCTGACCTTCTTACTTGTCAACATGCCTCAGACCTTCTGTGTCTTTAGAAGCATGGTGGTTTCCTCTAGAATGCTTCCATCAAAAGATCTATGCTCACTTTTTCCTTGACAAACCACCGTCACTGTGAAGAAAAAAGTTACATTAATGTTATGTAACAAGTAGACATGATGGGAAAGATTAAACAGTTCTGAAATTGTAAAAGACAATTTGATTAGATTTGACTAGATCCCTTCACTCTCACAGTTTAGGTCCAGATCTAGGGACAATCAGTCCCAGAACCTAAAAGCTATCCTGGCCCACCTCCCAGCTTCAAGTGTTTAGGTTTGGTCTAGTACTCCGAGGGTATGAGAGCTGCCTTTTCTCTGGAATCATTTACCTGACAGTTACCCAACTTGGCACTGGGTAAGTCAGGAAGCAATAGCCAAATCTTGGCTTGGATTCTCCATCAGAGACCACCATTGGCCTTTCCATAGTTAGACATTCAAATTTCTTTTTGAAAAACAGGGCTGGAACAGAGAAAAGAAGCAAAGGCAGATATCTTCTGCTTGTTCACATATTTCCAGATGAAAATGAACCATGCTGCTGGTTACTCTCTCACTGAGACTAGCAGAGGGGCTTGTGTCCCACCACGCTCAGTTTCCATGCCTCAAGGCAATCACACTGAAATAATGAACAAAGCATTCTCAAACATATCTCACAGGAGGCAGAAATATCTACGCCAGGCCGTGAGTAAATAAATTAACATTTGTATACTGATTTAGACATTTCCCGTTCTGTGGATGTGGGCCTGATTTCATCTATCTAATGAATGAGAAGTGTGAGGTCTCCTTTGGCATTTTGATGTCCAAACAGGCAGGGGTTGCTCACTGCGAGCCCACACCTAAACAAATCACAAAGAAGAGGTGTGTGGGAAGCAAGGCCCCCTTTTTAATATTTACTGGCCCTGCCAACATAAAGAGGGTTTTGTGATTGTAACTGGAGTTCAGCTCGCTGCAGGGCAAAGAGCATAAGGTACAGACTGTCTCTGTGAAATTTTCAGCATCTCGCTGTGGTCGGAGTTTGGTGAGAATCCTGTAAAGAAGCCAAGGGGAATATGCTACTTCTCTGTCGAACTCAGAAATAAATAGCAGTTTTTAGCAGAGGCAGCGCAACATGTTGAATGCAAAATGATAAATACTTCTTTATGGGTATCTTGAGGTGACGTTTTTCTTCCAGAGTCAACCTAACGACTTGCACAGAATATGCTTTGTCACTAGCATAAGTGAATATGGGATAGAACTAGTCACTGATTTAATAAATAGCCAATAGGGACATTTGCCCAGGGCCTACCTTCAGATCTTGTTTATGATATGTGCCCTTTAACTCACTATTAGAACCCTAAAGACCATAAAAAGCTGAGATCTTTTCATCTCTAGGTGCCCCATAGAGGTGGTCTGTGAGGGTCTGCTGTTTTTGTATTCCAGCAAGGAGAAAAGAATGAGGACATTTCTTGTTTGTTTCTTTATTATATTTATGTTCACCTGCTGGGGGATTGTACTTCCACAAATTCCTGTGGCCGCAGTAACCCACCAATTTGACCTTTGCCTTGGACCTTAAAACGGCCCTGGTCTAACATAGGTATTAACTTGCATATTTGAAAAGTGGATTCATGCATTTGTCGGTTATAATTTGCCTTAGAGTCAAAGAAACCGACATATTGTGATGGGCGTAGTGTGCTGAGGTGGACCTGGTGATTGTGAGTTCTACTTTTGGATGGTACCAGATCTTAGAGATTGGTCATAGTCAGTGGCCCACTCCCCACCCGACCCCACCCACTCCCCACCCACTTGCAGGGGAGGAGGGGTTTTTCACTAGCTATAGAGGAAGCAGTCGGGCCCCCCTGCGACTGCAGGATCTGCTTTCTCTATAGTTACACCACTAGTCATAGTCTGTGGTACCCCATGCACTGTGTGTTTAGTTATATGTTTCTAAAGTGATGGAAACAGTGGCGTAACTAGATGTTACTGGGCCCCACAGCAAATTCAATTTAGGGCCCCAAAATATTAGCAAGTGGGTCTGTTCTACCACAATATATTAAAATTGCTCATTAATTAGGGCCTCACTGGGCCCCCTACACTCCTGGGCCCTCCTGCAACTGCCGGGTCTGCTTCCTCTGTAGTTACACCCCTGGATGTAAACAACGATTAGTAGAATGCTCTGTCCTACAGGTAGTTAGAATCTCAGCCGTAAAGTGTAACTCGACTGCTGCTTTGTGATAGAAAGGCAGACTTACTGTAACTGTGTAACGCTGCAAAATAATTTGAACAGATGGTGGTTTAAATTAGGGATGCATCGAATCCACTATTTTGGAGTCAGCCGAACCCCCAATTACTTTGCAAAAGATTTGGCCGAATACGGAACTGAATCCGTATCCTAATTTACAAAAGCAAATTAGGGGTGGGAAAGAGGGAATTTTTTTACTTCCTTGTTTTGTGACAAAAAGTCACGTGATTTCCCTCCCTGCCCCTAATATGCATATGCAAATTAGGATTCAGATTCGGTTCGGCTGGAAGAAGGATTCGGCCGAATCTGAATCCTGCTGAATAAGGACGAATCCTGAACCGAATCCTGGATTTGGTGCATTCCTAGTTTAAATGTTTTAAAATCCTTTAAGTGCCATTATACATTACTATCTATTACCTGGAATGCTTTGGACCTGGGTTTTGTCATATAAATAATCTTTTTGTAATTCCAGATCATAAATGTATATTCCACCCAAATGGATCAAAAATTCAAGTTAGGGTTGGGAGGTGGAACACCCTTCTTGCCCCTTTTAGATCGAGCACTGACTAATGTGTAGTGATGGACAAATTTATTCGCTAGGCGTGAATTCGCGGCGAATTCCCACGATTCGCCGCCGGTGAATAAACTTACGAAACCGCTGCGAAAATTAGGCAGTGTCTGTTTTTGACGGTGGCGAAATTTCGCAGCGCCTTTCGCGAATCTTTACGCCAACGTTTCACAAATTTTTCACCGTTTCAAGAATTTCGCAAATTTTTCGGCAAAGTGAAAGCCCCAAATTGGCCCATCACTACTAATGTGGTCAGTTGTGCAAACACTCTTACTCAATGGGTACTTACAATTTTAGAAGCTTTTTTTTATCCCCTTTCTTTGTTTGTTACTCAAAATTCTTGTTAATGACAGAAGGGATATTTCTATTACTGAGATCTCATGACCTTTATAGTATTGCATCAATTTTATTGGATTCTCTCTGTTTTGCCTAATAATTTCTCCAGCACTCCATATCAATTTTTGGAGCAGAGAATAAATTTCATTGACCTTTTGGGTAAAAAGTCTACAAATGTGTTAAAACTTGAAATGAAATAAGGGCTTGAAATAAAAATGTGTCAAAATATATTTTCTACAAAACTGGAACATCTGGTCAAAATGGGAATTTTTGTAAAGGTATGGGATCCGTTATACAGAAAGCTCTGAATTATGCAAAGGCCGTTTCCCATAGACTCCATTATAATCAAATAATCCAATTTTATTTTCTCTTGAAAATAAAACAGAAGCTTGTTCTTGATCCAAACTAAGATATAATTATTCCTTTTTGGAAGCAAAACAAGCTTTTTTGGTATAATTTATTTAATATTTACATGATTTTTTAGTAGACTAAAGACATGAAGATCCAAATTGCAGAAAGATCCCTTATCTGGAAACCCCCAGGTCTTGTGGATTCTGGAAAACAGATCCCATACCTGTATCTCCATTTAAGTCTTTAACTTTTATCCTGTTTAAGTTACTTCAATAATATTTCAGTTGAGAATGAAGATTTAAAGCCATTGTTTACTAATTTTCTAGCATACAGCTAATGCAAGGATTTGGTTTGTGATTTGGCCAAATCCCAGCACTTTTTAAAGAATTCCAAGCTCTGGATAGAATGCAACACATTTGTGTTAAAAAAAATGAATAATTTTTTTTAAATTGATCTATCATTTGAATATGAAAATTTGCATTCGGACAGATTTTTTTAACTACATGGGGACCCGTTATTCAGAAAGGTTGGGACCTGGGGGTTTTTCGGATAAGAGGTCTTTCTGTAATTTGGATCTCCGTCGCTTAGGTCTAGTAGAAAATCATGTAAATTATATCTTAGTATATCTTAGGTATAATTACATCTTAGTTGGGGTCAAGTACTGTTTTAATATTACAAAGAAAAAAGAAATTTGTTTTAAAATTTTGAATTATTTGACTAAAATGGAGTCTGTGGGAAACGGCCTTCCCGTAATTTGGAGCTTTCTAGACTACAGGTTTCTGGATAAGGGATTCCGGAAACCCGATATCCAGAAAGCTCAGAATTACGGAATGGCTGTCTCCCATAGACTCCATTTTATCAAAATAATCCAAATGTTTAAAAATGATTTCCTTTTTCTCTGTAATAATAAAACAGTAGCTTGTACTTGATCCCAACTAAGATATAATTAATCCTTATTGGAAGCAAAACCAGCCTATTGGGTTTATTTAATGTTTACATGATTTTCTAGTAGACTTAAGGCACGAAGACCCAAATTACGGAAAGATCCATTATCTGGAAAACCCCAGGTCCCGAGCATTCTGGATAACAGGTCCCATACCTGTGTGTGTGTGTGTATATATATATATATATATATATATTTATTTAAATATATAAAAAATGTTGTGTCACGTCTGGATTGTTTTGATAAAATTGGTTGAAAAAATTTACTGAAATACCCTGAAGTGATTTAAAGTGATCCGAATTGAAGTAACTGGAAAAATGTATCAAAAATGTCCATTTTTTATAAAAAAAGGTAGTTTTATAAAACAGTCCTAGATACTAAAAATCTCTCGTGATCTATGCATCAGAGCATTCAGTGCCTGTGATGGGGATAATGTAGGAGAAAACAAATATTCTGGTTCTTGGACTAAAACCAATAAACGTGAGTGTCAATAAAGCGATGATAAACACATGGAAAATTGCTGCTTTTGAACGCAGTTGGCCGACTTGTCCCGCTGGGATTTGTCCTCATATTTTCGTAAAAATATGTTGAGGTATGAAAAGTATCATTTTTAGCAGCCGCCTGAACGTATAAACACTTCTCAGACCTACTGTGTGTTTATGGTTGAGCTGTTACCATTTATAACATACGTCCCTGGCCTCCACCTCTCTATCCTTGTTGCAAGCGGAGCAACGTGTCAGCATTCCTCAATGGACTCTGTAGAATGTACGTACATGCTGATCCCTGACCTTTTTGTCATCGCCGAGACCAAAACCAATAAGGGAATATGACACTGATGGGATCATTTGCCAGCTCTAAGTCAAACAAACAGATGGGCTGCTGTATAAACACAATGACGCCAAGCAAACCTGCATTTATTTCATTTCTCTAAACCAACCCCCTCCCACGATTAAAAACAAGACCTATGAAAAGTGCCTCTTTAAAAACTTGTTTTCCTTTAAATGTCAGTGGAAAAGTTGAGCAGCTGCAGATACGGGAGCCAGGCTGCGCTTTCTTGGTGTGAAGAAATAATTAAAAGCTTTTACGGGCGGCCATTTAATTATTTAATGGGTTGGTGGGCAAAACAAAGACCTCCTTAAAGAAAGGAGACTTTTCTATTTGGCGGAGCTGGAATGTTCTGGTGAGCCCACAATTGTGTGAGACCTATGTTCCTTTTAAGGGGCAGAAGCAGGATTTAAACAAGTTATACATTAAAACACTCTTTAAAAACAAACTTTAATTACATTTCAGTCACCTGCTCAGTGTTAGCATCACTGGATACCCCTGGCATGTTGGAACATAGTCATTCTTGTGACTTGCATTTAATACGTGTCCACTGACCAATATTTGCTAGATTTAGGAATTATTATCCTTTATTAAGGTTGCCACCTCTACTGGGACTTCTTACCGATCACAGGCTGGGGCTATGATGTTGAGGTGGGGCAAGAGGAGGATACAAATGTATTTCAATTCAAGTAAGTATGAAACTGGGCAGGGAGGCTGGGAAGTTTTACAAATTTAAAAAAATTTTTTATTGTAATACTGGCCCCGGCCTTTAGTGATGTGCGGGTCAGGAAAAACTCAACCTGCAACCGAACCTAAAGGTGGCCATAGACGTAACAATTATGATCTTTCTTGGAAAAAATGTTTCCAAGAAAGATCGTTCATTTCAATACACACGTGTAGAGCTGAATCGTCAGATATACAGATAGAAACAATAGAATTCTACCTGTATCTGATGATTCAGCACTAACAATGGCCGATGTCTTCAAAGGCACCCGATCAAAATTTTCTGTCCAGACCAATCGACGAGCTGACCAATATCCAAGTCTTCTGCTGATATCAGTAGGCTTGTTTCCCACCATACACGCACTGCATATCATATGAAAATGAGTTTCGTACGATATTATCTGTGCATCTATGGCCACCTTAACCCACAAAACCTTGACCTGCACCCAACCCTAACCTGCAAAATGTTGCCATTGTAGGACCCACACAGGACCCACACCCACGTCTTCCTGCTCTGTATGCTGCAACTGTGTGCACCTCTGGTTCCAAGTCGAAGTGGCTAACGCTAGCGACATTTTGCCAGAAATCCTATCCACTGGGACATTGCCAACTTACTAAAAGGTGTTCGATAGCGAACAGGGCCGCTACCGTTCGTTCGCACTCTATCAGCAGGCGACTTTTTGCTCTAGCAAATGGGCGTAACTCCGCAAATTCACTAAGATGTGAATCTTACTGAATGTTAAATCCTTCGTCAGAGTTTCCTTCTCCACCTCAGACCAGGTGAACTGCTTAAATGAAGCTACATCTTCCTCAGTGACATCATATCCTGTATGTCAGAAATGCATTAAAGTTGTAAAAATGCTGGTGACTTGTCCTTTTTTTAAGCGAGATTGCCTGCAAAAGTCCTAACTATTAAACTTTTTTGGGTTAACCTTTTTTCCCCCAGACATTTGCAGGGCATGGAACATTTGTTTTAGGGTGGGCTCGTCTGAGGATCTCTTTTGTCTTTATTCAGGTTCCTTGGACATTTGTATTAATAAGTGGCCACTTCAAGCATTTGCACCAACATCCCTAGTAAAGAGGTCCATATGACTTTAATGTACTCGCCCTATTCAAATTGACCTAAGTGTAAGAGGACTAACGAAGTTTCGCTAGGCAGAAGCAATCACTAGTGTAATTTTGCTTTGAAACTCTCGCACTGCCGAAGTAACGCTAGTGAAAAGTCGCCATCGTTCGGCGCCCAGGGCGCAACTTCGCATTTTAGTGAATTAGTTTTCACCTGGCGAAGTGGCGTGAAGTGTGGCGAAGCGTTCGCTAGCAACAATTCGCTCTTTAGTGAATCTACCCCAGGAGTGTACTGCCCCAGTCTGACCTGCACCCAACCCTAACCAACAATGGTCACCCAAATTTCAACCCAAACCTGCCCAACCAATTGTCAACCAGCGATTCAACCTGCACATCACTACCAGCCCTAGTAGGTGATTTGACACCATTCAATTAAATGTAACATTAAAATCCCAAGGTCCCATTTATGAATGTTAGCACAAGTGCTTATTGAACACCCTCTTCCAGGGTGATCAGTCATATAGGGTGCTAAAGTGATTGAGACTTTGAGACTTTACAATGCTAACAAACTTCAAGTGAGCTAAATATTTCTCATACGGTGTATGGTACCTTTGTTTTAGTATGCTGTAAACTGTGATATTTTGAGATCATTGGTTCTTTATTTTTTAGGGGTTTGAATTATTTAAGCATCGATCCAGTTTTTAGTAGTTATGTCATTGCTAGGGTCCAGTTTACCTTAGCAATCAGGCAGTGGTAATCCTTTCAGACTAGAAGATGAACAGGAGAGGCCTGAATAGAAGAAAAAGTAAGACTGAAAATAAAATTGTAATTTCACAAAGCAATCTTGTTTGGCTGATGGGGTGAGTGTCCCCCAAGTTGGAAAAAGGTGAAGGAAAAAGGTGGAAGAGAAAGGCAAAGCATTCTATAAAAATTATTAAAAAAAACAAAGACCAGTTAAAAAGTTGCTCAGACTAGGACATTTTATAACACACTAAGGGGCAGATTTATTAAGGGTCGAATAGTAAATTAGAATTTTCGAAATTTTTTGGGTGTCAAAATTCACACATTCAAATTTTAATGCCTCAAATTGAATGTAAATTCGAATGTGAGATTTATCACACCTCGACCATGGAAACTGTTTTAATTTGAATATTTGCCACCTAAAACCTGCCGAGTTCATTTACAAGTCAGTGCTGTTGAACCATTTCAATATGTTTTGAACCATTTCAAGGTTTTTTTTCAGAGGAAAAACTTGATTCAAGTTTGATTCGTATTCGATTAGAATTTTCGTGTCGTGGCTATTCGATCGAATATTAGAAGTTCTAATTTTTCTTAAACTTTCTAATTTTTTATTAAATAACCTCCCTTTTGAGTTAGTCTATTCGAATTTATGAGAGTAAAACAAATTTCACATAAATTCGACCTTTGAAAAAAAAGTTAACAAAGGTAAACCACCTCTTCTAAGGCGTGCACAGACAGTAGCTGGCCATGATCTAAGGAACAGTTTGCAGAGAAATAACTTTCAGAGTCCTAGAAGTTCCTTTGCAACATTTAGGTTCTCCCAGATGCTTGGGGTCAGACCAACTAAATCAGCTAAATAGAAGTAGCAGAAATCACATGCATGTTCTGCCTGGTTAGGACAATTTCAATAGAATAGTTTTCTTGTTTGGCCAATGCTTTGGCGCTTCAGGGCTGAACTACACAATCAACTACATCCGACGTGCTGCCTGTTTTTCGTTGCTGCTCGTTGATCCTCCGAAACACCCCAGTGGAGCTCAGAGTTCACTAGTATCCACCAATAAAACAGTGGCACTTGGACCTTTAAATTGAGGCTCATTTATAGATAATGTTTCGGTTAACCTATCCATGCTCAGGACACTTTGTGCAACACCAGCTTTACTCAGTAACTTACTATTTACATTGGGTATTACAAACTTGTTTTACAACTTGCATGTTGCAGGGTCATGACATTTGAGGAAGGATAATTCATAAAGTCAGCATGTCCCTGCTGAAATACAGTGGCACCCAGTGGCTGAAACCTTGAATAAAAACACACACCAATTAATAGTCATTCATGTTTTAATATTAATGCTATTTTAATCATAACTCCAACATATTTTGCCTTACAATATTTTGAATCATTCACAGCAGTGACACTGACAATTTTGTACAGGTATGGGTTCCTGTTATACAGAATGCTCGGGATCTGGGGATAAGGTGTCTTTCCATAATTTAGATCTTCATGCCCTATATCTACTAGAAAAATAATTTAAGCATGAAATAAACCCAATAGGATTGTTTTGCCTCCAATAAGGATTAATTATATCTTAGTTGGGATCAAGTACAAGCTACTGATTTATTATTACAGAGAAAGAGGAATCATTTTTAAAATGTGAATTATTTGTTTAAAATAGAGACTATATGGGAGATGGCCTTCCCCTTATTCAGAGCTGGATAACGGGTTTCTGGATAACCTGTA
The DNA here is from genome assembly GCF_017654675.1 of Xenopus laevis. NCBI lineage: Eukaryota > Metazoa > Chordata > Amphibia > Anura > Pipidae > Xenopus > Xenopus laevis. Next base: position 21,423,319 of record NC_054371.1, on the reverse strand, counting down.
TTGCTGGGCATGTCCTAAGTGGTGGCAGAGCTTAGACAATGGATTGCTAGCCGCTCTCCTGTCTTGTAAGGGGATTATAACACTATAGGAATATTATGGGATGTGATGAAGATTGCGGCCAGCAAGCATAACTTCATTGGTAAAGTCGAGTTAATAACACCTTTATAGACGCCAATGGGAAACCAAACAGGGGTTTATAATGATAAATCGTTACTTAATATTTCCATTAGACACATTTCAGGAAGAAAAAAATGGCCCCTTTCACAAAATTAATCCTTTAAATAGCAGAGGTGAAAAATGTCTGTCCCTATGTAATCTGAAGAATGCTTTTAGGGCACAGAAGGATCTCTATACAGTAATGGTGGTTATCTCACGATCCCTGTGTAAGTTGCATTAGTGAATGTGTTATGAGGCTGCTCCACAGAACTGCAGATAAACCGTAATGTGTGGGGAATGACATACAGACGGGTCCCAAGCTTCTGTAACCAGTGCTGCACCGTGAGAAAACTGAGCAGTTTCTCCAGGTACAAATGGACGTAATGGGCTAATCGGAAAGGTCCATGATGCATGAACCCACCTTAAGGTCAATCATGTCAAACCTTCAACTGTAATCCCAGCATGCTTAGCTGTTGTATTATCATTAGAGCATATTTATAAAACACCAACAAAGTAGCATAGTAAGTTATTGCAATGTAAGGTTTCCCAAACTCAGAGCTAACTCCAAGGACCCAGTCATGGCTCACTCTTCCACCTTTGGCTTCAGGAGGAGCCCTCCACTCCACAGATGCCGCCAGGACTTAATGTGAGAAAACCAAGGAGAGAGTTCTGAGCAGTTGATGGAACCGAACGTATGCAGAAAGGGGAGCAGTCAGCGAGACGTAAAACAGGCAGGGGCAATAACAGACGGGTAACGCAGTACCAAAACAGATAATAGAAGAGTAGTCGAGGTCACAGGCTGAGGTCAAACCAAACAGTAGCAAGCTACAGAATCAGGATCCAGAGAATAGCCAAATACAGGCAGGTGAGGCCATAAAAGCCTGGGCCTAGGGTGGCAACATTTAAGGGCTGGCATGCTTCCAAGCTGCATCCTAAGGAGCACTGGGGACTCAAAGCTTGCGCACGAGGATGAGGAGGTTGTTGTGTGTTAAGCATTCGATGCTAGGACCATGTGTGTCGGGGGACGTGCGGGAACAAACTTCAGGCAATGGGACCATCGTGCGCTGCACTATGAAATTCAGCCCTGATTGGAAATAGGACATTAGGGTCTTTAAATATTTGAATTTCGCTTCAACCGCGAGGACGTCACGCGGCGCCCTGAAGAAAGGTGAAAATACCTGAGCCGCGAGAAACCCAGAAGCAGCATTCAGGAGTGGCGCGAGGAAGAAGCAGGTGGCGGGCATCCCTGCTGCCCCACTAGACCAGGCAATCAGTCCGGGGATTTCTTCTTACAATTACATATAATTAGAGGGTATAATTAGAGGGTATGTATGAGAAAACATACATACAATACCCATGTGAAATAATGACACATGAAACATATTTAGAATTGTATTCTGGTATATACAAAGCATGGGTTATTATTATTATTATTATTATTAACATGTATTTATATATCACCCGCATATTTTGCAGATAAGAAAAGCACTATTTTACATAATATATACATAATATATATACAGTAATACTGGGATTCTGTAGGGTTAATCTTCTGTTGCGCTAGATAAATTGCACGCCGGGCATTAAAGTGCACATCTATGTACTGACCACATGCCACCCCTTACTTCCCAGTTATATGTTGCACCCATTTATATGCAGTTGACTCAAGCAATAGGTTGTGCCCAGTGTTGGACAGGGCTGGTGGGACACTGGGAAAATAGTGGGTTAGCCATGGTCCTTGAGGGCCCCACCAACCCAGACCCACTCCCCGCTGAAAGCTGTGGACACTGCCTTGCTCTCCCCCAATCACATCCGCAAGGGATAGAAGTGAAAAGGTATGGGTGCAGCCGGGGAGGAGGGGGAATGTTGCAACCTTGGACAAGCTCAAAACTTGGGCGGGAGACCCTAAGGGGGTATGGGTGCCCCTGAGTTGGCAGCCCCCGTGGGCTGCAGACCCCTCAGTCCAACCCTGATTGTGCCTGACTGCAGTGTGTACAATTAAACTGCACTTACTAGAAAATAATGTTGTGTTGGGGTGGGTGAAAACCATGGAGCAATTTTGCTACTTTTCACTGGTAAATAAGCCCTACATTTAACACAACGCAGCTGGGAACACTTTTTATTTAACTTTCTCTTTAAAATCATTCCTCTTCCTTAGAGTACAACTTATAAAACAGGGGTAAAAGCGCCAAGGGTGCACAGCAGCATATGGCAGGCAGCAGAAATGATCTTTATGGGCTACTGGCACATGCCAATAAAACTCACTTATCTGTTCAGCCAGTTGGGCAACTCCCTCAGTAACAATCACATGGCTGTAAAACTGAAAATAAACTGTTCCTAAAGACAGATGCTCATATTATGCTATTCTCTACATGGGCATCGTACTTCTACTTCAAAATCACTTTGCACTCTCTAATTAAAGGGGTTTGAGTATGATATAGAGAGTGATATTTTGAGACAATTTGCAGTTGGTTTTCATTTTTTATTATTTGTGTTTTTTTTAGTTATTCAGCAGCTCTCCAGTTTGCAAATTCAGTTATCTGGTTGCTGGGGTCCAACTTATCCCTTTGAAAGCTGGAAAGAGTCAGAAGAAAAAGGAAAATAACGAAAAGAATATATAAAAAATGAATAATGAAAAACAACTGAAATTTTAAAAATTGGCCATTCTATAACATACTAAAAGTTACTTAAAGTAAACTACACCTTTAATCTCTATAGTGTTATGCATTCTATGATCTACATAATGTTTATTCGGTGAGATATGTATCTATGTATGATTACCTCCTCCATTTATCTTTTTGCAGGATAATAAAAGGTTCCATTAGTTACCAATAAAATGACTGGGCACTATTAATAAAACCACAGGATTACAACTAAGTTATATTTATTGATGTCAATGTTTTTATTGCAGAGACAAGTGAGTAAAATGGGCACTGGGCAAATAACGAGTCTTTATTTTACCACTTTCAATGGAGTTTAGTACCCAGGGCCACATATAAACCTTTTGAATATCTTGAGGGGGTGACAACCCTGGGACCTGGGAGAACCCTGGGACCATGTATTGGGGGCCTCAGAGCAGTAGCTGTATGTAGGGAGAGGGAGGAGGGGGTCTAGAAAGGCAGGATGGTACCATAGTTGGGCAGGATGGTTAACAGTTAGGATGGTTGACAGTTGGGCAAGATGGCAACATCATCAACACCGATCCCTGTTATTAGTCAGATGCTGCAAAATGGCCAATAAACCAGGGTTTCAGGGCTCCAGATCATTCCTGGCACATCCCTGAGCAAATACATATAGAGCCAATAGTCATGTGGGCACATGGATTTGAATTTCTCATGCAATCTAGCACCAAATTCATGTGATTCTTTTCAATCATTGGTTTTTTTAAAGAAAAGGTTGGAAATAATGAGTAGAAGGGAACATGTTATCTTTCCATACAGAATATGTTGAATTGGATGATCTCAGCAGCACCATGGAAGAGTTTGCCTAACTTCATAAGACAATAAAGCTGGCCATACACTATAAGATCCCGTGGTTTGGCGACATCGCCAAATGAGTGGACCTTTCCCCATTATGCCCACTAGTGATGGGCGAATTTATTCGCCACGCGCGAATTTGCGCGATTCACCACCAGCGAATAAATTCGAGAAACGCCCGCAAAAATTCGCCTGAAAAAATTAAAAAACGGGCGCCGGCGTCAAAAACAAGATGCCAGTGCCGTTTCGCGTAATTTTCGCCGAGGCGAAACGGCGTAAATTCGCCCATCACTAATGCCCACCAATGCAGGGCTATATTCCGAATGTTCGGCCCTAGGGTCGAATGATCAGATTACAAAAAGGAGCAATCGGCTCGAAATCCAGCCCTGAAACAGCCTGTGGGCTCTGAGTATTTATTTACTGAGTTTATTTACATTAATTTATCTGTAATGTCCTATTAACTTGTTATTCTGCAGCACTGTTTATATTAGCGATGACATCAAAATGCCCAGTGATGTCACAGTATGTTACACGCTCAGTTTAAACAACACACTCTTTAATCAGAAGAGAGCTGGTCATAGTCAGAGTCAGACATGACTGGTTTTACCTTTAGAAAAATTCTTATACTTTCATTTTTAATCCATTTTATCTTTAATGCTGTGGGCTTCCCAGTTGGGCAACTGGATGGTAATGTACTCTGAATTTATGTTTAAATGTACTAATTGGGATAGTGAGTGTGTATAGTTAGGCAAGAGGTAGGACTGGTAACTGTTGAATAGTCTGTATAGCAAGTAGGGATACACTAAATACAGGATTAGGTAAAGGATTCAGCTGGATCACAGTGATTTATGCAGGATTTGCATTGGGCCTGATCCAAAGTGTTCAGCAACAACGGTTCAGAAACCTTAAAGTCATGTCACTTTAAGACTCAATGTTACAACTGTTTAACCTCAAGTTAGAATGTCCAAATTAGGGTTTGGATTCAGAAGGGATTGGTATTCGGCTGAATTCATTGTTAGTGCATCTGAAAAAAATAGAAAAAACGCCCATAAGAAAAAAAAATGTCCTTTGACTTTAATGCATTTGGAGGGAGAAAAATTGTCATTGGCACTTTTCTGACAAATTTTTCTGCGAAGTGAAACTGGACAGATTTACTCATCGCTATTCTTAAACAGTGATATGGCCCATAATACATGCATGGCTACATATATCACTAAACTTGTGGGGTGGGATACGGTATGCCATGCACAGTGCACAATCTCCCTGTACAAGATTAAATATAAAGATCACATAACTATAGCGATATCCATATAATTATACAGTTATTTTATTCACACAGATCATCCCTAGCTCTTATTCTTATATCCTTTTGCCATTCTATATAACACAATGCGCAGACATGTGACACTATTAGCTGTGACATCACAATGCCCTGACATGTAACAACATCCTGTATCCTGAGCACAAACAACACATTCGTCAGTTGGAGCGGAAGAGAGAACTAAGCAGTCTTACAAAGTTTTATCTTCGACCAAACTCTTATATTTCTATTATGCATCAATATTATCTTTTTAACTACGGGCTTCCCAGTTCATAGACTGGATGGTAATGTATCCTGTATTTATATTTATTTTCAAATAGATTTATTTCTGTTTTTTAGAAGGACAGTGTATTCAGTAATACAAGATGGGGTCGGGAGGGCACCGTTATTGTGGGACAGAGTGTATATAGTAAGGCAAGATGTCAGTGGATGGGGTGTAATTGTGGGATAGAGTGTATAGTAAGGCAGAGGCTGTTAATAGAAGAAACCATAATCATGGTGTACAGTATATATATATATATGTATATTAGTGTTTACACTTGATTTTATTTTAATTAGTCTAATGTTATTGTAATGCTCCAGCTAATTGTGTTTATTTTTTATAGGACCCAATGATCAGGAGGCAGAGGTTACAACAACTGAGATGAAACAAATAGGTAATTGGATCATTATTAAATACTGAGGGGCACATTTACTTAGCTCGAGTGAAGGAATAGAATAAAAAATATTTCAAATTTCGAAGTATTTTTTTGGCTACTTCGAACATCGAATTGGCTACTTCGACCTTCGACTATGACTTCGAATCGATTCGAACTAAAAATCGCTCGACTATTCGACCATTCGATAGTCGAAGTACTGTCTCTTTAAAAAAAACTTCGACCACCTACTTCGCTACCTAAAACCTACCGAGCATCAATGTTAGCCTATGGGGAAGGTCCCCATAGGCTTTCCTAGCTTTTTTGATCGAAGGAAAATCCTTTGAGCGATGGATTAAAATCCTTCGAATCGTTCGATTCGAAGGATTTAATCGTTCGAACGAACGATTTTTCATTTGATCGTACGAACGAAGGAAATGCGGTAAATTAATTAACCCTCAATACTCAACCCTAAGTAAATGTGCCCCTGAGTGTCTGTTATTTTCCTTTTCTCTCCATCTCAGGAGACCATCAGCTTCCCCCATGTGACACTTCATATTATTCTTTATATTTTATTCCTGTCCCATTATTGATTAAATTAATTCATTAACAGTAATATCTATTCAGTAAACTAAGTCATTACATTCTCCTTTTTCCCCCCAGATTGGCATCCCGTCCAGATTACTGACAGCATCAGTGTATATGGAATTGGTAAGATTTCTGTGGCTTTTATCTGTCTCTTATATTCATTATTTCTTTCCCTCCCACTTCTCCTATTATTCTCCTTCACCTTTAATTCTATTTCCACTAGTAGATATGAATGCAAATGTATACAGGAGTGTTCTTTTCCTGCCCTGGGGTGGAATTATAAGTTACCCTGTGATTACAAGTTGCATCGCCTATCTGTGTAGCTGTAACTGTTCTGCACTATACATTTCTCACTTTGCATTTTGGATTATTGACATCCAAATGCAAAATGTTCATTTGTAAATCCAGAATGTCACTTCTCCTGCATAGATAGCTCCAAGTGCAAAATCAATGCAACCGCCAGACTCGGAAGGGGCTAGCACTTGCCATATTCCATCTTGCCCCATTCTGGACCAGTGCTACTATGGTTTATCCTTTCAATTGTGGGAGTTCCACATCAACAACGGCCTTAGGTTGTATGTTGGACAATGTAATAATTGCATTTCTAGGGTCTTACCAAGGTGTGCAATTAATGCTGATGGTCCAGGGCAATTTCCTCCTCTACATTACTTTACATGATAAGGATCCATGTTAGATCCATCCCCTTGAACATGTCTAGCACTTACATGTTTATATAATCACTAACATATGTGTTTGTCATGTTGCAGATATCCCTATTGCACTACTTATCCGTGTTGCTGGTGGATGTGTTGGATTACTTATACTCGCAGTCCTGGCTTTATGTATTCGATTCTGGTGAGTACTTTCAAGGGAATCTACACCAACCAACCAGAACTTTGCTTTAAACAGATGACCAATACATTCTGGTTGGTTTGCTTAAAGGGAATCTAGACTCCTATAAATAAACTTACTTTGCCTTTATTTTTCTTCTAAGTAAAACATATTGGCATAGTCTCATTATTCTGTGAAACACAACTCATAACTGGGCTTCATAACTTAATTTTTAACCTTTCTCTCCCAGCAACAAGAATGTAAGAGAACTAAGAGAAGCCGAGGAAGAGCTGCGCTGCCTCCAAATTGTTGTACAAGGTAAAAAATTTTATTGCGATATTTTTACCCTAAGGTTCATATAGATAATAAGGCACTGTCCCTATAGAGTAACATTATCCCGGACTGATATGGAGCACTTGTTCTCTCTAACACTAAACAAGGCTAAAACTGCAAGTTAGGTCCGTATCATCACTGTCCCAAAAGCTAGGGGGAAAGCAGCCATATCATTATGAATATATTCATTAGGCAGTTACAAAACCCTCATAAAAATAAAAAGTTTCTCCATATTTAGTAACCCATGTGATACCCAAGGGATAAAGGTCCTTCTCCTTCTTGATGGAGCTACCAATTCCCCTATCCCAAAGGTCCCTTTAAAAGCTAATCATATCATTTCCTTTGTACTTGGAATTTACCTGTAATTTGTCATCAAATGAATTGTCCAAAGTATTTCTAGTGAGACCTTATCACAATAACTAGGGTGAAAGCAGCCATATCATTATGAATATATTCATTAGGCAGTTCCAAAAAACCCATATAAAAATGTTTTTAAATTGCTTTTTTAGGAGTCGAAATACAGATGCCTGAAGAAGACTCTAAAAAAAAGGAAGATACTCCTAGTAAAGAAATAGAAAATGAAAACAAGGAAGTACCTGTGTCTATTATAAAGACTGATGGCCCTCAAGAGATCTGTGCTGATACAGATAAAGAGATATTAGACAGTAAGTACAAACTAAGTGTTGAAAACGTGGCTGTTGGGTGGGAGCTGAGGGTCTTACAAGGGCTGAAGGACTACATGTAGGGTGGCAGATACACTCATCATTTTGCGCTATGAGCCCTAAATGTTCTATGCCGCTATGAATCACTGAAACACAAATATCTCCATCTAACAAATGAATCCTACTAATTAAATAACCAGCAACTTAACAACTTGAACAACTTAACTTAGAGGGACCAGGTCACAGATTTATTAAAGGGATACTGTCATGGGAAAAAAACATTTTTTTCAAAATGAATCAGTTAATAGTGCTGCTCCAGCAGTATTCTGCATTGAAATCCATTTCTCAAAAGAGCAAACAGATTTTTTTATATTCAATTTTCAAATCTGACATGGGGCTAGACATTTTGTCAGTTTCCCAGCTGCCCCAAGTCATGTGAATTGTGCACTGATAAACTTCAATCACTCTTTACTGCTGTACTGCAAGTTGGAGTGATATCACCCCTCCCCAGCAGCCAAACAAAAGAACAATGGGAAGGTAACCAGAAAGCAGCTCCCTAACACAAGATAACAGCTGCCTGGTAGATCTAAGAACAGCACTCAATAGTAAAAACCCATGTCCCACTGAGATACATTCAGTTACATTGAGAAGGAAAAACAGCAGCCTGCCAGAAAGCATTTCTCTCCTAAAGTACAGGCACAAGTCACATGACTGGGGGGAGCTGGGAAATTGACAAAATGTCTAGCCCCATGTCAGATTTCAAAATTGAATATAAAAAAAATCTGTTTATTCTTTTGAGAAATGGATTTCAGTGCAGAATTCTGCGTATCACTATTAACTGATGCGTTTTGAAAAAAACATGTTTTCCGATGGATCCTTTTAAACATTTAGAATATTAAGTCCCCACCACCAAATGCAGCCCAGTTGACTTCACATATAACTTTTTTAAGAGAATCCACCAAGGAGGAGCCCAGAGCCCTTTGCCCTGCTCTCCCTGATTTCTCTCTTCTCAGCGTGTCCCATGGTGGTCCATACCCCAGGCTTCCGCACAAGCCAAACCATACGATCACAAATGTTAATGACAAATAACTTTTTTCATCTTAAACAACAAGTACTTTGTTTATTACTTTCCCAACTAGCCATTAAACCTAACCTTTTAAAAAAACACTGTAAACTGGTATCTGGATAACGGCATGCCATCCTTATAGAAATTGCCACCGTTTGTTCCTTTTACTGCTACAAATTCCTGTATAACCTTCCAGGAGCTTGTTTTTTTTGGTATAATTATTCAGTTACCTTTGTCTAACTGATTTTTGACTTTCTCATTAAGCAAAAGAATGAATTTTCTTTATTCCGTTATCCACCCTCCAGACGTTTTCTTCTTGATGGAGAACCAACCAATTCCCCTATCCCGAATGTCCCTCAACAAACTAATGTTAAAGCTGACCAGTATGATTTCCTTTGTACTTGGAATTTACCTTCAATTTGTCACTAGTATTTCTAGTGAGACCTTATCATAGAAGCTAGGGTGAAAGCAGCCATATCATTATGAATATATTCATTAGGCAGTTACAAAAGCCTCATAAAAAGTAAAAGTTTCTTTATGTCTAATAACCCATAGCAACCAATCAGCAGTTAACATTTGCTACTCTGTTGTTTGGAAGCAAACATCTCATCAATTACTATGGGTTGCCACCAAGTCAAATTTGTCCCTATTATTATAGTAACTCCATCGTTTTGGGAGAGCTGAACAGTTGTGCTCTTGCTTTTTTAGGTGTTAAAATACAGATGCCTGAAGAAGACTCTAAGGAAAAGGAAGATATTCCTAAGAAAGAAACAGAAAATTAAGGGAAGGAAGTACCTGTGTCTATTATAAAGACTGATGCCCCTCAAGAGATCTGTGCTGATACAGATACAGAGATAGCAGAAAGTAAGTACAAACTAAGTGACGTGTTGAAAATGTGGCTGTTGGGTGGGAGCTGAGGGTTTTACAAGGGCTGAAGGACTACGTGTAGGGTGGCAGATACACTCGTTATTTTGCCCTATTAAACCTGATATCTTCCACTTTTCCTACCCAAAATTACAACCTAAAATATACTCACTATAAAATGCTCACTACACACAGGTCTGTTTGAGGGAAATGGTTGTGCAGAGCAATGAGAGAGGCTTCAGGGAATGGGAGATTAAACATTAGTGCTTGGTACTGGATGGAGAGTTTTCTGACCAATCTTTTACTTTAGGTGTCAATGAAATAAAACCAGAATTGGTACAGAAAACAGATGAACAAGAAAAAGTTTGTGAAAAGCAAGGAGAAGTTGAGAATACGAACACAGGAGCTCAGAAAGCAAATGAGACCAAACAGAACCAAGGGAAGAAAAAGAACAGAAGAAAGAGAAACCACAAAAAGTAGAGAGCAGAAATGAGGGCATAAAAGCTGAAAGAGCCGCCATTCAATATACAGAATGGAATTACAGCAGCCCTTTGTAACAGGCCTTTGCTGCTCACATGTCCAAACTGTTGCTATCCCTGTGGATTAGGACAAACTCAATACTGTTGTGCTCTCTTGGAAAACTGTGATGGACAGAACACCATTAATTGTCTTTATATGTAAATAAAGAAATAAAGCATTATATAAAAATATACCGTCTTCCTCTCATGATGGACTTTCTCCCATAGGAAGGTAGTTGCACTCTAAAAGTAAACATGAAATGAAATAGATGGAAATAATGATACAATTATTGCTTACTGTTACCCAGAATCTACATGGGAATTTATTGCTTCCTGCCTGTATTACTTCCTGTAAAGTATCTCCTCTAAAGCAGCAGGGTGATATCATTGGTCGCCCCTCATCTTACTCTGAGCTGTGGTCAGTAACTTGCACAGTGGTGTAAATATAGAGGAGTGGTGTAAACATAGAGGAGTGGTGTAAATATAAAGGGGTCTTTGAGGGAGGTTTGTGGGTGACTAGTGTTTTTGCACACGGTGCACGTCTCCCTTGATTTTCCACATACAGTATCTCCAATAATCAATGTGTGACTGGGGGTCCGGGGCCCACCTGTGCTGGTGCCTGGGCCCCCCACTCCAGTCGCAAGCTCTACTAGTTCCCCCCCCACACACACACACTACTTACCTCAATTATTTGCGGATGTGATCACAGGGGACGGGGAGCGTTGCGTTCGTCACCTGCAGTTCCCACTAGAAAAACGGACCTGAGAAAGTGAGGGCTGCGGGGGCTAACCGGGCTTTTCCAAGTTTCCTACCGGCTTGGTCTGACCATAGCCATTCCACCAGAATAAAATCTAGATTGAAGTTCTCAGCACTATTTTTCCAGGGCAAGATAGTAAAGACAGGTCTCCTCTATGCCCTGTGTCCCATAAATAAATGCAGACTCGGGTCTTTGTCAGTAAATGATCCCTTATATCTTCTTGGAGTGACCCACTACAATATTTCTATGAGTTATGTCCTAACATAAGGCTGGACTGCTATGGTTTAAAGGAGAAGGAAAGTCTTCTTCCACTTGGAGGTGCCAAATGTTAGGCACCCCAAGTGACTGCATATACTTACCAGAAACCCTGGGACTGTGTTCCTATCAGCAGAAAACTGCACCGGCCCGGGGTTCTTCCAGCGAGCATCATGAAGCGATCCTCTTCCGGCTTCTTTCTTCAAGGGGCTGCGCATGCGCAGTAGAACGAAATAGCCGACTTTTTAGTTGAAGTTCGTCTTTTCACTCTACTGCGCATGCACAGGCGCGAGAAGAAAGAAGAAGCCGGAAGAGGATCGCTTTATGGTGCTCGCTGGAAGAACCCCGGGCTGGTGTACTTTTCTGCTGATAGGAGCACCAGCCTGGGGTTTCAGGTAAGTCAATACAATCACTTGGGGGTGCCAAACATGGCACCCCCAAGTGGAAGAAGATTTAAGAGAAAGCAAATCGATTAAGAAATTATCTGTATACCTGTCCAAGAAAGCAAGCAAAAAAAACAGCAATTATTTTTAACCAAACTCCATTGCTTTATAAACAATACAAGACATTTTTGTAAATTTGTAGACTGGGTCCATTTAAATTCACATTCTAATTCTAAACACGCAGCCGATCAGGTGCTTCCAGCAAACAATCAGCTTGATTCAAATGCAGCGCAGACGTGTTTCGGTGGCTGGATTCCAGATTTCACAGCTATTTAAAACTGTTCTTGTATGGCCGATACTTGTCTTAGAATTCAGCACAACTTAATTCATTTGCCTCTTTCTTTACATAAACACCCCTTTAACCCCCTCCCTTCATTTTCTTGATTGCCATCACTAGGGAGACGGGAATGCGAAGCACAAACTTGCCGCTTCTTCCCAGGGGGAGTTTTGAACCGGTGTCCTCTGTCCCCATTTCCCATTCTCCTGGCTGGGCTGCTGCACTTTCCCTTTACTATAGGTTTACTTAATTGGAATTTAAATGCCCTGTTATTGTGTTGCTCAGAGAATGGGAAAATGCATCATTTCACTTTAAATTAATCAGATCTGCTTATATTAAGGAATGATTAACAGAACTGTGTCAGCTACAGCTACTACAATATATATTACTTTTCTTGTTTATTACTAAAGGGCAAAATCAGGCATGCATTTTTTTGCACTTTGTACCTTGTCTCTAGGAGATTTCCATGTTGCCCGCAAATGCACTACTCAGAGGCACTCAATATTTGAGCACAAAGGGGTTTATATAATAAAAGGTGCAAAGTTTGCTGCAGTTCCTATCACCTATAGCACCCAATCAGCATGTAGAATGCACTAGCCATCTCAGTGGTTGCTATGAGTTACAGCACCTGGGCAACGTTTGTGTCATTTATTACATATGGGGGAAAGATTTGTAGTGGTTGGTTATGTCCCTGGTGCTGTTGCACTTATGTCTAGGACAGAAGCAAATTCCAAGTTCAAAATTAAAGGCATATTTATACTTTCCAGATTTCAATAGGAACATGTCAGTTGACCTTAATTAAGCTGCTGGGCACTAATTTGATGTTTTAGAACGTATACTTCTTCCCCTGTCCTGCGTTATTTAACCCAAGTTTGCCAGCAACAGATCTTCACCCAGCACTGTTCCAAGAGCAACATCAGGCTTGGGGACAGGAGAAGATACTTTAGGTCCCAGGCCACTTCCCAAGCCCAATGTTGGGATACTGAGTGAAGAAGTATAGATGGCAAATAAAGGCTAAATAATAAGGGCTCAGGATGCAGAGTGTTAGTGCCACATGCCACTCCGACAGTATTTCTATTAAATACAGAAATGTTTCAGAATACCCAAGACCACAACACCTCATCTAGAGATGGAACCTTCCAGGTGACAGTATTGACCCTCTTACAGTGTGGTGGTCAGTGAACATCAAAAACAACTTTGCATATTTTGTGCCACAATATGGAGAGAATAATAGGCTTTACATAACCTGTGAATGACTGTCGTCCCCACATATTACAACGAGACATTAAAGGGGTCAGTAGGATACTGTAGCTCTTTGCCTGAGATCTGAAACATGCCCAGAATCACCCCAGATTAGACGTTGGATGGATTTTTCCAGCCAATATCCAATATTTCTGTGCTATCTCTTTGCTTTATTGTGCTTAGGTTCATGCATAAACTTAAAGGAATTTCAGAGCTTAGTGTCAGTGACTCAAACAGGTCAGTCTGTGGTTCCAGAATACACAAAGCTGCTATCTGATGAACACAAGGACTCATTTATCCTGAATACCTCCATGCAGGGAACGTGACGTGTTCATAATCCTCCCCATGGGCACCTATGAGCCATGTAGCCATTCCTTCATTAATTCAATCAATATAACCCTAAAGCTGGCCATAAACACAAAGATCCGATCGTAGGAATCGAGGATTCATACGATTTTCGGACCGTGTGTGTAGAGTCCGGTGGAGATCGGTCGTTTGGTCGATCGGACAAATATCTCTGCATGTATTACCGATCATACGATTTTCAGTAAGAGACTGTCAGTAGCTTTGGTTGGACATAACTGTCGTACGATTGCTGTCAGGGGCAGAAAATCGGCTGATCTGTTCTTTTCTACTTTATTTGATCTGAATGGTTAGTGGCAGGTCGGGACATGGGGAAGTCAGATCTTTGCATCTATGGTCAGCTTTATTCACAAGTCGAGTGTTTTGTGTTGGTTTCCTTTTTCAACTCCAGTACTGGTCAAAAACAGAAGACCTGACTAAATGATGACCCCACTATGGAGCTGACCACGGAATGGGTTCAAATCTCCACAAAGCAACTTTTTGATCTCCCTAGTGGTGGTTCAGTGAAATTCTGCACTCAATGTGTTGCCAACTTACAGTAAATTCATGAAGAGGTAGAGGATTATATTCCATTAATGACTTTATACATTTGACTTGTTTGGATAGGCTATATGAGCCTATGAGTAAGTGCCCCAGTAGGCATGAAATGCATTAGGCGGTTATCTGTATGTCCTAATAAATGTTTTGAATTTTTACTTATAACGGTCTTTACTTTTGGAGAAAACTCACCATTTTTGCTGTTTTAGGCTATATGACTCTATTTTGCCCCTCTCCTACCATCTTGCCCTACTGTACCTGCTCGGGCCGTTATATGTACAAGGCATTGAGGGATCTCTCCTATTAAAATATGTTTGAGTGCAGGGAACAAGAATTCAACTGAATTCGTTATCAGTTGTCCCTATTATAGAGATATTTGTACCATTTACTCTCTCTGAAAATTATGATTTGCTTGTAAATCTACAGGGTATACTAATGTCCTAACCCAAACTACCAGTTACTACCAGAAATTTTAAATTTGCTGCTGATTTATTTTTGTGGGCAATTGCACTTGCGCAATTTAGCCCCTATCTCCTTAGAAATAATGTTGCAAAGCAGCTCAATGGTATGTTCCAGTACGAGTTCCTAGAACTTTTGATCTTCTTTCTATGGAAGCTGATTTCACTGGCTCATTAGAATTCTGCTGCACAATTAAGCAGTTTTGAGGCTGATGAAGAAAATCCAGTTTCTCTGATTGCCGAGTCTACGTTAATTGCATCACTTTTGCACATTCCGCCCTTTCTGTGAAGATGGGTTTGGAGTTTCACAGAACAATAATTGATGATATTCAGTATCACACATTGAGCTGGGGGAAATCTCCAAAGTCAGTTAATGTAACTATTTACTGCCATTCGATTGGAGGGGAGTAAGGTCTAATGTGCTGATTTGATGCAATAAATGCAAGTAAGAGAGATGTCAGAAATTAGGCTTTGCATTCAAGTGAATAGCTCTCAAACTAGATATAGGGGCAATTTTACTTACCTTCGAAGTTGCGCCAGCGCTGGCTTCGCCGCACTTCGCCAGGTGTAGATTCGCCAGGGCTGCGCAAATTCACGAAGATCCGAAGTTGCGCAAAAGTTACCGATCGTTTGCGAAGTTGCGCTAGCGATGGCCAGGGAACCTTACTAAATGTATTCTAATGCCCTACACATGTGCCCACAGTATAGTTTAGGTGCCATATGTCATCAAATGTAGGGGGGAAGGAGGGTACCCTAAAAAAAAATTCCGATCTTTTTCAGCCTATCACCTTATAAAAAGTAAAAGACGCAAGCATTTTTTTTTGGGACTTAGAAAAAATGTCAACTTTTTTTGGACCATCCCTATCTACTCTATTGCACTTCGCCTGGTCTAAGGTGGCGAAGTAAACTCTGGCGCAAGAGGTAACGTTTACGAAAATCCGCAACTTAGTGAATTAGCGTAGTTACGTCCCTTCGCCAGAGCGCAACTTCCTCTGGCGTAAGGGTGCGAAGTAGCGCTAGAGTAGGTCCACTTCGCTAGTGAATTTACGCCAGCACCCGTTAGTAAATCGGCAAAGTGGCAAAATGACGTCACGGTGGCGAATTTTCGCTAGCGTTAGCCACTTCACCCTTTAGTAAATTTGCCCCATAGTTGCTTGAAAAAAGTTTTTTGGTTTGTGGTTGATTAATGGGTAGATCTAGAATTCAGTTTTTTCATTGCTTTGTTTTCTCTGCCTTGATATTGAGCACTTTGTGTGTATGTGGGTCTATCCAGCAGAGACTAGTAATGTGTCCCAGCAAATGGTCTTGGGGGCCAAAACAGATGAGGGTCCTGGACATATAGGGGGAAATGTACTAACTTGCGAAAATTCACACCCATCACTACACTTCGGCAGGCGAAAATTCGCTCAGACAACGCTAATTTACTAAAATGCGAGTTTGCGTCCAGGGAGCTGAACGCTGGTGAATTTTTGCTAGCGTTACGTTGCAATCAAAGATGCACTAGCGTTCAATTATGCCTAGCGCAACTTCGTTAGAGGTCTTCGATCAGGCTAATTTGCATACCGCGGGAAATGATAAAGTTGAATGGACGTATATGTTGCAGCAAATACATTACATTACACAGTCCAGGGAACCTTAATAAAGACAATAGAGTTGTTGTAATGCCCTACACATGAGCCCACTGTATAGTTTATGTTCCATATGTTACAAAATGTATGGGGGAACCCGGTTACCCAAAAAACATTTTTAAGGATTTTTGCAGGCTATCACTCAAAAAAGACGCCAGCGTTTTTTGGGACTTCAAATTGAGGAAGTCCTATGTACTCCATTGCACTTCACCTGGTCTGAGCTGGCGAAGGCAAGTCTAGCGAATGAGGTTACGTTCGGTAAAATCCGCATCTTAGTGAATTCGCCAGAGCGAAAATTCGCATGGAATTAGAGTGTGAAGCAACACTAGCGTCTATCTCCTTCGCTAGCAAAGTGACGCCTGTGCCTGTTAGTAAATCGGCTTAGTAACTAAATGACATCACTCTGGGAATCATCACTAGCGTTAGTCACTTCGCTCTTTAGTAAATGTGCCCCTTAGTCAGCAGTTGTAGGAATAGTGATAAGAACATTTTTTGCCAGCCACTGATTTGCGGCCATCTGCAAAAAAATTTCTGCGAAACTGCAGCAAAAATTTGCTGCAACAAAAAAGTCACAAAAATTTTGCGACGAGACAAAAAAGCCACCATAAGAAAAAAATCCTATTGACAATGCATTGGGACAAAAAGAGTTGCCATAAAATCCATTGACTTTAATGCTTTTTGACAAAAAAGTCGCCAGAACAAACAAACGCCCGTACATAAAAAAATGTTTACGCTGCGGACTGATCACCCGATTGGAGCAGCAAAAAGGGAGAGTGAACCTTGAGCGGTCCTTCTTTGTTGAGCTAAAAAAAAATTGTCGCCCATTTACTTCAATGTATTTTGAGATTTGTTCATCACTTTATTTGGACCATTTAGGTTCCAGGAAATGCTGGTCTCAATATTCTTTATTTATATTGATCTTCTGGTTCTGAGTCTAATTCACTAAAATCCTAAGTGGTTTGAATACGACTCTCTTAGCCACACGCTGATTGTAAGGGGAAGTGGCGGCTGGTAGGTCTCAATGGGTTTAATCCTTGCAATACGTAGTGGCAACCAGACCTTAGTCTGAGCAGACCCGTAGGCATTTCTTGGTGGGGGTTCTATAGTTTCACCTTGTTTTGTTCAACCTACAAGATAGAGATCATTTTCATTTAAACAAGGTGCCAATGTAACCCTTCCCAAATGATCCCCTCCTGATTATTAAAGATGGTCAAGCTATTTTATATAATTATTGCCGTCATCACTGAAATTCACTCCATTTTAAAAAAAATATAGCCTCGTGGGCTTCTGGGGAAGGATATAAATAATTGCAAATTGAAATGACGACATGTAGCTCAGATATTGTCAATGTGCTAATTGTAATGTGTGACCCGAAGGCCACTTGTGTTTATCTATTAAACCTACCGATCTGCAAAAACATCAATTCCAGTTTTATTAAGAAGAAGAGCAGCATGAAAATGGCTGTTGGGTCCCAGGATGCTCATAATGATGATGTTTTGGTGTTGTATATATTATCCACAAACCCATGCACCATTGTATAGACTCTGGTATGCCATCGTTTAGGACAATCTATCTGAATGGCTGGTGTTCCGGTATATTGATATCCCAGGTAGAGCTAAATAAATCAGGAATCACATATCCATGTGTACAAATGTATGGCATAGCTTTGGTTTTCATATTCAACATCTTCCAGGGTTCCTGCCCACGTTCCTGCCCACGTTCCTGCCCAAAGAGGTTCTTAAAGCATTGGATAGCTGTGCAAGCAAGTGCCTCAAGGCTGTGTGGGGCTCAGAGCAGCGAGGGGATTAGGAGTTTGTCATTCCTGCCATAATCCATCGGTCCTGCATGCATCTGAAATCTGGGAAAGCGGCTTTGCCATTTCTCCCCCTCTGGGATTTGCTTTGAGTGTAATGTGAAGACAAGTTTATATGTTTTACTGGGCTGTGTTCTGTTGCAGGGACCTGTAGCGCGGGCTGGAATGTTTTGACTGTTCTGTATTAAGCAGCTCTTGACCTCGCATAGTTTTGACTTAGTCATATAGAGCTATTGTATTTACAAAAAGATGTATAAAGCTCCCAGGGCTCTGCTTCTGATCACCCTTTTGTGTTTCAGACTTTTTTGCGAGCCCCTTAAGTAAACAGTGCTTTCCCTATCCTTGTGCTTAATATCGGAAAAACAAAAAACTTACACAAGTGCATAAGGCTCTGCTAGGTGCTTTAAGGAGAAGGAAAGGTCTTCTAACTTGGTGCCAAAAGTTAGGCACCCCCAAGTGATCACATGTACTTACCTGAAACCCTGGGCCGGTGCTTATATCAGAAGAAAACTGCACAGGCTCGGAGTTATTCCAGCGAGCACCACAGATCTATTCTTTTCCAGCTTCTACTATTTTCAAATTTCCCGGAGCAGACGGATGCACAGTAGAACAAAATAGCAGACTTTTTCGTTAAAGTTTGGCTTTTTGCTCTACTACGCATACGCAGTCGCTCCCTGGTGCTCACTGGAAGAATCCCGGGCCGGTGCAGTTTTCTTCTGATAGGAGCACCGGCCCAGGGTTTCAGGTAAGTACATGCTTTCACACCCCCAAGTTAGAAGACCTTTCTACAAAGAAAGAAGTTAGAAGACCTTTAACACAAATAAAAAGCCCAGTTTGTATTTCTATCTGTACCTGTTACTATATATATGACAAGGATATAAATGCTGTTACATCAGGCAACTAACATGTAGCAATTAAACCCACTAAGAAACTGACAGTGATTGTGAATGCTACGGGCTGGACCCTTTTTGTAACAACTAGGTAGGGACTAAGGTGCTAAGGGTCCATTGGAGGACGTTAGACCACAAGCCCGCTCTCAATTTTCCCTTTACTTTTCATTTACAGTCTTTCCTTCTTATCTTTCCACGTTTCTCTTATAAAGTCCACCATCAGGTTCTGTACATGTGGGTACCCATGGATTACCTACTGTGGTTCAGACAAAAAACATCCATATAAAGACTGCATACATCGTCTGAAGGTACCCTGCAGTGGAAGTCGGGTGGGATGTGGGATACTTAGTTATTGGGACTTGATAGAATGTTCCTTTCCATTGGGTGATATAGTGTCATCTCTGGTATTAATGATGTCAGTTCAGGGATGATCCAGTTTGGGTCAGATACTTCTTTATCTAGGTTCAGTGAATCCGGGTCCCATCACCGCTTGGCACTTGGCAGGTCTAGGTCAGAAGTGGGTATGCTATGCAGGCACTGATATAAGTTTATAATGCTACATGGTTGGGTGAGCAGAAGGACCATTGGCCATGTGATTACCCACAATCAATGGGCGCAACCGCGATGACGTAAATTTCGTGAGATTTGGGCGGCATTTGGCCTTTGAGAAAGCCTTCACTGGCAAAATGTGTGTCAGGCATTTGCTACACTTTGAGGTTCAGCAGTATGCGTTTGAATTGGTGGGGGCGATAGTATTTCAGGGAGTGGGAGGAATAAGAGGCAACGTGAATAAGAGGTAACGCCGGACAGACCCATCGTACTTTGATGACGGTAATACAGACTTACTTCGTGAGCAACCGCTTGTTTCCAGTTATTGGTGTTGCAATAGAATAAGTGACAGGGAATAGGCCATTCTACTTCTGATTTGATCCCCACCAAACCTTATACAATTTATAAGAGGGCATACAGGTCTATGGAAGATCTAGTTGGGACCAGTATAATAATCTTTTATATATACTGCAATCCCTACAACCGTGATACCAGATCATTATACATCTCTATTTTTAAATGTTTTTAAAAGTATTAATTCCCTCTCTATTTTAAAGGAGCTATTAAATGTTGTGTTTTAAGAGTGTTTTAAGTGTTTATATTTATTAATTGAATATTATCAGACACAATAACGACACTTGATTTTGGTTTTCACATAATGAATTTATTTACGGATTGAGGTGATCATAAATTGACCACATTTGTCATGTCATAAATGTTCCTTTTACACTGTGTTCCAGCTGTATACAATAAATTTCACACTTAATATAATATAGATTGTGCGACATCATTAACTCTTCTTATCAGTTCCTTTCTTTTCGGCACAAATCAATTGAGAAGAAGGACCCTCTGACACATAGGCCTTTGTGGGCCAATCCACACTGTGTAGGTGTTATGGATGATTTTGCATTGTCCTTGGTCCTAACAATGTAGTATCCTCCTCTGCTAAGTTCTTTAGGAACCATGGTTGACCCAGTCACTGCTTCTGAAGCAGTATGAGAACCATAACAGGCATTAAACATGTCTCCTGATTGTTCTGTAACAAAGAAAGTGTATTTTAATATTCTTAAATATCATGAAACAATGATATTAGGGGAAGCTCCACGCCTGTGATACTCAGAAGATCAAGTTAAAGTTTGGTAAAAGTTGGAACTATAGGACCGTAGTCTAAAAATCTCTGCAGGCAGGAAACTTCCAGGATATCAGAACATAACTATTAAGATATCTTGAGGTTTTCATTGTCTAATTATTTCTCCTTTCTAAAATGTGTTTTATCTGTCTGATCCTGTATCCCAGGTTTTGAGATGATACTTCCCTACATTAATTTAGATTTCTGCCATTACAGATTCTTTTTCATTGAAAATGTGTCCAAGCGGTCCTCATTTTAATGGCCCTGCTCTTTGAAGCCTCGGGATACAGAATTTTGAAAGTCAGGCTGCATCGGGTGCTTGATCCAACTTCTGGTATGAAATCATTGCTATTTTATCTGTATCTAATGGTAACCAAGGAAACAGAAGGTGCAGTACTTCTTAGAAGTTATCAGTTTTCTCACTTATAATGTTAGTCAATCTGATGTTGGAAACAGAATTCTTGCAAAGATTATTCAGTGGTTGTCTGTATTGATGGGATCCAATTTCACATCAGCACTTTGATTCTAGATTCTGGTGGTTGGGGAGATCGTATGGTTTATGTTCTTAGGACCTCCTTTGTTATGTATATTTTTTACTATTTCTGTTCTATATTGAGCAGTAGGATATGGATACAACAAAAATCACCTTGCCCATAACAGACCAATCACACCTTCCCCCTAGGCTTCCCTCCTTCACCCTGGTGATGACTGCACTCTACCATTAAGACGACCATACATGGGCCAATAAGAGTTGATGTCCAGAATGAGTCAATAACTTATCTCCAGTGTATGGAGCCCACTGAGAGGCCTAACTAATTTTTGAACATATATCAATCGGGCAGGTTAAAAAATCCCATCAGGTGAGCAGGTTGATGTGGTCCTCCTCCGAAGAATCTCCATAGGCCCTACTAAATTACCCAATCATTATCCCTAGGGACAACACTTGTATAAGCCCCATTTTGCCCAGCACGATGGTGTCCAAATCCATATCCGTTTATTTGGTGACCTGGTTGAAAGTTATTTAGACTGGAATTTGTGAGTGAACACTTATTTGCTGTCCTATATTAATGAAACAATGGCTAAGTGTCTGATACAACATGTTGTGTGACTTCAAACACTTCCACAATACTTCATATCCTAATGAAGGAAGCCTGCCTATGTTGTAAAATACCTGACATGGAAGCACACATATGTTGTAGATCTGCACAAAGCACCCAGCTATGCTAATTTGCAAAAAAAAAAAATAATATTTAAATATATACAATGAACACAGATTTGGCTTGGGAATGAGCGACAATAATCCCCGTTTTGGGAAAACTCACAGACCTGCATATATTATCAGTGTTCAGAGGATTGTCTGTTGCAATCGCAGGCCCTGTCTCATTCAATCATTCCCATCAAAAAGCAATTCTGCATGGTTGCTTAGGATCCTTAGGAGCCTGGGAAAGTGCACCAAGCATTATAGGCAATGCAGACAGCGCTGATTAATGTTGGCTCCTTCACCAACAACAAACAGTGCTATTCACATTTAATTACTACAGCGCTTTTCTTTAGTCAAGAGTTAGATACCTCTGCCTTCAACAGCTTCAGCCCAACTTGACTTTCCTTATCATCAAGCTGACTTGTCTGCGAGATGAAGGTTCGCCTTCAGAAACGTAATTAAAAAGTTGGAAAGGGCTTTGGTTCACTTCTTGAAACTCCTACCCTAAAAATCTGTCACTGGCCGTTATCTCATTCTTAGGAAATGTAATGGTGGGAGCACTTTCAGCTAGAATGGACATGACAAGGCAGTAAATATATATGTGGAAAGCAAAGCTTTCCAATGGGCAAATAATGAATCATTCCCAGCACCCAGTGCTGTATAAACAAGATGCTTTGAACGCTAACATCACAGTGAGCCAGCCATTTTGCTCTTGTGGCTTCATTTTGGTGGTCTACTGGAACATGTAGTGTTAGGCTAGATGAGAAAATGTTCTTAAAGGGATACTGTCATGGGAAAAAAAATTTTTTTCAAAATGAATCAGTTAATAGTGCTGCTCCAGCAGAATTCTGCATTGAAATCCATTTCTCAAAAGAGCAAACAGATTTTTTTATATTCAATTTTGAAATCTAACATGGGGCTAGACATATTGTCAATTTCCCAGCTGCCCCAAGTCATGTGACTTGTGCTCTGATAAACTTCAGTCACTCTTTACTGCTATACTGCAAGTTGGAGTGATATCAACCCCTCCCTTCCCCCCCCCCAACTGCCAAACAAAAGAACAATGGGAAGGTAACCAGATAACAGCTCCCTAACACAAGATAACAGCTGCCTGGTAAATCTAACAACAGCACTCAATAGTAAAAACACATGTCCCACTGAGACAGATTCACTTACATTGAGAAGGAAAAACAGCAGCCTGCCAGAAAGCATTTCTCTCCTAAAGTGCAGGCATAAATCACATGACATGGAGCAGCTGGGAAATTGAGAAAATGTCTAGCCCCATGTCAGATTTCAAAATTGAATATAAAAAAATCTGTTTACTCTTTTGAGATATGGATTTCAGTGCAGAATTCTGCTGGAGTAGCACTATTAACTGATGCGTTTTGAAAAAAACATGTTTTCCGATGACAGGATCCTTTTAAAGGAGAAGGAAAGCTACACAATAGTGCAAGCTATAAGACTATTTTTATTCTGTAGAATGCTTTACCATACCTGAGTATATCTAGAATATCTCTCTGTTTGTTTAAGATAGCAGCTGCAATATTAAAACTGAGCATGCTCAAGCCCTAGCCCTGGAGGTTTATGCTGAAAACAGGAAGTCTGATACAGAAGCCCATGAGTACACAATAGAAGGAAAGAAATGTGGTGTTTCTTTTGCACACCAAGATTTGTGGCATCGCACACCGGCATCTTGGAAGAATCGCCCACTCTCGAGGTTATGGTTAAAAGGTATATCTTTATTTTCACATCTGATTGACCATCTAGCGTCTGAGGTCTGACGCATTTTGTGGCTACGCACTTCCTCAGAGACCTCATCGCTGAGGAAATGACCATCTAGCGTCTGAGGTCTGACGCGTTTCGTGGCTATGCACTTCCTCAGAGACCTCGTCTCTGAGGAAGTGCGCAGCCACAAACCGTGTCAGACCTCAGACGCTAGATGGTCAATCAGATGTGAAAATAAAGATATACCTTTTAACCATAACCTCAAGAGTGGGTGATTCTACCTTTTAACCATAACCTCGAGAGTGGGTGATTCTACCTTTTAACCATAACCTCGAGAGTGGGTGATTCTTCCAAGATGCCGATGTGCGCTGCCACAAATCTTGCTGTGCTGTGAAACGTCTCCTTAGTGACGGACTCGGGCGGCAGCACCCGGGTCACAACGTGGACGGGGTAAGATTCAAAGTATACTATTTCTTTAAGTGATTTATGGTGGATTACGGGGAGCCCGATGAGACATGGATAATTGTGCAGGGTCCAAGGCAACAAGCACCTGGGCCACTAGCCTTAAAAAGTGAGCAGCGTTAAGGGTGCTTGGAAATTCCTCGTGTGGGTTAGATTCCCCGTGCCGTAAAATTAAATTAACCGTGCAGTCTTTATAGAAATGCTGAATTGGAAACTGTGGGTGTCTGTGTTTCTTTTGACAGAGGACTTTCCTTCTCCTTTAATGCTAAAAACTTGTTGAAGATTTCAACCGAATTTCTGCTTTCTCTAAAGTTACGTGCAAATCTCACCTTAAAATCTCTCTCCTGGTGGGGAAAGCTGAAGGTGGGCAATTAGCAGGCGAGCGGGAAGTGGGGGGCAGGTTGGGGGTGGCTATGCATGCCAGGCCCCTCTTGAGATTTTTTTGGGGGGCCCGGAAGCCCATTGATGATTCAGTGGTGTAACCTGACCAGTATTTTGCCATCTGGGCTGTTTAAAATAATGTTTGATGCCAATGTTGTGTAGCAGCCCTGGTTGGCAGAAATACATCTCCTACCAGTTTCTTTAATTAGAACAATGTAGAACTGCATTTCCCAGTTTCAGCTGGAGGCAGAATCTGGTCATTGTACATCTGTACAAATGGAAATTTTTATTTAACTATTATTTAAAAAGTCCTGCTGCTCCAGTTTTCAGGGCTGGAGGCTGCATCTCTGGTTGGGGCAAGTGAAACATACAAAACCAATACTGCTTTTCCTAAAATTAACAAAGCTCATTTGAAAGCAGAGGAGAAAGCAGATGTGGAAAATGTTTTCGCCACCTCCCTATAGTTGAAAAAACACAATAATATCTATCTCTTTCCTATCTTGTGCAGGACAGGGTGTAGCGTGCAAAAAACAGGCACAAACTTTTTAGACGTTTGTGGCCTGCACTTTTCTGAATTGCCTCAGGTCTCTGCACTCAGAGATCTGCATGTGCCATAGGTCCAGTGTGCAGCCAATCCCTAGGCACAACAGATTTTTAAATGATCACTAAAGGGACACACTTTTACCCCAAAGTGCTCTAACACCAGGCCGGATTTGTGGAGAGGCCACCAAGGCCCAGGCCTAGGGCGGCAGGTTTTTCGGGGGCGGCATGTTGCCCAACCACACCCAGGCCCCGCACTGCCCCTTTCCTTTCTATTTTGTGCCTGTATGCCCTTATTTTCCTAAATACTTGCTGTGTCAGTAGCCAGCAACACTTTGTCTAGGGGCCCCGCCAACATGGTCCCAATTGGGCCCCACATTTGATAGGACCAGCCCTGACCACACCCACATTGGTTCTGAAACACTGGGGATGAGCAAGAGATACAATAGTTTTTTTAATTTCCCATGCACCAATCCCCATTGGTCGGGTCCCAGTGATGAAAATTTGAGCGAATAATAGAGAGGGGACGGGGGCGACAAACGACAGCAGGCCTCGGGGCACCAGCTTTGAAAATCCAGCCCTGTCTAACACTTGTACCCGGAGTCATATTAATTCAACTCTCGTGTTTTTAATTTTTCCTTGTAACAAGATGTTCTTTTTGGGTGCTCAGTTAATCTATATAGCATTAATAATACTGTGTCATTTGTCTGCACAGAATTGATAAGAGGATGACAATTTTGTACATTGATTTTGTCATTCAAAGAAAAACATTTTTTTCAAGCTTTTTTTTTTATATACCTCTTAAAAATTTTTTTACTCATATTGTAGGGTAAATAGATCAACTGAGCAAACAAACACAATTCTGCATGGCTGCACTGCTTTCGGTTCATCCCCGCACCACTGAATACAGGTATGGGACCTGTTATACAGAATGCTCAGGACCTGGGGTTGTCTGGATAAGGGATATTTCAGTAATTTGGATCTTCATACCTTAAGTCTACTAGAAAATCATATAAACATTAAACAAATCCAATAGGCTTGTTTTTGCCTCCAATAAGGATTAATTATATCTTAGTTGGGATCAAGTACAAGCTACTGTTTTATTATTACAGAGAAAAGGGAAATCATTTTTAAAAATCTGGATTATTTTATTACAATGGAGTCTATGGGGCAAATTCACTAAGATTCGTAGTTGCGCCAGAGTCCGCTTCGCCACACTTTGACAGGAGTATTTTCCCCAGCGCTACGCAAATTCACTAAAATCCGAAGTTGCACTCAGGGGAAGCCTAAGGTTGCGAAGTTGCTCTAGCGTTAATTCGCCAAGCAAAGCAAAGTTACGCTAGCGATGCTTAATTTGCATATGGCACCAAATTGAAGTTACAATGGAGGTATATGTAGCACCACTACACAAGCCTGGGAAACCTTCAAAACAGCAAATAAAATGTTTATTTTGCCCTACACATGTGCCCACTGTATAGTTAAGGTGCCATGAGTTAGGAAATGTAGGGGGAAAACATTTTTGATCTTTTTCAGCCTATCACCCATAAAAAAAGAAAAAACGCCAGTGTTTTTTGGGACTTAGAAACGTTTTTAACTTTTTTTGAAGCAATCCCTATCTACTCTATTGCACTACGCCTGGTCTGAGGTGGCGAAGGAAGTCTGGCGTAAAAGGTAGCATTCAGAATAATTTGCGCGTCAGTGAATTTGCGTAGTTACGTCTGTTGCGCAAATTCGCCAGGTGTAAGGGTGCGAAGTAACACTAGCGAATTTACGCCAGCGTCCGTTAGTGAATCGGTGAATTAACGAAAATGCGCTACGCTAGTGCATTCACGCTATCGTTAGGCGCTTCGTCATTTAGTGAATTTGCCCCTATGGGAGACGGCCTTTCCGTAATTCTGAGTTTTCTGGATAACGGCTTTCTGGATAACGGATCCCATACCTGTATACAGTATATAGAAGTCATTTAGCAAGAGGAGCTTTTCTTTTAATCGCCCGCGCTCCTGAAGCTTCTAATTCTTTGTTGGCACCAGCCTGGCCCCTGTGGGGTTTATTTGAGTGCTAATAGATTGTTTCAGTTGATTGATGGTGCCGATGTAGAACAAGGGTAATTAGCAGCACCTCAGCGTGTGATTTCATGGCTCCGAATGACTTCTTTGCGCCACCGAAACGCACTGCATCATTCCACTCTCTATTATTAAGCCTCTTCTACATGGTTTGGCTCCAGGAAAAGCATGAAGAGTCGACTGGATAACGTCCTTGTGTTGTGCCGGGATCGATTGCTCGCCAAGACTCAGAGCGGTGACAGGCAGGATGATTCACAAGATAAAGAGTTCATTAGAAATGTTCTCAAGGTAAAAACACAATAGTCATCCTTGCACTTCTTAACTCATTGTTTGACAACTGAATCATGCCTGGCTGAATTGCCGTCGTTTTAAACCGAAAGGGGTTAGATGAACTTAAACGAGATGCAGTGGTTTTCTCTAAGATGAA
Source organism: Xenopus laevis (assembly GCF_017654675.1). NCBI lineage: Eukaryota > Metazoa > Chordata > Amphibia > Anura > Pipidae > Xenopus > Xenopus laevis. The sequence goes on along the minus strand of NC_054371.1, from coordinate 21,395,729 downwards.
AAAGAAGATATCATAGCATGTTCCAGCTTTCCTTAGTTTTCATCGGATCCAGCTTATATCAATGTACAGGTATGGGATCCGTTATCTAGAAACCCGTTATCCAGAATACTCTGAATTACGAAAAGACAATCTGCCACAGACTCTGTTTTATCCAAATAATCAAAATTTTTTAAAAATGATTTCTTTTTTCTCTGTAATAATAAGTAGTGATGGGCGAATTTATTCGCCAGGCACGATTTTGCGGTGAATTCCCGCGATGGAGGGAAATTTGTGAATTTTTCGGCAAATCGAAACGTGCCAAATTCGCCCATCACTAATAATAAGTAGCTTGTACTTTATCTGAACTAAGATTAATTAAGATAATTAATCCTTATTGGAGGCAAAACCAGCCTATTGGGTTTATTTAATATTTACATGATTTTCCAGTAGACGAGGTATGAAGATCCAAATTATGGAAAGATCCGTTATCAGGCAAACCCCAGGCCCAGAGCATTCTGGATAATAGGTCCTATACCTATATAGTAAATTGCATTACAGTACAAGGGAAGATGTACACATAGGGGGGCTCATTTATAAACTTCAACAGGGCAGATTGGTTTGCACAGTGAATATATTTGCCCTGCGTCTGGTTATATTTATAAAGTTGAATAAGAGTGCGTAAACAGATTTGCGAATTTATTTTTCACATTGCGAATGTCTAGAAGAGCTTTTTAAATATGGCAAAAATCTCAAATTGCAAATATTTATTTTAGGGATGCAACGAATCCAGGATTTGGTTCCGGATTCGGTCAGTATTCGGCCTTTTTCAGCAGGATTCGGATTCAGCCTTCTGCCCAGCCAACCAAATCCGAATCCTAATTTGCATATGCAAATTAAGGTTGGGGAGGGAAATTGCATGACTTTTTGTCACAAAACAAGGAAGTAAAAAATGTTTTCCCTTCCCACCCCTAATTTGCATATGCAAATTACAATCCGGTTCGGTATTCTGGCTCATCTTTCGCGAAGGATTCGGGGGATTTCGGCCGGATCCAAAATAGTGGATTCGGTGCATCCCTAATTTATTTGCACACTATGCGTTTGAATTACGCCACAGAATTGGTGGCAGAGAAAATATTCGCAAAACAGTTTTGCAAATTGCGAAATTAAGTTACTATCAACGCTATTTTCGTATTCGCAAAAACCAGACACAGCAGTGCAGTTTTTTAGCGTTCAGGAAAAAACACGGGCAAAACAACCATTTGCGAATAAATATGTGCTGCACAAACTTTATAAATGATCCCCACAATGTGCAAATTGAAAATTAAGATTTTTACTCACAATCCAACATTTCTTTCCCGTCATTCCAGAGTTGCTGCAGTGAAAGTCTGGTTTTCCCCATTGGAAATCCTGGAGCTACCACCAAGTCCAGGTTGGTGGCAGTTACAGGGTTCTCCTCTGTCAGTAGGTGCAGTTGGGCAACATTGGTGAAAAGGGGCAATATGGAAACACAGGGAAGCGCAGGAGCACATATTTACTAAAGTACCTAAATAAATTGTACCAATATGCTCTCTAGGTTCCAACCATTCTAGAGCACCCACACTTGGGCGTGCATTCATAAAGGAACCCTCTCTTTTTCCATTCTTAAAGTTTGGTCTGATTGTCCAACACAAGATTCTTGGTGATGAAAATCACCACACTTCTTTGTAGCAAAGAAACATTTATAATGTCATATAAAGAAATCATTGTGAACCTGGGGACATAAAGTTCCTAATTCAGCCAGTAGCCATCCAGATGGATAGTCATGTTCTAGGCTCCCTGCATTGATTGTAGTCCCTATGTGGTCCTTAAGATGGATGCAGCCTTGCCACCATGATCACAGAATCCTATATTAATGCTTATGGGATTGTTTATGCTTATTGATGAAATATCTCATGACACCCTAGAGATCTCAGGTCAATATATAGGGCTTGTTTGTGTTGCTATCTTGCACTTCTATAGCTACTATCTCTCATTCTTCCTACATACTACACATTCCCTGCAGGGCGCTAACTCTGTGTTGGCCCCAAAATAGTCACATATATGTGCACCTCCCTAAAGCCAGCTCTGGGTATCACAGCACAAAGCCTCTTTGTTCCCAGATCACTTTATCATGAATTTGTCAGATTCACAACTGACCAATGCTGACGTTCTTTCTGCAAGCTTATGAATGCGGTGTCGTGTTTAATATTCCTTTTGACACAGAGAAGCAGAATGTTCCACAAACATCTCTGATCCAGGCTCGTACAAACAGTTGTGAGCAGATTATTTTCCCTTTTTAATCCCGTCACCTTGCATTCCAGATCAGTCACTGAGTTCCTTTATATTCCCTCTAATGCCTTCCTGTCAGGATTATGTTGCTGATGCATAGCCTATTGTATACCCACAACATGCCTACGGGTGACATGGGGATATTCTGCCACTTTAGAGCTGAGTGCCACTTTCATTTGTTTAAACAAGGCCTCATCCTTAGTGCTGAGCATTGGATCTAGAGGGCTTTCATTCCTATTATAAGGGACCCACAAAATTAATTCTCACTTCTGCTCAGGAAGTCTAGGGTTTTTACCTAATGCCCTTTGGGGCAAGTGCCCCCATTTGCGTAGGGATCTTGTGACCAGTTCCTGTCCATAGTTTTTATAATTGGAGGGAGTCCACTTCCTATTTGGTCTCCTAGTACCAGAGGTGGATGCTGGGAGCCTGGAGCTTAATGGTGGCCAAACATGGGCAGATCCACTAGTTTGGAAAGGTTGCCAAACAATAGATCTTAAACCAATATGCCAACCTTGAGGGGGCTATATTGGATCAATCTGGTTGTTGCCCCAAGGGCCCAACCATTGGATCACAAGGTGAAGAATGCAAGGCGGTGGGATTGAGGGCTGCATCAATGAAACAATGTGGTCCTCAATACAACAGGAATTTAAGCCTGCCCGATCATCATCTGGCCGATTTGTGGTCAAATATTGATCACGGAAGCCTGTAGGACAGCTCCATATACTGGCCAATAAGCTGCCACCTTAAGCCCCAATATCAAGTTTTGGGCTCTAAGGAGATCAGCAACCTTAGAGAAGTCTGGAGTCATTTAAATAAGGTAAAGGCTGTGGATTGCAGATTCTGTCATAGTACACTCTTAGAAGATGAGACGCTTATAGAAGAGAAGAAGAATAGTTAGACTTGTCAGCTTAGCCTGAGCCGCATCCACTTCCCCGGGAAGTGGTGTGGAGTTGGAACCTCCAGGTGACACCTGCCGAAGGGTAGGACCACCGTCTAGAAATTAACCCAAGCTATTTTCATCTTTCACTCAAAGGGATCCATTTTACTAGGATGTCTCTCCACTGGTGAGAATGCCACCCATAATTTCTCCTACAGGTAATGGTGCAAGATCCTCTAACTACTTACTAATTGCTATACCACTACCACCAAGTACTCAGGAACACAAAAATCACCTTTTTTGGTAAAGAACTATTGGCATATTTTAATATAAGATAAATATAACTTGACCATTAAAGTAGCAAGCAACCTTATCTCCAACTCCTTGTGAGAACTTAGTGTTCTCCTGGTCAGCAGCTGAGAGGAAACAAAGGAAATCATTCAAACCGACCCATTGAACTTCCTGGTTAGAATTAGGTTCCTAGAGTTGCTAAAGAGTAAAGAGACATAGATATTTAGCAACCACAGACTCACCCGCCATCTTTAGATGAAATCTATACCCCATCTCTAGAGCTACAGTGATAGAAATGTGAATAGGGTGAGACCAAGTCAACACAACACATATAGTATATGGGTAGATCCTCAGACAGGTGGTCATTATAATGATTCCCAACAGTTCCACTGATTGCACAGGAATCAAAGTAAAACATAACAAAAGAATACTTTTTTATGGTCCCGATCACCCAAAATATACTATACAGTATAGAAGACTAGACTTTGTGCAACCTCGGTCTCCAAAACACAGACACAGAAAATTTAACAAGTATAACTCAGAGCTGCAAAAATTGTATATAAATTGTCAAGTAACATTAAAGAGAATTAGAGCCCCGACAAATCTGTAAAAGTACAAAGAATAGCGAAAGCCGAATTCTAGGAAAGCGCGCTGTATATCTGTTGGGTTTTATGTGGATCATATCTTAGAATAAATGCGGTTTTTAGCGGTGCCTTTACATCAGCCATTGTTTTCCTCCAGAATGTCTCAACAGTTTCTAATGTTTTAGTAAAAATTACCCTTCTGGGTAGACTGGAGTCTAACATGATGCAAAATGGGTTAAAGGGAAACTACAGCTAAACAAAAGCTTCTCCAGGATGGGTATTTTGTAACATTTGCAAATAATATAAAAAAAGAAAAGCTAGACAAAGGGGCAGATTTACTAAAGGGTGAGGTGGGTTTTTTTTCTCAGGGACATTGCCAATTTACTAAAAGGCGAAGTGGACAATTCGCTAGCAAAAGCGCTCATCACTAGATAAGTTTCGTGCTGTTTAGCCAGGTGAATTTTCGCTCAGGTCAACGATAGTTACTCTGCAAATTATCAAAGTGCGCACTTTCAGATACATTACCCTTTTCATCAGAGTCTGTTTCACCAGGTTCTATCCTGGCGAATTGATAAGATGAAGCCACATCCTCAACATTATTATGTCAGTGACATCACATCCTGTATGACAAAAAAGTCATTAAAAAAAGACAAAACTCTGACGTTTTTTCATATTCTAAGTTGTTAGTTACAATTTGTTAACCATTTCAAGGTCATACCATATTTGTTTTAGGGTGGGCTTTATTTTGCTTCCTTTGACATTTTTAAAGGGGAACTCCACAAAAACATAACTTAAGCTTTTTCTAAAGTAAACATAATTTCAAGCAACTTGGCAATATACATCTATTACAAAATATGCAGACTTTTCGTTGGTTTTCATGGTTTCTGACAGTTCCCTAAGCCTAGCCCCCTGCTCTCCTGCTTATCTGTCTGACTACTTTGCTGAGCTGGCTGACTACTGTTACTTTGTATCAACAGCCATCTGTCCTTAGCCTGCATCCTCCAAACCCCACAATTCCCTGCACACGTGATTTCAATAAGGAAAGGAACATCACAGTGCAATGCATTGTGGGTTATGTAGTTCCTGCATGCTGTCTGTAAGCTGTGGAGAAGTTGTTACAATTTGTAACATCAGTGTTTAGTCCCTCCTTCCCTGCCAGGATTTCAAATGATGCAGAAAGAGAAGAACTGTTACACAGCTGGATTTCAACATAGAAAATGGCATTTATTCATACTTTTTAAAGAAGCAGGTAACTGTGATGGATATATTGGGGGTTTCTGTGTTATGTATATTGTTGCGCTGTGGAAATGACGCCCATAGACTTGTATGGCGTTGTGCATCAAAAAAATTTTTTTGACGCCCATAGATTTTAATGGCCACCAGTCGATTTTAGGCGAAAAGAAATGGGTCAAATTCACCCAAGCCTAATTAATATGTGTATTCACTGCAAAATACAAATAAATAGCAATAAAGTTGTGCAAAGTATGGTGAAGTTTCCCGAAGTGAAAATTTGCCCTTTAGTAAATTTGCCCCATAGAAATAGAAATCCATGGCATTTATAGAATCTGTATGTATAATAGGGATGCATAGAATCCCCTTTTTGGGATTTGGCTGAATCTCCGAATCTGTCACAAAAGATTCAGCCAAATACTGAACCGAATCCTAATTTGCATATGTAAATTAGGCCTGGGAAAGGAAAAAGTAGAAAAAATGTTTTTACTTCCTTGTTTTGTGACGCAAAGTCACGTGATTGCCCTTCCTGCCCCTAATATGCATATGCAAACTAGGATACGGATTCTGTTGGCCAGACACAAGGATTTGGCCGAATCCTGCTGAAGAAGGCTGAATCCCGAACCAAATCCTGGATTCGGTGCATCCCTATTATAAAGCTTTAGGGGATATAAATGTGCTGCAATTCGACTAATGGAGTATAAGGGATACAGTTTCATTTGGAAATAATATAGTACTATAATATAAACAGACGTCTAAACAGAGCCCTCACTGAAACCCCTTCCACCTTAACTCAACATCTTTCTACTGAAATGATGATGATGTCTACATTGGAGCTTTCATTATAAATATATAATCAATATTTTTCAATAAAGACCATAAAAAATCCAACATTATACAACATAAAATTATAGTGTAGGACATACTCATACTCAGTGGTCGCAAACCAATAGGTTGGACTTGGCCACCTTCTTAAGTGGGCAAGTGAGAGCAGCAACTGTCATCAGCAGCCACCTGGGATCCTTGATTGTGGACTTCACCACTCACCAATGGCATCCCATGCCAAGAGTGGGGCCTAGAGGCAGGGTGTGTATCATGGATCTGAGTTGTGCTGTACTCAAGATAACAGGTATATTTATGTGCACAATTCAGAGATCACAGAACATTCCGGTTGGTTTGGGTTCCCTGGCTGTTCCACAGATACAGAGCATTAGGGGGAGATTTGCTTCAGGGCTGAGGGATCAAATGCAGCTGTTTGTAGTTACTTGTTTCACACGCGGCACCTCCAGCCTCCCCACAAGTGCCCAGGGCTCTCCTACACAGTCAAGCGATCAGCAAATTAAAAGATTAGCGAGGGATGTATTACCAGGTCACTATAAATCTGTCAATTCAACATCATTTACTTAAACCTTAGGAGATGGTATTTATACAGCGTGAAGGTTGGGAAAAACACAAATATCAAAAATACATTCATGTGCACACACGTGTAACATGGGCAGGGTTCAGTCTTCTTAGTTGCCATCATTATGGACATAAAGGAGATACTGCAGTGAGGTTGTGGAATGCACTGCCGGGTGATGTTGTGATGCTGATTCAGTTAATGACTATAAGAGGGACTTGGATGATTTCTTGGACAGACATAATATCAAAGGCTATTGTGATACTAAACTCTATAGTTAGTATAGATATGGGTATATAGAATTTATGTGAAAGTAGGGAGGGGTGTGTGTATGGATTAGGGATGCACCGAATCCACTATTTTGGATTCGTCCGAACCCCCGAATCCTTCGCAGAAATCAGGTTGAAAAAAGACAAAGTCCATCAAGTCCAACTCCACCAAATGAAAACCCAGCATCCATACTAGGGATGCACCGAATACAGGATTTGGTTCGGGATTCGGCCAGGATTCGGCCTTTTTCAGCAGGATTCGGATTCGGCCGAATCCTTCTGTCAGGCCGAAACAAATCCAAATCCTAATTTGCATATGCAAATTAGGGGTGAGAAGGGGAAAACATTTTTTACTTCCTTGTTTTGTGACAAAAAGTCACCAGATTTCCATCCCGCCCCTAATTTGCATATGCAAATTAGGAAATCCTGGCCGAATCCCGAACCGAATCCTGGATTCGGTGCATCCCTAGTATGGATGCTGGGTTTTCATTTGGAGGGGTTGGACTTGATGGACTTTGTCTTTTTTCAACCTGATTTAACTATGTAACTATTTTACTATGTAACTATGCAGTTAGGGGCCCCATTGCAAAGAGGATCCATTAGACAGGTTGCAAATGGGCCACGAATCGCGATTCATAAGAGGGTGGGTGGGGTTTGGGCAGATTGTGGGTGGGGTTGTAGTATAATGGGTGTGACTGATTGGGACGTGCCAGGGACATGGCCATGCATTCACAGCTTAGTTTGTTTTTTCATTGGCTCAAATTCTGTATTCTTGCAGGGTTCTGGTAACTTAATCTTATAGAGCCAATGATGAATCCTGATGGTGGCCCTGCTTCACCATTTCAAGGGAGCCGATAGAAAGAAGAATTCAGGGCCCCTGTACTTATCACCTGGTCAATAGCAGATATGCTGTGCAGGACTCCTTTAGCTTCTGCACTCTGCATCTTGCACTTCATTCAGAGTAAATGCACCAAGCCCTCCTTCTCCTCATTGACTGTGTGCAGCTGAGCTGACGGTGTCCTATAGGAGTCACAAGGTAGTTAAACCGCTGGAAGTCTTTCTGTGGATCAGTAATTCTTACTAGGACACAGCAGGCGTAATTATATGGGAACTATGGGAAAATACTGCATTATGGGGAAAAATTTCCTTCTCAGGGTGTAATTAATAATCGTTATCTGTTTGCTCAGGTTTCTTTCAGCTTTTATTCACCCAAGCTTGCTTCTTAAACTATAGCGCAACAAAGAATTAGACTAGAAATGTTGTACATTATGTTTTGTGCTTCTGTACCAGCCCAAGGCAACCACAGCCCTTTAGCAGTAAAGATCTGTGTCTCCAAAGATGCCCCAGTAGCTCCCCATCTTCTTTTCTGCTGATTCACTGCACATGCTCTGTGCTGCTGTCACTTACTGAGCTTAGGGACCCACTCACAATACACAGTACACATAGAATAGAAATGTCACAATATAAGGCTGATTAGTAATTAATACAGATAATTACTACATGGGAGCACAGAAACCAGTGCAATTAGCATCAGAATTTAATAATCAGCAAACCTGTAGCATCAGCTTATATTACAGGGGAAGCTCATTTTCTGCTGGATAATTAGTGACGAGCCCTAAGCTTAGCTTCTCAACAGCCAATCAGAGCCCACTGAGCATGTGAGTGTCACAGACACTTTCCAAGATGGTGACCCCCTGTGACAAGTTTGAAGTCCTGGATCATTGCTGCTATTGACAAGCTGAATCTTTACACTGGTGCAATAAGTTCAGTATATAAAATATGGCATTTTTAGCCCTATTCATTTTTAGGGTTTAGTTCTCCTTTAAGCCCATGGAGGTCCTATAATTTATCACTAGTCTAATGTGCAGGCACGTTGCACGTATTACTGACTCTGATGCTAACTGCACTCAGCAGAAAAGTGAGACTTCTTTAATAAAAAGGAATTAGAAATATTTTCATCACGTTTTTATTTACAGCTAAAAGGGGATTTCTGAAGTGGCAGAACCCTCTCGCGTGCCCAGAATATGTCTAAACTACTGTGCCATTTCCAAAATGCCATAGAATAGAACTCCGGAGGGGTATTTGCAACCTCATCTTGGGTGGCTGATACCATACTGAGCGCTACACAGGGCTCTTCTTTCTAAGCGTCAGGATTTTCAGCTGCCGTGCAATAAAATGTTTAGGGCCGTTGGCAGCCCCTCGACTGGAGGAATCAGCCTGATGGTAATGAGGTGATATTTCGCTGTCCCTCTCATTGCAGCTCTGCAGAATGTGTTTTCTGGGACGTTTTCTGGGTGATCACAAGGAACAGCCATCGGCATAAACAGCAAAACTTACGGTAAAACGGTTCATGGAGTCCAAGCAACTGGCGTATTTCTAGAACATTCCTCCAACAGCCAAAATTTTTTTCTTTTTCATTGTCTGCTTATTTTTATGCGTGGAACTCTAGTTACTGTGAAGGAGAATCTTATCTAATACCTTCTCTCAAGCGCTCAATTTTTATGAAAACTAGGGATGCACCAAATCCAGTATTCGGTTCGGCCAGGATTCGGTTCAGGTTTGGCCAGGATTCGGCCTTTTTCAGCAGCATTCGGATTCCTTCTGCCCAGCCGAACCGAATCCGAATCCTGGGAGGGAAATTGCGTGACTTTTTGTCACAAAGCAAGGAAGTAGAAATGTTTTCCCCTTCCCACCCCTAATTTGCATATGCAAATTAGGATTCGGTTCTGTATTCGGCTGAATCTTTCACCAAGGAATTGGGGGTTCGGCGGAATCAAAAATAGTGGATTCAGTGCATCACTAATGAAAACTAAAAAAGAAAACAATTTGGTGGAGTTCAATGTAAAATTAACTTGGCCTTCAATTGCATGTAAGTACTGGAAAACAGGTTGAAATTAAATATGCCTCTAATTATGCTGAATTAGTAGGTAATAAAAGAATAATGGTCAGAAAAAGGCAAGGTCCAAGGCAGTTAAATAGCTTTCACGGGACAGTCCTAATTTTGACCGCTCAACCTGCAATCCCGGATTGTTACTGAAATGTCCTGACTTTCTCTTTGATCTCCTGCACTGAACAACCAGAAATAGATACAAAGTTTCTAAAACGTAATTGGCTTTCAGTGGAGTCCAGAATATGTGGCAGGTGCACTTAGATACTTTTGTAACAATTTAACATAAGCAAAATAAGTAATTGTAACAATTTAAGATAAGCAGGTCTCTTGGGAAAACTGTGCCTTGCAGCTTAAAGGGCAATTCACCTTCATTAGCAAAACTGTAATAACAATTAAAAACCACAGGATTGTTTTCAAACTTTCATAAACTGCCAAATTTTGTAAAACAAACATGGTAATTAGGGGGTGTGGCCACAAAAATGGCGTGGTCAAACAATTGCCACACTACGCACACCAAATCTTTTTGTCCCTCTTTCTATTTCAGAAATGTTGGGAGGTATGGGTATGTTTGTGGTGGTGGTGAGGTTTCGGCAGAAAAGGAGGGGAAAGTGAGAGGTGGTCAGCAGTAGGGGGAGGAGGGGACGTAGTCAGTGGGAAGGGATGGTCGTTGGGTCTTTGGGTTTAAAGTCTGACTTTGGAGGGCCTGGTTGCAAATTTTGCACCTGGGCCCATGGGTGTTTAATTCTGGTGCTATTCAGATGGAGGCAGAACTTTTTGACAATTGGGAAGTCGAAGTGAGAGTCAGATACAGAGCAACAGAAAAACTGTCAGAAAAAGGCTCAACCAGTTGCAGAATGATCACCTTGTGATTTATTCATATACAGGCACTTCAAGCATCACTCTCCGCTGGTAACTCACTACCATGGCCGGAGCACAATGGTGCGTTCCTGTAATGAGGCAAGGGGCTGACACTTTACCCAGGGAGACACAATAAAGAAACGTGGTCTTTTAGTGTTAAAAGTGTCGTTTTGCTCTTTATGCTGTTTGCTATAAGTTACAGCACTGACAGTTTCACTATATATTTACCAGTATTCTGCAACCCATAGTATATATAGGTTTGGGATCCGTTACCCAGAAACCCGTTATCCAGAAAGTTATGAATTATGGGATGGCCGTCTCCCATAGACTCCATTTTATCCAAATAATCCAAATATTTAAAAATGATTTCCTTTTTCTGTGTAATAATAAAACAGTAGCTTGTACTTGATCCCAACTAAGATATAATTAATCCTTATTGGAAGCAAAACCAGCCTATTGGGTTTATTTAATGTTTATATGATTTTCTAGTAGACTTAAGGTATGAAGATCCAAATTACAAAAAGATCCGTTATCCGGAAAACCCCAGGTACGGAGCATTCTGGATAACAGGTCCCATGCTTGTGTATATATATAAATACAGTATATACGAAGCCTAGGCTAGATCTGGCCGCCCGCTCACATTTTTATAATTCATTTATCCGAGTGTACACGGGAACAGGATGGCAAAAGCAGATTTTTGGCAGCGGGTTTCAGCTTTGCAAATAAATAGTCATTTTTGGTGCATTTATACAAATATTATTCCTTTTTGCTCTCCCTGTCTGGAATAATTTTCAAGAGTGATTGAAACCCAAGGAAGCCGATGTGTCTCCTTCCCTGGCACCTCTTGTGCACTTGAGGTTTGGACAAATCGCGGCATAGAATTAAGAAGCCAATCAGAGTGCTTGTGTTGGACGGGACGGCTCGTTAGTAAACTCTGCTAAATTTCCTTTCGCCTGCACTTTTCCAAGCCAGGCTTCCTGAGCAGCGCATACACACTGAGATTATGCACAGACTGAATAGAAGCGCTGAAAAATCCCTTTTATAGAAAATGCCACTGAGAATATTGTCCCAAAAAATAACAGTTCATCAGTATGCAGGGAACTGACTCGAGGCAGTGCTGGAAGTACAACTTATTTTCTTTTTCATGATTACATTTGTTATACAGGGATGGGATCCATTATCCGGAAACCCATTATCCAGAAAGGCCGTCTCCCTTAAGGTGGCCATAGATGCAAAGATCCGCTCGTTTGGCAATGTTGCCAAACGAGCAGGGGTGCTTCGCCAATGAGGCAAGTTGAGGCTGTCGCCTCAGGCAGCAGCGCCCCACTAGGTACCAGGGGCAGCAAAAATGCTGCTCCTGGTACTTTAAGAGCGAATTTCCGGGGAGGGGGGGGCCAGGATCGCCCCTGCAAACGAGCGGATCTTTCTCCGATATGCCATTAACAGGCATGGCTATATCGGGGGTAATATGATTGTTCAGCCATGTGTGCCATGGGGTCCGGCGGGATTGGTTGGGTCAAAATCAAACCTGTCCGATTGACCAAACGATCGATCTCCACTGGACGAAAGATGTCGGCACACGCCACAAACGATCCGAAAATCGCACGAATCCTCGATTCGTACGATCGGATCTGTGTGTCTATGGCCACCTTTAGACTCCATTTTATCCAAATAATCCACATTTTTAAAAATTATTTCCTTTTTCCCTATAATAATAAAACAGTAGCTTGTACTTGATCCCAACTTAGATATAATTAATCCTTATTGGAAGCAAAACCAGCCTATTGGGTTTATTTAATGTTTACATGATTTTCTAGTGGACTTAATATATTTATCAAAAAGGGAAGTTAGAGATTGCCACAGTCTTCTAGAGTGAAATTCTCTCCATTCATTACTATGGGGTTTTTATTACATCCTGCTTCATTATTTTAAAATTTAAATATTTAAAAAATAATTTTGGGTCAATATCGATTTTAGCTTGTCTGATGTTTTGTCTGATTTATTGGCCTCCTTATACCTGACAAATCTGTAAGCTGTCCTGGCTAACTTGAAAGCCTTAAAAGCACTTTTCTTACCAACCTCGAAACCAACAATTATGTCAAACCACAAGGTTTTGCTTTGCAACAACATTCCTTGCTTACAAGGGGAATATACTAGGGATGCACCAAATCCACTTTTTTGGATTCAGCCGAACCACCGAATCCTTTGTGAAAGATTTGTCCAAATACCGAATCGAATCCGAACCCCAATTTGCATATGCAAATTAGGGGTGGGAAGGGGAAAACATTTTTACTTCCTTGTATTCTGACATAAAGTCACTCAATTTCCCTCCCTATCCCTAATTTGCAGATGCAAGTTAGGATTGGTTCGGCCGGGCAGAAGAATTCGGCCGAATCCTGCTGAAAAAGGTCGAATCCCAAACCGAATCCTGGATTCGGTGCATCCCTAAAATATACCAACGTGTATATTTATTAAGCAGCATTATAAAGACTTCCCATTTTTCTTTTGTGTTTAACCCTGTGAAAAGCCTTTCCCACTTAAAGGGGAAGGAAACCCAGTCGGCGCAAAAACCCTCCCCCCCTTCCGTGTGTTGCCCACCCTCCCTCCCTCCTCCCCCCTGGCCTACCCGTCCCGCTGGGCAAATGCCCCTAACTTGTTACTTACCCTTCTGCGCAGGTCCAGTCCAGGGAGTTCACAGACGACATCTTCTTCTACGCGATCTTCTTCCTGCTTTGATCGGCGCATGCGCAGTAGGAGCCTTTCGCCGGTACGGATCTACTGCGCATGCGCCAAAAGTCACGAAGTGAAATCGGAAAACTTCGTGACTTTTGGCGCATGCGCCTTAGATCCGTACCGGCGAAATGCTCCTACTGCGCATGCGCCAAAACGCCGGTCAAAGCAGGAAGAAGATCGGGGGGCCAGGGGGGAGGAGGGAGGGTGGGCAACAAACGGGGGGGGGGAGGGTTTTTGCGCCGACTAGGTTTCCTTCCCCTTTAATATGTTGCAGAGATGCCCTTATACTGTCAAAGTTTAGACATCTAAAGTTTAGTGTTTTAGTTTCACCCTTATAGAGTTGTTTCTGCAACAGAATTTCAAAGGAGGTCATGGTCACTATTCCCTAATGCTCACCCACACAAATGCTAGAGATGACTTCAGTATTATTAGTTTTTACCAGGTTCAAAAGAAAGGCATTCCTAGTAGTTTCTGGCTGAAATAAAAAGTTGTTGTTCAGCATATTTACAAGCCCTTTAGCTTTTTCCGACTTTACAACCCCATTACCCTTGCCAATTCTTGGATACCTGAAGTCACCCAAAATAAAAACTTGACCTAGTTGTGAAGCAGCCTCCATTTGCAATAGTAGTTGGGCCTCAAACTCGTCACTTATTCGATGATCCAATGATCATTTTCTTTGTAGCTTTTTGCCCAGTTGAAATTGCAACCCAAAGGGATACAGTGTATCTTTCTTCTGTCAATATACTGTCATTACATAGTCCTCAAAATATATTAAAGGGCACGTAAAGGCAAAAAAAATAAAATTCAATTTAATGAAAAAGAAACCTATCTCCAATATACTTTAATTAAAAAATGTGTACCATTTTTATAAGAAACCTGACTGTATGCAGTGAAAATCTCCCTTCATTTACTGCTGTGGATAGGAATTGTCAGACGGTCCCTAACTGCTCTGTAGGGAAACAATCATACTTATGAACAGCAGGGGGAGCCCCTGCCTTACTTCCCAGCCATGCAGAACTCAAGCAGCTTTGTTTGTTTCCCTGTAGAGCAGTCGGCGACTGTGTAGAGATTTGTATTGGATTTTATTTTTGTCTTTACATCCCCTTTACTGTTTCCAGCTCCTGCTGCAGGGACAAAGATCATGGAGTCAGATGTAAACAGATAAACTGGGATTCTATTTGGAGGATTATTTTGCTGCAGCCACTGGTTCTGCAGTGTTGGAGAAAGTTTGTATTAAACAATACAAAAACTATAAAATCCACATTAGATTACATGACAACACAGGTCCCAGTGCCAGGTCCGGACTGAGAATTAAAATAGGCCCTGCCATTTCAGGTACACAGAGGCCCAATCAGCCCACATAGAGGCCCAAACAGCCCCCACCAGCCCACTAAATAGTGACTTTCTGTGGCACCTTATAGCAGCCCCTCTGGCATTTGCCAGAACCCACAGATTGCCAGTCCGGGCCTGCCCAGTGCAGTCTGTATATTCTGATTATTAATCAGTCTTGCTGTATCAGCTTCTGGCAGATATTATTTCGCTTGTGCAGTTTTGATCATTTATGACGATCCCTAAGCAGCCCAGACCACACTGAGCATGTGCACAGTCTTAGTCTTGCAAAGATGTTTAACAAAGTTACAAGATGGTGACCCCCTGTAGCCAACTTTGAAAGCATAAATTATTTGTTTGATTAGGCTTGTGGTGCAGTAAGTTCATGTTTATGTTTAGAATACAAAATACAGCATTTCTAGCTTTATTCTATTTTAGACTTTACTTCTCCTTTAAGTATGGAAGGGGTGTCAAGTATAAGAGTCATAAGATCTTGAAGTGGACCCGCCACCCAGACATAAAAATCTGTATAATAAAAGTCCTTCTTAAATTAAATATGAAATCCAATTTCTTTTTTTTATTAAAGCATTCATAGCTGTTGGAAACTCTTTTAAAAATATCAGCTGTCAATCAAGTACTGCCTACCCCTCCTCTAGGCCTAGGCATAGAGGTGGGGCAGACAATTACTTTCACTTTCCATTCAGCACTTCCTAGATGTCACTGCTCTCCCCACATTCCCCCAGCTCTCTTAACGATTTAATTGTGTAACCATGACATGGGGATGGACATTGGGTCCCTGTCCTCTGGTGCACAAACAAGATTCTGAGATGATACAAGGCTTGCCTTAATAACAGTGTCCACAAAATGGCTCCTGCCTGATGGAAGATTTCCCAGAGTGATGGAAACAAGATTCAAATAATTTATACAGTGTAATTATAGTTCATTTTGCTTGACTAACATTATAAAATAGGATTTGGATAATTTTGTTTGGGTGACGAGTCCCCTTTAATAAGCGAGTCTACTCAATGCTAGCTGATTGGCTGCTTTAGGTAAGGGGCATGGTATAGCCTATGCTCCTGTTGCTACATCCACCACTATGTGGAATGAGGTGGAGCTACTATGTTGAAATGGAGAAATCTACAATGCTAATGTGATAGTATGTTACTGGTCTAAAAACCCATAGCAACCAATCAGCAGGTAGCATTTGTTGGTCAGCTAATTGTGTGCTATGGTTAACTAGACCTGAAGTATCATGACCTACAAGTATAAAGCCATGGCTTGTATGTGACAAAAGGAAAGTCATAGTACTGGGCCTCCACCAAGAGGCCATTCCTTTGGGGTAAAGCTTTACAGGTCT
Source organism: Xenopus laevis (assembly GCF_017654675.1). NCBI lineage: Eukaryota > Metazoa > Chordata > Amphibia > Anura > Pipidae > Xenopus > Xenopus laevis. Next base: position 21,379,626 of record NC_054371.1, on the reverse strand, counting down.
CGAGCAGCACAGGGGAAGAGTGGGCTTGGTACATAAACCTGTATGTAATGTGCTGAAGTGCAGCCTCTTTGTTTCTTTCCTCAGCATGGAGCTCGGCCAAGTTTCAATTGTTTAAATAGATGGTAAAATAAGCAGACGTGTATCTGTGAGCACTGGATATTTTACTGTATATACTGGAGACAAAATAGATCTTTTCTGTGTTTACTACATTTGTTGGCTTGGCCGTGTCTCTGTGTTATCAAATATCTTTGAGTCATTTATTATTTGTCTTTTGTTCAAACACATACTTTTTATTTCAGAAGTTGCCTTGTCTGTGTATTCTATATATTACCTCGAAGCCCCCATGTCATACAGCGATAAATCATTCACTCTTGTTGTATTGTAGGGGAAATATAAGGGAAATGATGTTACACAGCGGCCCATGCACCCCACAACTGTCATCAAACAACTGGAAAGTCCAAGTGTCAGCGGCCAAATACTGAACTATAAATGGTCTTGGTAACATGGTTGGCTACAGACCTCATCCACTATATGGTACACAGCTAAATTGATCTTCCACCAATTCGATGGATAGTTGTTTGAGTTTCAATGGGTATGGATCAGGAAAATGAGTTTTCGCTCAATGCAGGGTGTATTCCAAGAATCTATTACCCCCACTGTTAATATAGGCACCATCTCTCCCTACTATACCTGCTATCCCACAGTCACACTCCCTTCCCAGAGACTATTATCCACTGTTACTATAGGCACCATCTCTCCCTACTATACCTGCTATCCCACAGTCACACTCCCTTCCCAGAGACTATTATCCCACTGTTACTATAGGCACCAACTCTCCCTACTATACCTGCTATCCCACAGTCACACTCCCTTCCCAGAGACTATTATCCCACTGTTTACTATAGGCACCATCTCTCCCTACTATACCTGCTATCCACCAGTCACATTCCCTTCCCAAGACTATTATCCCACTTTACTATAGCACCACTCTCCCTACCTATACCTGCTACCCACAGTTCACACTCCCTTCCAGAACTATTAATCCCACTGTTACTATAGCACATTCCCCCTACTATACCTGCTAATCCCACAGTCCACACCCCTTCCACAGAGACTATTACCCACTGTACTATAGGCAACCATCTCTCCCTACAATACCTGCTATCCCACAGTCACCATTCCCTTCCCAGAGCTATTATCCCACTTTACTATAGGCACCATCTCTCCCTACTAACCGCTATCCCACAGTCACACTCCCTTCCAGAGACATTATTCCACTGTTACTATACACCATCTCTCCCTACATACCTGCTATCCACAGTCACACTCCCTTCCCAACTATTATCCCACTGTTACTATAGGCACCAAACTCTCCCTACTATAACCTGTATCCACATCACACTCCCTCCAGAACTATTATCCCACGTTACTATAGCACCACTCTTCCCTACATACCTGCTATTCCCACAGTCACATTCCCTTCCCAGAGACTATTATCCCACTGTTACTATAGCACCATCTCTCCCTACGTATACCTGCTATCCCCACAGTCCACACTCCCTTCCCCAGAGACTATTACCACTGTTACTATAGGCACCATCTCCCCCTACTATACCTTGCATCCCACATCACACTACCCTTTCCCAAGAACTATATCCCACTGTTACTATAGCACCATCTCTCCCTACAATGACCGCTATCCCACAGTCACATTCCCTTCCAAGAGACACTTATCCCACGTTACTATAGCACCATCTCTCCCTACTATACCTGCTATTCCCACAGTCGCACACTCCCTACCCAGAGACTATATCCACTGTTACTATAGCACCATCTCTCCCACGTATACCTGGCTATCCCACCAGTCACACTCCCTTCCAGAACTATTATCCCACTGTACGTATAGGCACCATCTCTCCCTCTATACCTGCATCCCACAGTCACACTCCCTTCCCACAGAGACTATTATCCACTTTACTATAGGCACCATCTCTCCCTACTATACCTGCTATCCACAGTTCACATCCCTTCCCAAGACTATTATCCCACTGTACTATAGGCACCATCTCTCCCCACTATACCTCATCCACAGTCACAACTCCCTTCCAGAGACTATTATCCCCACTGTTACTATAGGCACCATCTCTCCCTACTATACCTGCTATCCCACATCACATCCCTTCCCAGAGACTATCATCCCACTTACTATAGCACCATCTTCCCCTACTATTACCTGCATCCCCAGTCACACTCCCTTCCCCAGAGACTTATTAATCCACTGTTACTATAGGCACATCCTCCCCCTACTATCACCTGCTATCCCACCAGTCACCTCCCTGCCCAAGAGACTATTACCCACGTGTACTATAGCACCATCTCTCCCTACAATACCTGCTATTCCCACCAGTCACATTCCCTTCCCAGAACTATTATCCCACTGTTACTATAGCACCATCTTCCCTATATACCTCTATCCCACAGTCACACTCCCTCCAGAGACTATTATCCACTGTTACTATAGGCACCATCTCTCCTACTATACCCTGCATCCACAGTCACACTCCTTCCGAACATTATCCACTGTTACGTATAAACCATCTCTCCTACTATACCTGCTATCCCACATACTGCTCCCATCCCAGAGGACTATTATCCCACTGTTACTAAGACACCATCTCTCCCTACTATACCTGCTATCCCACAGTCACACCCCTTCCCAGAGACTATATCCACTGTAACTATACACATCTCTCGCCTACGTATACCTGCTATCCCACATTCCACCACTCCTTCCAGACTATTAACCAACTGTTACATATAGGGCCACCATCTCTCCCAACATAACCTGCTATCCACAGTCACACTCCCTTCCAGAGACTATTAATCCACTGTTACTATAGACACCATCTCTCCCACTATACCGCTATCCACAGTCACGCTCCCATCACAGAGACTATTATCCCATGTACTATAACACCATCTCTCCCTACTATACCTGCTTATCCACAGTCACACTCCGCTTCCCAGAGACTATTATCCATGTTACTATAGGCACCATCTCTCCCTACATACCTGCTATCCACATTCACACTCCCTTACCCAGAGACTATTATCACTTTTACTATAGACACCATCTCCCCTACTATACCTGCGTATCCACCAGTCACGCTCCATACCCCAGAGACATTATCCCACTGTACTATAGCCACCAATCTCTCCTACTATACCTGCATCCACAGTTCACCTCCCTCCAGAGACTATTATCCCACTGTTACTAAGACACCATCTCTCTCTACTCATACCTGCTATCCGACAGTCACCAACTCCCTTCCCAGAGACTATTATCCCACTGTTACTATAGACACTATCTCTCCCTACTATACCTGCTATCCCACAGTCATCATCCCTCCCAGAGACTATAATCCACTTTACTATAGACACAAACTCTCCCTACTATACCTGCTATCCCACAGTCACACTCCCATCCCAGAGACTATTATCCACTGTTACTATATGCACCCATCTCCCTTACTATACCTGCTATCCCACGTCAACTCCCATCCCAGAGACATTATCCCACTGTTTAATAGGCACCATCTCTCCCCACTAACCTGCTAGCCACAGTCACACTCCCTTCCCAGAGACTATGTCATCCACTGTACTATAGGCACCATCTCTCCCTACTAACTGAATATCCCACAGTCACACTTCTTCCAGAGACTTATTATTCCCACTGTTACTTAAGACACCATCTCTCCCTACTATACCTGCTATCCCACCCCCAGTCACCACCCCTTCCCAGAGACTATTACCCACGTTACTATAACACCAATCTCTCCCTACTATACCTGCTATCCCACAGTCAGTGTCCATTCCCAAGAACTATTATCCCCCTTTACTATAGCACCATCTTTCCCTACTATATGCTATCCCACAAGTCACACTCCCTTCCCAGGAGACTATTATACCACTGTTACTATAGACACCATCTCCCCTTACTATACCTGCGTATCCACAGTCACACTCCCTTCCAGAGACTACTTATCCCACTGTTACTATAGACCACCATCTCTCCTTACTAACTCTATCCCACAGTCACGCTCCCATCCCAGAGACTATTATCCCACTGTACTATAGACACCAGTCTCTCCCTACTATACCTGCTATCCCACATCACACTCCGCTTCCCAGAGCTATTATCCACTGTTACTATAGCACCATCTCTCCCTACTATACCTGCTACCCACAGTCACAACTCCCTTCCCAGAGACTATATCCACGTTATATAACCACCATCTCTCCTAACTTATAAACCCCTGGGCCTTAAATTTTTTTTCCCCCCCAAAAAAAACAGCCACGCTCCCATACCCAGAGACTATTATCCCACTGTTTACTATAGGCACCATCTCTCCCTACTAACCTGCTATTCCCACATCACACTCCCTTCCCAGAGACTATTCATTCCCACTGTTACATAGACACCATCGCTCTCTACATATACCTGCTATCCCACAGTCACACTCCCATTCCAGAGAACTATTAATCCACTGTTACTAAGACCACTATCTCTCCTACATACCTGCTATCCCACAGTCACATCCCTTCCCAGAGGACTACTATCACTGTTTACTATAGACACCATCTCTCCCGTAGTATACCTGCTATCCCACAGTCCACTCCCATCCCAGAGACTATTATCCCACTGTTACTATAGGCACCATCTCTCCCATACTATACCTGCTATCCCAAGTTCAGCACTCCCTGCCCTAGAGACTATTATCCACTGGTTTACTATACACCATCTCTCCCTACTATACCCGATACCACAGTCACAACTCCCTTCCCAGAGACTATTATCCCACTGTTACTATAGACACCATCTTCTCGCTACCTATAACCTGCTATCCCACAGTCACACTCCCTTCCCAGAGACTATTATCCACTGTTACTATAGGCACCATCTCTCCGCTACTATACCTGCTATCCCACAGCACACTCCCTTTCCCAGAGACTATTATCCACTTACCTATAGACACCATCTCTCCCTACTATACCTTGCTATCCCACAGTCACCTCCCATCCCAAGACATTATCCCAACTGTTACTAAGGCACCATCTCTCTCTTACATATACCTGCCTATCCCACAGTCACACTCCCTTCCCAGAGACTATTATCCCACTGTTTACTTAGACACCATCTCTCTCTACTATACCTGCTATCCCACAAGTCACACTCCGCTTCCCAAGGACCTATTATCGCACTGTTACTATAGCACATCTCTCCCTACTTATACCTGCTATCCCACAGTACATCCCCTTCCAGAAACTATATCCACTGTTACTATAGACACCATCTCTCCGCTACTATACCCGCTATCCCCCACAGTCACACTCCCATTCCAGAGACTATACCCACTGTTACTATAGCACCATCTCTCCCTACTATACCTGCTATCCACAGTCACACTCCCATCCCGAGACTATTTATCCACTGTTACATAGCACCATCTCTCCCTACATACCGTGCTATCCCACAGTCACACTTCCCTTCCAGAGACTATTTATCCACTGTACTATAGCACCATCTCTCCCTACTATACCTAGATCCACAGCCCACACTCCACTTCCCAGAGACTTATTGATCCCCACTGTTAATAGAACCATCTCTCCCTACTTATACCTGCTATCCCACCAGTCACACTCCCTTCCCAAGACTATATCCCACGTTACTATAGACACCATCTCTCCCTACTATACCTGCTAATCCCACAGTCAGTGTCCATTCCCAGAGACTATTATCCCCCTGTTTACTATAGCACCATCTTCCCTACTATACCTTGCTATCCCACAGTCACACTCCCTTCCAGAAGACTATTATCCACTGTTACTATAGACACCATCTCTCCCTACTATACCTGCTACTCCCACATCACACTTCCCTTTCCCAGCAGACTATTATCCACTGTTACTATAGGACACCATCTCTCCCTACTATACCTGCTATCCCACCAGTCACGCTCCCATCCAGAACATTATCCCACTGTTACTATAGGACACATCTCTCCTACTATCCTGCTAGCCCACAGTCACACTCCCTTCCCAGACTATTATCCACTGTTACTATAGGCACCATCTCTCCCTACTATACCTGCTAGCCCACAGTCCACCACTCCCTTCCCAGCATACTATTATCCACTTTATACTATAGACACCATCTCTCCCTACTTATACCTGCTATCCACAGCCACGGCTCCCATCCCAGAGACTATTATCCCCACTGTTACTAAGGCACCACTCTCCCTACTATAACCTGCTATCCCACAGTCACACTCCCTTCCAGAGACTATATCCCACTTTTACTATAGGACACCATCCTCTACTCTACTATACCTGCTATCCACCAGTCACAACCCTTCCAGAGACTATTATCACTGTTACTATAGACACTATCTCTCGCCTACTATACCTGCTATCCCACATCACACTCCCTCCCAGAGACTATTATCCACTGTTACTATAGACACATCTCTCCCTTACTATACCTGCCTATCCCACAGGTCACACTCCCATCCCAGAGATCTATTATCCCACTGTTACTATAGACCATCTCTTCCTACATACCTTGGCTATCCCACAGTCACACTCCCTTCCCAGAGCACTATTATCCACTGTTACTATATGGCACCATCTCTCCCACTATACCTGATATCCCACAGTCACACTCCCTCCCAGAGACTATGTATCCCACTGCTTACTATAGACACCATCTCTCCCTACTATTACCTGCTATCCCCACAGTCACACTCCCTTCCCAAGACTATTATCCCACTGTTACTATAGACACCATCTCTCCCTACTATACCTGCTATCCCACAGTCAGTGTCCTTTCCCCAGAGACTATTATCCCCCTGTTACTATAGGCACCCATCTTTCCACTACTATACCTGCATCCCACAGTCACACTCCCTTCCCAGAGACTATTATTCCACCGTACTATAGCCACCCATCTCTCCCTACTATAACCTGCTTATCCCACAGTCACCACTCCCCTTCCCAGAGACTATTATCCCACTGTTACTATAACACCATCTCTCCCTACTATACCTGCTATCCACAGGTCACACTCCCTTCCCAAGAGCACTATTAGCCACTGTTACTATAGCACCATCTTCTCCCTACTATACCGCTATCCCACAGTCACACTCCCTTCCAGAAAACTATTTATCCCACTGTAACTATAACACCATCTCTCGCCTACTAGACCCTGCTATCCCACAGTCACAATCCCTTCCCAGGAGACTATTATCCACTTTACTATAGGCACCATCTCCCCCTCACTATACCTGTTATCCCACAGTCACAACTCCCTTTCCCAGAGACCTATATCCCACTGTTACTATAGGCACCATCCTCCCTACCAAACCTGCTATCCCACAGTCACATTCCTTCCCAGAGACTATTATCCACTGTTACTATAGGCACCACTCTCGCCTACTATGAACCTTGCTATCCCACAGGCACACTTCCCTTCCAGAGACTATTATCCACTGTTACTATAGGCACCATCTCTCCCTAACTATACCTGCTATCCCACAGTCACACTCCCCTCCCAGAGGACTATTATCCCACTGTTACTTATAGACACCATCTCTCCCTACTTATAACCTGCTATTCCCGACAGTCACACTCACCTTCCCAAGACTATTATCCACTGTTACTATAGACACCATCTCTCCCTACGTAACCTGCTATCCACAGTCCACCTCCCATCCCAGAGACTATTATCCCCATGGTACTATAGACCACCACTCTCCTACGTGATACCTGCCTACCCACAAGTCACACTTCCCTTCCCAGAGACTATTATCCACTGTTACTATAGCACCATCTCTCCCTAACTATACCTGCTATCCCACAGTCACACTCACCTTCCCAGAGACTATTATCCACTGTTACTATAGACACCATCTCCCCGCTACTATAACCTGCTATCCCACATCACACTCCCTTCCCAGAGACTATATCCACTGTTACTATAGGCACCCATCTCTCCCATACAATAAACCCTGCTATCCCACAGTCACATTCGCCTTCCCAGAGACTATTATCCCACTTTACTAAGCACCATTCTCTCCCTACTATTACCTGCTATCCCACATCACACTCCCCTTCCCAGAGATCTATACCACCTGTTTACTATAGGCACCCATCTCTCCCCTACCTATACCTTGCTATCCCACAGTCACACTCCCTCCCAGAGACTAGTTATCACTGTTTACTTAGACACATCTCTCCCTACTATGAGCTTGCTATCCCACAGTCACACTGCCCTTCCAGAACTATTATCACTGGTTACATAGACACCATCTCTTCCCTACTATACCTGCTATCCACAGTCACGCCCATCCCAGAGAACTATTATCCACTGTTACTATAAACACCATCTCTCCCTACCTATACCTGCTATCCCACAGTCCACACTCCCTTCCCAGGACTTATTAATCCACTGTTACATAGCACCATCTCTCCCACTTTATAAACCTTGCTATACCCACCCAGTCACACTCCCTCCCAGAGACTAATTATCCACTGTACTATAGACACCATCTCTCCCTACTATACCTGGCTATCCCACAGTCACGCTCCATCCCAGAGACTATTATACCCACTGTTACTATAGACACCATCTCTCCCCCAACTATACCTTGCTATCCCCACAGTCACACTCCCTTCCAGAGACTATATCCACTGTTACTATAACACCCATCTCTCCCTACTAATACCTGCGTATCCCACATCACGCTCCCATCCCAGAGACATTATCCCACTGTTAACTATAGACACCACTTCTACTTATACCTGCTATCCCACAGTCACACTCCCTTCCCAGAGGACTATTATCACTGTTACTATAGGCACCATCTCTCCCTACTATTACCTGCATCCCACAGCACAATCCTTCCCAGAGACTATTATCCACTGCTTTACTATTAGTACACCAATCTCTCCCTACTATACCTGCTATCCCCAGTCACGCTCCCATTCCAGAGACTATTATCCCACGTACTATAGCACCATCTCTCCCTACTATACCTGCTATCCCAAGTCACACTCCTCCCAGGACTATTATCCCACTGTACATAGTAACACCATCTCTCTCTACTATACCTGCTATCCCACCAGTCACACTCCCTTCCCAGAGACTATTATCCACTTAAATAATAACACTATCTCTCGCCTACTATACCTGCATATCCCACAGTCACACATCCCTTCCAGAGGAACTATATCCACTGATTACTATAGACACCATCTCTCCCTACTATAACCTGCTATCCCACAGCACACTCCCATCCCAGAGACTATTATCCCACTGTTACATAGGCACCATCTCTCCCTACTATTACCTGCATCCCACAGTCACACTCCCATCCCAGAGACTATTATCCACTTTTGACTATAGCACCATCTCTCCCTACTATGACCTGCTATCCCACAGTCACACTCTCCTTCCCAGAGACTATTATCCACTGTTACGTATAGCACCATCTCTCCCTTACTATAACCTGAATCCCACAGTCACACTCCCTTCCCAGAGACTATTTATCCACTTTACTATAGACACCATTCTCTCCCTACTATACCTGCTATCCACAGTCACACTCCCTCCCAGAAACTATTATCCCCACTGTTACTAAGACACCTCTCTCCCTACTATACCTGCTATCCCACATCAAGTGTCCATTCCCCAGAACTATTATCCCCCTTTACTATAGCCACCATCTTTCCCTACTATACCTGCTATCCCACAGTCACACTCCCCTTCCCAGAACTATTATCCATGTTACTATAGACACCATCTCTCCCTACTATACCTGCTATCCACAGTCAACACCTCCCTTCCCAGAGACTATTATCCACTTTTACTATTAGACACCCATTCTTCCTACTATACCTGCTATCCACAGTCACCTCCCATCCCAGAGACCTATGTATCCACTGTAGTATAGACACCACTCTCCTACTATACCGCTATCCCACCAGTCCACCACTCCCTTCCAGAGACTATTAATCCACTTTACTATAGGCCACCATCCTCTCCCTACTATACCGCTATCCCACAGTCACCACTCCCTTCCAAGACTATTATCCACTTACTATAGGACACCATCTCTCCCTAACTATACCTGCTATCCACAGTTCACGCTCCCATGCCCAGAGAGCTATATTCCCACTGTTACTATAAGGCACCATCTCTTCCCTACTATACCTGCTATCCCACAGTCACACTCCCTACCCAAGACTATTATCCCACTGTTACTATAGACACCCAATCTCATCTTACTAACCTGCTATCCACAGTCAACACTCCCTTCCCAGAGACTATTATCCACTGTTACTATAGACACTAATCTCTCCCTACTATACCTGCCTATCCCACAGTCACACTCCCTCCCAGAAAGACTATTGATCCACTGTTACGTATAGGACACCAGCTCTCCCTACTATTACCTGCTATCCCAAAAGTCACACTTCCCTTCCAAGACTATTATCCCACTTTTACTATAGGCACCATCTCTCACCTACTATACCTGCATCCCACAGTCACAGCTCCCTCCCAGAGACTATTATCACTGTTACTAATGAGCACCATCTCTCCCTACTATTACCTGTATATCCACAGTCACCACTCCCTTCCCAGAGGACTATTATCCCCACTGTTACTATAGACACCCATCTCTCCCTACTTATACCTGCCTATCCCACAGTCACACTCCCTCCAGAGACTATTATCCCCTGTTACCAGACACCCATCTCTCCCTACTATACCTTGCTATCCCCACAGTCACCACTCCCTATCCCAGAAGACTATTATTCCCACTGTACATATAGACACCATCTCTCCCTACTATTACCTGCTATCCCCACAGTCACACTCCCTTCGCAGAGACTATGATCCTGCCACTGTTACTATAACACCCCCAATCTCTCCCTACTATACCTGCTATCCCACAGTCAGTGTCCTTTCCCCAGAGAACTATTATCCCCATGTTTACTATAGCACCATCTTTCCCTACTATACCTGCTACCCACAGTCACACGCCCTTCCAAGACTATGATCCCACTGTACGATAGACACCATCTCTTTACTATAGTTGCTATCCCACAGTCACACTCCTACCCAGAGGACTATATTCCGCACTGTTACTATTTTAAGGGGGGGACACCATCTCTCCCTACATACCTTGCTATCCACAGTTAGTGTCCTTTCCCAGAGACTATTATCCCCCTGTTACTAATAGCACCATCTCTCCCTACTATACCTCGTATCCTACAGTCACACTTCCCTTCCCAGAGACTATTATCCACCTTACTATTAAGGCCACCATCTCTCCCTACTATACCTGCTATCCACACAGTCACACTCCTTCCCAGAGAACTATTATCCCACTGTTACTATAGCACCATCTCTCCCTTACTATACCTGCATCCCACAGTCCACACTCCCTTCCAGAGAACTATTATCCCACTGTTACTATAGGCACCATCTCTCCCTACTATACCTGCTATCCCACAGTCACATTCCCTTCCAGAGAACTATTATCCACTGTTACTAATAGCCACCATCTCTCCTACTTACCTGCTATCCCACAGTCACCACTCCCTTCCCAGAGACTATTATCCACTTTACTATAGGCCACCATCGTCTCCCTTTACTATACCTGCTACCCACAGTCACACTCCCTTCCCAGAGACTATTAATCACTGTTACTATAGACACCATCTCTCCCTACGTATACCTGCTATCCCACAGTCACAACCTCCCTCCCAGAGATATTATTCACTGACTATAGGACACCTCGTCTACCCTACTATACCTGCTATCCCAAACATCACGCTCCATCCCAGAGACATGGATCCCACTGTTACTATAACACCATCTCTCCCTACTATACCTGCTATCCCACAGTCACACTCCCTTCCAAGACTATATATCCACTGTTTACTACTAGCACCATCTCTCCCTACATACCTTGCATCCCACTAGTCACACTCCCTTCCAGAGGACTATTATCCACTGTTTATATAGACACCATCTCTCCCCCCCCCATACTATACTTCTATCCACCCGAGTCACGCTCCCATCCAGGAGACTATTATCCCACTGTTACTATAGACACCATCTCTCCCTACTATACCTGCTATCCCACAGTCACACTCCTTCCAGAGACTATTTATCCACTGTTACTATTAGACACCATCTCTCCCTACTATATACCTGCTATCCACAGTACGCTCCCATCCCAGAGACATTATCCCACTGTAATATAGACACCATCTCTCCTACCTATTACGCTATCCACGGTCACACTCCCTTCCCAGAGACTATATCCACTGATTACTATAGGCACCATCTCTCCCTAACTATACCTGCATATCCACAGTCACATCCCTTCCCAAGACTATATCCACTTGTTACTATAGACACATCTCTCCCTACTATACCTGCTATCCCCACAGTCACAACTCCCTTCCCAGAACTATTATTCACTGTTACATAGACACCATCTCTCGCCTACTATAACCGTGCTATCACCAACAGTCACGCTCCCATCCCAGAGACATTATCCCACTGTTACTATAGGCACACATCTCTCCCTACATATACCTGCATATTCCCACAACACTCCCTTCCAGAGACTATTATCCCACGTACATATTAGACACCATCTCTCGCTACATATACCTGCTATCCCCACAGTCACACTCCCTCCAGAGACTATATTCCACTGTTACTATAACACTATCTCTCCCTACTTACCTGCTATCCCACAGTCACACTCCCTTCCCAGAGACTATATCCACTGTTACTAAGACACCATCTCTCCCACTATACCTGCTATCCACAGTCACACTCCAATCCCAGAGACTATTATCCCACTGTTACTATAGGCACCATCTCTCCCTACTATACCTGCTATCCCACAGTCAACACTTCCCATCCCAGAGACTATTATCCCACTGTTACTATAGGCACCATCTCTCCTACTATACCGCTATCCCACAGTCCACAACTCCCTTCCAGGACTATAATCCACTGTTACTATAGCACCATCTACTCCCTACTATACCTATATCCCACAGGTCACACTCCCTTCCCAGAGACTATTATTCCACGTTACTATAGACACCATCCTCCCTACTATACCTGCGATCCCACAGTTCACACTCCCCTTCCCAACTATTATCCCACTGTTACTATAGAACACATCTCTCCACTAACCTTGCATCCCACTCAGTCAGTGTCCATTTCCCAGAGGACTTTATTTTACATTCCCCCCCCTTGGTTTATTTATTAAGGCACCACTTCCACCTACTATACCTGCTATCCCACAGTCACCACTCCCTTCCCAGAGATATTATCCCAACTGATTACTATAGACACCCATCTCTCCCTACTAACCTGCTATCCCACAGTCACACTCCCTTTCTCTCTATGAGACTATTATCCACTGTACTATAGACACATCTCTCCCTACTATACCTGCTATCCCACAGTCACGCTCCCATCCCAGAGACTATTTATCCCACTGTTACTATAGACACGCAATCTCTCCCACGATACCTGCTATCCCACAGTCACCACTCCTTCCCAGAGACTATTATCCACTGTTACTATATAGGCACCATCTCTCCCCTACTATACCTGCTATCCCACATCACACCCCTTCCCAAGACTATTATCCACTGTTACTATAGAACCATCTCTCCCTACTATACCTTGCTATCCCACATCACCCGCTCCCATCCCAGAGAACTATTATCCCACGTTACTATAGGCACCATCTCTCCCTACTATACCTGCTATCCACAGCACACTTCCCTTCCCCAAGACTATTATCCCACTTTACTAAGACACCATCTCTCCCTACATACCTGCTAATCCACAGTCACACTCCCTTCCCAGAGACTATTATCCCACTGTTACTATAGACCATTTCTCCCTACGTATAGCCTGTTATCCCACATCACACTCCCGTCCCAAGACTATTATCTACTTACTATAAGACACCACTCTCCCTACTATACCTGCACATCCCACAGCAAACACTCCCTATTCGCCG